>NC_134577.1:72986916-73608582 GCF_050947875.1 Dermacentor variabilis | reverse complement strand
GTGTGTTTTGAGTGTATCGCCATGCGTTACGAAGTGGTGATGGTAGGTAAGAGAAAGAAGGGGGACGCTTGGTTGCGGAAAGACGAACTTATTGGGGGGACTTCGTCCCTTCCAAAGAAGCCGAACTCAGTGGTCGGCAAAGATCAAAATTCCTGTCGCCATCGTCCGCGCTATCGTTCCCAAGTTGGTCCTGGCTTTGTCAGTGTCCGAGAAAAATTTGGATGCTAACTCATCCTTCTTTACTCCGAGTTCATTTTGACAAGATAGTGGATAGAATACGCAGCGCAGAATTTCTCGCGCCCGCGCGCAACGCATGCGAGCAGCGATATGATCCGCAGTAGCAGCCTTGCACGCACCTGTCAGGTGACTGCTGCCGTGCTTCTGAAGTCCACATAAAAAGAAAAAAGAACATGCGTCGAGTTGTGTAAGGTACCCTGAAAGCGAGCGAAGCCACTTGTTCCTTGTTCGACAATGTTAGTCGGGCGTCAGCAACCATCCACCTACGCAGCGCGTGAGGTCGTTCGTGCGTAGCGAAGCGGGCGCGCATGAAACGGCAATAGTTGGTCGGATGCAAAAGTTGAGAAGGGAACTGCTGACTTGCACGCGCAGGAGCCGCTACTGGGCTGCTCAGCTCCGCCACATGCCAGCTTCTGAAGCTGGGTAGCCAATATCAGTCGTTACGAAGTCGAACCACAAGCCAGAATCATTCGGCCGGAGCAATATCGGAAAACGTGCTCTCGTGGACACTTGAGAACACGCCAGAACGTACTGCAAAGGTCGCACAGCCCGCAGCGGACGCTAGGCAGCTTTTGAAAAGAAGCGGCCGCACGCAAGAGACCGTGCGTGCTCCTGCGTGCTGCGCATGCGCATTGTCGCCTCCGCGGGTTTCCTGCATGCGCAGAACTGTTGCGGACTCCCTACTGAAACTGTCTGTTATCGACGGGTCGCTTCCGCCGATTGATTGGTGCCTCAATAGTCAGTTAAAACTATAAGGCCGCTACATGTTTACTGATAGTCGATCATTCGCTCTCGCAGCGTGGTCATAATACTAAAGGCCCACTGTGTACATCGACCACTGGCCGACGAGAGACTCAAGCTGCTGAAGCGTGGAGGCGACGGCGGTAAAAGAACCAACGCCGAGGTGGCGATTGCCGCGGCGCAGTGTCTCACCGCTAATAGTACAGCCAACCTAGCGCAACGGCATTAAGTCTTGATGTTTCGGCAACCAGTCATTTAAAACGTAAAAAAATTACGATCAAAATACGACCTCAAAACCGCGAGCGATACATAGCGAAAGCGTTTGATTCGGATAGCGTCTACTAGTTCAGCATCGCTTTGGGGGAGCCACGGTCGACCAAAGAGAGAATTAACGAACGCCAGCGCAGGAGGAGGAGAGAGGATGTGGCACTACTTTTATTTCCTTTGAGGCTTTTAGGTGTAGGAATCCCACCTTGGGTATTTTATATTAGGTTATAGCGGCGATGCATGGCTGGCGTCTGCTGGTATTATTCCAAACTTGTGGCGTCCCCTTGTTGGGCTCGGTAGTGGGTGGCTACAAACGCGGCCGCATTTTGCAGTTTCATGTGGCAAATCCTTTCCCACCATTACCTGATCGCTCCCTGAAGAGGGGGCGCGCCGATAAAGCATTGTTTCTTTTTTATGAAGCCGAAAAAGTCTCTTTAGAATTACCGCGTTGTACACAGTCAGCCTGAAACTAAGACTGTCCGAATGATCTCACCATTTCTTGTAGCCAAACGCCACAGGGAAGCAATTGGCCCAGGTTATGAAGTAAAGAAGACGGGAAGCGGCGATCTTCTCGGAGTTCGCGACAAACCGCAGCACGACAGACTTTCGAAACTCGTAGAATTTGGGGGCATTCTCGTTACAGTTGGCCACATAGGTCCATTAACACAGTGCGCGGTGTCCTCTGAGAAGATGACCTTCTCGATTTCAGTGAGAGTGAACTACTTGAAGGATGCTAGGACCAGAACGTATTCAAGGTGCAAAGGACAGCAATAAGGCGAGATGGCAAGATAGTACCTACCAAGCACAAAATTATTATTTTAGAAGCAGCAAACTACCTGAATCTCTCCAAACCGCTTACTGTAAGCTATTTGTGAGACCATACATCATGAACCCGCGTCGACGCTTCAACTGTCAGCGCTTTGGGCATGGGCTGCAAAGCTGCAGAGGGCGTTCTGAGTGAAGAAGTGCGTTATGTTTTGTGCGCCATGTTTCCAAATATAAAAACTAAAACCCAATACCTCTATTGAAAGGAAAGCACGCGTTCAAATAAAATTTGTTTGCTTCATGATTATAGAACTCCTACAAGTCGTTGAAATCTAGAAATAAAACATGGGTCAAAGCGAGGTAGTGAAGCGTTCTCACACGTACATTCTATGGTTGATGAAACTAGCACCCAACTCAGATAACGTTGAGGACGGAGCCCCGAGATCCTGGTGTGTATTGACGACTATGGCATTGGCGCGAGAAAAAAAAAAAGTTATTCAGTTTAGGTGCACTCATCTTCTGTCTGATAATGCCGAATGTGAGCTTTCGTGCTGTCGATGCATCGCGTGCTCAACATTCTTAACAACAGTCATTCGGGAGACGAGTTCCTTCATTGGATTTTCATAGAAGCATACATATGGTGGCAGCGCACTCCACAGGTAAATGACGCATAGCAGAAGCGTGCATGAAATACAATACTTCCGGAAAAGCATCGCACGTTCTTTGTGCGTGAGCATTCCCATGCACCCTGCGCAGAGGTGCATCACGTGGTAAGCGAGAGACAGCGAGAGTCGCACAATACAACACGAACACAGCTCGTGAAAGAGTGAGCAAACAATAGCACGAGGCATTTCTTTTTGAAGACTAAGTGCTCTTGGTCGTAATGGAAGTGGCAGAAAAACACAGACCCTGCGCCAACCTAGGGAACTGCATTACGTGTTTCTGCTTACCAGAAGCAGAGGATTACTTCGGGCCGCGGCAGCATGATATTCCATGCAGAAGGATTACATTTTCGTCGGCAAAGCCACACGCACACACACACACCCACACACACACGCAAAAGAGAGGAATGTCTGGGACTCGCCATCCTCTAGATATGAGGCTTAAAAGCCTAGGAATAGCATCGGAATACCCCGCTGAGACTTACAATCACGTGCCATGGTTGCTGAATAAGTGAAAGCCGCGGTGGAAGTCAATATAGGGTGCACCGTAAACAGGCACTCAATCAGGAATGAAAGCGGACGAGCTGGCTTGAGCACTAACGTACTCGTGCGATGGATTGCTTGAAAGCCTGCGGAAATAAACATGACGCGACAGTCGGGCACTCATAGATAGATTCAGTTTTCTCTCCATATTCACAAGCCTTTTGAGAGATCGGTTGGTGCGTTCAATTTCTTAGCTGCCTATCAATAATCAGGAGGTAGATAATACTAAAATATGAGCTCATCGTGGGTGCTTACATTTTTTTTGCTGAGCTGCTTATTTAAATAAATTCAGGATCAGCAACAATAGGTATGACAAATGGCTACATGTACATGTCCTTGTATGAAGACACCCAAAACTTCTTGCATTTGAACGAAAATGATGTGTCTAATAAAGAAAAAAGAATTAATAACCGGAAAAAATAAAAACAAAAACTTTTTGTTGCAAACGTGGCTTGAAGTCTCCATACCATGACAAGGTTTGTTATACTAAGGGTATTCATTTTCCATTTTGATGTGTGGCACATGCGCTTCTACATCCTGGCTACGCTAATAACATTTGAGCGTTGCATAACATTCATTACGGTTCGTGTTAAATGTACAAGCTTTTATTCAATATTTATGTCTTATACAAACTGCAGCCAATGTTTTTCTTCTTATATGACAATAGTGAAGGTCTATTGATAGGAAAGCTCGAGATAAAAAGATAATATGCACACAATGAATGCATCGTTTTATAATCTCCAATTTCCCGTTATTAGTAAACCTGCTCCTGAATTTGAGACATAGACCAAGAATTGGCATGGCACAGTCTCCATCACAAAACCATATTTCGCTTTGATGGTTGTTGGTGGACTTCGGTGCCGTAGATTTTTGTGGATGATATTGAAATGAATAAATATATGTTTGTGCGAGGTAGTAGCTGAAGCAAGAGTGACTGGATGAAACAGATTGCCTGAACCAATGTTCTCGCTATTTGATGAGAAACAAGCTTTTGCCGTCACGATATACGTATATGGTAAAATCAAGTACGGCCTTAATCAAAGTAACTTTATCTGAAGCAAAAAGAAAATTATTGATATCTTTTTTAAAGAATTTGCCATAGCGCGCAGGTGAAACGTGCATTCTAAAAAGCAGTGGTCATATTAATATTAACCATACAAATCGACATATTCTATTAACCAATATGTTCACCATATTAACCAATACAAATCCACAAACGTGCAAATGCCTTTATCAGTTACTTTTTCTCTCGGAGTGCTAAGCGTTGAGAGCTATAGGGGCCATGCAAGGAGTGGGCTGCTGCACAACTCAACCAGCACACCGGGGGATACCAGGAGTCATAGACATAATCGCCGCGATGCTGAGTTCGTACGTGGCGAAACTGCGTCGTTAAAGCTGCAGTGGCATTTTTCGCTCACGCGCACACACGCACGTTCAATGGTCAGCAGACGAGCGTTCGGCGAACGTCCTTATCGAGGAAGCATCCCTGTGCTGAAGAAGCTGAGCAAGCGTTGAAAACTTGAAGGACCTTTGCCGGGTGGACCGGCGGTTTCCCTCCAACTTCCCCATTTCTGACCCCTCCTCCCGACCTCCCACATTACCGAGGCCTGCCGATTCCTTCCTCCCTCCTCCATGTCGTCCTACCCGACTACGACAGTCCGCCTTTAGGCTCCGACCACATCAAAAAAAAAAAGAAAAGAAAAGAAAAAGAAAGAAAGAAAGAAAGAAAGGAAGAAAGAAAGAAAGAAAGAAAGAAAGAAAGAAAGAAAGAAAGAAAGAAAGAAAGAAAGAAGTGAAAGAATGCTGTCTCACAGGAATACCAGGTAATGTGCGTAATACTTGCGCGAAGCACGTATACATGGGACATATAATTTCGCACTACATCGACAGACAACAAATTTGCATAAAAAGGTATGCGGATTCAACGCAAGTGTTGGAACCTATCTCATGTGCAGCTTTCGTGAACACGTTAAGGAAATGCTATAAATTTGCCAGATGCATTGCTGTCTCTCTCGCGTGTGGTAAATGGCAACACGCATGTGCTTGCGTTCAGCCTAGGGACGCAATGGCACAAACCTTACATTAGGCTGTATTTCTTCGTATCTCCTTGTTTGTTTTAAAAACAATCAACCAACTTCTGTTTTGCCGATTCCTCGCTCTGGGTGAGTGCCATAGTGTGGAAATTACGATCATCATCAACACTAGGCGATCATCTCAAAGGGAGTAGTTGGCAGTCGCATGATATATGTAACGTCCACATCTCGCCAATCTTCGGTTGTGGCCATGTGCCGTTATACGGGCCGCTTCTTTCCCGTTGACCCGTTGTGGGTACGTGCCACTGTACGGAAATCATATTCATCATCAAGGCGCGCCGATCGTATCAAAGGGCTAGTTGGCACTGATACGACATGCACCGCCCGCTTCCTGGCTTGTGGATGTGTACAATAGAACGGAAATCATCATCATAACAAGCAGCGGCCATCTGAAAGAGCTAATTTGGGTTGGCTCGAGTGATGAGTGAAGGAAATTATGTTCACTCGACGTTACTAATATTTCCATGCGATCCAGGAAGAAAAAAGAAAACTGGAATCGTAGCCTAATGGCTAGAGCAATGAGCGGCTTCCCTGGGCGCCGAGATTCAAATCGCACGTTCACACGCGCTTTTTCCCTTTTTTTATGGAGTGAGGTGGAATCTATACTCGGCGAGATCATGACCAGCCGCCGACCGAGCGACCCAGGCAAAAGCATGGCGTAATAGATAGAAAAATTGTGGATCCCAAGCACTCTGGGAACCGACGTAATCGAAGCTTTCTGTGCTGTTTGCGTGGATTGATGATAATTAGCGGTGATGATGACGGCGAACGTTTAATTTCTTCGACGTTTAGTCCAACACGAGAGTGGTGAGTTGATGTTAAACGTTACTTCGCATGCACCGCTGCTGTTTGTCAGCGTAGTGCACAGAACACACAGGAAGAGGTGTTTGCTTCAGGCGTTGTTGCGCGCCATACTTCATAACCTCTGACACGGTTCGGCAATGTCATTGCCTCACATGGGACATCGCATCGGGGCGAAAGTATGAAACTTTAATTGAATTACGGGGTTTTACTTGCCAAAACCGCAATCGTATTATGAGCCGCGCCGAAAGTGGTGGACTCCCGATTAATTTTGACACCATGGTGTTCTCTAACGTGCCCCTAAATCTAAGCGCACGAGCATTTTCTTTATTTCGCACCTGCCCAGATGCGGCTGCCGCGGTCGGGATCAAACCCACGACCTCGAGCAATGCTATAGCCGCAAAGCTACCGCGCCGGGCACAGATGTGTTGATTTATTTATTTGCTTAATAATCATAATAAGTTGACTTGTGACCGCTTCCCGCAGTGTCGCCTGGACCCTACAGTAAGCTGTAATGCAGCTCTGATTCATCATGCCCAGGGCGAGTTGCCCGCTTGAGAAATATGCATGGTGTTCATTTTTCAGAAATAGCAGAAACGTAGCGTACCTTACTTTGAACCTAAATTTATCCGGTTTGCCGGCAACCGCTGTCGCGTCTATAGTAGTAGCGTGTTCTTGCCTTATTCTCACGTCATTGCCCCCCCCCTCTCTTTATGGATACTGTGAGCGAAGAGTGGCAAGGCTGTTTACTCAGTCGTTTCTGCGACGGCATCGGTTCTATCCATTCTCTGCCTTCTCTCCTCCCCCCTCCTCTCTGCAATTCTATGTACTTTCCCTCAAGACTTACACGATAGTTCAAAGGAAAGGGCTGAAATTTCTGTAATAATTCTGCAGGGGGCTGCGGGTAATTACAGCTGTCAAAAGGCTAATGTGACGACGCCCAGAGAGCTCCGAAGACATTGTGCACAGTCGACGCGGAGCAGAGGTCCAAACGAGTTTCTCGCGTCGCCTTTCCTCTGTGACACGCTACTTTCATGCATACACACGCTCTGAACCAGCCCCCGACACCGTGTGCCAGACGGCAGCAGTAGCAGCAGCAGCAGTGGGAAAGTCGAAGGAAGAGACAGAGAAAGCTTCGCATTAAAAATATGTTTGAAAGACTGCCGAAGCTCGGGAAGTGCTGCGTTAAAGAAAAGCACTTTTCGTACGCCTAGTGGCCATCCAACATAGGAGGTACTACGACGGTGCATTTCCACAAAGATGAAAGAACATCAAATTGTAACGAATCTGCCCTACTTCATTGTCATACCAGATATGTCAAGAGTTAGGCTGCTTGCGGTCACAGCAATCAAGATTATAGTTCCCGAAATGAAGTGCTATGACACTACTCGATGCAACAGCACGTAGCTTTGATGAAAGTAATAGTAAACTATACTACATATAGAGTAAGCATTGAGAAGTAGTTTTTCGAAGTATTTACCGTTTAGTGCCTCAATGCAACCTAGCAGAAACGTGAACGGTGTCTGCCAGCTACATTCGTAGTCAGACCCTATAGGCATCGCCGCGTTTGATATGGGGAAAATATTAGCACGAGCTGTGCTTGTTAATGATGATTTCACGATGTCCAGAGGATACCAAAAGGTCGGATGGCGTGCTGTTATTTAGGACTGTGCACTCGATTAAGCACTATTGCGGTTAAGTTCACAAGTATACATACATCAGGCGCTACTTTGGGGCAGTCACGAGCAACGGAATTGTGAAGCCACGTAACTGGTTTGGTTCACAGACATCAGCAATCGTAGGCGATGTCTGAAATGGCGCGCCGAGTTATCTCTAGCCAATGAATTGTTATTTATGAATAGGTCTGCATTCTTTCTCGTTTCCCTGTGCGTATTTTTCTTCTAATCACGTCTTCACTCAATAGACAGCAGCATTTCCAAGTACGTTTCCATAGCGAAAGTGTGGGTGTGATTCATGAAAACTAAGGCAGCTCCATCAAGGAAACAGGTATTTATCAGGGCGGTGTTACTACTGTGAAGCAGGGCGGAAGGGGGGAAGAAGTACACGGCCGCCTTTTAACTGGGAAGGGCCCATGACCAGAACTGTATCTTGTGGCATCAAAGTGATGCACTGTATTCGCTAGGCCCAACAGACTTATGCTCTGTAAAAAAATATAATCACAAGGCATGAATAAGCAATGTCATCAAGTATGCCATGAAAACACAAACACTGGTTATATAGGGTTTCTAATGTGTGAGTGAAGAAAATGCGGCACGCTTCGCCACAAATAATCCTGCATGCTTAGCCACGAAACACTGATTCCTCACTACTGATTACGAACACAGCTTCTGACTCGACACACGTTAAGGTTAAGCTAACAGTTTCGTTGGATCATGCTAATCTTGTAATAAAAAAATGACGCTTTAAAGTACCATACAAGCTTGTACCTAATCTTTACCAGCGACTGAGCACACAGTTTCTGACAGAACGTTTAAATGAAAAATATTATTTTCATATTTTAAAATTTACTTTACATGTTCAACTATTGAAAATAAACACACAATAATACCGCTGACTTGCACCCCCCCCCCCCCCTGCAAGAATTAGGTGCTCAGAGTGTGGCGTCCAAGTATATTGCTTTTCTACTTCATATTTATCCCACTTAATCTTCCAGCAACGTAAACTAATTTCACAAGGAACGCTAAACAGATGTTTTTTTGGATGAATACGTTTAATATCTTAGACTACAATCTTGAACAAAAGCTGCCTAAAGGAGACATAATATATTGAACCTCGCATTTCGAACGCAACAGGTTCCTCCAAGGCAAGTCCACACCCTAAAACTGCCCTGAAGATTGTACGATTTTGTTAGGGTTACGCTAAAACCTGCAAAAGCCCCAGTTCCTTCCAACGACATTGAGGGTTGCATCGGTAATGACATAACGGTACCTAAAGTTGTGATTACCGTTCGTCCTTCCACCCATCTTCGAATTCCCAGAGGCTGTTGGGCAATTTGGTCGACGTGATCCCACAAAGCATTAAAAAAATGGGGGGGGGGGGCGAGTTGACGCAAGCAAATTCAGAGAAGTCTCACCTATTTTTACTTCTCTTAGCCCATAATCACGCGACGGTAGTGTGACGTAGCCTGAGGCAACGGGTGGGGAACGAACTGCGACCCTTTCCCAAGCCTACTGCACAGCGAACAAATTCCCAATCCCAAATTGATTTTTATATGTGCACTTTTAGAGGAACGCCCCGCTGGAGGATCTGCTCGGCGAGGATGACGCCAGAGGAACTGAAGTCAAGCAGGCTGCGAAATCGACCTGAAGAACGTTAACAGCGAATTCGCAGGGAGGAAACGAAAATTCAAGAAATCCTTTTGTTCAACGTAGGTTAGAAGAAGAAAAAATACCCAAAAGACAGCAAGCAATGATTCTTTCGAAAGACCTGAGCCCATCTCGCTATACTCGTCCACCCCGCTATCCGCGTGTGTCGCTCGTCGTCAATCTTAAGACAGTGTGGCGCAATTTTCTTGGCCTCTAATCCGATTTTCTTGCCAGCAGCCCGCGACATATTGGTTTTCTTACTCGAAACATTGCTTAATGAATTGTTGCACCTTGTAGTCTGTATTTTATCTCTATTCGCTCCCAAGTGTGCGTAATCTTTATACGTTCACTCTCTTTAACCCGTGCTTTTCTAAAGACGTCATTCCTTTTGTGCCTGTGCGCATTATGCAACTCGGATGATTGCCTTGATGAACATGTTCTTTGTGGGTTCCGTTCTCGAGATGAGCATGAAGACCGCTAAATCGCATGGTTACTCCACATGGTCGATTGCCTATTTCGCCGCTTCTAATTTCCACCTTAATATTTTGAAGTAGCTAATTCCGATTACCTTGACGTAAAGCGAGAACGGCGCTGTGATAACATCGAATACTTCTCGAGTTGGCTTGATTCATGCTTGTAAACGGTGCAGAAGAGAAGGGAAAACTAAAATACCGGACACGCAAATGTGCACTACTTGGAATATGGACGTATGGAAGGCTAGATCACTTGACTTCGCTACGTGCAAAACGAAGGTATAGTTATTAAAAGTGTTATTAACAGTAAATCAAATACGCTCTCACAGAAAGACACACACATCAAACTTTGAAGAAAAATCGGATTGGCGCTATAAGCCTGAGCAAGCGCGTTCGTGAACTGATCCCTCTAAGTAGGGCTGTTATTAGGGCAGTTGGTTTTACATTGTCTTCAAGCAGGTCGCTGCTTTGCGTAATAACTGCTTCAAAATGATACGGAACACACTCCGCAAAGGCGCGCTCTGTGCGATGTGGGTTTCATTGCGTTTTATGATTGTTACTGCGGAGAGGAGCGAGTTTACCCGAGACAGCGAATCCTGCCATTCGTTATTAACGCGTTAGTATCCTTGAGCTCGGGAAAACAGATGCTCCCTAACATCGTTTCCTGCGCCATTTACAATTTAGTAACGAATTCGCTAAAAAAGTGCGCAAGAGAAATCGTTCAGAGCAGCACTAGCTAATGGCGAAATTAAACTTTCCAGATGAGCTGGCGATGCCTTCTTTGAAATACCATTATGTTGTAGTACATAGACGGTGCCCCGACTATCCTCCACTCTGATTTAAAAATAAGGAAATGCCGCGTAGCTGCACAGAACGAAGGTAATGTTGGTTGCCATCGTTTGGAGATACCTAGATTATTTGTTTGCATCGCGTCTGATTGCATAATCAATCTTAAATAATTATTTAGGTCGTCAAATATTATAATGAGATGTAAAGTGTCAAAGAAGAAAGCGTAGATCAACATGAAAAACTACCGATACAGCTTTCTATTGCCCAATACGTGCTACGTAGAAGGGTTTTTTTTTTCTTTTGAGCGGGAAAGAATCCTGCAAATACAGGCGAAGTGCCTAGGGCGGCCAGTCGCGGGGCAACTTTGCGTGTATTCTAGCGCTTCGTTCGAGCTTCTTTTTTAAACACTACAGTTTCATGTTGCTCTCGTATCGCGGCCGCCATGGGCTGCTGCGACGAACCGGCTTACTGAGCTTGCTGCGGCTCGCTGAGGACAACGTCGTACTATCATTGATCTCTGTGAGTGAAGTCGCATAAAGAGAGTGACGTCACCGTCCAGAGCATGGCCCGAGCGCCAACATTCGCCTGGAACAGGTCAACTTCCCAAGTTGCGCACCTTCGAGATGTTCCTCCATCATGATCGAACCTTGTTGCATTAGGAATCTTCTCAGGCGAGTACGGAGAGCGGCATCCCTACCTGAGTCGGTGAGCGTGCTGCCGACGTACTCGCAAGAGCCATCAAAAAGACGATGTTTCGCGCGACCCCATGAAATTGTGTCAATGCTTTAGAGATAAGTGCGAGAGGAAAATTTTCTCCTCATGCCAGTCGGGGCGAGAAAAGGCTGTCACGCGTAGCTATCCAGTGCACTGTAGCAGAGCAAAGTAGATAAGACACCGTGAACTCAACCGTGAAATGAGAAATAGCCTCCGAGTTTAGTGCGTAGTATAGGCGTCCAAATCGGAATTCGTGGCATCTACGTCAACAGCTGAAAGGAGATTTTAAGTGCGCGCCACGGTGATCTTTAGTAAGCAGAACTTTGTGAACAGCGCCTTGCGGCGCGTTAGCCTTCGCTGTGGAAGGCATTCAAGAAGCAGCACAAGCATCACAAAGAGGATGAAGGACAATCTTTGACTGCCGATAACTGCGCTCCTGCTCAACGCATTGAACTACTAGTTGCTGCTAAGTAATTCACAAATAGCCTGTTTTATTGTAAAATACACTCCCTTGCTTTGATAGAGTGTTGCAGGGTACCTTTAAAATTTTTAAATACATGCCAATTACCTAGATAAAAAGGCGTTCGATTAAGGTCAGTGAAACGTTTTCGCCAACGTCTTCAAATGGAAGCAGGAAACTGAGCGCTATGAGGTAATGAGTTTGCTCATCGCTTCGGCTTATTACGCCTACGGCAACTTGCATTTCAAAAAGGGCGCCACACTTTGTTTTTCAGCGACAGCTCATTGGAGTGTTCCTCTAGTCTATTTGATGTCCGTCGGCGTCCGTCGGTGTGCAATAGCGGAGTAGTTTGCCAGAATTTTGTTAGCAAAATAAATAAAAATATGTTAGTGCTGCAGCGTGAGGATTACAATCTTCGGCTCATCTACAGCAAGTTGAAAATTCTACCTTTCAGTACCTCCATCGACACCGTATCAGTTAATATTGTATGGAACAATATTGTTTATCCCCCACAGTGCTCATTAATACGATTTGATAATGCCGCGCTTTGCTACTTACTCATAAACGAGCGCCGATGTGAAAGAATATGAAGCACACCAGTGGCAGTAATTGGAAACCGGGATTCGAAACAGGCGGAAGAAAGACTCCGGCAAGTCCTCTCTTGAAGACGCCAGGGCGCGCCACGTGCAAAAACGAAGACGACTCGAATTAGAAGCTTCAGTGACTGATGTTTTCCACCACGAAAAAGAGATTTCTCGCGCGCACTTGCACTTATTACCTCCGAATGATACCACACGAGAGAGTGCGAGATTCATTGCACATAACATTGCAGCCTCCTTCCCATTACGGGCGGCACTGCAACCTTAATGCCTGAAAAAGCAGCCGCGCTGTTTCTAACCCTACAATTACAGAGCTGGCCTTGTAGGCCCGTGCTGATTTTTTTTCCCTCGCAGATATCGGCACTCAAGCATTTCTCCGTGGGGAGAGAGAGAGAGAGAAGGAAAGGCAGGGAGGTTAACCAGACTGAGTCCAGTTTGCTACCCTACACGTGGTGAGGGGAATGGGGAGTGAAAGAGTGCCCGACTATAGACATCCTACATCTTAGTGCATGTGAAAGTGCGGTATATACTCATGTTTTCTCTCTTCTCCGTGGAGAAACAAGAAAGCCTTCTAGAGAAGTAAGGCTAGCTACCCGTGGACTGCGATCGCCGGCTTTATGAACCGTGAGAGCACAAGTTCGATTGTTGCTTGTTTGTACGTGTGTCTTAGTGGGCCTGCGCACGTGCACAGGGAAGTGTGGGAAGAGGATGACGGGAAACTGCAATCGCACCGTTGAGGAAGAAAGTAGACAGGGAACCGAGGGCCTAAACTCTTCGGGGCGTGTCACGTTCGCGGATCCAATCTTCTGGCGAGCAATTCATCTGGACACGCTCACTCGCTGCCTAGGGGGACCCACACTGAACACGCCGTTATATCGATCCTGGACACCGGCGTGGGCTGCGCGGTTTGCCAAGGACGTGAGATCACGGCCACGTTTCCTCTGCACCGCAGTGTAAAAGCGAAGCCAAATGCCAACCGTACCTGTACCCAGAAAACAGTGTGAAACGCGATTACCCTTTCGCTTTAAGTCTCTGTAGAATTGATAGGTTCAGTGAAATAGGAAGTGCTATGCAAGCGTCCGGGAACAATAATCCTGCTTTAGGAAGAGGTATTGCTCCTAAATTTCCTTTCTTCGCAAAGTAGTTAGAAGAGAGTAAATACAAGGACGCAGAGATAGAAGAAAGGTGCAAGGGTGGTTTCAAGTAAAATTATGCGGCACTAGAATTTCACGATGACATGTGCATGCCGAATACATGAACAACATTGTTATACCACACTTCCTATGAAAATACGCGGCGTAAGCTTGTTGCGGATGCACTAGCAAAACCACTAGCAAAAGGGATTAGTCGAAAAGGTACGCCCATTGAACTCGCGGCGATGTTCGCGAAATTTTGCCAATAATAGGCGTGTCTCGTACGACAGTTATGACCTATAATAACAGCAAGAATTTAGTGAACAATGGCGACTTGCCAGAACATAACACAATGCGCGCATGACAATGCCTCATATGTGAGCTTTGGAGGTTAGTAACGTATATTTTGTTCTCTCCCTATTTCCAAGCGTTGTACGATACAGCTGCCGTTTTCGAAAGATCCTTGGAGAGCTGAGTATGTCCGCCACGTCATGTTTAGTGCAATGGTGGAGCATGTGACATGTGGTCGGCGAGCAACGTTTAACGTGTAGACATGGAATAAAATACGGCGTTATACAAATGTTACACTCCTAGGAAGGTCCTTTCTTGCGAGACACTTTTCTCTATACCCTTTTTTCCTGATCTCCCAAATAGAACGAAATCTCACGCATACCATGTTTGAATAAGCATGAAAGGGATTTGGCATCACCACTCATATGCAGGCGATTTTTCAAGCGTGTCGTTCAATCACATACAAGTGCTGATTTAAGGCTACAGACAAAAAAGAGGAATAGCTTCAGAGAAAATTCCGCCGTGCTTCTACAAGTTTGCATCAGCCTGGTTTTTTTTTGTTACTCTTTTTTGAAATATTTTTAGGAGTAAGTTATTCGCGAAAATAGGTGCGCTTGGAGATGTTTCGTTAGGGCACAATCTAAGTCACAATTATTTCCCGTAGGCATTTTGAAGATTCTTCCAGCAGAATATTTGTTGATTCCTGGAAGTTTCTCGTTCGCCTAATACACCTAGTATGAGCAGTTGCCTACTAACTTATATCGCTTTTTAGAGGTGCCTGTGTTTTTTGTTTTTTTTTTGGACTTCAGATCCATACCAAATAACATTAAGTGATCCCAAGCAATGCTCTGAACTATTTGATACAGTTTTATGTAGCGGAAGTCTTAGCATTTTCAAATACGTAGTTTTTACAAAATGTTCATGCCTTTATTGGCATCAGCTACTCCTTTTCACATAAAAATGTTAAAAATGAGGGCCGTGCACATAAACAGCATAGTATAAACCACACCAAAACTTATACTCACGTAATATACCAATTGTTTTTCCGAGATGCTTCATGCCCCATCAGGTGTACCCGAGGGCTCAGTCTTGGGGCCGGTTTTTGTTCTTGCCTTACGCCAATGACATTTTAAGTGTCATTGAGGCTGCCATGGATACTGAAACTTGTTGCGGATGATTGTGTATTGTATACAGTTGCCAAATGACAAAGGTATCGCGCTGTACTCAGAAATAACCTCAGTTGTGTTTTCAACTTGTGTGAAAAACGGGCAATGACTTTAAAGACTAATTAGTACAGCGTGATGAAGATAAGTAACCCTCAGTAAGTCTTATACTTTCCATATTCTATTGGCTGTACTGTGCTCAATGATGCTCCTGCCTATAAATATGTCGGTGTAAAGCTAACAGAACGTATAAGCTTGACGGACTATATTGAAAATATTTTTGCTAGCACTCCTCGTACGTAAAGGGGCCGTTGACGCAAACTCTCAGGAGCACGCCAACAGGTGAAGCTTGCAGCTTATGTCACATTAGTCTGAGCTCGTCTGGAATATGCTTCACCTCTGTGGGATACACACACAGAGCAAAATATCGTCAAATCAGAAGGAGTACAATAAAGTGCAGCTAGGTTTACATGCACTCACTACAGGGGAACAAATAGCGTGCGGGAGATGCTAAGTTTTCTTAATCTTGAATCCCTCCAATCTACGAACTAAACAGAAAGTAAACTTCCTCTATACCTAATACGCAATGATAATCTCCAAATCAGCAAATTGCGATATCTGTGTTCAGTTTATCGCGCAAACACTCGCCAGAACCACGGAAAAATGATCGAGCATTTACTTGCATCGAACCACATGCAAACGTTCCTTTTTACCTAGGACCATTAAACAATGGAATGCATTACCGAAAAACGTTGTTAACACAGAAAATATCAATATATTTATGGAGATGTTAGAGCGTGCTAAATAAAATATTGGCTGTATATTTTGATCTTTTATTCTCTGTTCTTTAGGTTTTCTCGGACCTCACACGTGTATATATTTTCTGTTTGAGCTTGAACTCAAACGAGTCTGCAATATTTATAATTAATTAATTAATGACTAGAACTAGGTAAAATAATAAGTCTTAAAGTCATGTGACATAAGCAAATAAGCATAAAAACTAAGCAAATAGATCAGAAACGAACACAAAACCCTAATACACTAAACGTATATGCACCAAGGCCAGGAAACAGCCTTAGCATTATGTGCAATGCTGCTAGTACATGTACCAGGGCATGCGTGCATATAAAAAACACCGCTTGTCTAATCGCAGAAAGAAGCAATGCACAGCAGAAAAGCAGATTTTGTAACTACCTGCGTGTCGAGATCAATGGCTATTTTGATTCACAGTGGAACAAGAAAGTAGTGAGGTCTCAGATTTCCTCATACGTCTATTGTTCAACTTGTTTTTTCTGATTCCTCGTTTCCACTCGTGAGTCTCAGTTCCACTGTCGAGTCAACAACTCGGACGCTTATATTTGCCAATGCGGGAAATGCTTTCCTCCACTGCCTTCAAGAGATTGCTCTCGACGATTAGCGCCTTTCCACACGCAGTAAAAGGCGCAGAACTAAGGCAGGCCAGAATATTTTGCGCTATGGGCTGCTTACAAAAGCGCTCGAACGTTGGATCTCTCTGATATCCCAAACCATTTCTGCCATCGTTCGTGCCGGTCGATGAAAACTGAACAAAGCGTCAGTAAACCGAGTCCTTATTGGCCCGTAGAAAACACACCGAGTTTAGTCAATTGGAAGGATAAAGCAATCAATAACATTTATTTTGCTTTCTTTTTCACTTTTTTCTTTTTTGATAAAGTTGAAAGTTGATCGGCTACCGTATCTTCATGTCCAGCTGTGCAACGCATTTCTCATCGCCAGACCGTTTAATTTCTCTCTGTTCATTTTTCTTTTTTGAAATACTACATTTTCAGGGCTTCTACATTTGTATGCAAAAGCAAATTTGCGATACGCTGAACTTTGCGCTGCCTGACGTCTATAAATCACAGTATTCGTTGCCAGTGATTGCGGAGCCTCTTTGATGAAGTTATTAGAATAATTGACAAACATCTTCAGCAGTGGAGCGTCGCAACCTTTCATTGTTGTCGTATTGAACAGCAGTCCTAAAGTTGATGAGACTTCTTTTCAGGAATCATTTGTCTCAGACAGCGACATGTTAAAGTATATTGATTTTCTTTTCTTCTGAAGAAGATAACCGAGTATAGGATCGGGATAGAGTGTATGCGAGAATCCTATTGAGGGCTCGTAGCATTCTCACTTGTGTATGCGATGAAACATCTTGGAAGTTCCGAACTAAAGCGCGATTTTCCCGTTTGCAGGGACGATTGCAGTTATTTTTTTTTCCACTAAATTCATATGGCATTTATACGGTTGAGACTTTTCAATAGCTTTACATTCGCCCACCTGATCTTGAGAATAGCTTCCCTGTGCATCGGCAGCGGAAAATTTCTGAAGCTCCTGGTAACTCCTGCGCAACGCTAGGAGGCTATTTTGGTAAAACAATGAAGGGTCACTCGGCACGCCTTGTTTCGAAATTTTCGTTATGCATGCTTCGGCAATTGCATAAATTAAACGAGAGCGCGTCGCGTCAGAAGTCGAGTTGACGCAGCCCGAACCGACGGCCTTTACATGCCTCTTGCAAGAGGCATGTAAAGGAGGTCGGTTTGGGCTGCGTCAACTCGACTCATTCAAGTCAGCCCATCCATCACAGTTAGTTTGAATGAACTCGCCTCGACGTTGGCTCGGCTGGACCCAGAAGCGTTTGCATGCTTAATAATACAAGCTTTCGTACCAATAAGCCAGCTCAACCGGACTCAAAGGGGCCTGGAGTCACGCCTCGGGTTTGGAGAAATAACATAGGCCACGGATAGCATAGCTTGACTGAGATGTGAACATCTCAGCCAAGTTTTGCTATCGTACGCGGTGCTTGGAGCCGCAAGCGGAGCGCGAAGTCATTTTTCTCTCAAACGCTCTCTTTTCAAATAGAAGTCTGCTCCTCACTCTCTTCTGGACACAATAATTTTATAATAAAGTGGATTCCCGTATGCGGCTGCTATTGGTAGCTGCGTTGTGCTACGTAGCGTAGATACCGCGGCCGCCGCGAGGTGCCGCCACGAGTCCACTGGCTAAGCGCACTGCGGCTGGCGGAGGACAGCCGCGTTTGGCTTACGTTTAGCGCGTCGTAGGCACCAAAATCGGAAGTCGTGGCCTCTACGCTAACATCCGAAATGAAATTTGAACTGCGCGCCACGGTGGCATTCAGAAGGCAGAGCGTTGTGGGCACCGCCCACTCCGCCGTAGCCTTCGCAGTGCAAGGCATTGAAGAAGGAACGGGAGCGCAGCGGAAGCCGTGTTTGATTGCCAATAACTCCGCTTCGCACTGAGCGCATTGAAGTGGATTTTCGCGGCTAAGCATTTCTGAAATATCCCATTTTTTACTTTGAATGCCTATCTCCACTTCCGTAAAAAAAAGTGGCTCAGGACCCCTTTAAGCGGCATTTACGTCAATGCCACAAGGGGTACGTCGCACCCACGTAATGAGCTGAAACGCGCAAAGTTGGCTAATTGCATTACATGTCACAGCTAGACGGCATTTCAAGACGAGGAGGTTGTCGCGTGCGGCGTGTAAAATCACTGGCAAGTCGCATTGAGGGAGAGAGGGAAAGTGAGGCGGCCGCCGCCGTGTGCTCTCCTCCACTGAGAGGCGGAACGCAAATAGCAGCAAACAAGTGCCAGCTTTTTCTTTTTTTTTTCGCACGAAGAAGGATCTGCTACATTCAAACGCTGTCACATAGTAATTAGCATGGTACGCTATAAAATGCGATGGGCGGCTTGTGGATAGAATTCATGCATACGCGGTTTTTCTTTTTCCGGGTTTGTGAAAGCGTAGCACGCCGGTAGTTTCACAGCGCCTTGCGGGGAGTGCACTGCCTCGGCAGTTTGAAAAGATGGCTGAGCAGTATCGGAGGAAGCAGCGAGTGAAAGAGCAAGCTCGGAGGTGAGGCATCCTACTCAAAGATATGCTTTTTTGCCCCGGCCCCCGAGCAACATTTTTCTCTAGCCTCCCGAAAGCCCACGTGTCTCTGCTGTCTCATGGGCACGGCGACAGCGTTCTCTTCGGTCGTCCTGGTTCACCTCCTTCGCACCGCATTTCGCAGGTGTTTCTCTGCGCTCCGAGTTCGTTGTTCAATGTTTTTCGTGCGATGCAGGCGCCGTGCGTGTGAAGGGGGCGACGGCATTCTCTAGCGGTAACATTGGCTCATTCGAGAGAAAAAGTGGGCGCGACTATGTGTTTGCGTTTCTTTGCTGTTCTCGCCACACGGATAGCCCAGCATGCCGCAGACACGAGTGTCCGAAGCGGTCTATTTAGCATGATTGTGTTTTTGCAACAGTCTAACCTGGCGAAGGCCTCTTCAAAGCTCCATGCAGGCGCAGACGCGAACTGCACGGAGCTCCAGTATTTTGTGGCATTTTATTTATGCACCCGGAAATTCACACCCAGCGCGCGGCAGAGCGAAGGAAGAATTATTCTGTTATTCAGACAATGACTGGTTTGTCCGACATAACACTTCCCGCGAGATAACAAAACCCGATATACAAGGCATATGGAGTTCTGCCATGGCGGGAGTGGGTTAAATATATTAAGTCACTTTTCATACGGTCATCCTCTAAAACCACCTATATTCTTTACTCGGATATCTTAGAACATGAAGTCTCGTCGCCGGAATTTGTGATAGTGCGCAGAGATAGGAGCACTATAGAGGCGGGGGCGTCGCACTTTTGTTTTATAGGAAGAACTACGACATTCCGTTTTACCTGATAACCCAAAAATTGAGGTGGTGTGGTGGAAACTACAGCTGCAGAAAGCCTGTATATTTGTAGGAACTATCTACAGTCCGCGCAACTCTGCGACAAGGTGTCTGGAACTTATTCTGGATTATGTATGCGCGCTCACATGACGGATGGCAAGATTATCATGACTGATGATCTTAACCCGCCTGAGGTGGAATGATCGTAAAAAAAGTGCCAGGTGCTGCGAATGACGTCATACTGAATATGTTGTTCTACTTTAACCTCCAGCAAATTATACGCCCCCCTCCTCCCCCTTCCCCACACGTATACAGGGCAAATCCAGTTCTATTCTACACGTTGATCTTGTTAGTGACCATTTCCTGAATGACCAAACATGCACTGAAATCTTAGACGCCATATCTAATCATAAGTTAGTCTTAAGCACACTGCCTCTACCAGATCTTGCACGACACCACGGCCCTGTAAAACGTGTTCTTGCATTCAACAGAGCAAAGAGCGCAGCAATAATCACATATCTCATTCACGAATTGCTGGATTCTTCTGATCTTTGCTCGGATAAAAACTTGACCGATAGCTCACATATGGTTGCCACTCAAGGCACACGTTCTGCATTGCATTGAAAATTGTGTGCCAATAGAGCGCAGAGTTACAAGAAAGTATATTCCATGGATCACACGCGAAATATTTCACGTGAACCGTAAAATCAGTAGGCTGAGGAAAGCTAGGAAGTCTGGCTTGAACAGTGATTCAATCGCTCAGACTTCCACGTTATCTAAAACATTGAAAAGCAAGACACGCGCTTCCAAAATCCACTACTATTGTGCCACTGAAGCAAGGTTCATCAAAACGTCACCAGCAAGATTTTGGCGTTAAGTAAGTGGTAAACACAGCGATGTAAAGGCATCTCCTTGAACAGAAACAAAAGATAAGGCGGATCAATTCAATCGCTACCTCTATTCAATTTTTACAATCGATAATGGACTAGTGCAACATTCTCCGATATTGCATCTACAAAAAAAAAACTGAATTAAAAGAAACACTAGAAATACCCGACAGCGGTATACTGTGTCTGGTATTAAACCCTCATGAAAAAAAAAGAGCTGTGGCCAAGACGGGATACCGGACGCTTTTCTCGAACGGTATGCCGAAACCGAGTTAGTGAGTACCTACGCTTAATATTCACTATTATATCCATGGTTCGCAAATGTCTTCCGAATGGAAAGTCGCAAAAATAATTCCAGTGTATAAATTGCTGACAAGGTGAACCCATCAAAATACAGGCTCATTTCCTTGACGTGTGCTAGCTGTACAATACTCGAGCGTATTGTCCTCAAATTCATTACAAGGGTTGTGGAAGATAATCATCTGCTACACCCAAACCAGCACGGATTTCGGAGAGCCCTATCGACCGTAACGCAACTTGTCGAGACAATGAATGACCTTGCCCAAGGTATTAACAAACACTCCCAAATTGACGTAATTTTTATTGATTTCTCAAAGGCGTTCGATCGGGTTTCCCATGAAGACCGAGTTTTCCAGCTGGTCCGCAAACTTAGGGGTGGGACATTGACTAGATAGATATCAAGACATATCGGCCGTCAATAATTTGTGCAATGCAATGAGTACGTTTCTGACACATTAAATGTCACATTCGGTGTGCTCCAGGGATGCGTTTTGCCACCAATATTATTTTTGTTTTGTGCAAATGACCTGCCAGGCAACATTAAGGCAAATATTAAGCTATATTCGCAGACAATTGCGTACTGTATAAAGATGTTAAAAGTTACAGTGATCAAATGGAACTGAACGTTGCCCTGAATGAAATAGTAGTAAGTTGCTGCTCTCACTGGCAAATGGTGATTAATTCAGACAGAACAGTTCCGACGTCAATAACAAAAAGAAAACAAGCTCAGTATTTCCTTAAAATTTTAATAACGTCGCGCTCCGAAATGTAAGCCAGTACAAATACATTAGTGTAATAATAGCTTCTGATCTAAGTTGGACAGTTCACACGGAAGATATAACCGCTAAAGCCACAAAAAATAGTTTTTCCTTAAGGGGACGCTGCCGCACGCTCACTGTGACAATGAGCTGTAAGCATATACACCACACTTGTCCGACCGATTCTAGAATATGCCAATATAATCTGGTTCTTTTTCGCAAAAAGCGGCATCAGCATGCTTGAATATATGCAGCGCATAGCGATGAGATTTATTTTTAACCAATACCGACGACGCCTTGATTGCCCGAGAGAATTGCTACGCCGTGCAGGTTTGCCCTCTCTCTAAAATCGAGCTAAAATTCAGCGCCTGAATTTCTTATATATGCTACTGCACAACTATTGTAAGATAAACAACACTAGATACGTCGTAACTGAATAGACAAGGTACGTACGTCTTACACATGATCTCGCACTCCAAGAATATTCGTGCAACAACAATACATTCTATTATTCTTATCTTCCTAAATGCATTTGGGAATTGAATACTCGTGACCGACCGACTTGCAGTCGAACAGCATAAAATTTATGATTTCCTTGAACTGTTGCATAACTCAGTTAATACGCACTCATCATAGTGGTTCGTTAAAGCGCAATACAAGACAAGGACACAAAAAGGTATAAAAACGACGACACGCACTTATCAGCCTAATATCATAGTATTTGTTTGTATTCCCCATATGATTATTTCCCTTTTCTACCGGCATCCGAGTCAATATTCGTATTTTTACTTATTGTTGTACGTATATTTCTTTCTTCTTATTTTGTAGTCATTCAGCAAATTTGCCCCTGACAATTACTATTATTGTAACTGCTTATCTGTGAACCTTTCTTCCTTCTGTACCCCACTCCTTAATAGCCCTGTCAAAGGGTTTACAGCATGTTGAAACAAATAAATTATTTGTACGGGATGTTTATCAGTAGCGAAAGAACTGTTAATGAAAAAAGATCATTGGCTTTTACGTGCCGACACCACGACCTGGTTATCAGGCACACCGTAGTGGAGTCTCCGTAGTTATATTGACCACCTGGAGGGTCTTTAAGACGCCTCCAATGAACGGCATACAGGCTTTTTAAAATTTTATTGCCATATAGAAGGGGTTGTCGAGGCCAGCCTTTCTGTTTAGCAGCACCATAGCTACTTGGCCACCACGGCGCGTCGATACAATCCTTGCGAGAATTTTATTTTCGTTCGGGTGAATCAACCTAGCTATGCCGGTCTCGACAGGGCTACACGTTAGTATTGGCCACGTATGCCTTTTATAGCTGCCGATATCTGTTTCCTTTCATTTTCAGCCTACAGCGCTTTCTGATCTCGTACCTATTTCTCCTTCGCAGTGGATAAATACAAGAAACTCAAAGAAGTCAGTGATACTGCAGGAAATGAACGCTTGTTCCAGGAGAAACATCTGGAACAAAAAAACATGCTAACGCAGTCTTCTCAAAGTGTTATTACAAGATACTTCCATTACAACAGCGTATCGCGCTTGCTTTCGGATGAACGCACTTGAGCTTGGGTTCTTCTGGTACTAGATGCAGCGTGGAAGAAGAATTAAAAAGAACCTTTCTTCAGTCACGCATGGCCGCAATCTCTAAATTGCGTTCGCAGGGCCTGCCCAGGAAGGCGCCTCCTGCACCAATCGTTTCTTACTAAGTTGCCTCACTGCCTATATATGAAACTAATGGCTCGTGTCGATCTGCGGATCTCGAAACGTTTCTGCATAGGGATCCTGAAGCGCACAAAACGCTTGCATCAACTGCCTCCAAGTGCAGCCGTACGCACCGCGATAGGATTGCACCATTCTTCGGTCCAAGGCGCGCAACGAGGCATGCGTCGTGTGCATCGCTTCCAGCGAACCGCTTCCGTTTTTGCGTATTCCGTTGCCTCCTCTAAGACTATCATTCTTCCTCCTCCCCCTCTCCCTCTGCAGTGTTTAAGAGGACACTCCCTTACTTCACTCCTGCGCTTCAGCGCATTTGCTGTGCAAAGTGCATTGCCAATGCGGTGCCTTAGCCAAAAGGAATGATTACCGTATTCTTGCAGTTGTATCGACTGCAATGCCGACTGCTGTCACATCTGGGATCATTTATTATCAAAAATTGCATTCAAGACAAACGAATATATCTGACGCATCTTGTTTTTCTAGGGTATTGAGAATTGTTTCATGCTCGATAGCTTTTTTGAAGAAGTTTTTGACGTGCATGGTGTAGTAAAGAAATGGGAGCGCTTTATTTACCTTCTCGAAAGCTGGTTTACATGAATAAAATAAATGGATGACATCAGAAGAAAAATACTGTCAAAATCGGCAGAAGACGATTTGTTCGATGAGTTTGGGAAATATCAATGCATAGAATATGCCGTGGTAATGGAGCCCTATAGCAACATGATATCGCTCTGGAAGATGGTGTTTGTCTGGAAGTGGAGAAGAACATCTTAGTCTCCTTGCACGAACAGGCAAGAAGTCGGACACAAATTGATATCAGGTTGAAGAAGAACCTAATTCACGGTATGAGAAAGACGACACGGTTCTGTGACCATTTGTCTTCTACGATGCCTACTTTTTTTAACTTTTGCATTTATTCAGTGATTGAATATATTGAAAACTCCCACTTTCTATGTATGTATTTTTCCGTACGTGCATTAAACATCAGTTGTGAGTGAGCACGTGTGGTGTGTGTTTCTTTCTCTGCGTCTTTCGTGTTTTTAGAGCTCTAAGTTTTTGTTAATATGCGTTACTAACTAGCCGACCCATCCATCCTTTTACCGTCCCTTCTGCACCGACCGGCTTGCGTGACATCGTTCGGCAAGAGAACACGTCCGCATCTCATCTACCGAGCTCCAACGGCCCTTGCACGAATCAGGTACCAACGTATGCCGACGTTTCGGCGCTCTCTCCAGCCATCACCGCCCCTCTGCCTACACCAGAAAACCAGCCCCCAGTGGCTTCGTTGTCACGGCCAGTGCGTGTACAGCGTCACTACTTCGCTCCGCATCCGGCAAGACCCATTTGCTACTACTGTGGCTATCCAGGGCATATCTCCCGATTTTGTCGACGCCGTCAACAGGATTAGGAAGGTGGCTACGCTCCCGAGGGACGTACAAGCGTCCATGCAGCATTGGGCTATCAGCGCACGCCTTACCGCTCCTCTTATCACCGGTCACCTTCTCCATCCTACCCAACTGATATGGCTGTGAATTCTCGTGAATCTCGCCGCAGGTCGCCCTCTCCACGTCATCATTCGGTGTAGCCTCTCCGACTCGCTTCTCATGTCCCGAACGCCTTTTCTCCCCGATGAAAACTCCCCGATGCAGTTTTAGGAGGGGAAACTTCATTCACTGGACAGCCTACAATTCCTCCGGAACCACCGTCCAACTTGCTGTCAGTGTTTGTAGTAGTTGTCTGCGTGGAAGCTCTCGTTGATACAGGCGCTGCCATTTCGATTATTCGTGCTGACTTTTGGCCCTGCCCCCGAAAACTGACCATGCCTTACTCCAGCCATACTCTTTGTGCAGCGGCCAACTCCAATTCGTCCAGTCGTGCAGTGTATACTGTTTGTGAGTCTATAGACTGAGTTCATCAGAACATTGTTCTTGCTGTATTTCGTGAGTGTACCCACAAAGTCTTGTAGGGGTGGGACTTCTTATCTTCTGCGTCCGCTTCTATCTTTTGTCGTCAGCGCTTCATGCAACTGGATGCCACCAGAAATTCTCTTCCTAACCACGAAGAATGCATTCGTCTCGTCACCTCCTCTGATTACATTTTTTGTCCACCTAGGGAAGAGATTATTATTATCAGCCCTTGCAACATTGTAGATGCTGATGTACTCATTCCACCCAACGGCAATATCCTAACTCGAGAGATTCTGATTACCCCTGGCCTTATTCGCTTCTCTGAGGGGTCTGCATTGCTTACCGCCTTAAGCCAAACTTCCGAACCCCTAATGTTGCCTCGTGGATCAGTTGTCACTTGCGCTGTGGACACTCATCCCACTGCAATTGTCACACTTTTGACGGTGTCACCCGAGTCAAGATTGCCACCAAGTAATCCCTCTTGTACACCCTCGTTGTGAACCATGAGCCCTGGCCTAACGCCTGCCCAGAGTCAAGATCTCCTCACACTATTGATCTCCTCGCACTCGCCTCGCGGACTGCCGTCACCTCGCCCGCCTTAACACCGGTATCTCCCAGGACGCTGGCAAGTCTCCGTACCGCTTGACTTACCATGCTGTCACTTTTTCTCCTGCCGACGAAGTTCTTCTTTGAACTGCAGTGCGCGTTCCCTGCATATGCGAAAAATTCTCACGCGTTTTATTGGACCTTTATTTGAAAATTATAGCGATGCTAACACATGCAACCCTAAAAGAACAAGGACGAGACACAGCGCTTGTGTCTCGTCCTTGTTCTTTTGTGGTTGCGTCTGTTAGCACTGTTATAATTTTTCAAATCAAGTGTGCCCCAATTGGCCCAGACAGAAGCTTTAATGATTTATTGGACCTTACACGGTCATTGAGCAGACATTACCTGTCAATTACCGGGTATCGCCCCTTAGAACGCCGTCCGATCACCGTTGCCGTGGAACAGAGATAGTGCATGTGTCTCGCTTAAAACCATATCTCGACGCATTTCATAATAATTCCGCGTGGCCAGGCGGTCGCTTCCACAGCGAGACGGAATTAGTGTGAGCGCAACACGTGCCTGACTTTCAACTTCATCATCTCCACGTATCATCATCCATTGTATACATTCTTCACTTCATCTGTATGCACCATCAACAGCAGCAAAGCTTGAACGCCGTGGTAGTAGCACGAGCTCGGCTGGAATCAAGCGGTTACTTACAAACTGTATACATATATATATATATATATATATATATATATATATATATATATATATATATATATGTGTGTGTGTGTGTGTGTGTGTGTGTGTGTGTGTGTGTGTGTGTGTGTGTGTGTGTGTTTAGAGATCTTTCTAATATTCCCTGGTATTAGGATAGAAGCCCAACCTCCGTGCCATCGAGGCCATATTGCAAGAACGGCGTGAGTCTCATCTGTTGCAGCGAGCAGGCGCAACGTGTTCTGCCGACGCCGCACTACGCGAAAAGGATGCACGCCCCCTTTTCGAATTGGACTGCAGAGCGATCGCTACTCTATCCGATTCCCTGCCGGAGGGGAACAGTCTAGTCTTCTTCGCTTCGCATATATCTGATCCAACTGGATTCTTCGGAGACCGATTCGAAACTCTTCCCCTATTCCACATCAGGGCGGAACACTCGCATTTCTTTTCTTAAGTCACGTGAGCAGCGCACGCAACTGCTTCATTGTTTGAGCCCCGTTCAGGTTATTGAAGTATGTGCTGCTTTTTTTTTTGTGCAGCCATATCGGTTTTTCAAGGTACCTAATCGCGAAATTCTTTTAGCTGTTCACAAAGACTGAGTTTTTTTTTTCTTAGTGGTTCTCCTTCGCGCAGTGCAAGCTAGTTCGGTTTGTTTTCTAGAAATAACAAGAATAATGGGATGCACTATGGTTGTATAAACATTTCAATAAACTCGGATTTGACTCCTCTGCATGCCAACTGCTGGCAAGAAGTATTTCGTACTCTGCTTAAGCATGAGCGCGTGATTTCCTCACCAGTTTTTCTTTTTTTTTTTGGACGCTGGCCATGTAAGACTTCTTGTGTAACGCGACGTGCATAGCCTGATAGGCAGCTGCCTACGTTCTTAGCGCCGGTTCCACACATGAAACTACAGTTTCTCACGCCCACAACCCGTGGCTGTAATGTCGTGAATTTATTATTGACTGGTCAGCCATCGGCAGTTCAGTCTACCGTTATATTGCCTGGTGTCAGCGATCGCCGTTGTGCACTGGCGGATATGCAACTTTCACTATGCTAAATTTCAAGATTGCGGCATTAGACGCACTTAATATTATCGACAGGCACGTGTCCCCGAGATAGCGCGTGTATCAGAATGTTACATTGATGTGCACGAAACATTGTCTGAATCACACAGCGTAGATGAACAGTGGAGCACACTGAAAGATAAACTTTTTGATCTGCGTGAGCGATGCCTGCCGTCATGGGTGATGACGAAACGTGGCAGCAGTAGCGAGCCATGGCTGACAAAATAGGTTCGCAGAGTCCTTGAAGAGTGACAACAGTTATACACACGCTTGAAAAGAAATCAATTGCAAGAAAGCAAGAACCAGCGAAGAAAGATAACAAAAGATAGGAATGCTTCGGTTAAAAAAGCTAAATTTCCCTACTTCCAGTCCCTCGACTTGCGCATCCGTAATCACCCTAAAGCATTTTGGCAGCACATTACAACAAATATAAAGGAGGAGTTGCCCTTTGAATTTCTCGATCATCATGGAATTATCATTTACGATAATCTGGAGAAAGCCAAGTTCTTTAACGCGCTTTTTCAGCTCGGTGTTTTCCGCTGCTGAAAACAACAATATTAGACTTGCCGACTTTCGCCTTGACTTTGAACCAGTGCCCAATCTATGGCGGACGTTGTATCGGAAAAGCGAGGAATTGTGTTGCTCTTAGAACGCCTGAAAGAAAACAGTACCTCTGAACCAGATGGTTTACCCCCAATCCTGGTCTCTTCATGTGCTCTTACAGCGAAGCTGTATACAGGGCGTTTCACTTACCTTTTGCCAGGGATTAAAAAAATAGTGGTGAGCCGGAGCTGAATGAAACCAATGGCGTAGGGTTTGCCGTCATGTGGCGCTTGCTAGAGTATTATTTATATTCCACTTAATTAGTTAATTATCTATGATGAATTATGCAACATTTTTAATATTCACTTTAGGGCCAAGTGCGTTTCGTAGCGTTGTAGAGGAGGTTTTTTTGTAGCTACGTAGGTGCTGCATGCTCACATTTTTTCCGGCCTTTAAAGGAAGCTCGCGAAATATGAAATAAAACGATGTGCCTGCGCTAGTGCGTTATCGTATTGCAGATCTTTCAATCGCGGTTCAATCGCTGATCAAGACTGTCCCGCAGGAAAAATAGAGAGCAAAACAGCGGTTCGCGTTCTCAGAGCTGAGGCGGGTAAATTGGCTATGAATGAATCCTGGGGTTTAACGTCAGAAAGCAACACTTCGTCTATTAGACAGGCCGTAGTTGAGGGCTTCGGTTTATAATGGCTACCTGGAATTGTTTAACTCACGGATAAATATAAGTACACAGGCGCTGTTGCGTGCCGTTCCCAATGAAACGTCACCGCCGTGGTCGGGAATCGAACCCCAAACTTGTTGCAGGAGAGTGTGTTTCCGGTAAACACCTGACGCTCTCTGAAGGACGTTCTCTCACCAGGGGCAGGCAGACTGCTCAAAGAATCGGGAGCGAATCCCGAGAGAGCATGCTCACATCTCTCCTAGTCAAGAGCCGGCCGCCGTTCATGTATAAAGCAAGCAAACCCCCCCCCTTCCCCCCTCCCAGGCAATAGAACATGGTAACAACTATTGGCGCCAACGAAAGAAAAAAATGTCAGCGTCCGCGATGTGTTCTCCAGAACTTATCAACGCGCTGGGAGCCGTGCGGAGGTGAGGAGTTGTTTAGCCCAGCGGAAACGCCAGTGATGGTTTGCCCTGCGGAGGTGCGGTTCGTTAGGCGGCGCTGGCTGAGACCGCGGCCTCGTAAGAGCCCAACTTTTTCTTTCTGCGCACCTCTGGCGACGTGCGCCTGAGAAAGGCAGTGAGAGAGGGGTTGGGCGCGTTTTTGCCACGAAGGCGATGATGGCTACAGCGGTTCCTTCTGCGGGGTGCCTCCAGGTGGTTCCGGTGGACAAGATGGATGGGACATGGATGCGCCTGAACGAGGTGGCGAGGGCGTGAAAGAAAGCTGGGCCCTGTGTTTCCCTCGCAAGCTATCTACGCAAGGAGGAGGGAATAGAGATGATGAAGCAGGTAGTCACGCTCTCCTGAGAGAAAATTGGGATGAGGTCGCATCTGTTGACAATGTTATAGAAGGAGATGATTCGTTGACGACGCACTTTATAGTACGAGATTACGCTATCAAGAGGAAATGAGGAAGGTTAATGTGTTGTTAGCCACGAATCACAATTTTGTTGTCGGTCCTATATTTCTGGTGCATCAGAGGCTCTGGTCGTGTTATATTTGGAGTGAGTCTTACTCTTAGTGCCACCCGAGAACACTTGGTTGAGCTGCTTCGGTGTCCCATGTGGTGGAAAGCTTCGAGAACATGCAAGTAAGCTTATATATCTGTCACCTTAGACGCACTAGATCGGGCTGTGGATTCGAACGTTTAGGTTGTGCGAATGGAAATTATAATATGGCGTACGCATTGTACATAAGCAGATGCAAACTAAGATTTTTTAATATGATAGTTTATACTATTGCCGGATGGCGTTACGCGTAAAGATATTTTCAGTACGGTGCAAAATCTGGCTCATTTTTATCATCGTATTCATATGCTAAACCAAGAAAATATACCATGAAAGCGTTCTAGCGGACTTTTGAATTTACTTATTTATTTATTTACCTATGATATACTGCAAGCCTTCGTAGGCTAAAGCACGAGAGGCCAAGTGCATACACAATAAGCCGTTCATGTAGAATCGAAGTAAAACACAAAAATTGCGACAAGCACGTTAGAAAATAAATACAATGAAATGTTACATTATACAAAGATAGGCATTCACCATTTGAGAAACAAGAAAGCGCAGTACTGCCATTAAAAACCATGTCAACAGTGGTAGTACATATTTTATTAAGGTGGTGCAATTGATAGATTAATATGCGCAGTAAACTCACTGCATTGGTTCTGACAAGCTGCTGTCTAGATCTCTGGTGGTTGTACACCGAAACTCTTACACAAATTCATTTAGGTGCATGTTAGATCTACTCAGTTAGTGAAAATGTATCTTGGAGACGTCGAACCACATCCATCAATCAAGTGAATATGCGGGACATGTGGGACTACATTACATTTCAAAATGTATGTCACGTAGCTTCTTCAACGCTGCTCAGTGAAGCTCCTTATTGCAACCAGCACGAGAAAATAACACAATGGCATATATCTTCATCCCTAAATATTAGGATGCAAAGGAAATATATTTGTTTAATTACGTGGTCATAGTTGATAAACTCGGCAGTAATGCATATATGTGTGATAAGATTAGCTTTTTCACAGTTCTTTCAATATGGTCCAGGGCATGAGCTAAACTTGGGCTTGCGAGGTAAGGCAATGCTAAATGTCAACATTCTCACACTACGTAGGTAACTTGTTCCAGCGCTTATGTCCGGCCTTCGAAGCGATCTTTTTAGGCTTCTATGTAGAACTTTGGAAATACCGTATCCAATATTTTTGCAATTGGGTCTATGGGCCTAGTCACATTTATTACGGAAGCTCATAAACATTTAGCTAAATTACATAAAATACGCATTGCTCAGTTGCTATGTCCATAGAGCTGGAGGATTTTTGTGCTCTGGGAGAAACTATATTTTTGCTCAATCAGACTTTTTAGTTGGTGATAACTTTTTAGACATATTATAAATTAGGACCAAGGGGAAGATTACTGAAGCAGATTATTATAAACTGCTCATTCATTAAGTGCTACATGAAGTTGGCCGCTATTTGCCAACAAAGAAAACAGTACAGATCCCTCATCCACGTGCTCGTTTTCCGCCATAAATAATCATAGACAAACAAGATGAGTTTTGCTCTCTAAACCATTAAAGAGAAGAGAATTCCTACGGCCGTCGCCTTGGGCACTAAACATGATCGTTCGTGTCAGTTTCTATGAACCAAGCGATGGGTTCCCAAGGTTCGTAGTTAGAGCGCGCGAGTTTTTGTGTCCAGTAGCTGGCCTCAGACATTATGTGCTAAAGCAATGAATATTTAGGAAATTCCACGTAATTTCGATCGAGGCTTTCCCCGCGCGTGCTCGCCCACACTTTTGCAGTGCTTAGGCCATCAAAGTCATAGCCACAAAAACGCCAGAAAACACGGTTCCAATGATTTTATGGGCGAGCAAAGTTTATTGCGCATTGCTTTTTAAACTCAAACTCCCTTGATTTATAGTATTCCGTTGCGGGTCTTAACGCAGGTGACACTGTCAAACACACAGGCATCCCAAAAACCGCCGGTAAGTCATCTCTGAGGTTACGCCGTCTCCCAAGCGCAACGATGTGCAATGCCATTGCTTAATATTTGCGATTGTCTCCTGGCGACATCGAACCTCATACGTCGAGGTTCTTTCAAGGGACCACGGAGCCACAGTCCCTTGGACGGGGCTGTCACGTGCTCACGCCGACACGTAAGCTGTTGCACTAATGGGCTGATCCCCGTCGGTGACAGCGCAACCAGCAGTGGCGAAATCACCGTGAAAGGATTTTTTTCCAAGCTCGACGTGTCATTTTTTTTTATTACTGCGTCACTTTCCTTATACCGCGATCTCCCTTCCTTCTTCATACGCCTGGGGATTCGATGCTTTTCCTTGTGGAAAGAAGCTTCATTGTCGGTGCTCGGCACACTTTGATTACCTTCTCGTCCACGGAAGCATAGGATATGTCGCCGGCATACTTTGCTCCATTCTTCCTTGCACGCTCATGCATACCGTGGTTGATTGTGGAGACGTGTCGCTTCGTATTGTGCTGTGAAAATAATAATAAAATAGTAAGCTGTTGGCCTAGTTGGTTTCACATCTCCCTTTACCGCAACACTTATCGCTCCCCTTTGCAAAAATCATATCCAAATGAGGTTTGCCTCTTTCGCGTCTGGAAAGATGAAGTGGTTTTTGAGTTATTTGAAGTGCTCGCATACGAGCGCAATAATGACGAAAACAAAGGGCATTTTGAAGAATCGAAAGATCGACTAGTGTCGTGTGCCTTAAAACTTCGGAAAGCCGCCCACATTGAGCTGCGATCATTAATCCTGCCGCTGATTTCACTAGTGAAACATTTCCGAAGAAATATTTCCCTATTCGGCACGCTGCAGGACTGTCATTCGAAAAGTTCGAGTGGCTTGTGATTCATGGGATGGAGTTGGAATGGTAAGGCACGTGCAAGCCTAGCGATCACTCGATCTGGACATTTCTTCCATTGCCCCACCTTCATAATAAACTGTTTAGAAAATGCGCGTGTGTTTGCTGCTCTACGCGAGCAAGCACAGAGACTTGGTAGTCTTATCGATGAGTTCAGTTTGTTTTGTCGTACCTTCATCACACACGTAACGAGTAGAGGCTTCGGCTTTTGACACATCGAATGCAGGGACAAATGCGATGTGTGATCGGGCTATTTTTTTAATTGCTCTGCATTTCTTCTGCTTTGAGTTTTTTGGGATCCTCGTTTGTTGTTTCTTTATTGTCTTTTTGACGTCTATCTGCAATTCCTTTGCTATTTCTACCGTTCCCTTGACACGGCGTGGCGCCATATATATATATATATATATGTATATATACAGAAGCGCAATATCTCATAAATGAAAGCAACACATGTCTCAGTTCTTAACGAAGGTGCGCCTGAAGGAGAATGGCCCGGAATGTTTGTCTTAAAGATGCGATTCCTCGACACGGAAGATATTCTGTCGTCAGACAAAATGGCGCTCTCTCAAGAAAAATGTGTCACCCTGACGGCAGAGATTTGCTGCTACACGGACACACTTGACTTTGTTACGAATGTAGGATCAGATACTGTACAGCAGGAATCGGTCGTAACACGAGCAGAATCTCAAAATAGGACAACGACATTCGTCCAGTCGGTAAAATTTTAACATTTACGGCTATCTGCTCCTTTAATTTTGGGTTTTATGCAGCTTGACTATATTCCATAGGTCCAATAACAGTTTCTATGCCGTTTCGGAAGAGAACTCTCAGTGAGCTTATCACTACGTTAGGAACAGCTGCCTGCCGATAAGCAGCTGCATTACTTTTTCAATGTTATGCTTCACCGTCTGCAACAATTTTCAAGTCACGCGGTATTTGTTAAGTGTAGCATATCCAGTCGTAGTGCAACATTTCAGTGCAGTAATACATGAGCAGTTACTTACTTTTTGGTTTTGCCATGACATTTGACTTAAGAATCTTTCACTTGTTTCCAGACGTCATCTTTGCCGCAGGTGTTCTTAGGTTGTTCATAATAAATATAAGCATGCCCCTTAGTTTTACGATTGTTTCTGTCAGCAAGGGAATTCATGTGTGTGTGCAAAAAGCAGACAGTATAGGCAGCAACTATAGTAAGCACTGTAAATCATCCGCATTTGTTACGTTTTGAGTAAAATTATGCTGATGGAAGTCGCAAAGCTATTTACCCTTCAGGCGCTGGGGCCACAATTGTGCACGCCAAGATGTGCATCAGAAAGCAAAAGGACCGATGACATAAAATAAATTGAAATGTATCTCATACAAAATGGAACTACTCTGATTGAAAATATGCGGCTCGTTTGAATAGTGTGAAATATGTTTTCTTAAAACTAGTTCGAAGGCAGATGAGTGGATGTTTGCTCTCGATGTCAGGATATCATGCGCTGGACTCACTTCTTTCATTGTTTTTCGTATGTGTGGCATCGCGCATATAATTGTAGGGGTTTGATGATGTCTATCTAAATATTCTAGAAATGAATTACATTGTCTTCTTGTATGTGAAATTCAAGTATTCAGTACCCGCATAGAATATAACTTCTGTAAACTTGAGAACAATCACTAAACACTTCGAAACTTCTATTTCGTACAACATCTGCGCACTTTTCTTGACTTTGAAGGTGCGAGAAATCTCGTGAAACTAAATTTTCTATGGACAGAATTATTTGGTTGATGAAAGTCTTACGGAAGACAGACTGTAAGTGTCACGTTCTTCCACAACCGCTCAGTGGCTGTTGCTCGAAGCATAGTAGTAACTGTTGCAACTAATCGCATAAAATATCATACGTTGTATGCCTCTGTCTGTAACCGCACTGACCAGAAATATGTTAGGCGCCTGACGTGCTGACTAGTGTTTGCACAGCAATGTCTGCTTTGGCAAATTCTCAGGACAGGTCCCGGAGTGGTAATAGACAATCAGATTTGGAAGCCAAATATATTGAGCCGACTGTGGACGCATTTGTTGTGTACCTCGCTATATGCGCGCCGAAACAATCTAAAAGCATAGGCTGAAGACGAAATGTTCTGTGAGCACTGAGAAACATTCACAGTTCTGCCGTCTTCTTAAGGCATCCTGGCAAAAAAATATTATAGTATCTTGAGCGTCAAGAATGCGTGCTAATTTGTACTTTTTTAGCGTTCTGTAGGCTGATCCTCGATATTTTGCAAATGATTTCCGCAGCGTATGAAGGAGAGGCTCGCTTCGTGAGGCCACGAAGTCACTTTTGCATTCTATGATTCTTCAATCTAAACAAAAGAAAACGCGAAATGGGAGTAAAACGCTCGTTCCGTATCGCATTCTCGGTTCTGGGTTTCTGTATACTACGTACCAGTCGCGTTGAAAATGTACTCCCCAGCTGACGGTGCTTTTGCATGGCAAAAGACGTGTATTTTATAAATTTGTGTGAAGGTCGTTGGGGAGGATAGACGGACCATTTTTGTACTCCGTTCACGAAGTTTTTGCGGCTATTTCTGAGACTTATTCCTGACAGTTCACCGGTTATCACGCCAGGTGTTGCGTGTTCAAGGATATGTCGTCTCATCTTGAATCGGTTGAACCATATTTGCTCGCAGCGTAGTAACACGAAGACGACATAACGTCGCGAGGAGGCTGGCTTGCTATGGCAGCGGGAGGTTCTGTGGAAGTGAAACAGGCGCACCGCTTGCATGCACGTGTAAACAAACAAGTACGGCTATGCTCTGTACACAGATTTCATGAACTACTCAGCCAACTGGCAATTATAAATTGTTCAGTTGTGCGCCCAAGCAAGTACTTACGGGATACCCGCAACAGTACGTACTTCTCTTCGACCCCCGATAAAATCAGCACAACAATATTTTGGCCTATGCGCCACCACGGCATGTTTTCCTAAAGCGTCGCCGTGCCTGTCGCCGAGTATAGGCCTAACGGGAAGAAACGAGGCTCGTTAGGGCTTGCGGAGTATAATAGAAGTATTTCATGACGTGATTTTGAGCAAGTTTCTAGATCACGGGGTTTTAAATTCCCTTATTAATTTACGAAATAGTTCTGCGGAAGCCCGCAAGGTGCAAAGAAGTAATTAATAAAGGGAAAATGAAACATTCACCCAATGATAGCAATTGCTCCAAAGGGAACCCACACGCGTTCCTCGAAAGAACAGCCTCCTTGATGAAGGAAAATTCGCCCTGGCCTGGGACTCGAACCAGGGACTACCGCCTCTCCGGGGCAGTGGTCCTAGAATTGTAGTGCAAACGGTTACTCAAGTTGTTTTTTTCTGGCGTTAGCGAATGTTTTAATCCTGGTCGTTACATAAATTCAAACAAAGATATGTTATGAGTGCACATAATAAGAAGAATGTGTTGAAAAAGACAAAATGAAGGTTATCAAAGGAAAAAACTAGGAGCAGATGCACAGCATGTTCCTTTTTGCTTTTATCTTTTTTCAGGATGTTCGGTTTTACGCAATCACCACAACAGGAAAAGTAATTCGGCCGCGAAGCATGGGCTTTGTGCAAGGACATGACATCCCAAAATATACATTTCGCCAAAGGCGAGAGGGTGTTGACTACACCACTAGTTCTTATGAATAATTTCATAAGAACTGCTGCGGCGTTAAATAAAGAAGCTAGAAAAACACAGAAGGTGTTTAAGATATTTGCAGATTTAGTATTTTCTTCTCTCTAGCACCATCTCAGCAGCACCAGCAGCATACGTCCGCGCCGCTGTTTGGACCGCCGGCGCCATCTCAACGTAAATATAATTATCTCATTTCTGTCCACAGCGCTACGAAGATCTCTGCCAGCTCTCTCCAGTTATTTCACGTCCTACGTCCTGCAAATTACCTAATCAGATCACTCCACCCAGTTTTTCTCCCTTTCTTTCCATCTCTCCGTCCAATTACGCAGACTCAATGGCCCATGAAGCCTACTAGCTTGGGCTACTAGGTTGTGCTCTATGTCGTGATCTCATCGTCGTAGTTCGATCATCGTCATTCCAACGTCATCTGACTCGCCTCATGCCATCGTTGTAACGCCTTCTATGCTCACCTAGTGGCCCAAACTGTCCAATAGCTTGAGTCACTAGGTGTGCGTTCATGGTCAGGATGCCATCGTGGTCGTTGAAGCGTCGTAACTCTCGCTTTGGCATCTGACTCTCATCATGTGGTCGTGGTTACATCATTGTCGCTATACAGTCGTCGTACCGTCTTTGTGAGGCCGTCCTCGTCGCCGTCGTCGTTCTACAGTCGTCAGTCCAGGTTCGCCATTTGACCCTCGTTATGCCGTCACCGTCACTCCTACGTCGACCCAGTGGCCGAAATTATCACAACAGGTTGGGCCACTTTGCATTCGGTCATGTTCGGGATGCCGTCGTGATCGTCACATCGTCGTCATATTGCTAACGTGACGCCGTCGTAGCTGTTTTATTGCCGTCACTTCAGCTTCCTCATACGACTGTTGTCGTGCCGTTGCCATCACAACATCGTACACGCTCGTCACGACATCGTCGCCATACACCGGTCTCCGTCCCACAGCCCCCATACCGTTGTCACGACTTCGTCATCACACAGTCGTCGTCAGGCATTCCTTGTCGTAGTGTCGTCGCGATGCCTGACGGCCATTCCCATCATCTCCATGATCGTCGTTATTACTTTGTCATCTGACTCTGATCATAACGCCGTCGTCACGCCATTGTCGTCACACTGTTGTCGTCATACCATTGTCGTCCTACCATTGTTCCCGTGTCGTTGTCATCACCTCATCGTCCTTATACAGTCATGCATTTATTGTAATACCTTCATCGAGAGGCCGTCGTGGTCGTTCTTTTGTTGTCACTCCAGGTTCGTCGTTTCACTCTAGTTATGCCCTTTCCACGCCTTTCACACTGACCAAGTGGCCCAAGTAGTGAAAAAAGGTCGAGCCACTGGGTATGCACCCGTTGTCAGGATGTCGCCGTGATCATTCCATCGTCGCCATGCCGTAATGGTGAGGCCGTCGTGGTCGTTACCGCTTCGTCACTCCTGCTTTGTCCTTCGACTCTTGTGGTGCCTTGGTCGTCTCGCCATTGTCGCCATACGCTCTTCGTCATCCCATTGTCCTCATACTGTTTTCATGTTGTCACATAGTCGTCGTCATGCATTCCATATCGTACTGCCGTGGCGATGCCGAGCGGTCGTTGCGTCGTCGCCATTCTAATTTCGTCGTCGATGATCCGACTTTCGTCAGGTCGTCGTCATCACAGTGTCGTTTTCCTGTTGTCATCACTTAAGAAACCTCATCCCCTAGTCGTCAAGCCGTCATCGTCATAACGCCCTCGTTGTTCAGTCGACGTCATTCCTTCGTCACCATTTTGCCGTAATCATACTGCAGTCATTCAATCGTTTCTATAGCGCCATTTGCATGCCATCAACGCAATTGTGTCTCGTCATACCGCCTTTGTCTTGGAGTCAATTTCATGTTTTTCTGCGCCATTTCATGTTCGTAACTGCCTCGTATTCATGCAGCTACTGCCATTCCGTCGTATTGACGGGCGATGTTGGCAAGGGAGCGTGATGGTAAAGTGGGCCGATGCCGGCGACCATGTGGGTACCCTGTAGCCGAAGCACTTGAAATCTCAGAATGCCCACCATAGATGGTAAATACATATTATCTCGGAAACACACTGCGTTGCTACTTTGAGAGCTAATCACACTATCATCGATGATCATCGTGAGATGGGATTACGCCGTAATGTTTTAATGCTCGCAAAGAAACTCTTTTAGCAGATTTATCAGCTGCGGAAATCCAGTGCTAATTGTTCCTTCTATATCTGTAACTACCTCTAAGGTCATTGGTGCGGTGCACGTTTTGAAGAGCCATACGGGGGCGTACGATATACCTATTACACTATACATATTAGAAAGTCGTCTTGTTTTAACCTACAAATCAGTTTTGTAAGTGGCTGAAATGGCTCCTGGCGCATAAAGTCTATAGTGCTCATTGTGGTCTGCCTAAAAATTCGAATGCCCATGCACAAGTTTTATAAGAAGGCCCAAGTCGCTCGTAGCTGGTGCGAAGTAAATGATTTTCCTTTTTAAGCATGTATCTATAAAGAAGCAGTAGATTACGCATAAAGCAGCAGAAAAAATATGACACTGTAAAAAAGTAGAAGATATCGCCAGTATTTTCTGCAATGCAGACATCACAAGATTTCAAAGCTGCATTCTTGAATAACCAAACATGTGAATTAGAAATTTCGCGCATGAACTTATAGGCTAGAGGCTGTGGTGACACATCCTTCATGCATGTTTCGCTTCTGTATTCCGACGTGCATTCCTTCACTTTTGTTTACGACCGGCTACTTCGAACGCTTCTCAAACATCACACATCTTGTTCGCTTAGATAATATTAGCACCATCTGAATATCGGTCGAGCCACACATACGATTATAACGGCTGCACGAAAGAGTCGTCATCATACCGAGTAGACAATTTGCAGGACAACGCGCAGAACTAGCAAATGGCGGTTTACAACGCAATGTCTCTAAATAAATAAGTAGAGAAACCTCAAGCCTTGTCCGTTAAGCCCATTATACACTCTGCGCAATACTTAACATCAACCAGCCCAACCAATTTTTCATGTCATTAAAACTCACGCGACCAAAGTGACGAAAGGTGAGTTTGAACATTTGCTTGGTGTCATGATCAAATGCCGTCCCTGGTTATTTGTAGAAGGCCAACTGCGGACACTCTTCAGTGCAGGCGCCTGCTGACCGCGGCGTCCACGCGCTGAATCCTAATGGGCCGCTTCGTCTGGCGTTAATGGGACACGGCAGTAGGAACCGCTTAGACCAAATTCGGCGCGCCACACAGAACGGCTGTAGATGCCACAAACGTTACCCTGCGCCCATTTGCGCTTCGCTCAGTCTGCCGAGGGCGACGATAGCGTGAGCGTACTATTCCTACTGTCTTTTCGTAGATGAGAGTAATCAGCAGTCCTAACGCTCCCACTCTGAAAGATCGTACGCTGAGAAAGAGACAAATGGGTCATTAACAAATGCCGCCAAACTAAACCGATAACTAAGCTGGATTTAAGCAGCATTTGACTACTACACTTCATTAGAGCAGCGCTTCATCACCGCGAAAGATCTGAATAGAAAGGGCATTGCATTGTTGAAGATTCTCTGAATTAGATGCTTATTCACCTCTACACGAAATGCTGATTCGGTTGCGGTAGTTTTTAATTCGGCACTGCGATTTTCTGCATGTCATTCAAGCAGACAAAATATAGTGTGGAAGACAAATCGCCCCCTCCCCCTTACATCATGGCGAGAAAACAAAACACAGTGAGCGACCTACTCACAATGCATTTGGCTACCTGTACATCTATAGTGGCACATCATACTTTACTACCATTTATGAAATCGCTGTACCGATTGGACTTAGCTGATACGGAAAAGCGCAAAAAGCTGCCGATTACCTTATTCTATGGTCTCTCACCTGTTCGCGGAAAGCATTGTTATTATTGCCGTTGGTTTGGCTACAAATCATGACCTGATGCGCAAAGAATTACAGCATGCCCAGAATGAGCATAAGTTTACACTCGGCAATGAAAAACTAAGAAATCAAGTGACAGAAAAGAAAATCATTAGTTTACACATTAACATCACGCTTTCGGTTAGGTATGTTGTACACAGAATAGACAATTCTACCCCACTCCATACGCCTATGAATGCAAAATTTCCCGACGCATTAGCGAATTTATGACAATTTGCTATAGTTAACCGTAACTCGCACCACACGCCTAATTCAAAAAGATACCGTCGTCACATCTCAGAGTTCAAAGCTATTTCTCGGCTTTTAGTTCGGCGTCGCTTGTTGAGGCAAATACACGACTACACTCCGTTCAAAAGGCATCGTAGTTTGAAATGACGTTTAGTCATTCTTCAAAGCCGCCAAGGCCATTCACTGGTGCTTGTGGGTACGCCTAACTTCACGGTATCTGAGAAATCTGAGACACCAACCAGCTCGCAAAAAGCACGGTTTCCTATCTGACAAAACATGGTGCATGACGTTTGGGTTTTCGTTAGTAGTAAACCCTATTTCTGCGCTGACCTAAAGTTCAGTTTCTGCGGTCCTTGCTTTTAAGTTGATCTTAGAAACGCATCGTCTACAGTTGAAACAAGCACTAAATACGCTGTTCGAACTTCGTTCAGATCCTCAATATTGCAGCAACGTTTGTTTGTGGGAAAGTTCAAAAAGCAATACGCCGGAATGTTCCTAAGCTGAGGATCATCTTGACGAGCTCGCAATAAGTATAGAACAGCTCCAACATACTCCCCGAGATTTCCGACTACCCTTCCCAACGTGAGCCAAGTCGGGAACATACACCAGGTATGTTTTCTAAAAAAATCATTCAAAGCGATATCTTGTAATTTATTGTCAGATATATTACCGTCTAGTCGGCTTTGACATCTTAGCCCCGTGTTCATAAATGCATCCTAAATTAAAGCCCTCGCTTTACTTGATTTAAATTACGCCTGTGATGAAAGCGCAAAAGAAAACGCAATGAGTGTCTTGGGCACGTTCAGACGAGGTGTCATTTACATGAAGTCAAGTATGTGCTTCAAGTTGATGCATTTCTCAATGTGGGGGTCACTTTACTGCTCTCTTTTTGACCTGACGCCGTATTCTTTCTGGTGCCAAATGATTCATTCATTAGAAAGTGTTAGAAAGAGCGCCGAAGTTCTTTCACGAGTGCTTTAATTTAGGGTACGTCGAGTATTACATTGAAAGAATCAACTGTATGTCATCGCTTCGGCACGGAAACCAGTGCGCCAGTGCGACAAAATCCATATCATGTGTACGCAAGCGCGACGTGTTAACAACGCCCAAGTAGCTGATATGCTCAAGCGCTGCGTCATTCAGCCTTCGCATTAGTCCGTGCGCATCCCTAGTTGTTCTTTTGAAGAAGGATGGATCGATTCTATTCTGTGTCGATTTGCGTGGTCTTAACAAAATAACTCGAAAAGATATTTACCCTCTATCGAGAAATGACGGTGCCCTTGACTTCCTCCAAGGCGGGAAGCTGTGTTCTATTGACTTAGAAAGCGCTTATTGGCAAGTCCCCGTGGCTCCAGACGACAAACATAAAAAGGCGTTTATGACACCAGATTGTCTATATAAATTTCGTGTCATGCCTTTCGGGCGTTCCAACGCCCCCACAATATTTGAGCGTATGATGGACGTCCTTTTGCAGGTCTTAAGCAGAAAATGTGCATCTGCTACGTAGATGACGAGGTTATATTTTCGCCCGATTTACCCTCACATTTCTGTAGGCTATAGGGAGTGTTACGACGCCTAACGGATGCTGGCCTTCAGCTCAACATCAAGAAATGTCACTTTGGGACAAGTCAGCTCACTATCATTGGCCATGTATTGTCTAAAGACTGTATTCTTCCTGACGCCACCATACTACTTGCAGCTGCTGATTTTCCCAAACATTCCTCCGTAGAAGAGAGCGAGATAGCAGGGACAGGAAAGGCAGGGAGGCCAGCCAGACGAGCACCCGGTTTGCTACCCTACACTGGGGGTGGGAGAAAGGGGAATCGAAAGAAGGAAAAGGGGAGAGAGTAAGCGAGGAAACCATCAAGCACCTACTGTGTACCTGCCCTCGCTACGACGTACAACGCCTCTCTCTGCGGGCAACCTTAAACCGACTGTCCTCAAGACCGTTCTCCGAGTCGAAGATACTCGGACCGTGGCCTCACCCGTCACTGGCACGAAAAGCGATTCGTGCACTAGTACACTACTTGAACTGCACCGGCTTAAAATACTGTTTATACTGTCCCTTTGCATTCTCCCCCATGCACTCAGTGTTTACTCTCTCCGTAGAACTTCGCAGCTTCCTTGGCTTCTGCTCTTACACATTCTTCGCTTCATTCGGAATTTTCCGTCCATCACCACTCCCTTCAATCAGCTTCTACGAAGCGACTCGAAAAAATTAGGCCTGGTCGCCCGCTTGTGACGATGCATTACAAGAGTCGCGCCGTCTACGAAGCTCGCCGCCCATTTTGCGTTCCTTCGACCCCTAGATATCCGACCGAATTACACCCCGACGTCAGCGGTGTTGGGCTTGGCGCTGTGCTCACTCAGCGCAAGTCTGGCTTTGACGAGTGCGTCGTTGCGTAGGCAAGCCACGCCCTCAGGAAAGCAGATATGAATTATTTCGTTATCGAGAAGGAATGCTTGTCCATAATCTGGGCACCTGGTAAATCTCGTCCCTACCTCTATCGCCATCCCTTCGACGTAATTAAAGACCAATATGTTCTTCTGACTGTCCTAAGTTCTCCCCGTGGGTTACTGAGAGCTGATAAATAAGTGTGAGCATTGAGTGCGTGACTTCTTCTCGCGAATATCGAGTTATAGTATGGTTTATTTCCACTAAACAAAAATACAACACAGGGGGAAGAAAGTGGGGGAGAAAGCTGCTGCAAGCAGCTTGATCAACCCAATATCCGACGTTAGAATTCAGCCAGCAGCTTACGGTGGCGTCAGAAATCAGTAACCCACTTCACGCACGCTCAATGTTTTTCTATTTCTCGGAAATTAGTAGCGCAGAATAGCTACTCTAATGTCTGGTCCAAGGGGCACGGTATAGAAAAAAAGAAACAATGTCTCGTATGACGCAGGGAGGGACTTGAAAAAAGAGAACACGGCAAGAAAATCTGATCTCAAATACGTAGGAACCAGCCATTGTGGAGAAAAGAGGCATTCTTTACAGAAATTCCAAAGTGATTACACATTTGCCCCTGACAAGTTTTTTTATGGCGGCACCGCTATTGTGCCCATCGACATGGCTCCGGCAGCCGAGAAAGAACACCACCTCCATCGGCCCGGCTGCGACGTGGGACGCTTCCTGACATCGGGGCACAACAAATGCTACTGAAAACCACGTGGAAACAGACGCAACGCTTCGAGGAACGCCAAGAACCGCCAATATGGCGACAGCTTGACGTTTGTTCCGGCTATCTGGTTTCGACGGTCCGCTAACCTTTCCCTGGATTCCTTTGTGGGTGTCCATGGGCCATGCTTGCAGCCTGTGGTAGCGCTGGCCTTGTTGCCGGTGCTATGCTGCGAAAAAAAGGGGGCATTAACGATGTTTTCGGAATCATAAAGAGCGTTCAGCTTGCTAGGGTACAAATGCTTGTGTCTGCCGTGTACTTCAGACGGGTTGCTGTCAGCTAATGCGCTCATAATGTTCGTTTTCCTGTGTCTCACTTGTTCGATCGACAACAGCTTGGCACAGTTTCATGCTTGCTCGAATTCGACAAAGGTGACTACCTGGCCACCGTTTAACACTATAAAGACAGTTAATGGAGACGCACAAAATGTACAACTCTTGTCCTGTCTTCAATCGTATTTCCTTATTTAGTTCTTGCGCATTGTATTCATTGACGCTTCCTTGTGATTAGCGTTCGGTTGCTTTTTCCTAAAGCACTTCGCATGGGCAACCAGCCTGTAAGAAGCTCCCTTTTCTCACCGTAACGTCTCTAAAATTAAATCAAGTGCACGCTGTGGAATTTGGAACGCCTAAAACCGGCATAAAGCACCCTTGCGTTTAGAGATATGCTATAAGTGAGGTCCGTTAGAAAGTAGATATGCGTTATTACTGCATCTGCAATCATCACTGAATCGTGCTTAATGAGCTAAGGCCTCAGCGGCTTCCACTCAAAGTCAGGACTTGATATCCTCGCGTACCTGGAGCTAATCAAGCGAAACGGCAACGTTTGGTTCACCTAACATGTGACAATGAAGCCATTTTTCGCTTAACACAAGAAGATATCTATACTCTTCTGTATATTTTTCCATGAAAATTGTATGGTCAAAAAAAAAAGAAAAACCACCAGTCGGCATTCGCACATAATCGTTTGGCGGGGCGCGCAACTTGTAAAGTTCGTGTAGTAAAATTCCAGTGGATATCACGATACCACGCACCGATCTACTGCAAGTTCCCTTCCTGAAGCTAACGGCAACACGTGCTTGGAAAACCGAAGCTTCGCTTCGCAAATCACACAATTAGCGCATTACGTGCTTTGAATCGGCTTCTTGACTTTGCTTACACTCCAACTAGGAAGAAACAAACTACATCGCGTACCAATTGCGCACCTATACGTACATAGGACGTGCAGAGGAGAAATGAGATAAGGCTAGTCAATTCGCCTTCGTCTACGGTTACGGTGTTTTGTGTATTACAGCTGTCTGTGACGCTTTCTCAGTTGCTTACCGCATATATATATATATATATATATATATATATATATATATATATATATATATATATATATATAATGTGTGTGTTTGTGTGTGTGTGTGTGCGTGTAAATTGGGCCCCTCAGTTAACCCCGTTTCTTCTCGTTTCTTACTTAACGAGGGTATCGGATCCGGCAACATTGATGCCTTTGGATAGCATTTGTGGGTTTATTGACGGGTTGCCGTCACGCAAAAGGATCACGTTCTCGTGACGCCTGCGGCAAAAAGGATGTTCCATGTCCGCCACTATGGTCTGTGAGTGTTGCGCTGGCTAACACTCCGAGGGTTCTACAAGGAAACTTAAATGCCCAAGAAAGTAGACTGGGAAACGGCGCCGCGGTAGCTCAAATGATAGAGCATCGCACGCGAAAGGCGATTGTTGTGGGACCATTCCCCACCTGCGGAAAGTTTTTTCATCCACTTTCATTTGCTTTAATTTATCGTTTCTTTATTGCATTTATTAAGCTCTAGTAATTTCCCCTATGTGGCGCTTGGTGTCAGTATATATATATATATATATATATATATATATATATATATATGTATATATATATATATATATATATATATATATATATGTATATAACGTCGACGGTCAGGGTGAGGCGTTGCGTTAAAAAACGCCTCAGCGAATGAGCCACCCGGAGGCAGATTGAACTCTATTAGGTTCCCTCGACTAACCAGAAAACGTGTTTTTTCGCTTATATCAAACTAATTATATTGCATGCGCGATGATTGTACGTTGGTATTGCTTGCGAAGCTTTTTGTGCACCTGATTCACAGGGCCCTCCATCAGTTTACCTAGATATAGTGATGTTCTTAATGTAACGCTGTTTATTTTCAGTACGCTTGAATTTTTTGCACAGCTGTTGTTTTAGTCTAACACTCACCTGCCTTGCGCACGTTTGCACTAGCGCATTCCGTAACGTTCAACCAAGGAATTCGCTTCAATGCTTCAACCAAATGCCTCCTGTGCACGCGAATTGCCTACTTCCATTGTATCACCTAATTATCTGCCCTCGATGAGCGTGATTTGTTGTTATCGGCACTGGTTTTGCTACCTTCACAGAAAACCGGTTATCTGACAATTGCATCACACCGCCTGTAGAACTCCATTTCTCCTTTCTAACCACGTGGAACACGTGCCCTGAATGGAATGTAGACTGTGTTCTGAAACCCGTATAATTCTGGTCTTACCTGCAGTATTATACGCACCATGCACATACACCATGCAACACACTTCAACGGACACGTATACACACACAAAAAAAAAAGTTGAAGCAAGTTGCGTCAAAGTGTTCCTATTGGGACGCAGCCGGTGTGGCCAGGGATTACACCCGCATTGCATTCTTCTGTTCAATCGCAGAATGCTCAAGCCATCGAACCACCGGGGTGGCTTGGCGTGTACCTGCGCACGCTGAGAAGCGCAATTTGTCTCTGGAATGGAAGAGCTGCGGGAGCCGCTTCCCTGCGCCAGATTTTGCCCTTGGCTTGCAGTTTACTGTCGCGTAAGGAAGCTTCGTTCTGCTCCTCTTCTAAGAGCTTTGTGGCGTGTTGGCCTTGGTCGATGGCGCTATTTATGATCGGATGGCAATGAGTAATCGCTCTGCGCGGCTGTTTCACGGCGCTGCAAATACTAGCGGATGTAATTGCTCACTCGCACGAAATGCGGGAGGGGGCGCGCGTATCCTGAAGTACGCGAAGGTGGAACGTTACCCCGTTTCTGCCCGAAATAAAGAAGAATACTGTGTGTCGCGCTTTGGTGAGTATACCGCGGCGCAATCCCAGAAAGGGCCAAATTGACCGTAATGGAAACGACGCCCGAATGCACCGAACTGTGTCTTGTGATGCGTGTGCTTTTGCGGAGCTCCTGCAAATCGGTATGATAAGAGAGCGCCTTCGAAACTTCGCCGCGCTAACGGAAAACTACTTGCCCCGCCCATAGGTCATGAAATGAGGTATTTTGTCTCGCGCATGACTAAGCCAAGGTGGTTTTAACGGGAGCACCTGTTACGAACAAGGAAAATTGGCCGACTGGGTTCCTTTCATCAGCACCAACTTTTTCAGACTCGGCCCACAGTATGGCGTCAAAAACTGAATGTCTGACCTTGGATCAAACCAGTGAGTGAGCGATTTGGAACTTGGTATTCATCGCTCCATGCAGCACTGGTCGATATCTTCGATACTTGGTGTCGGGTCGTTTTTGCACACGCCGTGCAGCGTACTCTTCGTCGCAGGCATGTGCGCGCCAGGCCGCACATGTTTCCACGACGTTCTCACGCTGCTGAAACAAATGTGGGAAAGAAATCCAGCAGCTTTAAGGCGCTGTTATTTTCCGAGTTCTACAGGTAATTCCCACGGACTATGAATTTTTATTGAACGCTAGAATAGCTGCCTTCAATACAGTTCGAAACGAAACAGAAAGATTACTCGACTACGAAAAAGTTCCAGCAGAACCCATCTCACGATGAGTATCGATGTTATTACGATTGCGAAGGTGTATGGAGGTGTATGTGTGTAAAGGTCTATTGCGAAAGTAAATAAAAGCAGGCGCTTCTCTCGGGCTGACCGCTGCACGTATTTTGCTATCTACTTGCGCAGCCGTAAAAAGTGTACGTGGCGTGGGTTGAATTTCGCTGACAATTGGATTAAATCAAAAGTTGATTTTTGTCAATGTAAAATTACGTTAAATTGTGGTGTTTCACGTGCCGAAGTCACGATCTGACTACTGGGTACGCCATACTGGAAGACTGCGGATTCATTTTGACCGCACGGAGGTCGTTAACGTGCACCAGAATACATAAAAAACGAGCTTAACGTTATCACTTGCAACTATCATCGCGTCCTTCGCCACTTCGGTTCCCATAGTGCCATAGTCTTTCCTGGTGCTTTTCCTTTTCCATTTTGCGGGAGAGCACTTAAATTATGGTGTTATACGTTCTAAAACAACGATCCGATTTTGAGGCATACCGTAATGGGACTCTAGAAATTTGGACCACGTGTGTTTTTTTTTAAAGGGCGTCTAAATCTAAGTAGATGGGTGTTTTCGCATTTGGCCCCTATTGAAGGGTGGCCGCCGTGGCCGGGGTTCAATCCTGCGTGCTCGTGATTAGCAGCCCGACCCCATAGCCACTAAGCAACCACGGCGGGCCCGGGAGAGCACAATAGATACGGCTCGGCAAATATGCACTGCTGAAGAACCTCAAGAAAGTTCGGAAAGTGCGAATGCGGCCAGCTAAGGGCTGGAGGAAATTTGTTTCGTGTAAGAGTTTCTTGTATCCTTACTTGGGGTTTCTTCTGAGCCCGCTAGAAGCCTGGACACCGAGGGACACATTCACAAAACTTCGACAATGTGCAATTCGCAATTAGCCATCACAGTGACATTTTTTCGCTATTGTGCCCATGGAAGTCACGAGTGTCAGGTGGCCACCGGCTAGATATTCAGTTTGTGAAAACGGGTGCAGCTAGGTTTGTTCATCAATTTTGTTCATCAAAGCGCCGAAAAAAGAATGGCAGGTACTAAACTGTCGAATTTGGTCCAGATCAAATTTTGTCCTATTCGGCACAGAATTGCGTACCACCCCATACGTTATCAGTATAACCTTTAGAATATTATATGCAGTTTGCGTGAGCGCAATATTTTTTTTAGTACCACATGGCTACAAGAAGAAACTGCTATGACCTGAGAAGGAGTAGCTCGTAAAGCAGTAAATACGTCTCGAAACGTGAATCAGCATTGTCACTGAGAGTTGTTTCGCAAGATCTCGCCATGTAATTATTATCCACTGGACCGCATTCGCGGTGCATGACAGGCGAAATTACAGAATGCCCTACCTCGCGAGCAATAACAGCATTCATAGGATAGGCTTTCATAGGATGATGAGTTCAGGCTTTATTCTTCTATCGGGACATACAAATAGCACCATCAATCAGAAGCAGCTCCATGTGTCCAATGCATCTTCTTTCTTTATTTGAAGTATGCTCATACACGCGCACAAGCTAATCAGTATGTTGACCACGATAATGGCTTAGAAATGCTACTAGAGTTCCTTAGAAAACATGCAATGCAGAAAGTGAAGCAACATGTAATACATTTGGTAAAGAACTAAAGAAAATCAAACTATACAATGTGTTTCAGCAAACAGTTTCAAAAAATTTTAACCGTTGCCGAAGGCAGGTATCACAATCGTAGTTCATGAGCGGGTCTACTCGAAGCGGCGGGCAATACTTGCACAAAAAAATGAGATGAAAAATGAACTAATTAATAAAAATTACCAATAAATTACTTAAGATTTTTATTCAGCTTTATTAAGATTTTTCACGATGACACCAGTTTCGAGGTGTATATTACGGAGAAGTGCATTGGCGTTCCAGTTAATTTGTCAAAAAAAGGTTGTTTCATGCACTGAAGCACACAAGTAAATGGAACGCCAATGCACTTCTCCGTAAAGTTCGGGAATCATGTACCTAGAAACTGGTGTCATCTTGAAAATTCGTTCCAAGTGAATGCGCGTAGCGAACTCCACGGCTATAATTTGTAAATTGCAATATTTGTACTGGAATGTAATTAGTTAAAATCTTGTTTGTAAATAAACTTAATGGTAATTCTTAATAATTGCGCATTTTACTGCTAGAATTTGTAAATTGCAATACGATTCATAAGGTAATTAGCCAGAAAAATAATTAGTGGAATCTTGTTAATTAGCCAATTATGCATTTCAATTTTTTGTCCGAGTAGTGTCCGCCGCTTTGAGCAGACAGGCTCATAAATCAGAATTGAGCTATGTGCCGCAGGCAACCTTTAAAAAAATATTGAAAGTGTTCGCTGAAACACCCTGAATGTCCAGCGGTTTCTGCATCGCCTCTTGACTCTTTAAGTTCAATCAAGCCTGAATTTATTGTAGCCTCACATAAATACTCACACGATAACGAAAAGAAATGGTCGCGCTGACATTCACGAAATCAATAAACATTTGTGCCATATGCAAAACGAACGGAACGACGCGTCCATCAGGCGCGCACGAGTTTCACATGATGGGCGTCTTGTTTAAGGGATCCATCGCGCTGCCCATTTGGCACCCAATGGCGTCGCCGAATCGCTCAACGTTGCGGAACGACACGTCGCATTCAGCGCCGGCGAAGGGCAGCAAGGTGTCGCCTCGACGACACAGGGCGTCGTAACACGATGCGATGAAGAACATCGCGGCACCGCCGTAACCCTTGAACCCTTCGAGGTGTTCGTCGGCCCCAACCGCACCGGCAGAGCGGTAGGCGTCGAGTGACACGTCAAGGGCCAGCGTGCGCAGAATTTGGTCGTGCCTGTTTTGGCCACCGGCGTCGCAAGGGCGGCTGGCTTTGTTGGCACTTTCGATGACCCGACTGATGGCTTTGGAGGCTTCCGGTGACCTGCTGTACCTACGCCGAATGGTAAAATGGTGACGCGTGCGAGACCAGTAAGCCTAACGACGAACGCTCTACATGCCGTATTAACAACTGGCTTTGCATCACTCACAAAGGACCGCGAGGGTAAAGAACCATCTATTCACGCCTAAATTCGTTCCTTTCTTTAAAAAAAAACGAATATTTCATATGAGGAACTATTATGTCTACCCCAGCTTCGGTGTCACTGCTTTTGGAAAGCTACTAAGATTGGTCTGCTGAAATTTGATAGATGTTGAATCCACAATCCCTGCGAGCACGTCTTCTCGCAGAAGACTTGCGGGCTCAACATTTCTCAACGTTGATTATGCACGAGCTTCCTGCATTTCCTTGTTGGGCTGCATTTCCTTGTGGATTTCGATGAGCGTTATTCCCTTGTTCCATAGAAAACGAATCACACTTCCAGCAATTTACAATAGGCAGCGAGGCACTGGAACTCGTAAGGGAATACATCTACTTAGGGCAGGTAGTGACGGCGGATCCGGATCATGAGACGGAAATAATCAGAAGAATAAGAATGGGCTGGGGTGCGTTTGGCAGGCATTCCCAAATCATGAACAGCAGGTTGCCATTATCGCTCAAGAGAAAAGTATATAATAGCTGTGTCTTAACAGTACTCATCTACGGGGCAGAAACTTGGAGGCTTACTAAAACGGTTCTACTCAAATTGAGGACGACACAACGAGCTATGGAAAGAAGAATGATAGGTGTAACGTTAAGGGATAAGACAAGAGCAGATTGGGTGAGGGAACAAACGCGAGTTAATGACATCTTAGTTGAAATCAAGAAAAAGAAATGGGCATGGGCAGGACATGTAATGAGGAGGGAAGATAACCGATGGTCATTAAGGGTTACGGACTGGATCCCAAGGGAAGGGAAGTGTAGCAGGGGGCGGCAGAAAGTTAGGTGGGCGGATGAGATTAATAAGTTTGCAGGGACGGCATGGCCACAATTAGTACATGACCGGGGTTGTTGGAGAAGTATGGGAGAGGCCTTTGCCCTGCAGTGGGCGTAACCAGGCTGATGATGATGATGATGATGACTTCCTTGCTCGTACACCCTGGACGTGTGAAGCAGAACCGCCATCGTCAACAACTGACACCAGTGCCGTACCGTGGAGCTACCAGCAGACAAGGCCGGGCCGGTCCAATAAAGACCCACTGCTGGGAATTTATATGTTGTCTTCGAACTTACAGCCGTAATTGGGATAAAAACAAAAAGGGGCAAAGACTTTCTGGTTCGCCCTCGTAATTGATTTTCGCTGCTCGGAAGCCGGCTGTGCTGTGTACTTTCACGGGACTTTCCGTTGCAGGGCGTCATTGGCAATCGGGGGCAGGGAGTTTAAAAGCTGTCACCTCCTTTGCCACCAACAACTTGACAGTGGCGTTGCAGTTTCCGGTTCATTTCGAGCAATGAACGAATTGATGCCAAAACACACTGTTTTGCAATGTTGCAGTTTGCATTGCTGTACTTGCGTCTAGCGTTTGTATCACATATACAGACGCACAAGTGCTCAAGTGTCTGCAGCGTGTGGGTTGCATGCTCTTTTATTTGAAATTTGCATGCTCTTTTATATGGAAATTGAATTCTCATAAGAGATGATAACTTAATGCACGCACATTGTTCTCTGATGTCCTCCATCACACAACCGACGCAGACGACGACACAGGCTAAAAAGAAAACCAATTTAGTAGTGTGGTTTGCTGGGCCAGTTGGTGCATGGTGAACGTATGAAGGGTTCTAGGAAGTACAAATGCGAGCACGAGTAAAATGGAATGTATTCGCAAAAACATTAATTGTGTGTCCAGCGCTGTCCTGTCCGTTCCTTTTACATCTGCTCGCGTCTGTACTTGCTGGGACCCATTACACGTTTAAAAAGGAAACATTTCGGTCATCCCAGATAATCTGGCACAATGATGCTGCTTGACCAACTGATGATGATAATGCAGTAGGAGCGCCTAGCGGCATCCGTTGGTGTTAACTATCGCTCTAGTTCAGTGATAATGGATCGTTATTTTTGGTTGTTGCTTCTTATACGAATATAAGAGTGCAAAATTAAATGTAGGCAGCATTGCTCACGCAAGATATTGGCAAAAATACCAACCCATGTACCATCCACAAGAAGTTCGGAAACCATCGGTGAAAGACAGCGGGGAATAAACGCGGACAAGAAAGGAACAGACAACATGCGCTCTTCTTCTTCTGTCCGTGTTTATTTCGCGCTGTCTTTTTTTTAACTGCTAGATTCGTACCACTTATCTCGCATTCATGCATTTCTAACTTCGGAATCTTTTTGTGACAGTGAACAGTAGGCCACAACATGTTTCGAAACACTGGATTCGGGAAAAACTTCAATATTCTGTACATTTCTCCACTTAGTCTACAGTATGACCTATGGGTGCAGTGTGATCGTACACAGAAACGTGAAATGAATTTTTGGTGGTTAGGTGTACCTAGCCTGAAGACCGATGTTGGTGGTGATGATGTGTGGCTCTATTGTGAGCCAGCATTGTGAAAGTGTGCGGAAACTATTATGAATTTATTGGTTGGCCACTACAAACGCGCTTCAGAAAGAAGATATCACGTAGAATTTATGGACATGCGTACCTTTGTAAATCTTGCGGCAATTTTTCTTTGAATGTGCGAGATATAGATTTATGAAATTTTCTGTCAAGCAGTTTCGCTTTTATTTTCATTTCTCTTTGCATACTATGTGTAACACACGGCAAACGAGGGCTTTGCAGGCTCCCGAAGCACACGTTAGGCCTTATACGATGGCGCCTGCGTACCAATTGTATTTACACATGCTCCTTCTTCTTGCTGTGCATCTTTTTTGCAAGCGATTAATGTTGATTGTTCCTGGATGTGTAATGCTTTCTTAGCACTGCCACAACTACTGCTAACATTATTGTGTTGTAAGTTATTATATTACCTTGCTTTCTTCCTTTTATAACCAAGATTGTCTAGGTCTGATTCTCTTTTTTTGCATGTCGCTGAGTTTGGCCACCTTTGCTAGCCGCGGTGCCTAAACTATTGCTACCATTTTGTTGTTAACTTAAACACTAAGCACGTTGTTCCGCTCAGTACTACGTTTTCAGCTCACGAATGGGGTATTGCACGACGCCTTATACTGCAAACGATGCGATTTAAGCCCGCTCTTTTCGACAACGTTAGTTTCGGCCTCTGCATGAATGTTCTCGGCAAAATTAAGAAATAAAACCCAAATTCCGTTTAAGTCAAATTTAATCAGGCTCGCGGGATCCTGTCAGGCCGCGTGGAATTCCGAGCTCGCGAAGCGGGTGGTTCGTGTTTGCTCAGGCGCGCTGAAATGCCAACTCCTACAACTCACCCGCACTCGACTACTGCTGAGGAAGTGCGGCGCGTCGGAAACATTCCGGTACGCCCGCTGCGTCGAGGTCGAGGACGTCAACGCCGAACCACTGCCGCTCGGGGAACCGGGAGACAGACACGGGAACACGGTGATGTTGCGCCGCTGTTTGTTTTGGCGTACGTAATCGTTGACACGCTGCTGTTCGAAGCGAACGCCTCGTCGATCGGCCGAGTCACTTATAAGCGTCGATGTTGAGTGCGTCGTCGATTTGGGCTTGCCCAGCGTTCGATTGGGGGATTCAACTATTGGCAGCAAAAGGGAGTGCCTCTCCGATTTGAGCTTGTCGAGGCCGCCTTCCTCCCGAGATACTTGGCCGCTCGAGGAGGCGACGAACGACTGCGACATAACTGGGCATGCAAGGCCAGCTACGAAACTGTCGAGTGGAATACCGAACATAACGCGTAATAGTGGGCAACATAAAAGGGAATAGGGACATTATTTTTTTTTTGCAGGGACGTCCCCAGGTTTCTCCGTAGCCAACATACAAGCCAATTCTGTAGATCACGCGGTTTGTCCTGTTGGATCCCGTGGGCAATCCTGTGCGCACGGTAATGTGTGCACATGGATGCAAGCCCAGCATGGCGCAACAGGTGAAATATTAAAATAAAGGCACGTGAACTTCCTCGCAAGAGATCCCCGCTTCCTGCCGAAAGATCAAGGCGCCACGCGCATAGCCGCCTATTCTGCAGCCGCGCTACCTGCAACGTCACCGATTATGGCACGCGACTCTCCTTTCTCATCTAAGGTAGAACGCGCAGAACCACCACAGGAAGTGCGTCGTGCGGCAATGAAGGAAGAAAAGCAATCAAAAGGCGTGTGGGGATAGTGACATAATTGCGACTCGGTTCTTCGGCTCCGTATGGGGAAAGGATAGGGAAAAGACAGGGAAGAAGTATAGGTTGGAGAGGCTATTCGAGACAAATGGAGGCAGTGCTTATGCTGGCTGGGAGACTGGCCTCCCGGCAGCACGACGGTGCGATATCTCAATTTTTACTATCTCCTAAAATAATGCAACGATTTGACAAGAAAATTATTACGCTAAAACGCTCTCTAGATGCTACTTTACACTTTTAAAAATGAAACTAAAATTTCCGATCCGACTTGGTAAGGCGCCCTTTCAAAAGTGCAGACGGCCTTTAAAAGGACGTCTGCACTTCCTGCAGCTGAAAGCCCTCAGTGTAGAGCAAACTAAATGTTTGCGTTTGTATAAAGGTTTCTCTCGTTTGGCATCGGATTGTTTGACAAACTTCCACGCGATACAGGAGACAGGAGAAACTGCAACAAAATAGGGTTTCTCGCACAAGTGGCATTATTCGTATTTAAGAATTATTTAGTGATTACAACGGCTCCAGCAGAGGATGGGGTGGCCGGTTGAACAACGCTAGATTTCGCTCTGTTAATAATGGCCGATGAACTCAGGGGATATCTGGTACTTAGGAATCCGCAGTGGGCGCTACAAGAGCAGGTGTGTTTCGCCTCCGCTAATGACGTTGCCCAAGTGACTGTGTCCGCAGCTCAGCTGGTTACAAAAGAGCGATCCAGTTCACAGAGCTAGCTTGTTATTCAAGAACTTTCGCTGCCTTGTGCAACATTAGGCATGAACGAGTTATAAAATAACGTATACGTGTCATAGCTTATTTACCTTACAAAACAAGTATAAGCACTTCGAAACACTCACGTCCAAATTCTCACAATAAAATTTTACGTAACGTTTGTTTTGGTGAACTTACCCAGATGAGTGAAAACAAACGTTATTTTTTTTTCATCGCAACCACGCATTGCTTGAATCTCTTCGTACGTGGCCCAGGAAACTGTTTTTTGTAAAGCGGGTACTAGCTTTTCTAGGTGATGAAATATGCAAGCCGTTTTCCACGATGGAAGTTACTTTGTTGATTAAAATGAAATGATTATTGCATTCACTACAGGGGTGTAATTTCGGCGCCAGAATTCCACGAATGAGATAGTCACAAATAACATTATCTTGTTAATTGAAAAGTTGGTTGTCTCGAAAACCTCTCCTCAGGAAAATATTGCAGTGGATAGCGCCTTTCACTACACGTAAAAATCCACTGCGGTAGCTTGGTGGATATGACACTCTGCAGCGAAGCACAAGGTCTCCAGTTCAATTCCAGGCCGCACTGAGGCTGTTGCTGAATGCAAAAAAAACGCTCCTGTGCTAAGATTTATGTGCACGTTCAAGAAACCCAGGTGCTAGAAATTAATCCGAGCTCCACCACTACTACGTCCGTCACAGCTCAACTTTATTTGGGGAATTAAACCACAGAATTCGATTTTTTCCCATGGAAAAAAAAAAACGGAACTGTCTGTATTATTTGTACAAGGGTACCTTCTTTTCCGTAAGCGGCATCTAAAAAACAACGAGTGAGCATCCGTTGTGACCGCTTCTCAACGCAATGGATTCTCCTTACCCTTTCTGCGCGGAGCACCCGTTGCTTGTCTGGCTTTGTTGGCCTGGTTCCGCAAGGCTCGTGTCTTCCAACCTCCCCGACCGCCACATCGCTGACACTGGCGGCCGCACCGCCCCTGGCTTGTCCCAGCGTTGCCAACGAGCGCGCTGCGCTGGGAACAGAGGGACCATCGCTCGCCTGGAGACTGCTGCGAGAGGCGTGGTCGATCGCGGACAACTGTCCCACAGTTCTCTGCTCGGATGGTTTTTGTCTCGGCGCAGTCGTCGACGGTGGACAGTTTGTCGGCGTCTTCGAGACATAGGGTTCGGTGTAAGCTCGAAAGACTTCTTGACTGCTGTCTTGCGGGGCTGCATATTTTTTTGTTTAAATGCTGTTTGCGATGTTGTTAGCTTGCAGTGTTTCGTTTGAATGTCGCATTTCAGCTATTTGAAGTCCAGATTCACAAGTATGTAGCAGACTGTGGTATGGTTTGTATGGAGTGGGATGTGCTAGTATTGCGGCTGCTTCATGCGGCTGCCAAACATGTATCCATTCGAACCAGATGGCGCGTATGGTTAGGTGCATGAGAACATAATCCTCCCGATAACTGAGTATAAAATTTATATTTATTTCTATCGCCAAATCATCGGTTACTTCCGTCATAAGCAGCTGGCAAAACCTTTTACCACAGAACTACGGAATCGTTGTTATTAAAACTAATGCTATCATTCATAACATGTAAAGTGGTTTTTGACGCGTGCGTGCCAGTGTCAGCCTTTACCACGCATTCGTGCTGAAACATCGCAGCCCATATGCTTTTTGAACCAAATATAGAAAAATTTTAATGTTACTATACAAAGCGCTTGCTAAAGCTTTTCCAGCTAAACGTGCTGAACACATGGGAGAAATAGTTATGTTAGTTAGTTAGCAAGGATGAAGCACAGAGTATTCGCTTTGGAGCAATTAGAATTGCAGTACAGAATTTATTGTTTACTTAGACCTCATTATTTAGGCGCGTGACTGAAGTGAGACGCAAAATTCGATAAATAATTGATAAGTTTCCCTGCAATGTCGCCAAATTGTCGCTAAATATGTCGAGATAATTTAACATAACGTAGGCGTTTTGGAAAACTATTTCTGTATATATTAGCGTGGTTTTTATATTCTGCCGAGATGTTTCACCTTCTAGTGTCTACGCGGGTGAATAAATAAACTTTGAATTTAACAGCAAGGTGCAAAGGGCTCTTATATTACTAATGCACCAACATAACAACAGATGATGACTGCTCAAATTCTGCGTTTACCTACAGGTTGTAAGACTACAAATGCCCCCCTATTCAAAAGAACACGAGTGACCTAATTTTCTTGGCACGAAAAGGCACTCGATGCACATTATCTCTGCAAGTTTTCCAGTGATCGACCCTCGTGATAGGACAACATAATTCTGTGACACGCGCATTTCCTCGTGTTAGCAGGATGATGACTATTACGTGGCCTTTATAGGCATCAAATATTACGCTTCCGCCCCTTGATCTTTCTTTCCTTCTTTCTTTTCCGGAAACCTGGAAAGTTTGTGAACTATTTATGGTTCGCAAGCCGTGAGAGGCGGATGCGGTGTGTTCAGATTTCCAGGAGCGAGCCTATCCACTCCGATATCGTAAAAGTATATTGCAATAGGTTCAGGAAAATTGTTTACTGCTACGCTTGCGCGAACGTCCACCAATAGAACGCAGTTAGTTGAAGGGCAGATCCAACAGCGTTTAGACCTATTCAAATTAGCTTTGGAAAGAATAAGCAAACATCAATTTTGTGAGCACAACCTGAAGTCTGGGGTGAATGCGGTGTTGTGAACTAAAAGCACAATGGGAAGGCAACCCTTTTTTCATCATAGTCACGGAGCAGTAGCATCCCACAGCCAATTTCGTCCATTTACGTTTATCTTGAATCAGTGCCCGAAAATCATTTTTCTAGCAACTTATCTGACTTCGAAGTCGCTAAATTGTTGCTACTTGTTCAGTCATGCCACTAAAGTGAAGTGTGCCAGTCGCTAAATACAAAGAATTCTAGCTATATAGACAAGAAAGTGGCCATATCTAGCGAAAAAAACAACAGATTAAAATCTAAACGCTGGTCGATAGCTTGGCGACCTTCTCAACGCATTCCGACTGCATAAATTGCTCTGAAAGGGCAGATACATGGTGATACAAGCGAATACCATGTCACTGCAAAGAAAATCATCCATTTCGCAAGAGAACGCGCACACATCGCGGAAGACTGCTTGTGCTGCCACCTGGGAACAACATTTCGCTGCGACCAATGCAATGAATTAGGAAGTCTACGATTACAGGGGTCCTCACCTTGGCTGTGCGCTGGTGCCTCGTCCTCCGGACTTCTCAAAGGCTTCTTGTGGCCCGGGGTCCTTTTCATTTCGACGTCGTGGAGGACTTCGGTGGGGCCCCTTAGCAACTCTCTGTCTACTGCCTCCCTGCGTTACGGTTGACGCCGTGGTGCCCGAGGACGTGGTTTCCGTGCCCGATGACGTGGCTTCCTTGAGGCCTCTCAGAGGTTTGCTTGATTCGCGAATTCTCCTCCCTGCTGAGTGTGCTTGTAGAAGACGGGGTGAACAAAGTACTATCGATGCGACCCAAGGGTGACGGGTTAATCGGAAGATCCGGAAGGCATAGCGCAATCCCTGTTCAAGATCATCGGCTAACGAGTGCGTGCTGCTTGCTTCTTCTTCTTTGTCACCTTCAGAAGGCATGGCTGCATTTTCTGTCCTGGCGGACTCGCATACACAATGCCGAGAGGCATTACGCTTAGGTCTTGAGCTTCCTAAGTTTGTCGCGAATGATATTTCATATCAAAAGCACGCCTGCCTTCTCTTCTCATGCGGTTTCTTATATTACCTGTACACATTTTCCCAAAGATATGCCCATCTCCACAGAGGAGGCGACGGCATGTTTTCACTACTGAATCAGCCACCTTTTTTAACGATCAATGGTATCGCTCACGTTGCAATAAAATTGTTCTCGCACAAGAACTATTGGACCCATTAGATGTTCTCCTATGCCAGATGATCTTACTAAATTCCTGCGTTCCCGTGGCTAAAATAGAATGAGGTGATATTTATTCAAAAAAATGCTAAACATTTGCCCTATCAATATCTGAATGGCACATTGGAAAACTATCTTACGCAACTGGATGCAAAGACCGTTAAAGCCACTGATGCTTCCGTCTGTGAAGAGAAGGCAGGTGTGGGCATTGTTATCAACATATATAAATTCGTCTTTTTCTATTCGAGTACCTGAGTTCATGGCTGCTTTTCAGGTGAAATTATTGACCATTAGCCTTACGCAAATTATTATCGTGTGTCATCAGCATAAGTTTTAACTCATTATCTGTCTGTGTGTTTTTCACTAACCGCGTCCAATTGTCAGAATAATCAGAAACAGTCTATTCTCTCCTCCCAAGACATCTGCGTCTGATTCGTTTAGTGTAGGTGTCAGGCCACAAGAGTCTAGCCTTGCATGAATATGAAGATGCACTCGCAATAGCAACCCACGATGGTCCTGTAATCCCCGTTTTACCTATGTCCGCGTTCATCACTGCCAGGCGATTCAGAAAATATTCTGCTGTAAATTACGTCGCCAAGTCATCGAAGTCAACATCTGATTTCGCGCACCTCAATTTCCCTTGGAACAACAATCGGTGCTTCACTAGAAAAATCCAAGTAACGATTACTAGAGTGCGGCGCCGAGTCACCCCACTGAACCTTTACCTCCACAGATCTGGTCTTGCTATATCACCTTTTTTTCTTTATGCAATGAGAGTGAATCTCTGCAACACTTCTTCTTGACCTGTCACCGGCTCATTATTCAAAGCAATAGATATTTATGAGGTCCCTCCCAAAAACTGGGCTTGAATTTGTTCCACTGTTCCAGTAAATTATTTCCTCTGGGGCTGCAGCACTGGATTGTAGTTACAGGAACGTTTGGGAAGCTCTCTGCAAGTTTCTCCGCGAGTCGAAAAATGGCATGCCAAAATCGTCCTTTTACTTCGTATGGTTACATAATTTTGCAGCAATACTTAGATAATAGATTATTCTTATCTGTAACAGAAGACACTTTATTTGACTTTTGTAAAAGCACTTATTTCATTTCACTTCACATGGCAGAATAAAAAAACAATAATTTCCTCACCACCAGATTCATGGTCGATCCCCCACAGTGGGTTGCGCCATTTCACTAAGGAACAAGAAAAAGAACCAGATATGGCCCATTCCCACCGCGCAGTGGGTTTGTGGCAGTGATTGAGGCTTCATCATCATCATTACCGCGCAGCATTTCCGAAGGTTAAGTGTTGACCATGGTTGAACGTTGGGCATCATTATTATTATTTCTCACCGCGTTGGACAAGAAGAATCCAGTTAACTCGCACATCGTTGAACGAACGACTGTAAGCAAATTTTTGAGGGAACAAGTATAAGAAAAGAGTGTGATTTTCTATCGCGCAATAAGTGACATGCGTGGCGGGATGTTTTCTGTAGGTGATGTTTTCTTGTGTGTCTCAATTCGCTTTTTCCCCCTGTTTTCCTGGGCTGAGGCGTATGTCCTGTCGTTTGTGTTCTTCTTCCTGAGTCCTGGTCTTCTGCGCCTTGCCTTTACTACTTCAAGCATGAACCAACTAGCCCAAGCAAGAGTTTTACTTGAGCGTATGTATACCTGCTCTCAGAATGAGACGCAGTTGGCGTTAGACTAATGTATATATACTGGACGAGGAGAAAGAAGATCGAGGGGCTCTATTTTTGTTAGCCATATGATAAGAAGCAGACAGACAGTGACACCAAGGGAGCATAAACTCCAGTTCCTAATTGAAATAAAGAAACGATGAGCAAATGGTAATAACAGTACATAAAGAAACAACTGGCCGCAGGTGGTATACGAACCCACGTATTGGTATTAGGCGTGCCGTGCTCTTACGAATTGAGCTACCGGGGCCTCGTTTTCCCATCCCCTTATTTATCATTTCTGCATGTAAAGGCCGGTCCACCGATCAGAATTGTTCGGTGAATAAATCAAAAATAACCATGTCATGTGCTCCTCATTGATTATATATATATATATATATATATATATATATATATATATATATATATATATATATATATATATATATATATATATATAATATAGACACAACATTTACGTTCCTGTTAAAGGTATGCGAAGCGCTTCTCCTCAATGTTGCACGCCATTTAACTGCAATAACAAAGCACCTTATAGGATACTTTTTGACCATTTATTTTCGTGTTTCGTGACACTGATGCTAGTACTAGGGTTAATACTAAGTAGTGTTTGGCTTCAGTATAACTGAGTAATGTTAACCCCAACTTTAAGTATTACACATTATTTCCTGAATATTTGCGATTGGCTTTTTGGGCACTGTGACTTCTTAGGAAGGCAACTTCCGCCTGTTCCAGAAGCGAACCTCTCAGTGCGGAACAGTAATTTTTTTTTCAAGTGATATAAAAGCAAATAAGTTACGAAAAAAAAAAGAAACGAGCGAGCAAGTTCGGTATTTAGGAATATAAGAAAGTACAGAAGAATAAGAGTCTGTGGAAAGTTCAACGAGTTCTGTGTGATACCTACGAAGCTATTTTCTTTTCTAATTTGATTGAAGCTTGAGATAAAGATCAGTATAACACGGGACGCGTTATATTGCGTTCAGTTCGGTTTGCCTCAAAAGAGACATGAAAGAAGGGCAATGCATTTTCTGAAAGAAAAGAAATATTAAATAATAAAGCAAATAAAGTGAAATTGTTTGCGCAATCCGAAGTCAAAACTGTATTCTGCGGACATCCACACTTCGAAAAACGCCTGTCACCTCCGGAGAGCCCTGTGCCAAAGCCGATACAATGTTGGTGTTTCGCAATCTGAATTGCTAATGTGGGTTTGGTTGTAGTCCCGTCTGCACTTCGATGGCTGTGCCCATATGGTGCCCAGCTTCACGCATATTATATCGCCCCCTCCCCCTTTTCGGAGGGCTCGCCTCCATTGAAGGGAACAAAGATGACGGATAGCGAGCGTCGACCGAGGGGCTGTCATTGTGTCGTGCAGCTTAGCGTGCCCGACCGGTCATCACATGCCGAATTCCCGCGGCGCGCGTTGACAGTGCCAGCGCGGCCTTATCGATTATTTTCATTTTGCCACAGCTGGCTTCCTCACGCGTCTTTCCGGCTGCAGGTATACCGTATCTTGTGTTGTATGTCTTCCACTCTCTCTGACTTCTAATAATAATATATAATATTTGGGGTTTTACGTGCCAAAACCACTTTCTGATTATGAGGCACGCCGTAGTGGAGGACTCCGGAAATTTTGACCACCTGGGGTTCTTTAACGTGCACCTAAATCTAAGCACACGGGGGTTTTCGCATTTCGCCCCCATCGAAATGCGGCCGCCGTGGCCGGGATTCGATCCCGCGACCTCGTGCTCAGCAGCCCAACACCATAGCCACTGAGCAACCACGGCGGGTCTCTCTGACTTCTAGATGAATAGCTTGGTTTTGATGCTGTAGATGTTGGATCTGAACGTAGGTGTGTCGTCCTGCATAATGAAACTGCCGAAAAGTTTGCACCGGAACAAGCACAAACATGCTTTCAACAGCGCAAGGCTAAATCACCGTACTCCAATATTTAATGACGTTAATCGAAGAAGAAAGCTGAAGCATCTTGAAAGCATGTACGCTGAGATAAGCACTTTGGGTCGCACCAACTTTTGTTTGGATACTCGCAGCGAGGGAGTAAAGACCATTTGTACAGTTCAAAGAAGTCGGTATATAATTCAATAGGACGCAGCTGGTGTGCTAGTTAGTATGACATTGTTTAAACGGTAGCGCGAAAAGCCCGCGGACGTCGAAAGAAGCAGAGCACAGCGCTAAACCACAGCATTTCTTTATATGATAAGGAGACTGACGGGTAACTAGCGCTGTTCCTGTTCCTAATCTCTGCAGCTTCCTATATTCCCCTTGCCGTGCATTGGATAAGGTGCGCTCGCACACCGCGCCCATTTGCCGGCCAAGAATTCCGACCAGCTCACCAGAGATATAGTAGAAGCTGCAGAGATAAGGACCAGCAATTTTGTTAGTTGCCCCACTGTCTCCTTATCAGAGAAAGAAATGTAGTTATCGCGCGAGCTCGCTGTATCAGTTGAATTTGCGGGGTTGATTTGATTGTGTGCCTTCTTTCTCCCTTCATTTACTGCAATGATATATATATATATATATATATATATATATATATATATATATATATATATATATATATATATATATATATATATATATATATATATATATATATATATATATAATGTACTCGCGCAGTACACAGCCGGTTGTTAGTTTAGCGTGGTGTCTCCTATGTTTCTTTCGCCATCCGTGCGCTACTTGAGCTACTGTATATATAACGCGATAAATAGTGTTGAACTTTATTTACTTCGGCAGACACGCAAGCGAGTCTCGCAAACACTGTCATTAAATGTCAGCTCCACCAATGCAAATATCGGCAAATTCATTGTCATGACTGTTCGGTCTCTGCAACTTCCGCTGACATGGAAGAGCAGGTTTTCGGTCAGAGTGCAACAGGCAAGAAGGTGCGAATATTAACAGGAATAGCATCCGGTTTCATACCCTCACTGAGGGAAGTGGCGAAGGCTAGATGAAAAGAGAGAGAATAATAATATAATATAATATTTGGGGTTTTACGTGCCAAAACCACTTTCTGATTATGAGGCACGCCGTAGTGGGGGACTCCGGAAATTTTGACCACCTGGGGTTCTTTAACGTGCACCTAAATCTAAGCACACGGGTGTTTTCGCATTTCGCCCCCATCGAAATGCGAAAAGAGAGAGAAGAGCAGTGTCATGTTTTCTTGCTAAGGAAACCACACTTTGCGCTCAAAGCGGTTTCGCAGTTGCACGTATCCGCCTAATTATGGGCTGAATTGTTGCACCATTTGTCGCCTCATTTTCATCATGCCTGAGGCCCTGACTTGAAGACACTTGTATATGTCATAATAAGTGCCACCATTAATATACGGGCATTACAAACTTTAGTTGAATAGGTAGACCCTTATCCACCTAAACCACGTAAAGCAACTCCGGAACAGTACAACGAAATACGTTGAATGCGTCTGGAACATTTTATTTCACGGAAACGGTAAACTAGCACGAAACACACATCACGCAAAGACCCAGACAATCGGAGCGCTAACATGCAACTGCGGGAAAGAAGAAAGAAGACCTCTGCTAAAAAGAAGAAGCAAAAAAATCAAAGAAGCAAAGAATACCTCGCTTCACTGGCCTATCTCTGGTGTACGTGTTAATACAGTGGGTGCTGATATTTCGTGGGATAAAAATGACCTCATCTGTACACCTGCACATCCCGGACCGCATGGAGGCCGTGTGTGCGGTTCAGAACTGAGATCTAGCATACAGGTTTGGACTGAGTTTATCATGTGGAGCTACTCGTCCGCACCTTTTTTTTTCTTTGTGTTGCATCGTATCTAGCATTTCAGGCAGTTTTTTTTTTCGTAGCACTGGACATTTTTTACATATTAAAATAGTTTTCCTAAACAATATTCCGATTAAATAAGTATGTAGTAATGATCAGCGCTGATACATTACAACATGGCTACTAAATCTATGCCATTTCAATTTCAGTTAAGAATGAATATACGCACATGCACTCGTCCTCGTGAACAATCAAATAATGGTTCTATGGGAAAGGCCCGTTAGATTTCACAGCTTTAGAACATAATTGATGAGCTTCCATAATTTGTAACAGCACGTACAGGCCGCCGAAGAACACAGGTTATCCGAAGGAAATTCAAAACTCCAGCGGTTTCCCATAGCTGGCCACAAAACATATGTTTGATATCTGCGATACTTTTAGCACATATGTAGACAGCGAACAGCTATCGTAAGTCACTCGTGCTCTGCGTGCGTCGTAATGATGGGAAGTGACCACCGACGGCGCCCACAACTGCGGCAAGACGACACCGTCGACATGAAGGCGGTGGAAGGTCGGCCACACTACGACTAGCAGCATCGCATGGCGAGGATGTCGGCTTGACAAAGGTGACTGCGAATGGCACCGCAACGCAATGACGACGGAACGCAGAGACCGCAGCGACCGCACGGGGAAGCAGAAGGCGTCGCAAACTCGAGAAAGACACAGTTACTCTATACGGTTCCAGCCATGCACAACGTTCGCACAATGTTACAGTCGTTCCAGGGACAGAGTGTACATTGTGCAATAGTTCGGGGGGGGGGGGGGTACAATTCGTAATCTTTCTAGAAATCGATCGTGGGCTGCTACAGGTCGGCTCTTAATGGAAAAGCGCATTCACCGGTGTCGACAGTGAAAGGTGTCAGAAAAGTAATGGCACAGTCGAGATGAGACTTCCGTGTAGAGATCTGATAGGAGCAGCTGCTTTAAACCATAAATGTCCTATGCGAGAAGCGCTAGATAATGCATATACGCAAAACAGGACAAACTGTTAATTGCTTGGAAAGTCACAGATACCTGGGATATAACTGTGAAAGCAAGGAGAACTAGCCAAACAAAATATGTACGTACTGACACATCCACAAGCTTTCTGAAACACATTATCATCTACCCAATGTCCTCTAAAGGGAACGCCAGTTCTCTTTAAGCTGCGCCAATCCTCCAGTCCTATCCGTCCTGACCATGCCTAGTCGCGACGTGCTCCGACCAGTTCACCAGCCGAAGTTGGAGATCCGGCTCGGTGCTGGAGCCACCCACTGCTGCGGACTGGTTAGGTGCCAACAGGCAGGGGCAAGTGTGCCGCACAGGAGAATAAGGCGCGAGCGTAATCGGCGCGGGAGCTGTCACATAAGCGGCAGGCCGGCGAGTGCGTCCCGGGGTGGAAGAGGGCAAGACGTGCGGGAGTAAGACAGGTGTGGGCCTGAAGGTGGCGCCATAAGCGTTGGTGGTGCTGGGAAAGGAATTGGTGCGGCGGGGGGAAGGTGAGACGAGAGAGGCGATAGTGCAACGTGATATCGTGGTAGGTGAGGAGCGCGTAGTTTGTGGCTGGTAGCTCGAGTTATGCCATAAATATTTATTGAATAAAAGCTCGGATGGAACCGCTCGAGCAATATTTGAAATATTTGAGCGTGTCGAAGTAACTTGTGCATCGGGCATGGTAGCTAGCCAATGTTACAAATAGCTGGCATTTTTTTCACGATGACCATGTAGCATTAGATGACATTATGTTTCGCAGTCCTTCTGAGTAAACGGGGACATACATTTGTTATTTTTTCCTTGGTTCTTGTAGAATTCGCGCTTGTGTCTCACGAACATATTTACATGCAGTGACACGTTTTTCAATAATAATTAGTTGGAATGCAGCACATTGTCGTTGTGTATTTCTCCATTCCTGTCGTCAGTGACGTTTCAGAGCTCATCAACTGCTGTTGGCCGAAACAGTACCGTGTTTTTACATTTGAGTCCACGCACATCTCATCAACGTCTATTAAAACCTATGTTGCTGAATTATGTGCAGATGACTTTGTCTCGTGCTCTACCTTTCCAGGTCACTGCAAGTGGTAGCAGCTCCTTTCGCCTTAATCATCTTGCAGAACCTCAAAAATAGAGCGCCGACTTGGGCACGATAATTTTGCATGATCAACTACCAATAACATGAAGCAGGCAAAGGAGAACGCATAAAACAAGGGTAGATACTTCGATAAGTATGATCTTGTAGGTGCTGAATAAAACTGGTTTAAAAAAATGAATAGAAATAACTCGCGCAAGTAAACACTAGTTATATAGAGAGAAAAACTGTAAATCTCAACAGAAGAATAAACCTCAGCGTGAGAATGCGTGAGTGCTCTCTGAAACACGTTACAATTTCCCTCTTTATGCATCGCATCGTTTCGCCAAACCTCCAATCCCCGCGAACCAATATCCATCACACCTACGCAGATTCTGTAAAACGAAAAAAGAAAACGAAAAAGCGACCGTACACTACTGCCTTCAATCAGGAACGTCATGGTAGCATTAGAAATCGCTCTTTCTCTCCGTGCCCCGAGAGAAGCCGTGGTTCGGCAGCTGTGCGTCGAAGCTAGAGGATACGACAATCCTCCATTGGCATACGACCTCACCGAGGGACAATGGCATCGCGTTTTGTTAGCTTTCTCCACAGTTTCTCGATTCGTATATAAGTCCTCATATTTAGCTTGCTTGCGGTCAGTGTATAAATCCGCGCGGAAACTCTGTCGCTGGCCTTTACCATTTACGCAGAGTCTGAATGAAGAACGTGCCCTGGCGTTGGCTAAAATATTGGCGAAAAACTGGATGAATTGCGCACGGACCACATGAAGTATCCTCTACCATGTATGTTACTATGGTAAGGATTCGTACACTACTAATGGCCAACATGAAAAACCAATAAAGGGAAAAAGAAATAGTAAAGTAATATATTCAGCAGAAGCTTTATGTAGGCAAAAATATATATACAGTTCAGTGTTCTACAGACATTTCAGTTCAATGAGGAAATGGTCATAATCACACACAATCGCGATATGGCTCCGTAATTTGATCCAATGATAATTTCCCAGAAAGTGGTAAATAACGAAGCAAGTTTGTGCGCGCGAACAAGGGCTCAACTTTAAATGCATAATGAAAACGCAGAAAAAAATGTGATAGGAGAGCGTTTTGGTGTGGAATAGTGAAAATTGGGATTCATTATGGTAAACCATGTGGAAGAGAAAGAATGTAGCTTGATAGCCCTTCGCTTTTCTAACGCGCTTGTTGATTGATATCTGTTACATTATACAAGCATAAATATGGTCTCCTGATAAAGCGGGCTGCTTTGTTTTGGATCACCGGATGTTTGTTAACCCTTTACGGAGGAATGTTTCCTCGAGACAGCATATCCGACATTTTTTTTTCTTTGCGGCTGAGCTTTCGTATCGAGCACGAACTTTCACGCTAAGTGCCTTGGGCCAACACTGAATCACAGTCAGCAAGCGTCATTGGTTTGTTTAGGGAAGGAACACAAGGCGGCGATAAGAAAATTTAGCAGGAGACCCGCTTTCTTTTGAAGGCACCTGCACTACTAATCGTCTTCCAATTATATCCACGTCTGGGTATGAGCGAGTGACAGATAGGGCAAACAAACACACCGGCAGAGGAGGCAGACCGATGCGAGCTCTGCGGCGGCAGCGGCGTCGCACACGCGACGCGTAGCAATTGAATACTGCACACAAACGGTTCACATATGACGACAGCTGTCTGTACAAATTCCAAAAGAAGCCATAGGTGCCTTAGGGCGAAGTCCGCTTCCAGCTTCCTGCGTTGGGGTTTTCCTCGTGTATCTCAAGAAGTAATCGTAGAATATATTTTTTTTTCTCTTGTATATTTTTGTTCTAGATGTGTTTGGCGCACTTAGATAAAATATAGGAATTCTGTGTGTACTGATAATATGCCGCCATAAAATAGGTAATTAGGTACGTCTGACTAGTCCTGTAAAAACACGCATCTTCGAGCCACTTCCAGCCTGATACCCGCGTATTTGACAATGGATCACACTGGGGACGCTGGCGCTGGCTGCAAGTCATTGGGACACCAGGGAGAACGCTGGACAATAGCTGGGTTACGCTGGACGAGAGGCTGGTTTCACTGCTATAATGGGTCGCGTTGGTACGTACTGTAAAGGCGCTGGTTCTCGCTGGAGTTCACTGGCCCGCACTGGAAAACTGCTCTGGTTGCGTTCGTGCCGCACTTGTTTCAGTAGAGACGCTGTTGAATATTAACTGCTTGTAACTGTTTTATTGTGAGGTACGAGTCTCCCGTCCTAAATAACGCTATTATTTTGATGTCATAAATCTAAGTTTCGTGTCACAGCTTGGAATAAAGATGCGTGATCGAGCTGCTCCGTTTATGCATGCGTACCATGGATGTGACACCGAAGATCATGGTTGTTTTTTGCGTTTCCCTTTTGTCTGTCCGGACAGCTGTTTCGTTGAACGAAAATACGCAAACGCAGAGAGCAGGTCATTTTCTTGGTAGTGTTAATTTTTTCACGTTCGTCTGGTGTCAACCAGGTCGATTTGCTCAGCAGCAGTGCATGTTTACATTTTGTGCACGCTACCCGTACTTCTTATGTCACTTTCCAACACGTGTTCCTGTAGTGGTCTATGAGTGGTGACATAATCGATGACTACGAGTTGTCGCAGTGTTGTGGAGTCGACAAAAAAAAAACACTGCGTTCGTTTGGACGCGTTCGAATGGAACCCAGGAAGACTGCCGCTAATGGCTATTATCGCACCGATAACAAAGCTGAGGCAATTCGTGCGATTCTGCTTTGCTTAGTGTACAAAAAACAAGCAGTGCAGTGCTTTGGAGGCTCAAATAGACACATTTTAGCTTTCGCCAGATAACCGCGTCAAGATCGTTCCCGTCCACCGAAGGTTAGGCCTAGAGCACCCGCTGAGTTCGTCTACATGCTATCGGCCCGTCTGGGCACAGGAATAATGCGGAAAGGTCACTCTAGGGATCAGCTATCGCGTCCAGTGTATCTTAAATAAAAACTTTTTTGGTGCCTACACATTGTCACAACAAGAAGCGATGAGTGCCGATGTGGCACGCTTTAAGCATTCCGTATTTCTGCGGTAACCAGTCTTCCTGCCGCCCTCACCGATACTTCTCTAACGGAGATATGTATGTAACTACATGGATTTGTCGATTGAAAAGTATTGTTAAACAAAGAAAATGTTGCATTTCCCTCGGGTAAAGAACAAGAAACGACTATGAAAATGGGCAGTAACAGTCCTTATAGTGACGCGGTTCGGCGGTTAATGTGGGACTTTTTTCGTTGTTAATATACCACTCGTAAGAGAAAACCAGTGCTGTGCCACTTGAAGGCATACTATCCAATACGGACAACAACATTTTCTTACTCATATAGGCGGAAATTTTCGCCTCGAGGTGGAAGCGCAAGTACCTTTTCTATTCGACATGTGTAAGTACTAACAGAAACTGCGCGCGGGTGTTGGCATGGTAAATTGCTCACGCATCACCATGTTCTGGCCTGGCGTAGTGGTAAAATACTTAGCTTGTGTTCTGTTTGTTAGACAATGGGATCCTGCTAAATGTAGGTTTTCTCTCTGCATCTTTTGTTTTTATTCCATTAAAATGTTCTCTGTCGGTTTCTTTAAACATACATATACGGTAGCCTGGTACCTCGTTGTTCTCCCTATAGAGCTGTTTTTTCGTGCCAGCGCATAGCGTCTTCCACTGTCCCGCGCCAGCTCAGTGCTCCAGCACCAGCGCGCAACACTCAACCTATAATCCGGCATGGCACTGGACACTGGACACTGGGTTTTGTATCGTGGGTTACGAATAGGAGCGCAATGTTCTATTTTCGTGCTAGCTATCGTGAGAAACGGAAGAACTTTAGCATCGGTTGAGTGCAAATTACGCATAACAAATCAAAGTGCTTTTTAGGGCTCATCGGTCATCGCATCAACGTTGCCATTCTAAGAGCAGCTACGGGATCAGTGAACACCTAACTACTTTACTGTAGATACATTTTCAACCGGCATACTATTATTCATGCAGGGATCTTCTGTTCTTTGTGTGTCTCTTGCAGAGGTAACACATTTGGGAAATGTTTCAATTTTAGGAAGTATTACGCCATTATTGCTTTTTCATTACAGTAACCACGACAGCTCCACTGCCAAACGCAAAAGTTCCCGTTACTTCTGTCATTGATTAGCGACCTTCGCGATCTTTGACTGGGTGCTAGAGAAGTCGATTGGGTAATCAGGAAGTTGCCTCTTTTGCGACTGAGATATGTGGCTCGTGTCTTCGCAGCTAAGGTCTTCATTTGGGAGGAGGCGCTTAAGCGTATGGTCCACTCGTTGTTTTACTAGCAGGGTCGGGCATGTTTCGTGACGCTCGTAGGCTGAGATAAGTTTTTTTGACAACGCCTGTGAGGCGATCGACTTCCTTATCTATGCTTTCAAAGCGTGCTAGCAGAGTCTTTAATTTGTTTAGACGATACTGTAGCGTTGAAGGTGTCTTCTGTGAATGGGCATGTTGCTGATATTGCGGTTCTTCGTAAATGGAAGTTGTAGAATGTGCTTGTAAGGGTTAGGGTATTGAAGGATGGGCGTTGTTGGTTAAAAGAAGTGCTTGGCTTAGTAAGCGCCTTGGGTATATGTCGGTTTTCTGAGAATGTGCGCTGTCCGCAGGGCTTTTGCTCGAGGCCGGTCGTTGCACACTCTGCGTAGCCTTTGCTGTGTAGTCGGCTTTGAGAGCGGTGCATTAGGTCACATCTATTCGTGCTTCTTCTGGGCCTCTTGCGTTTGTGCCATTTGTAGTTGAAGTCAGTGCGATAATAATGCAGCGTGTTCGCGATGGTAATCGGTCGAGGTTGCGTTGTCAGGTGCGCTGGAACCAAGTGCAGGCTGCTGCTGGTTGCGTAGTTTGAGGCGTTGTAAGTAAGGTGGTTGCGGCTTGTTATGGTCTTTTTGTGCCTTTATTTGGCAGCTGGGGTCATTGGTCCTATGATCCCCACTGTAGTGCAGGCCGCAGAGAAAGCATTAGTGTTCTTCTCCTGCCTGTTTGAGTTGTCTCGTGCAGTCAGGAAATCTGGTAATGGTTGAGTTGGTAGGGAAGTTGTTAGAACGATGATCATACATCAGTCATAAGGAGCATAACTGTGCTTTGAGGCGCTGGGGCGAACGTCGGAACATAGCTCGACGAGAAAGTACTTTTTTGGGTACACCACTTCCTTGAAATGTAATAATTGCAGTCTCTGCCCGGCCAACCATCCGGGCGGCTAGTATAGGGCGAGTCCAAAGGTGTCCAAGTTGTGCATCAGGGGCTTTTATTACAGGTATATTTAATGAAGCTTTGTCTCTCTCACTCTCTCTCCCCTCCAGTTTACGCTGTGATTTTGCTCCGTGTTACACACAGGCCTGTTTCTTTGTTTCATTATTGCTTCACTTTATTATGCTACACCCTATTACCTTGCACAGAACGTAGCATGCGTCCAACCTGTCGTTCATGAACTTCAACGTGTTTAAGAAACAAACGAAATGCTGAAATGTTGCGTCCAGAACAAAATAATACCGAACGAAAAGGTTCTACTGGCGGATAACAACGATCACAGTTCTCGAAGCACAAGTAGCCGAAAGAACGTGTAATAAGGCGGGTAAGTTGCAGAGCGGATGACCGTTGTTTTGTTGTTCAGGGCGTGAAGACTCGGTGGCGAGATCACCCTTATAACGCTCCACAGCCGCTGGCAACCGAATACCACGCCCCACTCGAGGAAACATCCATCACAGTCGGGACGGCGAAGCTAGAGCCAAAATGAAATAAGCGATAGCGGAGGCAGAAAGCGATAGTTAAGCCGGTCCTATTGGCGGGGATCTTGTCTATCTGTTCCTTTCATTCTATCTCTTTGTGATTCAATCTGAAGAAGCAACGCATGTCCGTGATCACGTCGTCGTTCACTTCGCAGAGAAAGGGATATTTCCGACGTGGAACGCGGTTTCCACCACGTCGTCGCAGAGTTCTGCAGAGAGGTTCTGCCGTAATAGGGTTGTCACCACGAAATAGGTGGTTTGTCGATGAATCCCCGCGAAAGAAGTTTTCGTCATCCGACGTTCCGTTACCCAAGTATGGTTGGCCGACCCTTCCAGCTTTCTGGTTTCTGACACTTTGTGTATCTTTATGCGTGCACTTGTGCTCATTACATATACCATTTTTTACGTTTGTTGTGATGATTGCAGAAGTACGCGTCCCACTAATCCTTAACGGCATTGAAGAATCGGGATATGTGCAGCGCAGGAGAACTAGACCGTCCTGTGGAGTGAATACCAGGAGTGGTCTATCGTGTCCGTGCAGTTTGAAGTGCTAGGTTAACCTAGTAATCTACTTATATTATTATTCATGCTTTTCAGATTCTTGGACATTTTATATGGGTGTAAATGGATAACGAATAATTGTGATCTTGTTCTATAAGTAGGCCGGGTTACTTTTGTACTACACTTTGTTAGTGCAACAAGATGGTCGGTACTAAAAGAAATTCACGCGTACTTTGTTCTGCGTGCGAGCGTTCCTGCGAGTAGGAAGAAACACGATTTGAGTCAGTATGTTAAGCAAACGCGCCTTTTTTATCTGTAGTATGTCTGTGCTAGGGTCGCGAATAGAGCATCCAGAGCAGGAGAAGGATGAACTAGCTAAGCGAGTTGGAAAGTTATAGAAAGGAACTCAAGACCGAACGGGAGCACAGGAAGGTGGTAGAAGCTAAGCTAGCCAACCTAGAAATGAAGCTGAGGGCCGCCATTCCACAAAGGAATGGTGAAAGCTTAGATGTGAGCTCGGCGAACGGGGCTGCAACCGAAGCGAGAGCAGGTAAGGACGCCGAAACCACCACGCCGAAGAGCAGTGGCGGACACGCCAGTGATGTTGACGAAGAGGCGACCGCTGATGTGCCATCCGCTGAAGATAACAAAGGGATGGGTAAGGATGAGATAGGGGGGGGGGAGCCCCTCGTGGCCTCAGATGCAGCTTTCGGCAATGAGAAGAAGGAAAAGCATCGAGTTGTGTTTGTTGGGAATTCAAAAGTGCTTAAAGTAGAACCGGTGATGACAGAGAGGGTAGGTTCAAGCGAGCGAGGGAGGATTAGCGCGCTTACGGGGAAACCGATTCACGAAGTCTTAGCGAAAGCCGCGCAACACGTGCGATACAATGGAGGAGAGGAATCTAGTAGCGATAATGGACGGAATGATTGACGTACTGCAAGCATGGGGCACAGGGTTGGCGAAGCAAATAGTCAGAGTGCTTGCCGACCTGCGCCATGTTATGTTATAAGCTATAAAATTGAAAATGCCGAAGTTGGTGGAGAATAATGGTGTACTGGGAGAACACCAGAATGGGTTCAGCCCAGGCAGATGCTTAGAAAATAAGATATTTGTTATAGCTCACTGCATACAGATTTCATTATTAAGAATAGACATTTATGGATAGCATTTCTAGATATTAAGGGAGCGCACGACAACGCACAGAGGGAATTGTTATGGGCTATTCTCAAGCACGATGACATAGATGATGATTTTGTGGAGCTACTCGAGGGTGATAGAGACAGCGGAGTACGAATTGCGTGGGAAGGCTGAAAATTTAATGAAGTGTTGGAAATTCATTAAGGACTGAAGCAAGGGTGTCCTTTGTCTCCATTGTTGTTCAATTTGTAATTAAAGGGCATAGAAATATCACTGGAAAACAGTTCATTGTGGTTTGATTTGTCATACATGCGTAATGACCGAATCGTGCAATACAAGGTTTCCGGACTGATGCGTGCGGACGACACATTTTCTACAAGTGGACAATGCATGAGATTCACAGATACTTCACAACATTTGTGGCGACGCAGCGACAAACATAGGTCTTACGTTTAGCTCAAAGAAATTTGGAATTATGATGTTTAATGAAGAGACGAGCAATTAACTGGTCTCAGTTCAACAGCAAGTCATACCCATAGTCAAGCAATGCAACCACATCGGCGTATACATAAAAGAAGAAAACGCTTACTCAAGCACACATCAAGTAAACCTGAAAATAAAGGGGAACTAGAATACAGCCATAACGAAACTTACAGCACTTTGGGGTCAGAATAAATATCAGGTGGTGCTTCTAATATGGAAAGGAGTAATGATGCCAACGCTAACGTGCGCAATTGACTTTCTGTACCTAAAATCGCATATCTTGTCGGGGTTGGAAGCTAATCAAACATCGGTAGGTCGGTTGGATTTGGAAGTAGTAAAATACAGAAATGAAATTTTTAGAAAAGACCCGGCAACATGGATGAAAATAAGTGGGCGGCTAAAGTGCACAATTATTCGCGCCTGAAAAGCATGGGCACAGAATGGAGGAAGGGGCCAAGAAAGTTGGCAGCCAAGTTGAGGGTAAGTGAAAGTGTAAATTGAAAATGAAGCAGAGACAATGCATTTAATGCAAAGGATGAATGCAAAAAGTCCATGGAGAGTTACAAGAATGAGAAGAAATAAATTGAAAGGGGAAACCTGTACCGTAACAGGTACAGGAAGGGAAGTGCCTTGCCGTAACAGGAAGGGAAGTGCCTTGCTATTAAACTCGATATGGTTGCACAAGGACAGAGATATACTGTAGCAAATATTCGCAACTAGACGAATATCGGGTTTCTCTGGGATCCACCCTGTGAGACCCGTAGGTAGCGCTCACCTATCCTAAGCGGTTGTATTTAATGGGGACGGAAGCATCAACCGGTCGGCAGTCGACATAAGCAAGAGACATAAACAAGTATTGGAGGAACAAAAAGCAGGGAAGAGAGTAACACGACCGGATTCGTTATAGGGATAGGTAGCGGTGTAAGGCAGAGGAGTTTTCAGAAAGTGAAAATGAAGAAATGCATGCAAGATTGCCAAAATGAAAAGCCTGTATAGCCAACATGGGTAACTCAAGCAAGGTAGGTGACTACTTGTCATCGCGGCGTTTCAAAGGGGATGCCAATATGTCATCATCATCATCATGATGGTCAACATCATCAATTTCGCCCCCTATACGCACTCACGGATGGCGGTTTCCTCTGAGGTGCTGTTTACGGTTCGTAGCAGCCCTGCCATCGCCTGTTTAATATCATTGCGATTGCTTCGCTGTTTGAACGAAACTACAAATAACAAAATACTGCTTGCATTTAAAACTCCTACTTGTGAATTGGCAAAAAACCTGCCACTCCTTTTTCGAATTGGCGTTTGACAGTCGTGTTATGATCAATTCCTTTAAGTGAGGAATTGACTATTTTTTGGTAATAAGTGATAGTCATTATCCTCATATCAAGGTCGTCATCACCGTCACATAATCATCAACGGATTTTATTATAAGCATCGTCATCATAATATTCACCTGCCCATTGACCCCTGTGACCCAAACCCAATTTGTAGGCGAATATATTTATTAAAGGGCGGCACACACTCAGTGACACCACATACCCAGTGGCACATATACCCAGTAACTCCAAGGGCGCATACCCAGTGGCCCCAGTGGCCCCAGTGGCACTCATACTACTTATGCTGCGCAATCTCCGCAATAGGCCCATGAAGGAGGCCTCGAAAATGTACGTCGGAAATAATATACCTGATCCAGCAAAGTGGCGGTAACTTTCTAAAGTCATTGTCTGCATAATTCCACCGCCTTTTATATTCAATTGACGTATAAGTAAAAAAAAAAAATCGGTGACCGCGGACAAGTGCATTTTGTCGTTCACTTTATTAATGGACTGACTGTCTCACTGATTGATTGATTGATTGACTGATTGGTTGATTGATTGATTGATTGATTGATTGATTGATTGATTGATTGATTGATTGATTGATTGATTGATTGATTGATTGATTGATTGATTGATTGTGTAATTGATTGACTATGGTTACCTTGCCACAGGAACACGTGGACTATGACCGACATTATTGAGGCTGGTTCCAGAATGATGAATAGAACCCCAAAATGTGTATGTGTGTGTGTGAGAGAGAGAGAGAGAGAACGAAATAAGGAGATCTCATTATGAGCCAATGGTTTCGGACGCGTATGCGAAGGAACTCCAGGGAAAAAGGTATGTGGGCCATCTTATCAATCAACCGTATTATTAGTGTCAGCTAAGCCCAGTTCCGTTTCGCAATCGTCAGGGGCCATGAAACATCGCGTTGAAGTAGCAAATCTCTCGACCGCCCTCTGCAGTGAAGCATGGACGCGTTTAAAGGGACACTAGAGGTAAATGTTCAAGCTAAAGTGATAGATTAGTGCTCTAGAACGTCTAAGACGTCAATTGTATCGCGAACACAGCTTTAGTACTCGAGAAATCTAGGTAAAGACAAGACACGATTAGAGACTCCCCTGGCCATTCAAATCGTAGCCCGATGGCGAAGGCACTTCTCATTATAATTTCATCACTAGTACTCAACCACTCGAAATGCAAGTATCACTGTACCGCATTGTAAAACGAAAGAAAATGCTTCATGTGAAGTTCTATTGAATTCTTAGAAAAAGAAAGGACTCATTAGCGTTACTCTCGAGAACAATGCGAAGGGCCGGAAAGGTTCGTTGCCTCCGCTCGGCGCTTTCGCGTTTCTGTAATTTCCTTATCGTGTAGTACGCCGGTTTATGTGGCTCGCGAAATTCACACAAACTGCAAGCAGCAGAGAATGCCATATCCGCGTGATGTCGCAGGATTCCCGAATGGGCCACGCGATTCGAACAAGAGCTGCTTTAGCGGCGAATACAACGCTCTGTCCTCGCTGGGTTTCTCCTTGGCGCGGGTTTTCCATTGGCGTAAGAATCCGTAGCACCATCTGTCGGATGCTGATGGCAGGAAAGGGCGCTGATGGTCTATGCTACGTCACCCCTCTCCCACTCGAGGTAGCGGGATTTCAATTAAGTTATAAGTACGCGGTCTCTTCAGAAGCGATTTTCTCGTAAACTAAATATTTTTTTTGACACATGACAAGCATTGCAATGATTATCAAATGCTACTTTAAGTGTCCATTTAAGGCCACAAGAGTGTAATAGTTTCTCCAACGTCGAAGATGACCCATGGTCAGTTGAACAACGCTACCGGTCGGTTCTGTGATATATTTCACAGTGAGAGGGCAGTACAACACTATGGGCATGTGTCCGACCATTTTTTACGCGTAAGTTAGGCTCTTTTGGTGAACCCAAACACGACCTAAATTGGGTATTTTTTCATCATCGTCACGTGAAACTTGTGATTGTAACAGTTGAATTGCAACATAAGTGAGCGACAGCTGGCAGCAGAAAGTTAGCTCTCGATTTGAACACTAAAGTTCGTGTTTTTCTATTTGTCTTTTTTTTTTCAGTTTCGCAGCCAACTCTTCCTTTGTACTCTGTCAAAACAGCCTCTTTGAAGAATCTCAGTGGTTCCCTTTCACAGAGGAACCACCGAAAATGCAAAGAGCAGCAACGGAGGGTGGTCCTGCTTTGCAGTAAATGCGAAAAAGATTGCTCTGTGGAGAAGAAGCGACGCAGGCTGTCTGGAGGGCGTGACAAATGACACTTCTAGGGCAAGACGACGTGTGCTCACAAAGGACACGAAGGCAGCGTGTATCTGAGGGTGAGCATTACAATAAAGAAACACTAACATGCCTAAAACATAGCTTCGCATTGAGAGAAAAAGAGAGTGAGACAAAGGTGACTTCAGATAGAAACTCTTTTCGGAACAATCGGCAAACCTAGCCCAGGCCAGATTCTCAGATGTGCTTGTATGATAAGTACTTTTTTCTGAGCACGTAGTCTTTAGCAGGTGTCAATGTGGGTCGTATACAAGAGTGCCATATAAACAATTCAGTGGGTTACATTGATTTATGGTACACTTGCGTCTGAAAAGTCTGTAAGACGTTTATGCTAGATGCGATATTAAGTTTGAACAGTTCTTCCGGACACGTCAAGTTTTGAGACTGCTGTTAATCCTATACGTATCCTTGAGTGCCACCGGGATATGTGGCACAACCTCTGCTGAAAAATTGAGTACCGGGGCATTTCTACTATAAATAACGTTTTAGTAAATATTTCGAATGCTTACTTAAAAACAAATGAAAGAGCAGTTTCACGTCTGAATCCTTAATAGCAAAGCTTTCCGCAGCTTTCGGGGAGTAAGGACGCCATGCAGTTAAGCGCAATTACACTTGAAATTCTATTTACCGATGTGATGATCATGCTCGAAATATTTCGCTGAATCGGGAAGTTTGCAAAATCTAGAGAGGAAATTTTCGATCCTTCGAAATCTAAAATTGTAACGTAGTGACATGCAAAACTTACCGCGACACTGTATTAGCCGCTAATCTAGCCATCTCTCACAGAAACCAAGAAATAACGAAAACAACTACCACTGCCCCTACCGAGGTGGTGTCGAGTCCACTGTTCTGTGCATGGGCGTGGCGAGCACACTCGTCAAAGTAAAGCTAGGGCCGTGGCGAGGGCGCCTAGATGTTTTAACGTAACAACCTTAGAGCGCATGCTCGATGGAAAACCCGTCTGCATCAAAATTACAAAGAAATCACCGCCTTTTCTACTCAATTATTTCAGGAAAAACTTCGTTAAATCGAGTTCGGTCAAGTTAGTTTCGTTGATTCGGGTTGATGAAAACATTTAACCCTATAGGTAGCTGCCGGGGAATTGAAATTTCTACGTTATATTGGCAACTTCGTTAAATCGGGTTTCGTTAGATTGAGTTTTAACTGCATACGGGCACGTAGGTGCGAGTCAACAGGGTATGTCATCATGTCAACATGTCATCTTCCTAAGCATCCGAAGGCTGCACAATTACGCAATTCTTTCGCAAAGCGGTTCCCAATGGTGGCAAGAAATATTTCACAAACAGCCGGTGTCACTGATGAACCGACGCATATTCGTTGCTTTTGAACATGACACAGGTTCTGGTATGAGATAATTGCTAAATAGAGGTAAAACTCTAGCAAGGATGGAAATTTGTGCTACTGTGCCTAGTTGCATTTTGAAGTCTAAAGTTCTTAGGAGAACTTGCCTTCTAGAATCTGATTGGACGCAGCAGTAGTAAATTTCTTTACTATCTGGAGTTTTACCTCAATTCAACAAATATCCCGGAAAGAAAAAACAGTATTCTGGGCAGGAAAAGACCTACCTAGTCCGAGGGTCATGCGAACCACCTGCATTTTGTGAAATCTTGCTCGAGGTCACATGTAACCACATTTCTCAATGTCTAAACAATGTAGCTATAGTCCTAAAAGTGTACCGTGATCTCATTTCTCTGGCGAACAGCCCAATTCATAGAGTGTTTTCCCCTCCCCTCTGAGTTCGCAGAATACCGTTGCATTACGCAGGACGACAGTTCATAACCCCGTTGATATTGTGACGTCGTTATCGTCTTCAATTCGAAATCATTGAAATAACCACCGCATCAGTAGAGCTGTTTAAGATTCGAAGAAAGGAGTTTCCAAATGAGAATTGCAGAAGTGATGATCCTGGAGAGCTGATGGCCTCGTGTGTCATCGATCCTCGAAGCCACGAAGGTGCTGCTTCCTTTCTCGTAATGCCATAGCCTATGTGATTCTTGCAATGTACTGAATGACGAATGCTTCATTGCGTGTATATGCGTGCCTACCATGGACTTCTCTCCCCCTCATCTTTCAACCATTTCCCTCTCTCTCTCTGCAGTTTCTCATATGGGGTTAAACTCGTTACCCTCCCTGCCTTTCGTCCATCACTCTTTTCCCTCTTCCTCTCCGTAGTAACTGCCACTTAAAGGGCTGTTTATACTTACCACGCTATAAAGAAATTATGGAGTTGCAAGTCAAAGCATTTCCCTGCGGTTATGAATAATGCAGTAGCGGAGGGCTACGGAATAAGTTACGGCACCTGGGATTTCTTAGCACACACTCGAAGCACAGCACTAGCGTTACAGCATTTCACCTTCACCGAAATGCGGCTACCGTTCCCGTGAATCGCTACAGCGATATTGTGCTCAACAGCGCAATGCAACAGCAACTTAGCATGCTTCGCTCTAGATATCTTCGCAACAAATTTTCATTCTCATGCCTTTCTTCAAGTGTTCCTCCCATGAAATAAAAAAAAAATATTACAACAGAACTCGTATCACGATGACTGTGGAAGGTTGTGCGAATAGCAAACAAGCGATGTAGCGACAGACTATATTCCTGAAGTGTCGTTGTTTACCACGTGTAGTAGTAATTCTGAGACTTACGCTGAATCAGCTATATGCTACATATTCTGATAACGTCCCATTTTTCTTTGGCGTTCGCTTGCCTAGGTCGACCATAAGTATGGAGGCATGGCGACGACTGCATGGCCGTGACATGTGACCGTAGAAGGAGGAAGAAGGAATGGATATCGATGTGATGACAAATGCATGAAACGCCGACGGCACGATGACCATGACATGTGGATTCCGAAATTATGATAATGGTATAATGACGAAAGTGTGACGACGGCAGCATCAGGAGGCTGCGATGAAGAGGATCGTGTGACGACTACTGCATGACCACACTTTAATGAAGAAGCAAGAACGACGACGATCACACGTCCAAGTGTGCACGGCGACGACGGTATGACAGCTACGGCGTAATCACGCTAGAATGACGATGGTATGATTACGATAGGTTGACGAGCAAGGAATGACGTCGATGGATCGACCATAGTGGTGTGACGACAACGATGGCAGGATGATACCGACCTGATGACGATAGTGAGACGGTAGCGTGAAGACCATGGCATTACGACGCCATATTAAGTGCCTGTGGACGGCTGTATGATGACGATGCAGTGAAGACGATAACAAGACTACGGCATGAGGACAATGGAATTACGAAGAGGGTATGATGAGAAGGGTGTGACGACAAGTGCATCACGATACCTCATGAAGATGATGGCTTGACGACGTAGATGGAGAGACAATGATAGCATGACCACGACGGTGTTTTGATGTCGATCTGACAATAGAGGCATGACGGCGACTGACGATGACGGCATCATAATAGCGTCATGATCCAGATTGAATGACAACAGTATGTTCACAATATAATGACGGAGAAAATGGACGTCGATAGAATGACGAAGGTCGTATGACGATGATGCCATGACACAATGGGATGACGCTACTGAAGTGGCGACAATGATTAAACTACAGCGTAAGGACAACTATGTGACGAAGATGGCGTGATCACGACGGCATGGTGAGAGTCGAAGGACGAAGCTGGAATGATGATGATTAGTGACCACGACATCACGACCTAAACACATAACTAGCTACCCAAACTATTTGGACCACTGGGTTGGAGTAAAAGGCGTGACTGCCCCAGCACGACGAGAATCAGATCACGAATCTAGAATGACGGGGATTCACAGACTTGCACAGCAGCACAATGGCGGTGTGACAACGTATGCATGAAGACTGTATTTCGATGATGGCGTGAGGACCAGGACATGACGGGTGTCGGTTGATCAAGATTAACCTTCCTATTCGCAAACCATCCTCGACTCGAAGTGCATCCTCTACTCGAGCAAGTTAAGCACAGCAACATCCCTAGCCTGAAGGGAATGCTACGCTTCTCAAGAATTGACGCGGAGTGTCAAAGAATCGCAGTGACAGCTTCTGTTGATAGGCGGCGCTCCCATCAACCTTCTTGAGTCAAGTTGCAGTATTGAGTGTAGGAACGTTCTAGAACACCGGGGTAAGTGACGGCGGTGCAAAAGCCACGATGATTGCACGATTACGAGCCCACACCTATCTATTATGCTAAGCTATTGAAAACTTGCAGGACTGGGTTGATGTAAATGACGTGACGACGACGGCATGACGAAATTAGGGATACGAGCCTGGAATGACGGCAATAAAATGACCTCAACGGCATCTTGGCCAGGAGCATGTACCTAGCAGTCGAATCAGTTAGACAACTTGGCCACTGCGCTCACTAAGATTTTAGTGAAATAGAAATATAGCTCAAAACGTCCGAATTAGGCAAATTATGCTATTCGCATTAAAAAAAATTACGGCGGAACTAATTTCGCGGTGACTGTGGACGTGAGTGGAATTATCGTTGAAGCAATGTAGTGACACAGTGTATTGCCCCCGCTGAAATGCGTCATGTATGAGTCGTGCAAGCAGCAGGTCTCCTCCCTGGCGGTTCCCTTAGGGCACCCAGCAACCTCTAGCAGCGGCGGCGCTGCGATGTCAGCGTGCGACGCGAGAGTGAATATTTATTCAGAGAACATTGTCTGAATACATATGACGCAGGTTCGATAGCGTGTAGCACCGCAAATTCTTAAAATATATACATTTTTTGTAATTGAAGAGATCGGACATGCCGAATGGCACACACGCAGTTAGCCTACTGGTCGTCAAAGAGGTTCATTGACGATCGACACTTAGTCGGTGTCACATACGCAAGAACCCAAGTTTGAATTAGAGGTTCATTCAGGAGTGGTGCCTCCATAGTGCTCATAAGTCGCGTCCCAAGTAGGCGTGAAAGAAGTTCATTGAAGAAGCCTAACATGCACAGTAGCGCCACCCTGCTACCCAAATTGGCGACATATAGCTTCGCTGAAGTGCGGCAGGTACCCAGTGGCATATACCTAGTGACCTAAGTTGCTGTGAAAGATGTTTATTGAAGTGTGGCGCATAAACAATGTCACATAGCCAGTGATCTCAGTTGCTCCAGTGATCGGGTTCATACTTTCTTCCCCGAGCGCAGCATCACAATGTTCTACCTGTAGACCACGGACTACCCAGTGAACCAAGTTGGTGTCAAAATGGTCAGACGTGGACATACATGCAGACACACAGACATGGTGCAAAATGGTTGATTCTGGCAAGGAGCGCTAATCGCAGTAAAAGGCACCGATAATGTCTGACCGGCGCAAGGACTGCAGCTACAGTAAGCGGACAACTCGTTCCCAAATGCAGAATATACGAATAATGCCCCGAATGCCGAGAAACAAACTTTAATCATATGCTGGAAATGCCAGCCTGGCAGGAATAATGTGCCGTGTTGGCATGTGCCCATGTTTGTAAACGCCAAATTGTAGCCACAACATTGTAAATTTAGACTCAACCTTCTACTACGGACTGCTACCGACTCGGAGAGTTTTTCTTTGCTTTTCACTTATATAAGACATGATTCAGCTACTTTCACTTCCAGACTTCGTTATGCTACTGAAGCGTGCCAGCTTTGAGTCGGTGATTTATGTTTTCATATAAGCTATCACTTTAACCAAGCGATCATTTTTCTTATTTTTTCTTCAATTTAGGGTCCGTAGAATTGCTGCTCCGCCTCGCAATACGGTATGAATTCTCTTATTGGCGCAGAGCTATACCTTTGCACGGTTGTATGGCCTTGTATGCGCTTCAAAAAGTAAGATATTGCGAACAGAAAATAGCAATGCCAGGTCCATTCAGTGCCCCGTAATCTATCTTAGCACAAATTCCTAGACGGAGACGTGAGCGTCTAGTGTTATACATCACTCGTTTTCAGGCTCTAGTCCCACCGAAGATTTTTTTTCATGAAAATATCACTGATGTTGCACGACATTTATCGATTTTTCCCTCACATGCTTCAGATATTGGAAGACATTCCGGTGTCATATATTACATTCCAAGCATGCGCCGCCTACAAAATAAATATGTGCACGAAGCAAACAACTACAGTTTATCACCATATAGGTACTGAGTTTTAAAAATTATGGTTAGAATATTGCTCGCCTTCACTGCGGATCAAGATTGCTGCTATGCTAAGCGCATCCATCTTAGCAATTTTGGGATTTAAATTGTTTGGCGGGGCAGTGGTGTTTTAGAAATTCAGCAATCTTTTTCTTAGAATGTCCAACAATTGTTCCAATGATTATTGACGCTGTTGACCTTTTTACGTTTCACAGTGCCAAGAAATTTATTCATTGCTACCTACTTCGAATCACAAGAATTATGCAGGTAAGGGAGAACGCCGCTGGCATCATAGACTTATGCTTAGGAATGACCAAAATTTCGGACACCTTAAAGTGCGCCACTACATAATAGATGCCCGAAGAGTTATCACCTGTCTTATGAGAGCCAACACCGGCATCAAAAATTGGTCCTGATTCGCTCAGATTCGGATAAAAAGAAATGTGATTGTAAGGCTTCATAATGCTGGACATTTCACGTGCCCAGAATAAGTGAAACTGGACGTGAATTGTGCTTCGTAGAGCCATATATATTTTTTAATCTAGTAGGACGTGTTCACAGTACGTATGGTGTAGCATTTGTTACGAATCAAATGTTTCTTATCGCCATTGTTCTTCTAAGAAATGATTTGTTTTTGCTAGTAACAGTCACTGTGAATATTCCCTTAATTCGCTGAGGGTTCTTAATGTGCCACATAGCACACAAGGGAAAAAAGCTGCATAGAGTTGAAAGGAAGGCTTTCCCCATACGGTTAAGGGAAAAACCGTCTTGCTTCAGAGGCACCCTTGCACACGAGCGTGTGGCTGAAAGACGAACACAGTTACACCTGACCTAGTGTTGATGTTGCATGCATGTACATCACGCAATGAAACCTTAATGAATCAAAATTTTGAATCTCAATACGCTGAAACAAGACAGTGACTACGAGCGACGCCGTATGTAATGGTTGAATTTGGATTATTTTGATTACCTAAGGTTCGTTACCATGCGTCTGAATTTAAACACCGAAAGAACCATTGCCTCTCGCCATATAAATGTGGCTACCGTAGCCTGTGACCCTTTCTGAGAACAATGCGATGAAAGTAAATGGCGATTTGGTGGACAAAAGAAACAGCTAGATTATGTTAGGCTCGCACGTCATAGACAAAGCTAACGGAACATGTCGAATTCGTTTGTGGAGTTGCGCGTGTAGATTCATTTATGTTCGAATCAAAGTAATACAAACGAAAGAACAAAATCACAAACTACTCGTCAAGCCGACATCGCCCCTGCCAATTCCACTCTAATGATGTGTGCGCCATGAATACCTTCAAAGGTGCAACTTTACCAACTCACTCTACTGTAGTGAGTTTATAGTTTTCCGGGCATCGGCCTGAGGCGCACTACATGCCTACGACATGGTAACGCCATGTGTCTGGTTTTTCTGTCTTACTTTCGCGAATCCGTTACAATCCTACAAAAGGTGGCTATCTGAGGGTCAGACTTCTTTATTTTATGATATCCACCGCTTTACCCTCACGAATGCTTAGGACACTGCGCCATTCTTGCTGGTAAAATTACTTTTTCTGCTTCTGTTTGGGTCATTAGGTAAGAGGTTCCAATCAACCAGTGCCCAAGTGTTCAACAAGAAAAATAGAAGCAGGAAAGAAGGCGGTGTTTCGAATTGTCGTATCCGTGAGTAGTGCAAATGCAGGAAAACGCATTCCGAATTCCTAGCGGAACAACGACAAAAAGGGTGAAAACGAAACCCTACGTCAAGACAGGAAAAGCCGGCCGCGCAGGTTCAGGCGCCAGCATTGGCAACTCCGAGAGTGAAACGAGTTTGGCAGCAACACCAGCAGAACAAATTTCCAGGAGTGCATGTCTGCATCTGTTGCCCACGCACCGCGCATTTCTGAAATACGCAGCTTTGTTGAATTGGCACTGCAAGTCGCCTGTACTCTTTTTGTAAAGAAAGAAAATGCCTAGGGTGCTCTTTAAAGGGGTCCTGCATGAACTACCTCTCCTGTTTGGTGAAATAACATGGTCCGCGGGTAGCATAGGCTGCTGTAAACAATGTCAGCCAAGTTTTGCTGTCGCATGTGGTGCGTGGAGTTCGCAAGCGGAGGACGAAATCAAGTTTCTCTTAAAAGCCTTCTTTACAAACAAAAGCCTGCTCCGCACTCTCTTCTGGACGCTTTATTACCTAATAAAATAGATTCACATACGCAGCAGCTGTTGGTAGCTGCGGCCTGCTACGCAGCGTAGACAACATGGCCGCCGCGGAGTGCCGCCACGGGTCCACTAGCTAAGCGCACTGCTGCTCGCGGAGGAAAGCCGTGTTTGGCTTACTTTTAGCGCGTCGTAGGCACCTAATGCGGAAGTCGTGGCGTCTACGTCAACATCCAAAATGAAATTTGAACTGCGCGCCCCGGTGACATTTAGAAGGCACGCCTCACTCCGCCGTAGCATTCGCAGTGCAAGGCATTGAATGAACGGGAGCACAGCGGAGGCCGTGTTTGATTGCCAATAGCTCTGGTTCCGCTGAACGCATTGAAGCATTTTTTTTTTTGTGGCTAAGTACTTCAATAGCCTATTTTCACTTCGGATGACTTTTTCCACATCGATATAAAGTGGTTCGGGGCCCCTTTGAACTGTCGCACATTGCCAAGTTACAAAAACACACATACACGCACGGAGTATTTAAGATTTACAGAGTCGCTACTTTGCAACAGGACTGAAACCGTACAGGCTCTTCAATAATAGGCTCAAATATTTTTATAGCGCCCCAAAAACTATGTCCGCAATAATTTCACGAATTGCTGACCTTGCATTTTGAGTGTCTTGTACTTTAGGTCTCGATTTAAACAAACGTTAAGCAAATAGTTTCTGCGGTATTAGTGTGTTACCTCACTACAATGCCAAAAGGCAGTCGCTCTAATTCTGTTTAAGCCAGACCTAATTCTTACCCCACAAAACCCCGCAAACTAAAATCCGGTGCCCACGCCTTCTTTAACTACATGCTCGCCGTGACGTATTGAATATTGATGGTGTCTGCTAAGGACTAGTTAAATTTCTTTCGCCAACTAAGCACACCTTCGCATTCTAAAAAAGAAGTTGAATAAATTAGCGCATTGCAATTACTTTAACTGAGGTAGAACGAGTAAAATACAGAAAAATAGTTGGAAATTTGCTTCACTTAGTGGTACTCGGGCGCGAAAGAGGAAACAACGAAAAAAAAAGTTCTTATGCACTAATTCAACTTTTTATTATTCAACTTATTGCCCCAAGATTTACCAAAATACAAGTCTGAAGGAATGCATCAATAAATAAACTTATTTAATTATTCATTTTAATGCCCTTTTAAGCCAGATGTGAACGCAACTTCCATCGCCGGCTTTGACAATAATTTATGTTCCTACTCGCGGGTAGTACTTGTGTTTACTACGTCTACTGTTACTACTACCATCCCTACTTTAGTGCGACAGACTCCGCGAGTAGCTCTTTTTCCACCTTATGAAATACCGTCCTTCACGTTGACAGGCCCTGTGCACGCAAGGTTTTCAATATCCGCGAGAACGACTATCAAACGACAGTCAGCAGCACCACGCAAGCGTATAATTCCGCCTTGTCACCAATGAAACCAGCCTCATACGGTAAAGCCATAAAAGACCACGCCTGCACGGGACTAACGCTTTTAAGGGAACACGAATGCTCTACATATCTGCTATTTCGAGCAAAAATGCCTGTTGACACGTGCTGTCCCTGAGAGGTACGTCGCAAACGCTTGAGCACAGCTGGTTTTGCGCAGGGAAACGCTTGTGGAATTACACGTCAAGTGCAACAAGCATTTGTCGGCCTGCGCTCTACTTTTTGTACAAGATGTGTGACGCACTGACAGACCGAGACGACTCGCGGTCGTCACACGACCACGCGTTCGTGATAAGCTGGCAAGTTTCATCACGTACTTTTTTTAAAACGGTCAGTAGTCGAATAAATAGTCATAAAGCCTGTGATTAAATGCGTAAATAACGAGAGAGAGACAGAGAAAAAAGAGGTCATAAGGGAAAGGCAGGGAGGTTAACCAGGCTGAGCCCGGTAGGCTTCCCTGCACTGGAGAAGGGGGAAAGGGGATTAAAAGAGGGAATGGAAACACACTTTCACAGGCTGGGATGTTACGCACACATCACTGAGTCAGTCGCAGGGGGTTATACAGGCTGATAGGTACGTTAAGAAAACATAAAAATGCGCATTTAGAAATTTATAGGCATTTCGCGAGGACGCGCTTGAGTTGGTGAGCTAATTAGTGGATGTTACAAGCCACTTGGTACAATGGGCACGTCAGTGTTTGGCGAAAGGAAAGAAATCTAACAAATTTAACAGTGCACAAATGAGTATCAGTGAGTAAATTATGCAAGCGGTGAGATATGTGAACAATTCAGAAATGTTGAACTAAAGACAACGCCTGCCTCCTAGAACACACTACTAAATGAAGAAGTAAATGAATACGTCTTTTCCTCTATCCAGTGCACCGTGGCATTGCGTACGCAGTGGTGCCATCTATGAGCAGGATGACTGCACCGCCTGGCTGGCTTGGGTGAATGCATTGTATTGTATACGCTCAGAGGCAGTTCCTTGTGGTTGCTGTCCGATGCCACTTTCTCATGGCGCAACGTGATAAATGCATCGCATATTATTGACGGCGGAAAGTATTTAGTGAAGGAAAGAGACTGTGAAATTCGTCAAGGCTGGAATTTGTGCTGCCGGTGAGGATGATGGAGCTTCCAGTGCGATACGTGCGCGCATGTTTTAACCATAGAGTTTCTCACTATAACACCTAGAGTGAAATCTGGCGCCACCATCTATGGGAGTTTCCTAAAGGGCGCTGTGCCGTCATGGGAACGACGGTATATGCGTCTGCGAGGCTTGTGTTGAGTGGTGTTGTAAGAGGCTTTGTCTTAAACGTGGATATTGCTACACAAATAACGCGTTCTTTAAGTAAAATCGTCACACAAGGTTTTCATTCAACCGTATTACATCTTGCAGCAAAGTTTACTCACCTATAATGCATAACCAAGCGAAGCGAAGCAAGAACAGACGACAAACTGTTCCAAAGCGAGGGGGGTCTTGTTGTTTGTCCACGAATTTTAGCGGCCCGCTGATCCTTTTTACTTTACATATAATCGTACATGCAATAAGTAGTTGCCATAGTTAAACAAAACATGTTTTTGTACAATAATAAGGCTAAAACAGCTTTTCACATGCTGTTTTAGTAGATAATTAATTATTGTGACAGAGTGAACGGTGCTTGCCAGGCACGTCTTCAAGGTGTCCTGGCTCTCCGAGAATGATCCGAATCAGCTCACACTATGCCAGTATTCCCATGCATACCACAGCGCAGCAGCGCCATATTTCCCTCTAGGTAATATAGTGAGAAACTCTATGGTTTTAACCTGCTATCAGCCTGCCAGATTCGACGTCCTTCTATGAACATTCGCCTCCCGAATGTATCCCAGCTGCAAAATTCATCATGTAGTTGGCCTATATAGCCTGAGTTTAAGGCTGGCTGGTAAAAAAATATGAACGAAGAAAACATTTTAATTAGGTCCTTGGGTTTAACATTACATACCCACGATCGGATTTATAATTTACGCCGTTGTGGGAGGTTCCGTGACAATCTTATACACATGGGTGCCTTTAACGTGCACCTCATGCGCAAAACACGAGTGTCCTTTTTTTTTTCATTCCGCCCCCTTCAAAACAGGGCCGCATTTAGAGCGCAGTGCGTCGTGGCCCACACCGAGCTCCCCGCCTCGAGCTCAGTGTGCGGCTCAACTGCGTAGCCAATGGATCGCTATGGCAAGCATTAGTTGTCGAAGAACTGTTCGCACTCAGCATGAGCTAGAACGTGTGACGGAGTGGCAAATCGGCAATAAAATCAATTTTTTGGTCGGTTCATTTCTTTCCTACACGCACCGACACGGTTTGCGGCAATCATGGCACCGCAAAAATCCGTCGCATAATTCGTTTTTTGTTTTATATTCTCCATTGGGTTTCATTGCTTTACACGACAAAGAGCCGATGTTGAAACACAAGGCTGACAGTATAATGTTGTTTTGCTAACTGCAGTTACTACTGTTTTAGGTCCCATTACCGGCCTTATAAAGGAAGTCCACCGTAATTCGTCGAAAGTTTCAAATGCCCCACAACGGCACTAGCGGCTGAAAGATATATATTCACGATTGATGCTTAGATGTATTGCGTTTGCATCCAGTTTGCCGTGTGTTAGTCCAGTTGGCCGTACGGTTATTTCAGTTCAGCCATGAAGCGATCTGACGGCGAAGTTTTTCCTATTAATATTGTAAAGTAATAACGAACTCCGCTGCTCTTTCTTTGATTGGGGACCAATGCAGTTGGAATAGCTTTCCAACCAAATACACACACCACAGCTGGTTTTGCGCGCGACACTTTTGCGCAGCCATAAGGTTCCACTTCCTGCAGTTCTTGCTGGAGCAAAAGGCTACTCAGTGGTTCTCCTATAGCTATGCATCACACAGCACCACGTAAATATTTCAGAGAACGAGCTAAAACATAATCAATTCGGTTCAGACTTGGCAATGTGTACGTATTCCAACAGCGCCTCACAGGTACGTATAAGCCAGTGAGGAGTGACTCGCCGCGACTTGGTTGCCAGACCTTCCCTGCTCACCCGACGAGCATATATACACAAAACACACAATTTTGGTGGTCGTAGCTCATTTTCATAAAGTTTAATTTATACGTACTAATAATTGACATCGGTGGATTCTCCACCGTGCATGGTGTAGGTATGCTAGTCAAACACCAGTTCTTCTGCCAAGCCCTTTCTAGTCATTTTAGGGTGCCTACTAGGGCTGCTGCCTTATCGAGTGATAAGTACGTAATGTAGAGGCTGCCAGGTAAGATCATTTACTGTGAAGTTGTTTTTGTGATAAATTGAAGTGTTCCTGCCATGTACTTTTGTTGGCATTAGGACTTCCGCCCACTAACAATGACGCGATCTAGTAAAGTGACTGCCTTTTCTATTGTTTCTTTCATGTTTTTACACCACTGTTGTGTTTAGATCGTACGCTCTGCTTTCGTTGGGGCAAACTGCCGTTAAAATCTACGATACCTTACGGCTTATTATTTACCCTACAGACATGACGAGACGTGAAAGTTCGTACCAGGAAAAGATGGCAGTATTGAAAAGGTTAACTAGTATGCTTACTCACGCCTTGGCCTGGCTGGGTTTATCGCTGAGTAAACTGGGCCAATCACTGACACCGTGTAATCGAAGGTGGTTAGTTAATGTGCCGAGCCTGATGGCAGTGTGCTATTTGTGTCCTCGCAAAGGTTGGAATAAGTCCCAAACACGAGATGATCGTGGACGCATCGAAGTTCGAGGGGTATAGGTGGTTTGATCACGATAATGGCTATCACGCTAGAGTCGCAGAGGTGTAGCTCGTTGACATAGCTTTATTGCTATATTTCGCCGGGATCTGCGTCACACCGAATGGACGTAGCTTGGTGTCCTTCACACAGGCCGGAGAGAAACTGTACGAACTGCTGTGACGATATCACAGAGGAGTGCCAAGACAATCAACGTAGATGAACATGTTTGCACTCCACAAATGGCGTTCATATCGCTCGACACGAACCTAGAGGGATAATAAATTGATAGTTCGTATTTTAAAATATTTTTCTGATTAATATTGCTATTACGTGAAAGAGCCCGGCCGCCACCGTTGTAGGAGAATAGATATATTTATTTTTTATTTTCACGTCTATAAAAACAACCGACACGACTAGAAAGGACATTTACCGTCGTCTCCATTGGCAGATGCAATTATCATGTATCTTCAAGGAATGAGGATGGGCTAAACATAGAGCGTTGTGCTTCTTATTTCTAAGAAAATGCACTCCCACTAGCAATGATAGCTGCATGGGGGGACCAGCAGCGTCGCGGTAGTAAGAGTGAGATGAAAGGCGTTGATGAATAGGCTCCAATGTCATGGAGTGAGGCTCGCTTCAGAACCTAAAGATGGCAACCTCATTCACTCTGACGTATAAATAAAGTTCATCATATTCATAACATTGACATACCATAACGTAAGCATGATATGTACATAACGTTACGTATGATCTACAATTATAAACTATAACATCACATCAACTTATTAAGGAATATTATTATTATTTTTCATCTGAAACAACGAAGCTTCGCGTCAGCCAATCGTCACAGTGCATTGCATGCACAATTTTCTATACATTCACTTTTAGGCGCAGGCTGCGATTGCAAGAACGGAGCCCAGAAGGTTTGAAGTAACATGTGCATATCAAGAAGGCTATTAATTGTACCGAATAAGGGATATTTGCCCAGAAATCTGCTAAAAAATTGTATTACTGCTTCATTAAATGTTGTCCGTTATGTTAATTATACTGTGGCGTTTTACGTACGCACCGAAAGCACAGTTTCATTATGAGCCTTGCCGTAGTGGGTGACTCTGGGTTAATTTCGACCACCTAGGGTTGGATGCATGATACGCAGGTGCTTTCGCATTGCGCCACATTGCACAACGGTCGCCAGGGCTGCGATTTTATCACGCAGCCTTGCGCTTAGCAGAACGATTATAAAGCCTCTAAACAATAGCGGGTGTCCCTGATGTCAAGACGGAAACTATTGGAAAATTGTTAACTTTAACGCCAATGTATTTCATAACACATCTTAAGGGCGTTTGTCTAGAAATCTTTGATTGTCTTAGTATCTTTTCTGAGTAGACATTACCTTTTACTGCTTTGCTGATTCAGCAAACCCAACATGCACGCATAAAGTGATTATTTAACACGCCAATGGGTGCATCTATTTATTTGTTCAGGCATAGAGATTTATATTGCAAGTAAAAGCTTCGCCTTTTCAGTTAATAGGCACGACAAGACCGAGCAGCGATATTGCTCTGTGGGATCTTTAAAACACCGGAACTAAAACGAAAACACTTTATCGCACAGGATGCTGCTTGTGCTTTCAAAAGTAAATGAAACTGCATTTTAATTTTATTCGAACCAAGAGAAATACTTCTCAGGTTTTGAATGTTCTCGTGTATGCACCACAAGGAAGCATAAAATTAGATGACATGTTTTAGATAATACGTGGCATGCAAATGGTTGTCGGTGACTTCCACCCAATCGGCACGGGTACCAATCATGATGCGTCTCTATGTTGCTATTCCACTCACTTGCGTTGCTCCCCATCGTGTTCATCGCTATGTAGAAGAGTCAGTTGAATATTATTATCAAGAACGTAAAATTATGCCAAAATTATGACTTAGTTTTCGGTAGAGCTGTAGACACTGGGCCTTCAGTAATCCATTAAGTACCGTCGTTTCTATTTTTGCGTTTGCGTTGCGGTAAAATCCTGGCTCCGAACTCTCCTAGAACCACCTTCGTCTTTCCAGCTTTGCACGACGCAACTGAGATTGCTTCCTCTTGCGGCTCCCGGCGGCGTTCCCCTGGAACGTACAGATAAGTATACTAAGGCGGCATCATTAGCACGTCAGTCAGTGCTTTCGTGGTTGCTGGTCCCGTTCGAGTACGCTTAAAAGAAAGCACAATCAGTGTTACTTGTAGCTACACAGCGCATTCTCCCGTACAATTGTGTTCGGGAGAGAACATTACTCAAGTTTCTACGACCCCGCCCAACACTTCGCGAGCGCACCAACGAATTTGATCTCATCTACCACAACCACCCCATGGACTCAGGCTGCCCCCACACGTGCGCCAATCTCTCCAGGACTCTTCCGCCGCTGACGCAGTTCAGCCGATGAGTGCCATTCAATTCTTCGCATCTCCAAGAGGCACGGTGCCTGAGGTGACGGTAGAAGCTTGTTTTTTTTTTCGCCTGTGTGTTTGTTCGAGGCAGCTGGCAAGAAGGGAATGTCTAACGAACCTCATTGCCTGCCGACAGAGGCTCATTGGCAGCATTGTGAGGAGCCGAAAAAAGAAGACCCTAACGTACGTCTTCCTGTGCTTTGTTAGAGCAGTCTTGCGGTGGACATCTCCATCAATAGCTGTTCCCCTCACTTCTAGTTCCATGCTCCAATTTCCCCGAACGGCACGTGTCTTTCGCACCTGGATTTCGCCGTCGGTCGAAAGGTCCAGCAGCTCCAAGACGCGAAGAGCCATTGATGATGCGCCCCACAGCTCGGCCCTCATTACGCGGCCGGTTCTTTCCTTTCTTTCTTTTTTTTTCTCTGCACCACTCTTTCTCAATCTCTATAACGTGGAAGTTTTGGCACTTGGTGTTTCCTTTATAGCGGCAACTGATGTTTTCGTTCAGGTATGACTCGTTGTCGTCAATACCGAAATCATCGCGGACGGGAATGCTCTATTACGCGTGATGATTTCTAGATGGTTTCGGGCAGCTTTGACAGGAATCGCCCATACTGAAAGAAATAAGTGGGATAAGCAAACCGCTTCTCCGTCTTGTGCAAGAGATAGAAAAATATACTTATCGGTTTATCTGTGTGCAGTATTCAAAACACCGCGTCTTAACAAAGCGAGCCATTACAGCAACCCATCAATTTCGGACGATAATTGCTCTCACTCCAATAGCTTGCGTGTCTAGATATCTTCAGAGATGTGAATAATCCCGAAAGCTTGAGTCACTTAGCGTATGAGTCACAAAATTAAACGCATCAGCAATGGCATGAGTCATCTTTCAGTTGGTGGCCTTCCATTCGTTTACTGTCACGTTGTAGTGACGCTGACTTATTGAGTTGGTCGTATTCAAACCGTTGCAAACTTTTGTCTTGTTGTTACTACAGTGTGTGCTGCTCAAATGCATCGTTAGAAATGGAATGAAATACATATACTAGAAGAGCGATGACAAGCGTTTCTTATAGGACAGGGCGGAATCAAGAAATTATGATATGGATACCTTGAGACAAACGCTACCAATGAAAGCAGCCGCATAAATAAACAGCTGGTGTGTTAATGCAGCTCAAGAACGTATAAAAAAGAATTACTGCAGTGCGGCTCATTTGCCTTGATCCTGCATCCAGCGCACGTTATCAAATCGTACATCAACGAAAGTTGTGGGCATTCAATGGGGATGCATAGAAGCGAAACTTCGAGCCGATGATCGTTCCACTTGAAGCCAAGTACTATGAATTACGTAAAAAACATGATTTACAACGTTAGTCTGATAAAATTGGCCGCATTCATTGTTTCTTCTGGTGTTGAGTTCATTTAATTACGACAGCAGCAGGCTTTCGCAGGACATCCATGAGGATAATGATGATGGTGTTGGTGTTGATGGCGAGGATGATAAAGACGATTATGATCTTTAGGAGCAGCAAAACGCACCCACAAGAGAGATTCGCCAAGAATTAGGTGGTTGTACGAAATGTACAAATAATAAGTTGAGAAATTAAACGCAGACACCTGAATGCGTAAAACTGTTCGCAGGAACTTTGCGATGCGCAGAACGTATTCCTGCTCCTCCACTGCAGTATTGAATTTTACAGCGTCCGAAATACATCTGAGACTCGACCACTCTCAATGTCTGTGTGATGACTAGAACCCTGCTCATACTGCAGACCGCGAATGTTGGGCAATAGCCCATGGAGTGATTAGTTCCTCCGGCTTTCAAGTGCCAACTGCTGAGTTCCTCAAGGACATCATTTTGCATCTTAGTGGCCGTGGTAGCTAGTTTCTAGGTGTGTATGCACTAATTTAGCAGTTCTTAGTACGTTCCGCCGATTTCTAACACCTAGTATATTGCAACATCCTAGATGTTACCTCTATGTAATTGTGGGTGTTCTTCATGTGTCAGATTATAGTTTGTGGTTCGCGCAGAAATATGTCGTCCAGTGGAGAGCTTCGCTTGAGATACGCTCAAGGTGGTAACTCGACGAGCTAAATCACTAACATAATGTCGGTGACGTGCTAAATATAATGCGATCTGGATATAATAACTCGACCACCAATTTCTAAACAAGGTTTGTGTGCTCTGACGACCACTAGCTGAAGATAACTGACAATCCTTTATTGGGAGTCTTCCTGTACAAGAGTTTAAGAAAGCCTTCACTGCTATGCCTATTTGCTAATGCGTTTAATTATAATAACTTTACATTGAAGCTATTAAAAACCCTGCTTTGAAGGTACTGGTGTTAAAGCTGTTACAGACAACGTTACGAGGCCGAGAAGCTTTCAATATTCAAAATGAAGATTTCACAATCTACCGCAGTGTTAGGACGCCCGGAGGAAAACAAATAAACAACATGTAATAATATACATACATACATACATGCATACATACATACATACATACATACATACATACATACATACATACATACATACATACATACATACATACATACATACATACATACATACATACATACATACATACATACATACATACATACATACATACATACATACATACATACATACATACATAGAAATATTATGGATAGCCAAATAAAGCCCGTGGATTCAAGAACAAAGAAGATGTTATTCCCTTGGGCATTTACCGTTATGCAAAGCAACCTAGGAAATCGAAAAAGATCAATGTGCTAAATGAAGCGTAGATTCTGAAACAGACAAAAGTAAAGTGCATCACCGGCGATAGCAGGCTTACAAAGTGCATGGGAAATTCCTTTAATGAACAAGTTATATCTCGCTAAAGAAGCACCTTTCCCACAACTCACTACCGTGTCGCGTTGTAACACTTACAAAAATACTCTCTTGCCCGATTTTGCCATTGCAGCTTTCGGTAATGCTTAAAGAATATGTGAACCTGCGAAGAGTTTCTTTTCCTCGAGAGAGGTAAGTCTAGCGAACAATGGAGAATGGCGCATTCCTTGCTCCGCGATGCGTGCTAGAGCCGACCGGACGGCACGGCATTCTCCAGTTTGTTCATTACGTATTCTGCTCGTTCACGCAGCGCTTGTCTCAACAAAATGCCTTCCCCACCACGTTGATTTTTACCGCTTTCCTACGCTCGTTCGGCATACTTCAGTGGCGGTCTGCAGGTCTTAATGCAAACCGAAAGTACCGCATTTTCCCATGTGCAATAAGCAGGCAAGCGAACCAACCCTCTTGTAGGATGTCCTACAACGTTAAATCGGTAACGCCAGCTTTTAGAAGATCCCCACAAGAATGAATTGCGTTGACATGTTTGTTCTTTGCTCGAGTGTGGAACCGGGTCTATCATGTGTCTGCTTCATTCTCACACTCCGCACAGCTTTTACAACTTGATCATTAGTGGGACCCTCTTCATCTCATTGTGCGGTTATTTTTCTAAGTAAGTGTGTATTTTCTGATCGATACAAAACGTGAGGCTTCATGTTTAACCCGCTTACACTCGTTGAAAGGACGCGATCGATTTCACGTCATGGAGTAGACGTTAGTAGGGTGCTTTGGGATCACACTGTTGTGTTAGGAAATGTTTCCCATAGAACGTGAGAATTCCAGACGGTTGTTGAAGCCGAGATTCGCCAGTACCTCAAAAAAATGTCCAATGAAATTGTTTTCATCTCGGCGTTGTGAGCTCCACAACAAAGCCAAAAACAACAATAATGTGAGTTATGAGACATGCACACACGCCCCCAAACGTTAGTTAACTGGAGCTAATGAGCTAATGAGCTTAGGAGAAACTTTTCAAGAAATTTGTACTTAAGAGCACGCAGTAGCACTGACTTAAGGTGAAATGACGTCTAACATGCAATCATGTAACGATAAGGCTCATGCTGGACAGTACAAATTTCTTATCTTGTTTGCTGGCATCGTAATTACACCTCCATTTGCTGAAAGGCATGTTTGCAAATACTCGCAATGGAGTTTAACCGGCAAGCTATGTGATATGCTCCTAGCTGATATTGTGGAAATATGTCCCTTCAAATTATTTATACACTTGACATCAAAGGCGAATACCTGAATAGCCAAGGATTTCGTACCATGCTTTCTTCGGTACGCATCGTATAAAGGTGATAGTGAAGAGCATATTACGATATTTTAATCTTTCAGTAAATGGCATTGTATGCCTAAATAAAGAGAGCGAATCACTGAATCACCTGCGCCTCTCCAGTTAAATGCGGTTTGCCTAAGCGGAGGGTCTATGCTTCAAAAAGAAACAAAACATAAATGAATGAACATGAAATATTTATTTTTGAGTAATGTAAACGCGTGAGAACTCACTTCAACATGAATAGTCTTGTGTTTAGTAACGATTCACTTGGTAACAATGTTTCGCAACGTTTTATGAACAACAGGATACCGAGAACTGACAGCTCTTCAGGCGTTAATAAGTAGTATCCAAGCAGTTATCATTCGTCTTTCGGTTTTTCTCGGTTCTAGCCGAAGCGTTCGATTATGCTTCTAAAGGGCATGAAAAGATCAGGAAAGAGCTAAGCCCACTTCCTAAATCGCTTTTACACAACTAACAATAGTTGTAGTTGATTTCAGTAAAGCTCAAAATATATCTTCAACGTTGAATTCTTAAAGATTCTGAGGAACGAGTACGTATGAACGTACTTGTTCTTACGTACTTAGAGAGTGCGTACTTAGAAAAAGTACGTTCCTACGTGCTTGTTGTAAGTAGTAAGAACCGTAATCTATATTATGCTGTTGACAATTCACCTTGCCTAAATTACTCCGATTGAAAGTTAGAGTCTCTTGCAGCAGAGCATGTGGGCCCACACATGCTACCGCCTGTGTGATATTTGTATCAGAGTTACCAGGTAATCATCCATTCAAGCTTAGTGTTTCTTTTATGCACAGAAAACACAAACATGGTTGAAACATGCAAATATCCAGGGCTCTTAAAACAAGAGCGAGAAAACGGGCCTGGGCAACAGCGCCACAGAATTACGCAGAATACAGAGATGAAACTATTTAACCTGGGAGTTACTAGCAAATTAGGCCGTATGCGATATAATTTCTGCTCCTCTTGCGGCACTGAACCTCGGCAGATCGTTTAACGCTGTACCTAATTATCCCTCTCTAAAACAACATGTCTTTGAAGATGAATGTTGTGCACTCACTTCAGTGTGGTACGAGGAATTGAACAGGTGTAAATTGGATGCATTTGCATATGTTTACCCCGTCTGTGCGCATAAAATTTCCCCCGACATTCTTCGCTGAAGAAACGTATACACGGACTCGTTACTCCTTATGCGGGCCGCGAAGGCTAACAGATATGGAAGCAACAGGCAACGTCGATAAGGTTGATCATTACCGATGAAGGTTATTAACGGTCGGATCTAGTACGATAACGTTTATAATGACCGAAAAGGGTTGATAAGGGCTTATACAGATTAGATCATGTATCATAACGTCATAATTACACCGGGCTGGGTGGAGTGGCACAATGCATGTGCATGCCCCAACAACTGCGAGAGGAGTTTTCACGCGAATCTTTCTAAAGCGAAGCTCTTAAGGGCTAGTTCACCCAGGACCATGCCTTGTGTAGACAGAAGATCCCGATGTTAGAGTGGAATGCCGGGCCGATCCGCGGACGAGGTCAAGCAGGAGCTAAGCACTCCCCATACGTGGCCGATCCCGAAGATAGTGCTATGCCGGGTCAACTCGCGGCGGATGTGCATGCGGTGCTGGTCATAGAGTTTCTCACTACATTACCTATAGAGGGAAATCTGGCGCTGCTGCGCTGTGGTATGCATGGGAATGCCGGTATATTGTGACTTCGGATTGGCATCGTTCTCGAAAAGACAGGACACCTTGAAGACGCGCTTGGCAAGTACCGTTCCGTCTGTCACAATGATTCATTTTCTACTAAAACAGCACGTGAAAAGCTGTTTTAGCTTTATTATTACGTGAAAACATGTTTTGTTTAACTATGAGAACTTGTTATTGCGTGTACGCTTATATGTTACGTAAGAAGTATCAGCGGGCCGCTAAAGTTGGAGGAGAGACGACAAGGTTCCCGCTCGCTTTGAAACAGTTTGTCGTCTGTTCTTGCTTTTCTTCGCTTGGTCATGCATTGTGGGTGAGTAAAAATGTAATATGCGTGAATGGAAACATTTTATGAAGATTTTACTTTGAGAACGCGTTATTTGCATAGCCATATCCACGTTTTAGACGAATCCTCTTACAACACCAGCCAACACGAGCCTCGCAGACACATATACCGTCATTCCCATGGCGGCACGGTGCCCCCTTAAGAAACTCCCATAGACGGTGGCGCCAGATTACCCTCTAGGTGTTATAGTGAGAAACTCTGTGGTGCTGGTCATCCTTCTTCAGAGAGTGCAAGCGCTCTGAGTGGTTTTTTTAAAGCTCATGTGGTCTCATCCACTTTCATCTAGTGCAGCGTTGAAGTGCAGTGCCTGCTGCACCACTGGCGACACTCCTCCTCACGCCAGCGTTGTGAGACAGCTGGCAGCTGCCAGGGCGCTGTTCCTTCTGAGCAGCAAGACATGCCTTGCGCGCTGCTTCGAGCCACGTCGCACCCGGATGTAGTTACAACACCGTCCAAACAGTTCAAGCTCAACGCTAAACCTTGCAATTGCTGTCAATGATTCGCCCGGAGTTTCGCCCTTAGGGTGCAACTGCAAAGCTTTCAAAATAAGTTTGTATTGGCTCACAAGCGGTGTTGTCATGGCCACGCAATAACCCAGTTGCTCACAGAGCAGGAAAGCTGCGGGAAAGGGCGGTTTTGTGAGTTGGCAGTTGTCGACTCTGCCGTCACCGTAGCGTGATACAAAAGCAAAGATTCCGCAACCAATCAGAACCATTGCACTTCCGCCGGCGAGGCAAAGGGCAGGAAAGGGTATCGCGCCCGCAGCGCCGGCTTCATTTTCACTCAGTTCAATCTCGGAAAAGAGATTCAATTCAATTTCAATTCAATTCAGTTTATTTTTCATTGATAATAATTTGTACAAAGGAACTGTTGGGCCTGTAGCCAAAGGCTAGTGTAGGCCCATAGTCATATATGTAGTAGCAGCTACAATGTCATGCGCATATCTAGTTTTTTAATGATACAACCTAATACAGTTTGGTGGATACATACAATTAAAACCATTAAAAAAGAAAAACAGTGCATATCAATCAATAGTAATAAAAAAAATTAAGACGGCCATGCGTTGTGCGTTCCCCCGAGGAACTGGCAGCGTTCGACGAGTGGCAGGGAGAGTTCGCCCGTGAAAGGTCTCGCCATTGGCGCGCCACTCCAGCCGTGAAGGCTTAAATATAGTCTGACCTAGCGTGAACACGCGCACATGTTGCGTCACGTTGGCGAGAAGAACAGCGTCTATAGTTCGCCCGATGGTTCGACGTGCTGGCGCCACCAACGTAACCGGATGAGGCCAACGCGCTCCGACGTGCACGGCGTCTAACGACGGTTGCCCGCAGGCGGATGACGTCGGAATAAAAGCGCGCTTTTAGAGCCGCCGGCGCCCAAGCACTCGGATAGCAGCGAGAAGATTCCAAGCTAAGGGAGCAAGAGGCCGAAGCACTCCGGCACCGTTACCTGTGGGTTACCTAACCATGACGAAGGCCCGGTGCACGTGGGACAAGCTTCGCTTACCCCCATTTTACGGCAGGAGATGGGTTGGTAATTTCTTATTGCGATAACAATTATATGACACTCCAGGCGCATTTCTGCCGTCGCGGTCACCGTGAGGTTCTGTGCGAGTGAAAGCGTGTGTTGCTGAGCCGGCGAATGTGGTTGAATCTCGCGTGCGCGAGTGAGGAACGCGGCCCGGACGCGTGCCCTCTCCTGTGGCGCGCGAGAGAGAAGGGGCGTTCTTTTCCGGCGGATGCAACGGTGCCTCGTAGTCCTGCTCGCCTGCCACTCCGTACGGAGGGGAGACAACTGCGGCGCCCACTACGGCGTTGGCTACGCGAATCGCCGACGCCGTAGTAGAAGCGCCTTTGATGGACGCCGTAGGGGCGCGTCGCCGGCGCGCTTGAGTCTTGAAAGCGAACTGCGATGAGGCCAAAGTGCACGCCCGCGTGGGCTTCATATTTAAACAAACCTGCGATGTTTGCCGAGTGCGCGTAGTGCCGGTAGCTTCGTGTGCGCTGTATTTTCGACGTTTTGTTCGCTTTGAAGCGTCAGATGTACGGAGGTCAATTGGATCGCGGCTGCTGCCACGATTCCTAACTGCAGCGTGTTCACAGACAGCTCTCGCTCTCATGGAGCGAGATGTGTTCATGTTTGTGTGAGCGCGTTACACCGTGCTGGTTAATTTAGTTAAAACACGTGGATGGGCTTGTTGGCTTATATCCATGATAGAATGTGTAAGCGCGACTGCACAAAGACGTAGAGAGAAGCAGACACAGAAGGACAGCGCTGTCTCTCTGTGTCTGTTTCTTTCTACGTCCTCGTGTAGTCATGCTTATATATTCTATCATTGTTAACTTATAAGGGTATGTTTACAAGTTTATGCGGCCAATAAAACAATTTTCTTTACTTCGTACCGCTATCTATTAATTTGCTATTGCAATCGGTGCTTCGACCCTCGAGCCGACCTGCGAATATTTTGTAAGAGCCGCGAAGAAATTACAAAATAGCGGGAGCTTGAAATAAGAATGCGCTGACACATTGAAAATTGCCTCTTAAAGAAATGATACTAAACGATTGGAGTGCTTCAGCAATAATGCAACCATGATACAACACCGATTTAAGGAATCAGCGTAGGTCTGATTTGCAATCTTTTACCTACAGAACATACAGCCATCTGTGCTCATAAGGTGAAGAGTTGTCTGAAAACTTGTTGATAAACTTGCGCTATTCTTGTGGGCCAGACGGAAGAGCCGCGGGTAGAAAAATCATCCGTGTTTGGCTACGAAGTAGGTGTTCTAAATCGCGAGCAGGATGTGCTGTACCTTGTACTGTACTTTTCGTTCATACCACAGTTGTAAGCGTGCCTACGGGTGAATAAATTTCTTTGTCAGCAATATCTCGATAGTGGGGAGTGGGCTGTTTAGAGAAGGCCTGTTTGGGATGTGCGCCATTTTTTAGATGCTATCGCGCTAAGCGCCAATAAAGGCTGCATAATGCCTTTTCCCACATCGTATTTTTGGGGCCAAAGACTCGGCAAATCAGTCCTCATTCACATGAGCTGTTGCTTCTGATTTGGAACGTCTTTCTGCACCGAGATCGTCACGCAGCGTGTCAAGAACAATAGGACGTCTCGATGGTCACAAATCACAAATATTGTGAAAGAATTGAATGAACTGGTGCAATCCGAACAGCTCGCGCTTTCGATGCTTTATGTTATTCCATAGCCAAGTGCAGGGGTTGAAAGCGGAATTCTCTGCGCTGAACGTCGAGCTGAAAATCTCCATCACGGACGAGCAGGCGGTGTAAGAATACGATTCCCTCATGGAATATGAAGACGCTGCAAACAGCGCTGTGGCTCTCCTCGAGCGCCATATGAACAGGCTCAAGGTTGCCGCTCAACCTTTGATGACGCAACTGCCTGCAGCAGCTGATGGTGACCAATCAGGGACCTCTGACAGGGAAGCAGTGCTACCTCTACGTGAGATTCGTGCACGAGTGCCCAAGCTATGTGATGGAACACTTACTCAATATCAGCCGTTTTGGGACATGTTCCGATACTTCGTGCACGAGAACCCCACTTTATCTAACACACATCGTTTCCACTACCCCATTTTCCTTCTTCACGGAGCCGCTGCTCAAGAAGTCGCTGGAATTCAAGCTACCAATTCATTGTACCGTGAACCACTTGACATCTTAAAACAACATTTTGGAAACGTGAAGATCATTGACCACAAACAACTCGAGAGGCTGCGGGTACTGAAACCTGTGAAGTAGTCGAAGGACGTAGCAGCATTGCGGAAGCACTACGACGAAGTACAAGTCAACCACAAAGGACTCGCAAACCTTGGGGTGAGCATAATATCATACGCTGCTATGTTGAGCGAGGTACTGCTGGAGACCTGTAGACATCATATTTGATTGATTATAAACGGGAGAGCCAGGAGTCAGATTCAATTTGGACTACGCTCAGCGGTCCAACGTCTTCGGCACATGAGATGGAGCACTTGGTCATGTTTCTTCGATTCGAAGTAGAGTGCCTAGAGAAAAGCACACAGCTTACGACTCCCGGGTTAATCGACACACACACACCATAATACCTACAGCTTCCGGAATATCGCGTCACCTCCGCGGGCTAGGGTGCTTCATAACGAGACACATATTTTGTCCAAGTCCTGCTTGTGTTCTTCTGCAACCAACCACAACACAGGTTAGTGCACCAGGCCCTGAGCACAGTAGAGAAGCGCAATTTGTTCACAGCGGATGGTTGTTGCTTTAAGTGTACAGCGAAAGGTCAGCCAGTGCGAGAATGCCGTCACTGGGTACACGGTCGACTATGCAATCGTGGTCACGCGTCGATAATGTGTACCACAAGTGAGACTGGAAATACAGGTACATCAAGCGAAAGTCCATCGCATGTGGCCATGCATGTCGCTACCGACGGCACGTGTCCTTGACTTGCCACCGACGTTCCACCGGTCCACGCCTAAGACTTCATTTCCTGTCGTTTTTGGACAGAAATGGCAAGAACAATTGTGCGCTGCCGTAAAGCTATTCCGGTCTGCCTTCTTCCGAACCTCCTCACGTATTTATGTCATTGAAATTTACTTAACCGCCGACGCAACAATGGGCGGTGACATGTAAGGTTGTTTCAATAGTTCCATCGAACGCTCACCTAATATACACGAGCAAACTTTCGTTTGGCGTAAAAACTAGTAGACCCGCCGTGGTGGCTGAGTGGCTACGGTGTTGCTCTGCTAAGCACGAAGTCGCGGGATCAAATCCCGGCCGCGGCGGAAACATTTCGATGAATGCGAAATGCCAGAACGCCCATGTCCCCTGCATTGGGGGCACGTTAGAGATGGCCGGGTGTTCAAAATAATCCGGAGTCCCCCACCACGGCGTGCCTCATAATCATATCGTGGTTTTGGCGCATACAACCCCACAATTCAACTCTATTCGAAGCTTGTAGCACTGCCTACCGCAATAGGTTGATCTTATCAAATTGTGCGGTTAGAGGCGAGTACCGCGCAGAAAAAGGAGAGGGTACAGATAGGCCCGAGCTAGTGCAGTGAAAGCAGATAACAGAGTGAAGGGAGTGGCGCCCACGTCTAGGATTGGTCCGCTTCCCCTTGCTTAGCCTTCTGGTGCGTCGTCGACTATCACGGCAGCGTGCAACAGGGCTTTGAAAATGTTGCCAAAACGAATGCTCAGTGAAGATTTGTCAGAACCTTGTCACAAACGTGCCGAAAAGGCTCACTAAGCAATACTGCTAGGCAATATTTTTATTTTACGCAAAGGAATTAATTCTCTAGAGCAGCTCCAAACACACGGCGGAGCATCAGCTGAGAGCCATCTTATACTTCTTTTGTATCGAGGTAGTGACTGGCTATCCCCCACCCCCCACCCCCTGAAATAAAGTTCAGTTTTGTTCGGCATGGTAATGCGTCTTTAGGGCGTACACCTCTCTAGACGCGGTGACTTTTCGCGGTTTTTTATCGTAGCGTTTCCGCCACGAGAGGTAGGCGAGGCCAGAAAGCACTTTCACCTTTCGAGGCAGGCCATTGATGAGAAAGGCGTGGAATTGGAAAGACTTTTTTCTAAAGACTAATCACGCATAATCAGTGTGTAAAGTCATCTAGGGATCGGGAGTTTTCGTGGTTTGGTTTTTGTAACGTCTCGTGACAGACAGGCGGAGTGGGCGTGGCCACCAAGATGTTGACCAATGGCGGCGACGGAACAATGAAAATGGAATAGAAACATATTGGAGTAACGCTCCAAGCCACCCAGACAAACGTGTAGCATCGAGAGTGAAGCATTTTAACAGATTACCTTTTATCCAGCCAATGACAACGACTTAAATTATGTTACATTACTGCCGTGACACTGCTATTGCTGCGCTGACATTTTCACGTTAGAACTTGCTTCCCTAAGAACATTACTGCTCTGGCCTGCAAAAGATGACCAAACACAGTTTTTCTCAAGTTTACGAGAGTGCCCTGATTTCTTTCGCAAGCAGCAGGTTGTTTGCAGCAACAAATCCAGCAGCAAACCCAGCCGTTTCTTTCTACTCGGGCAACAAACGGCACGATTTAGAAAGCAATGTTGCTATCTTTTTGTAAACACCAGCCGCTTCATTAGAAAAAATAAACAGTGCTCTTTCGCTACGATGCTAGTAATCTCAATTGTGTTACGGGCTGATAACCAGCTGCCGTCCTGTCGTCCATTTCCTGAAAAACGGTGTAGGCAATTTTTTTAACAGAATTTCATTGCTTTTCAGAAGGGTTGCTTCGAAAATGCTAGAGCCCGCTTTTTATCATTCGGCCTTTCACTTGCTTCACAATAGATAAAAAAGAAAAGAGAGAAGGAATGGTGCCATTAGCAACGGAGCATACAGGCTGTTCCTAGACGTGCCGTAATGTGTTCCGGGTCTGCCGTATTTTTCCGCTTTGGTTTTCTTGTGGCGTGAATCCTACGAACGTTTTCTTCTAGATGCGTCCATACCTTAAGTGCCTTTCGGAGGAAATCGCGATCCATGAAGGAAAACTTAAGTTCAACAAGACCAACTCAGACATTGCCCGGCTGACTTCCAGAGACAGCATTCGAAGGAGCTGTTGTCCGCGAAAGAACTTTTACGCTGACGACTCAGTGCATTCACTGTGGGCAGCTGGTGTTAACGACCAAATGTAATATTTGTTGGGAAGGATACAGTTAACTAAAACGAAAACTAAGAAAAAATCACAGAAGTACGCGAAAAAGTGAGCGCGTGCGGAAGAAATATAATTTCATCAATATAAAACGCAGACTCCGAAGAAGATAGCAAAACTAGCTGTGCGCTTTAGCATGCCACGCTTGCTAAGGCTCACAAGCAAGCTAAACGCATGCTAAGCATGCCTTGAAAAAGTCAAGGCCTTTTATCTAAACGTTGGCTCCCACTTTTACTTTGTTCTAATTTTGCTCAAGAATGCTACGGTATTTTACGTCGATAGATATAGTGGCTGCACTATTTTGAATCCACCGAAAATAATAATACATGCGCTGGCTTCAAAGTGTATCCTTGTACGCGTATATGTGTGTAGTTTTCATATATGTAAAGAAACTTATTGGGCTTACAGGCCAAAACCACATCCGATTATGAGGCACACTGCGAAAAAAAAGGGGGGGGGTGCTCCGGATTAATTTCGACCACCTGGAGCCTTTACCATGCACCCAAGGCACGCTAACCACGGTGGGTGCATATAATACCCATCTAACACGTTTAGGCATGTGTACTGTATATGTAGGTGCGCGTTATGTGTGTGTGTATGTATGTATGTATGTATGTATGTATGTATGTATGTATGTATGTATGTATGTATGTATGTATGTATGTATGTATGTATGTATGTATGTATGTATGTATGTATGTATGTATGTATGTATGTATGTATGTATGTATGTATGTATGTATGTATGTATGTATGTATGTATGTATGTATGTATGTATGTATGTATGTATGTATGTATGTATGTATGTATGTATGTATGTATGTATGTATGTATGTATGTATGTATGTATGTATGTATGCATGTATTAATTTTCCCACCTGCCTCGGTCGCTGGGTTGCCCGTGGTCGAATGGATAGCGTATCGATTTGCTGTGCTGAGGTAAGAGCGTTCGAAACCAACCATCGGACCAACTTGGGTCACTGAGTATGTGTCATTGTGTACCTACGTGCCCTCTCCTCAACGAACCACTACAACGCCGACACGGGTCATTGTAGATGAGGGACTGGGTAGGTGCCGTTGTTCGAAGAAGCTCTTTGACGCATACCTGAAGCTCTGGGTATGTGTCACTCGATCTTTGCTGGTCATCAGTGAACCTCTTTGAAGCCAACTTGGTTCACTGAGTATGTGCGGGTAGGTGTCTGCCGCTCCTCAATGAACGTCTTTGACGCCAACTAGAGTAACTAGCTATGTGCCGCTGCGAAAGTGGCACTCCACAATGAAGACAAAGATCTTAAATTTCTCTGGTGCTCAGCACACTCGAACCCACGTCACAAGGGCTCCTCAAGGAGAGCAACCCGAAGGATTAGCATGCTGTTTTTCAATTAACGCCTTTCACGCAAACGCTTTAGCGAGCTTTGCCATGAATGCACTGGGTACGTACCGCTCTTCAATGAACTTCTCGCCATCTTAGGTCACTGATTATGCGCCACTGAGTGTTGGGCAAGCAGGGGAACAATTATGAACGTTCGCTAGCACTGGCGCGCCACGTGTATAATCTCCGAGAACACTAGGGGACTTCTCTGCAGTGTCACTAGTTGACGCATCGTGAATGGAAAGAAACAGGAAATAGAAGCCGGTTGCTGCATGACGCGTTTCGCAGCTTCCGTACCCACTGGCGCGACATACAATTCGGAGGCCATGCGGAGGATTCGTGGCTGTGGCGCTAGATGGCACTCAGTGTTTTTAGGGAAGCGCGAAACAGGAATGTCGCTCCATCACGCGCCTCATTCATAATTCGTTTCAGCAGTGGCAACGCGTTCTGTCGCTATACTCATTCTATGCTAGACGCAGTATGCGTTTTACTGTATGCAATCTTCTTTCAGATGGATGGATGGATGGATAAATGGATGGATGGATGGATGAATAAATGGATGGATGGATGGATATATGGATCGATGGACGGACGGACGGACGGACGGACGGACGGACGGACGCGATTAATGTGAGCTGTAACACGGCGACCAAGGTCGAAGGCGGCTCCGGACTATAGTGCTGTGGCAACATAGGCAAAAGTGGTTTGATGAATACAAGTGATGGGGATGCTGTATATTTCTCCAATTTGTTCCTTTCGGCGATGACGTGCAGCATTGGGATCCCTTCAGCCTTGAAAACTGTGTTGTATGAATATACTATATTTACTACGCAAGTGCAATGTATGTGTTTAGGTAAGTTTGCTTCCGCGTCTGCACTTACTTTATAATGATAGGCAGGGTAAAGCTGTGCTAACATTTTATCGTCCTGCCAATTATACCTATTTTCCATGATTGAAAAAGGAGCTTACCCTTTTATTGTGCTCGCAATCATTTACTTTATTAGTTCCCAGCCTGTTGTTACGAACTGAGCGTATTTAGTACGGATATTTTTCATACACATGTACGGTGCTCACAGAATGAAACGCAACAGGGAGCTTTTAGTATAACCCTGCATATGTGCAAGATGCTCGAGTGTACCATGTTATATCGATAAGAATCTGGTCACCAAACTTGAAGCGGACTCTGGTCTGAGTGTACGTGCCAAACTTACGTCGATGTGACACAAACTGCAGCCGGTTGAAAGGAAAGTATGCGTATTAGTTAGCCCTGAAGTGACGCTTTTCATTCCGTGAGCACTTTACATCCATCTTCGCCAGTGAGCACAGCATACATATTTCTGTTGCGCATTTATGAATTTGCCATTATAAAGCGCTCTAGCTTCCGTAGCGATTGCTTTTAAAAGAAAGAGGAGAGCTTCTGCATTCCCTGCAAGAAAATGTTGATTTTTGATGACGCTCCCTTTGATGAATCATGATGATTTAGCACTATTCGGTTGTCGATCGCAATGCTTCTTCCTCCTTCTATCAAACATGAAAAACAAACGCAGTAAAAAGCATTGATTTCTAAACAAACACATAAGAACGTCGGCGATAACTCTGTTGCAAACTCGCCGGTACTCGCACTGTCAGAAATTTTCTGGACCCTGTGAAACGTATTCCGGCCGACTCTCGAGTCACCTTCGCCAGCTATTGTACCCACGTAGTTATATAGTTCACCAACTCTAGCCCGCGTATTCGAATTGCTAATGCGTGCCCCATGTTAGCGCACCTTTGGAACCTCGCCTTGCGACTGGTGTGGCATCGGCTTCCCGGCCCCTTCGTTTCTCCCAAATATTGCGCCAGGCCTTTCGCCAGAGAAAGTGAAGAGGCAAAAAAAAAAAACTGAAAGAAAGAGGGAAACAGGCAGAGCACAGTTTGCAGCCACGCATCCATTCAGTCACGACCATCAGGACGGTTTTCTACGTGACGTACGGCCGGCGCTAGCCAGGTCTCGCACGCATGCGCATATGTTGTCGCAGTTCCTTTGCTTCGATGCGTGAGCCTTTGTTATGCCTCCGGCACCCACCGACTTCACGTGGTTGGCCAGCATCTCCGAAGGGCGGTTGCTTTCAGCGGAATAGATATTCGTGAAAAAGAAAAGAAACACGGCCCACTTGTTTGGTGAGAAGATAGCCAGGAAACTAAATTCTTATAAAGTATGGACGCAGGTGTAAATAATAGGACTTCCAACAGCTCTGTGAAAAAAGAAATCGTAAATTTGTGACACTGCGTGGCTAAAGCTGTAAGCCAGGCCACTGGAGATGTTGAGATTTGATGGATCCAGGTGGCACGTTCGATTCTTTGTGGCCAAAACTGTGCCGCCGTTTGCAACAACAAGAAGATGAAACAAGCTGCACAGTTGATGTGGCATTTTGTGCAGTTGCCAACTGCATCTGAGTAAAGTCTTGGGCTGGTGAAATAAAGAATTATATTACATAGGAGGAGGAGACAAAGGAGAGGAAAGACAGGGAGGTTAGCCAGTGTAAGTACCGGCTGGCTACCCTGTGCTGGGGAAAGGGGTAAAGGGAATAAAAGGAGAAAGAAGAAGAGGGAAAAAATGGAAAAAAAGAGAAAATTCACACAGTAACGCGAAACTACGCGCTACAACGTTCAAAGGCGGTCGCACAATTCGCAGTTCCTTAAAAACTTCAACAAAGCCCTTAAGGCCTTGAGTGCCGAAGCCCGTCTGGACCAATGTCCTAGAGCTTTTTCCTCTGTAAAGGGGCGATTGTCCAGTGTTGCGAGAGCGGTCACGAGCACTTTTCTTCGCACTGCGTAACGGGGACAGTCACATAGGAGGTGTTGAATCGTCTCCTCGCAGCCGCAGGTGTCACAAGTAGGGCTGTCGGCCATGCCAATGCGGAATGAATATGAGTTCGTGAATGCCACGCCGAGCCACAGGCGGCACAGAAGTGTTGCTTCCGCTCGTGGCAACCCTGGTGGTAGGCGGAGTTGCAGACGTGGATCCAATTTGTGGAGACGTGCGTTCGTGAAATCACTGGTGTTCCACAGATTCTGCGTAAGCTCGCGGGCGAGGGAGCGAAGACTTGTGGCTGCATCTGTTCTTGACAGCGGTATGGGTATAATCTGGGCACCATCATGAGCCGACCGGGCAGCGTCATCCGCACTGTCATTTCCTGAAATTCCACAGTGTCCCGGTATCCACTGGTAGATGATGTTGTGTCCCTTGTTGATTGCGTGATGGTGGAGCAGTCGGATGTCTGCGACTAGGTGCTCATTTGGTCCATGGTTGAAAGGAGACATCAGACACTGAAGAGCTGCCTTTGAGTCACATAAGATGGACCATGAATGAGATGATTTGTGAACTATAAACTCCAGAGCAGCACGGATAGCTGCGAGTTCTGCAGCCGTCGATGACGTAATGTGAGATGTCTTGAACTTGAGGGTGACGCACTCTGCGGGAATCACCACTGATCCAGCTGAACTATTAGAGGATACAGAACCGTCTGTGTAAACATGGATGCGTCCTCTGTGCTGTTCATTTAGCACTGAAAGCACGGTTTGTTTGAGGGCGACAGTGGACATCTCCGTTTTCCTTTTGATACCGGGAATAGCAAGAAGAGCCTGGAGTGGATGGAGGCACCACAGCGGTTGAGGTGGTCGTGCTGCAGGCGTGAAGTTTGACGGTAAAATTCCATGGTTGGCGGCAATAATCTTGCTAAACGCTGAACGAGGTCGAGCGGCAGGAAGGGAGGCGAGATGATGCGATGGAAGGCGGGCGAAGTGCCTGATATGCATCCTTAAAGTGTCGACTTGAAGATACGTGTTGATGGGGTGGTCATGCGCGATGGCTATTGTTGCTGCCGTGGACGCACATCTGGGAAGACCAAGGCAAATTCGCAGAGCTTGCGCTTGTACAGATTGGAGGGCACGGAGGTTGGTCTTGCCGGTCCCACCCAGTACAGGTAAGCTATAGCGCAGGAGACCGAGGAACAATGCGTTATAGAGTTGGAGCATCGCACTCACAGACGCACCCCATGACTTTCCCGCAAGAAATCTGAGCACGTGGGTTATCATGACTAATTTCCTTTTTAGGTAGGATATTTGAGGACTCCAGGAAAGGTCGCGATCTATTATCACTCCTAGAAACCGGTGCGTCTTCTCGTAGGCAATTGGCTGTACATTAATTCTGATAACGTACGGTTTCATTGCTTTACGCGTGAAAGCGACTATAGAGCACTTCTCGCAGGACAGCTCCAGACCTCGTGCTCGAAGATAACCTGATGTTAGTGTGGCCGCTTTTTGAAGTCTGGCGCGCACCTGAGGACGTGTCGCTCCTGATGACCAAAGGCATATATCGTCTGCATAGATCGACACATGGACGGATTCCGGAAGGGTATGGACCAGGTCGATGAGCACCAGGTTAAATAGAGTGGGGCTCAAAACTCCGCCTTGTGGTACGCCTCGGTAGGTGTTGCGTTGTGATGACGCACCGTCCTCTGTTTGCACAAACAATGACCTGTCCTTCAAGAAGCTGGATATCCACCGAAAAACAAGGCCGCCTAGGCCGACCTCACCCAAGGCGTCCAGGATGGCTTGATGGGTTACGTTGTCATATGCGCCTTTGACATCCAGGAACATCGCCACTGACAGTCTCCTGAGGCTTTTTTCGTGCTGAACAGACGAGACAAGATCTATAACGTTGTCTATAGAAGAGCGTCCGCGTCGAAAGCCTGCCATAGCGTCAGGATATAACCGGTAGTGTTCTAGATACCACTCTAGACGCGTCAGCACCATCCTCTCCATCACCTTTCCTAGACAACTGGCCAGAGCAATGGGACGATAAGACGCCACATCTAGGGGTGATTTACCTGGCTTGAGCAAAGGCACAAGGCGGCTGGACTTCCATGCAGCTGGAACTTCTCCATCACGCCATGAATTATTGTACACGTCTAGAAGTGCATGCCGGGCTGTGTGACCGAGGTTTCCAAGAGCTGCGTATGTCACCCCGTCAGGCCCAGGCGATGAGGAACGTCTGCACGCTGCCAACGCCGCCTGCAACTCCTCGATGGCAAACAGATTGTCCATACGAGAATCCCGCGAGATTGGAACATCACGGGGATCACGTATAGCGAACGATGGCGGTAAACCAGCAACTTTGAAACAGAAGTCCTCCGCTACGTCGATCTCTCTGCGACCTTGGCAGAGAGCCAGGCATTTGAAGGGGTGGCGTTATTGCGGTGATGTTCGAAGAACACGCACTGTTCTCCATATATGTGACAGAGGTTTACGTGGATCAAGGGTATCACAGAAGGTCTTCCATCTTAGAGACTGCAGGGAGTTGATCCGACGCTGGATCTTCTTCTGTATGCGTCTCGCCTCCCTTAGGTCGTAGATGGACTTGGTGCGCCTGTACCTTCTTTCCGCGCGACGGCGGATTGCTCGAAGCCGCTCCAATTCTGCTTCGAATTCAGAAAATTTAGGAATAGGCCTGAAAGATCTTGTGGCTTCTTGAGCAGCAGCGTTAATTTGCTTCTCGATGTTGCCAGGCAGACAGTCCTGGATCTCTTTGCAATTCTTCTCCATGAGCAATGTGTATTTAGGCCAGTCGATGTGATGAAGAACTGTAGTAGAGTTTGACTTGCGTATGCCGTCGATTTTGACATATGTTGGAACGTGGTCACTACCATGCGTTTCGTTGTCCGTGAACCATTTCACACTGGCACTGAGGCATCTTGAAACAAATGTCAAGTCCAGGCAGCTGCTGTATGTCAATCCCCGCAGAAAAGTGGGACTGCCATCATTTAGGCAGCAGAGCTCATGGTCCGACGCGAAGGATAGTACACGTCTGCCTCGACAGTCCATCTATAAGCTTCCCCATAGCGGATGATGCGCATTGAAGTCGCCGGTAATAACCCATGGTCCAGGTGTCGCTGTTAAAATTGCACCTAGTCGTGCGTTGTCAAATCGACTATTAGGTCAAATGTAGGCACCTATGAGCGTGAGTGCGACGTTCTTGCATTTTATAGTCAAACACACATACTGATTGTCGTCATCAGGTGCCACTGGGTGTAAAACATATGTGAAATCGCATCTGATATAAACGATGACTTTGCTGCGGTCGGTACAGGTGGCAGACATGAAAGCTTCATATCCTGATAGGCGGATGGCGCTCTCAACGTTGGATTCACAAATGACGATGATTGGAAATTTGTTCTTAAAAACAAACGGACGAAAGTCCGAAATACGCGATTTAATGCCTCTGACATTCCATTGGAAGATAGACGCTTCCTTGACCTCTTTAAGGAACGAATGTAGAGGAGCAGCCATGGTGCTTCTCAAGACCGGACAGTACCGGATACAGGGCATCCAGTATTTGAAGTGCGCCTCGAGCCGCCGGAGTGTGTATGGCGGTCAGCAGTGCTCGTAGCGTGTTCATAAGGGCCCTTATCATGGTGACAACTTGTTTGTCATTGTCTTGGTTGCTGCCAGAAGGTGAAGCATGATTCGGCGAGTGTGCTACATCTTGTCGCTCCGCTGGTGGATCTAGCCGTGGCAATGGCGGCCACGCCTCGCTTGATGCAATGATATGGGAGACATTCTGCTGAGGAATCTCATTGCTGCTATTGCTAGTTGTATGCAGAAGTTGCTGGACTGTCAGTGGACGCGGTGCATCCTTAGCAATAGCAGTGGGTTTCCTAGATCTCCGGCGACGTGAACGTCGGCGTCGCACCTTAGCGGCAGCCTCCCTGTGCGAGGAACCATCCCTGACCATTTGCCTCAAGACTTTCGCCTCATTTTTCACATGCGGGCAATTCTTCGAAGTTGCATCGTGAGAGCCCTGACAATTTGCGCACTTTTGGTTTTCTGCACGACAGGCGTCGGAGCTGTGCGACCCAGAGCACCGTGAGCATACGGCAGCGTTTGTGCAAACCGCACTAACGTGCCCTATCCTTTGACACTTCCTGCACTGAAGCGGCTTTGGCACAAAAGGCCGTACAATGTGTCGGAAGTGACCGACCTTGACGTGGGACGGTAGGCTGTCTCCTTTGAAAGTTAACTTGACACACTGCGAGTTTCCCAGGCGGCGGGCTTGCAATATGGCAATTCCCTCTGTCGCCGGCTTGATGAGTATATGCAGGTCAGCATCGCTTATGGAATTATCTACGTCATACACAACGCCGGCCGTAGAGTCATGATGGTCTTGTTTATAGCAGCGTACGTTGATGCTATCCAGCACCTTAACGTTGCTCAGAATGTCTAGCGCGCTGCGGTTTGTGACATCTATAGCGAGGATGTTCTTACGGCCGTTGATCCTTATATCTTTGATCTGACCCGGAACAAGTGCCTCGAGCGATACAGATGTGGCTTGGCGGTTGATCCGGTTCAGATTGTCGCTAGCAGCCACAGGCACATATAAAATGGTGAGGTCTGACGGCTTTCGCGTCGGGATCACAGTTGCCTTACTTGTGGAAGGAGACGTCCTGACGAGCCTTCTCTTTGCTTTGTGCTTCGCTACGGGCACGAAGTCGCTGTCATCCGAGGTTTCATCACTGGTCCCTGAGTAGATCACAGTGTCCTCGCTGTAGGTGTCACTCGGGCGACTAGACCGCTTTCTCGGTGCGGTCGCTGTTGACGTAGAGGGACCAGGAACCTCTCCAGGCGACTCCACGTCCATCGCCGTAGTTAAGGGAGTGGCGTCTCCCACAAAGTAGCTTTAAATTCTCAGAGACAAAAAGGCAGCGTTCCACACAGGACACTTAGTCGTCGTCGTCCTCCACTTTGAATTTTTGAATTATATTACGTATTTGGGTAACTAAAGTTTATGGTAAATGCAATGCAGAAGAACTGAATACTTCGTCACAAAATATCTTTCATGTCAATACGAGCTTGATCTGCTAGGTACTGGAACCCTGTACAGAAAACAAAACTATCGTGTTTCTACGCATCTGGTTTCCTCCACTATCTTCGTAATTTGCAAGGGAAACACCTACACTTAAGCACATCATGAAACCGAAAACTTTAAACGTGCTACAAGAAATGCTGCATTGATGCCTCCAGCTTTGCACTGTGCGGATTCAGAGAAATATGAACTACATAGATAGCCTATCGGTAATTGTCACAGACTTCCATGATAATCAGATCACGGTTGAAGTATTTATTAAAAATTTATGTATTCTGTTCGATCACCTAGTACGGTTAAAGGCACTATATCACCGAGAGCAAGTGCTGCATTTCTGTTCCCCCAGAGATCATTTGTGCTAGTGTAGTTATCATTGTTACAGAACATATATAGCAGCTATGTCCAAAAGTTTGTACCCTGTGTTGGGCGCATGTTATAGAACTTAACTGTTGCCAAACCTAATGCGGAGTCACCCACTAGAGCGTGCCTCATAATCATACCGTGATTTCGTCACGTGAAACCACATAATCTAACCTCTCAACCCAGAAGTTTTCCGCGAAACGTCAGACTAACACACTAAATACAGCGCCTTAGTCTATTTGTTTTTCAATAAGATTAGGCGATTTTAGTACACCACAAACTAACCCTAACAGTGCACGACAAAAGAAAGATTTGCCCATGACGCACGCAGCAAGTACAGATCAGAGAATAGAGCCGGCTTATATCGGGCGTATTTAGATACACTAGGCTTTTACGGAATATAAATTTCTGATATCATCAAATAAAAAAAAGATAAGACTGGCGCTTGCAGAGTTTATTGAGTGGGATAACATATCAAATCTTTATTAAAGTAAGACTTACTAATTCAGGAGTCCAGGTTTCTCTCTGCTCTCAATTACGTAGTTGAAACACCGACCAAACCGTCGTAATATTAGCCGGGGAGGGAACGCGGGCGAACGTCTCAGTGCGCGTTTTCTGCTACTCGCCGAACATCGCAGTCACGGCGCCGTAGCAGCATTATTCCTCGCGCCTGTGCTTGCAGCATACCCAAGTAGTACCCCGTGGCTGTATGCCGGTTCTAAGTTTCGCGAGCCAAGCTTCACGGGGGTTCTTTTGCAGTGGTTACGTGTGAATAAGGCTGACACCGGGCTCCGTTGCGTACGTCCGGCACTGCGGCACATAGCCTACCATACTGCACGCCTCCAAAGGCAGCCGTTATCTATTATAGCAATTTCAAATGTTGTGAAGCAGACACTCAAGGCGGGAAAGCCTCACCACTTAATCAGAACCGCAGCGCAGGTAGGACTTTAAACTTTCCTTTTCAGCTAGCTTCATCGCTTCTAAAGCAGACGACGGGGCCGCTGCGTCCACGTGATCCCTCATGCCACATCACGCCGACGGTGGCGCCAGCTTTTCCAGTGGTGGAGCTCGCCTCCAATATAGCGCTAAAGGAGTCTACTGGTTTTGCAATGCATATATGCGTCGTGTCTGTCCATTAACGTTGCTTAACGAAGAATGTCTGCAACATCAAGACGCGAGGTTATGTATATATGATGGTCCTGTAAAGAATTAACATTTCCTTAGTATTTAACTATGAGAGACACTGCATTCCACATGGATGAAAAATCTTGATATTTGGTGTAAACATTAATAATCCATGTTAGAAGGACACTGCCTAGCGAAGCTTTCATCATGATTGCTATTACTTAAGTGAGTCGTTTTAGTCAAATGTGGCCACTGTATTAATGGGTAAAAAGAAGAGCAAGTAACGCATTTTTGGGCGAGAAGGCTTGCTGCTACATTCATCGTTCTCGGAAACGGGCACCCAGAAAACGCATTGGCTGTTAACACGACGGCGGATCATGTATAGTATGCGTGTACTTCATGAATACCATAACAGCAATCACCTGAAAGAAAATCTCGTGGTTAAGATCGAGAAGCAATCAACAGCAAGCGATGAAGTGTTTCATAGTGGCCCACACAAGCCTTTATCGAAATATGGCACACCCCTCGCCACAATGGAAGCAACCGGCTCTCGTTGTGGCGAGGCGCACATTGTTCGCGAAGACCAGCTCTTCTCTTCAACTTCGAATTGAAACTGTGAAGTTGCTCTTTACAGGGACAATTACAATGCCTAAAGCATACTCGACGCAGCTACAACGCAGCGTAGGCTGCCTTTAAAGGGAAAATTCAAACTCATTCTGTCCCACCATGTCTCGATCCTACGTTGTTTAATTATACAAACTAAGGAATACTCGCTTCGTCAGTACTTAAAGAGAACCTAGCATACCCGCCTCCCAAAGAACGCACCACAAGCCTCACATAAATTCAGTTGACTTTTGATCTCCACTGGGGAATAATGATATCTACAATACGTCCCACACTGCTAATGAATGAGGCTACGGCTCCTTGCTGATTGCAGCCATACGGTCCGAAAGGCATTTTCCGAAATATTTGGCCCGAACAGCCAGTGTCAGTTTTCCAAGCAGATTCGCCATTGCTGCTTCCCAAGCAAGATGCACCAGTAAATTGCTCAGGTGAGTTGAACTTGCAGCATAGAAAGGGAATAAATGTTGGCACATTTCATTCCATGTGCTGCACACAGCTGTAGGCCTCAATCGGCTTTAGTTCAAATTACCGCCACTTAAATTTAACCACTGAAGAACGGCGTAATCTTTAGAAGCAGTTAAGAACGCAAGTGTTGCTGGTAGAATCTAAACTGCACTGTTAGTGACGTCCTCGTGCTACTACCGAGCGTTTCGGTGAAAAAATGCAAAAATTCGATCTGTTACCATCAACTGCTCGTCGGGAGCAAACATGCTTTACCGGGTTACAATCAAGGTAACTGTTGTAGAAGTCATACGCAGGGTCCTGAATATTCTACTGCGCAAGCGCAAAAAAAAAAAAAGATTTTGCGCTCACTGCTGCACTGTTCTTGATCAAATTTTGCGGAACGGTCACATTTTAACGTCGACATTGTTTTGTATGACACTTGGCACATATAATTGCCTGGTTTCTAAGAAAAAAGTGGAAATTTGCCTGGTCTTATGGGAATGCGAGCTGCTGCCGCAACGGCGCAAGCACAAGCTTGTGTCGCCAGCTGTCGTCGCCTGCAGAAAGCAGCGTTTAAGGGAGGGCAGTACCTTGTTCCAGGAGCGGGCAACACGCAGTAGCTCTCCCTGAAGCGCTGCGCTCGGCAGATGATGGCAGATGGCGACACAAGTCTGTGCCAGGGTCGGCTTTTCAGACACCATTTTTTCCATAGACGAAAACAGTTTCTCATTTTTTGTGTTGAACAACACGCGACTAATCGTGCCAAGTATTATGCTAAACAAAGTAGACGCCAAAATGCGATCGTTCAGCAAAATTTGAGCAAAAACAGTGCAACGGTGAGGTGCAGCTTTATGTCCCACCGTACTTGAAAGCCATTCGCCGTCTGCGTGTTCACAATAGGAATTGGCGAGATGGCGGCGTGTCTTTGCGGTACAAATCAGTCAATCGCACTGAAGGTCCGTTATAGCGGTTGTCTGCATGAACTCAAACAGATCGTGGTTTTGGCATTTCAAACCACAGAATTAAATGAATAAATAATTAATTTAATTATTACTGGACAAACTTTCTCTCTCAAATTACCTATTTGACTTCTCTATTTATGGCTCTTCTTCTATATTTTTAATTTTATTTTATTTCGATACAGAAATGCGTTCAAGCTGATGCACCAAGAATTGCTAAAAGATGTATTACTAGACTAGCCCGAGCTCTCCAGTGCTGCACTTCTGCAGTTCACATACAAAGACATTTGGATGTTGGAGTTTGTGAAGCCCGACGAAGTCCGTAGAACAAGCATCAAATGCTTGAATAGATTTCTTTTTTTTTTGTTATTGTTCCTGGCAGTCTTCAACAGATATGCAACAAAAAAAGCGAAATGCGCGCCTGTGAAGCGCACATATAGAGTTGCGGTGAAGGCACGAAGAACTGGCCCAATAGCGAACAGAGGAAGCAGACTCGTCAAAATGCCCGCCCGTTCATTCTGGCGAAAGCCATTAGAACGTGAGTCACGCCATCCCCAGTAAACTCCCAATACTGTACGTCGCTGACTGCACGCATGCAAGTCACATATTGGGGGTTCTTCGTTGTAGCAAAACCGTTCGTTGGAAAGAGACACGTGTCAATCAGCGGGTCCATCAGAAAATACCATGAGTATCAGCACCGCTTCGTTCCTGTCGAAATTATTGCTAGACGAAGTCCTTCTGGCTTTTAACCTCCTGCGATTGTGAGTTTAACCACTTTAAAAGTCTTTTGCGCTACTGATAACACCGACTGAACGAGCGGAGGCCACGTGATTTCTTGCAAGAAGCGGCTCCTGTTACGAACGTTCTCTTTGATGCCCGCGTAGCGCTAAAGATTGCGCCCTTAAGCGGTACGACTTGCTGTAGCCAATGGGTACTAAGTATATTTCCTTGCAGACTCTATATTCCTGCCTAGGCGTATTATATAGCCGATGTACACACTAGCGCGGTCTCCCGAAATTCTAAACGTAGTGCTATGCAGCCGGTAGATCTAGACTGATGATGATATACTTGTTTTAAAGGCGCAAGGGCCAAGGATGGCCAAAGAGCACCAAGAAATATGATGGTAAATTCAGGCTCTTAAGTCACATGTATGGTGTTCTTGGCTGCTTTATATACCTAATGCTTTCGTATGCTACCACCCAAATTAGGCATCTCTAGCGTCGTTTATATACGACAATGGATGCGTTCTCACTCCACAACAACCCCTAAACTATGGCACTAATTGTCACTACATTTTTTGTGGTGACTCATCTGTACATTTTGTTTAGAAAGTGGGCAGATGTACGTCTGTACGTCTGTGCCCACCGATGTCCGTCAGTGCCAACCGCGGTAGTTTTGCGGCTGTGACATTGCTCGAAGTGGTGGGTTCGTTCCCGAACGCGGAAGCCACATGTCTACGGGTAAAAAAAATACAATAAAGCTGGTACACTTAGATGGAGGTACGCGATAAAAACACCATGGTGTCAAAATACGGTGTCGGCGACTACATCGTGCATGATTTAGATTGTGATTTTTGCACGCACAGCCTCATCCTTTGCTTAAAGTTTAACACTTCTGCTACGATGCGATGCGCCATGTGAGGCAATGACAATGTCCGACTTTCTCTGATATTATGAACAATGGCGCGCACTAACGCTTCAAGGAAACGTTTCTCCCTGTGTGTTCTGTGGACTACGCGCACTAACAGCAGTGGTGCACGCAATGTAACAATTACCATCAACTCACCACTCTCGTATTGAACTAGACGCTTAAGAAATCAAACATTCGCCGTCAACAACACCGCTAATGAACGTCGATCGAAGAAAACAGCACAGAAAACTTCACTTCCATCGATTCCCTCAGTGCGTGTGGGATCCGCATCTTTTTCTTTTGCGTGAGTAACAGAAGAAAGCCAGATTAGTTATCGATCCAGGCTTGGTAGTAATGCTGCTTTGGATTATTCCTCACTGCTCATATTTGCTCTGTATTTGATAAAACTCTGTGATCTTCGCCATGAGAATCAGTGTTTACCATAATGGCTTTCATGTGTTTATGCACATTTAATAAAGGGAAAACCAGACATTCACCCATTCGTAGCAATTGGTACAAAGGAAACCCATACGGGTTCCTCGTAAGAAAAACCTGGAAGTTGAAGAAAAATTCGTCCTGGTCCGGGACCCGAATTCGGGACCACCGCCTTTCCGGGGCAGCCGCTCTACCGTCTGAGCAAACCAGGCGGCTAGCAGATGGCAGGGCCAAGTCGAATTTGTCAACAACTCGAAGCAAAGGCAAAAGTTTGACGTAATAGTTCTGCGGAAACCCGCAAAGTGGAGAGAAGCAATAATTAAAGGCAAAATCAGACATCCACCCATTCGTAGCAATTGCTACAAAGTTCACTTGGGCAAGCCCGATCGCTTGAACTGCTCTCTCGAGTTTTGCCCACCCACAGGTGTCTGGTCTTACACGACTGGGGTGTAGCCATCTTATCCAGGCGCGCTTTCGCCGTGTCCACTTGCCACATCTTCTTGGAATATTGCATTGCGCTCTATACATGTCGGAACAAAGTGAAATTCAAGCTAAGATAGAAACGCTGTCGCCAGATCTCATGGCCTCTTCACCAGTTCTGCGAGAACACGGCAGGGCACAGACGCCGCGCTTGAGCGTCCATTCATTATGCCTGCTGGTGTGGGCGCATGTGCGTATTGGTATCGCAGGGCTAAATCCAAGAATATGAAATAAAAGACACGCCGTGTGAATCTAACGCATCAGTTGAGTTCCTTCTTTGTATTTGTGAGTTACTACGGTCAACATTCAGGTATGGGCGTCGCGCCCTTGCGTAACTAGCTCGCCCGCTACGGCCCCCCTCCCCCCCCCCTATTTTGTTCGCTGATGTGTACAAGTGTTAAGTGAAGGGGAGAGTGGTGAGCGAGCAATATTCCCGAATGTTTTGCCAGGAACGTTGAAGACTACCATTCATTAAGCCTACGCTCTATCGTGAAGAAGCAAGGGCGATTCACCGAGTCTGCTGGTATTTCTTTGCAGTTGCGTTTCCTCCGGTTCCCCATTAACGTCCGTGCATAACGTCTAGATTCTTTCTTTACGTAGCGGCTGAATGCTTTTTGCGGAAGAGAGTTTATCAATCCTGTTTGGAGCACACAAGTGAGCTTGCGCACTGTGCCATCATGAAGCAGCTCAAAAGACCGTAAAGTTAGCTTTTGTTTCCTCGCAGAAAATAAGTAGAAACTCATGCGTTTGTTTGGGTCATTACGCTTACTTGCCCAATACAACGTAAACTTCCGATGGAAATCGATATGCACCTGGCACTGGTGGCTCGAAAACAACACAGGGCAAGTCAGCGCCCCGCGTGCGTGAGTCGCTTGTGCAAGGCATCAACGTAACGCGGGAGAGTAAAAGCAAGAACTTTCGTCACATGCTCGCAACCGCAGCGCGGAACAAAGCGAATAATGCACCCTGAACACTTGAGTCAACGGAGACGAGTGTCCACGTGTCCCCACGCCCCACAGTATCGATGTCCCCTGCGTTGGACAGAACCGCCGACTCCGGAGAGAGAACTTCTTGGCGACAGTGCTGACTGCGTCGGTTGCTCATGAATGGCGATCACGTAGAGCTTCGTAGGGCGATAGAAAAATTGAGGTCTGCTGACACCGCAGAAAAACGAAACCTTGGTGTCGCGTTTCGCAGTTTATTAAGCTGTTCCCGGGCTTCCGAGAACAACCTGCATGGTGGTACTGCTCAAGATAGCCAATGTGGGCTTTCTTTTGCAGCGTTCAAGCAATTCCTTCTGTTTCACTTTGATGATCGTTGCAGCTTTTAGTAGGATTTCTTCAAACGGGAGAATGAATAATTTTTCCCGTATGAGCGTTAATTCAAGAGAATGTTATATCGGAGAAATCTGGCTTTTATTTTTCTGTTTAGTTGTGCCAGAATAAAAGCCGAACCAGACTAAATTATTCAATAGTAAACAAAAATCACTTTATGCATGCTGAATGTTGTCTTGCATTCTTCAGGTGGCAGCCTTAACTGTTTTTCGTTTCAATATGTCTCATTTTATTTTTTCACTCTCAAATGCTAGCTTCTGACATATAGACTGCTACTGACTGACGCATATTTATGATTACTTAAATTATATACAAGCCTAAGCGCACCACTTCGCGCGTTTTTGTGTTGCAGTGTGAACGCTGCTGCCGTATAATTGTAGTTGGCTTGAACGATTTGATTTAAAGTTGGCATGTTCGCTTCGGTAATTAACGCTGCGGTAGATTATGGCGATAGCGCTTGCCCACTGCCAATTAGAGAACTTGCATAGCGGTCAAAAGAGATGCACTGGCCGCCTCTGGCCTGAGCGAATAATGATATAATCAATTGTAATTGTCCATGCTCTAAGAAATTGTTTCTGCGCTTTTAGTTGATGGTCTTCCGGAATGCGATCACTTCCAACAATATTTGTACCCTTAGGAGCCCAGGAAAATTGGCTTGTTTTGTGTCTCCATGGGGCCCCAGACAGCGCACGTAATTTCCCGTGGGTGCGCGCAGAAATGTGGTAGTTAGGAGTGAATGGAACAACAGAAGCTCCAGTGGACAAGCCCGCGTCATTACTGCTTCACCCTATAATTATTGTACACATTGTATTAGGATTGCTCAAAATACCAGGGAACCCTGTTCCTTAGCGTGTCCTTCTGGATCGTTTACGCAGTTTGGACGCGCATTCTCGGTCGATTCTTTATTGCTTCTCTGGTCGTGTCTTGCTTCTCTTGTCTTTCCCACTCTGCAAAAGAGCACGTGTGTGAATCTGCTGTTCCTATCTCGGTGTTACGGCACCCATTCCAAGGCTTTGCCTATAGTGTAGCTTCTCTGTCTGAGCAAGTTTACGTAGTTCAGAAATATGGGCACTTCTGTATGGTAAGGCAGCTTGCGTAAATTCTTATTTACGCTTTAAAATACTCGCGCATTTAATTTCGATGTTCACGCGTGCGCAGCCCAGAAAGTCGAGCAACATTGTGACTACAGCAAACTCCGTCAGCGAACGTCGAATCTAAAGTCACCCACCAGTCCGTCCGCTATTTTCACTTGTACATCACCGCACCTAACAGAGAAGTTGCCCGTAGTCGAAATGTTCGAGAATTCGCAGAGCGGCATTGGTCTTTTCACGCCCGTAATCTTATTGGACAAAAGTATGTCGCTATTAACCCCGATTACGATGTGGGTGATTTGTTACCTTCCCCTTTGAAACTCTAGGCGCTGACAAGTTCTCATCTAGGCCGCTTGAGTTATTCGCATATGCTATACATAATTTTCATTGTAGCATCTTCTCTACATCTCCTTAACAATCTTTCTTCCTTTTCCCTAATACTTCTATATCTGCCTTTTACTGTTGCTTATGTCTGTAACGGATCCAGTCCTGTCAGTCTATACCAAGCTTTCTTTTCGACAAATAATCTAAGCGTCTCGTCGACTGGCTGGTTAATGCTTGCATTCACGTAAAATTTCAGCGTTTCTGGAACAACCGCTTTCCTTTAGGATGTGCTGAGTTGTCACTGGATTTTCGCTGCAGAATCTCGTCCTGCTTCGAATATTTGCTCTGGCATATTTTTTCCCTTAGGAAACCAGCTCGAGCCTCACATAGCTAGGGACTGCCCTTTGTGTTATCATACAGATTTTTCCTTCTGATTTATTTCTTTCCATTCTTTTAAATATCCATGGGCTTTTTTTGTTTTCATTCTTTGCATCCACTTTATTGTCTCTGTTTCTCTCACTTTCTTTTCGATGAGTCCTGGTTCTCTATTTACGCTTTCAATTACCCTTTTACTTGGTTGCCAACTTTCTTTGCCCCTTCCGCCATTCTACGTCGAGGCTTTTGAGATGCACATATTGACGTACTTTTGCCACCCCATATATTCCAATCTGCGTTCTTCGGCCTTCCCACAAAACCATTTTTGCCGTGCGCTTCTCTAGCTTCAAAAGAGGCCAAACCTGCGTGACCCCGTACTCTCTCATTTGTGGTTTCACCCCGGGCGCCCAAAGCCAACCGACCTAGCGATGTTTGGGTAATTTCCAGCCTCGATACGATGTGCGATTTGAAGCAAAGAATGGCATCTGCGAACCAGAACTTTGAGCTGCGCCCTCTCACGTGTGACATAAGTTCGGGGACCCAGCCGCGGTGCCAAGCATGTTCGCTTCGTGAAGGCCTCCTGACGCGGTCGGTTGGCTAGTCTTGGTATAGTTTACATAAACTCGTGAGTCTGCAATCTTGCACTGAAACATGAATAATGTCATGAAGCACTATTCGCAGCTAAATTAAGCGGATTCACTGCCTGAAGTGCCGTCGGAATTATAATTAACGTGAATTGTACCTTGCATTCTCTACCAGCCAGCAACGCGCACATTTGCGTGCTTGCCAAAGTATGACTGAAGAAGGGGAAGAATCACATGTATTTTATCTAGCGCACCGTCTTAACCTTTTGAAGAACTATCAGGCCGCAGACATATCGAATATATAATTGTGAAGGGAGCACTGAGGTGAGCCTTACATGATTGTGATGTTCACATTGAATTAATTTTGCAGTGTTATGAATTGTGCGGTCTGTTTGTTGCAAGGAGATCCTATTGGGGTGTCAGATGCCCACTTAAATCTTCTTAAATAAAAAAGAAAGGATATGAAGGGGTTATTTTTGTGTACTCGTTTCAGGTGCCCCACATGACACTCATTGTCCCATAAACCCTTTGGCTTTCGGTTCGATTTTCAGCTGTGTGTTGCCAACGACGAGAAACGGCCAGCATATTTGCTTAGAGTGGCAGGATCGGTCGCAGGGTGTGCGTGTTATAACGTGTGAAGTCTCACGCACACTGTTTGCACAGTATACCACCTAAACTGCCTCTTTGAAAAGTAATGTCAACAAAATAGCCTAACGCACTTGCTTGCACGCTTGGGCAATAGAATTTTGAAGTGCGATCTTACCGATTTCCGTCGCGGAAATCCGCTATCTGCGACATTTGCATTCGACAAAGCCGCGGGTCTACACGAATACGGAAAAGGTTCGATGCCTTCGAGCGATCACGCAAAGCAACTTTCCCGAACCATCCCGATAGACTCAAAAGCACCTATAGCATTGCATCATGGATGGCGCTGTTCTTGTTGTCTTCTCTTGACCTTGCGCACAGCTTAGAACTTGAGGGATCCAAAGTTTCTCGAAAACAGTTGTGCGGCTGTAGCTCTAATGTATTTCCGGCTATACGGCGCCATGGAGATTTCAGCAAAACCATCATAGAAAAAAAAATGGCGACAGTTGTGACTTGTTCTGCCTCTTACAGCCTTCAAACACTCTTCTGTGCCTTCCCTATACACTCAACAAGGGCAAACTAAGTGATGAAAACATAGGTCATGTATCTAAAAACCTATTACTGCAAATACTTTTGTGAATGTTAACTTTTTTGTCTGTCACTTAAAAGTACTCCTTTACCGTTTCGAAGCTGTGACATTTCTGATTTTGCTGCACTTTTTTTTGTAACCTTGCCACAACTACGTTTAATGAAAATGTCGCCATATTGCTGCCTCTTGTTTACGGGAAGATTGGGCCAGTCAAGCTGCACTTATGCCACGTGTATCCTGCCGTCCCCACCGCTTATCCGATCACCGATCAGTACACCGATCAGTGTACTTATGCGGTAAATTAGTTTCTATCTTCTTCCAGCTTCTTCTTTTTTTACAGTGCATAGTCAGCCTGCCAATCACTTCTAGTACAGTGAACCAGAAGAAGAAGGGGACCCAAGTTACTTGGTTTCTTTTGTTAGTCAGTGAACGCAGCGGACAGATAGCCTGTTTTTTTTAAACGTTGGAGATAATACGATGAAATGTATATATGAAAATTGCAGTGGAACCCATCTAACAATGACTGCCGATGGTAATGCGTTTAGCGTTGAATCAATATCGCCACACAACGTATTGCCAACGTTGAAACCAGTTATCTATGATGCAGATACTGCAGCATGATTCCTCTTTCGTGCTTCTCAAAGTACACTCGGCGACATCTAGCGCCGATACCGCAAAGCCTGTGTCTCACCTTCGAAATTCCTTGCGCGCCGGTGCCTGATAGCGCTGAGAAACGCGTCATGCTGCAACCAAGCGCCCTTCTCGTGCTTCCTGCTGGACACGCCACGCCCCCAGTGGCACTGCTGAGAAGCACGCACGTGACCTCCGGGACCAGAAAAGCGTGGCGCGCCCATGTGCGTACGAACGCTGAAAATTGTTCCCTCGTATGCGCCGTACTCTATGGCACGTGCTCAATGACCCAACTTGGCTAGATTTTTATGAATGCGACACATACTCAGTGCATTCTTGGCGCAGCTCACTAAAGCATTGGTGCGAAAGACGTTCATTCAAAAGCGGCATATGCCCACAGCACGCACAAGCCTGCTAATGCATTGGGCTGCGGTCCTCGATGGTACCTTGTGACGTGGATTCGATTCCGCTAAGCATAGGATAAATTTAAGGGAGCTTTTTCGTCATGTAGTGTGGCACATTCCCTGTAGCACACACCTAGTTACCCAAGTTGGCGTCAAAAATGCACACTGAAGAGCTGCACACTATTACTTGGACATACGCCAGCTACAAATCGACGTCAAGAAGTTTCTTCGAACAGCGCTACCAGAGGATCTCACTTAGCCTTGCTCATCTACAGTGACACATGTCGGGGTGAAAGAAGTTCCTTGAAAGGCGGCACGTATGCACACACTGGCCCGCTACTCAGTGACCGAAGTTGGTACGATGGTGGGTTTCGAACCCTGTGACCTCAGCTCAGCAGCACGATGCTCTAGCTCTTCGCCCACGGGCTACCCAGGGACCTAGGTAGGTGTAAAAACGGTTCCATACATACATACATACATACATACATACATACATACATACATACATACATACATACATACATACATACATACATACATACATACATACATACATACATACATACATACATACATACATACATACATACATACATACATACATACATACATACATACATACATACATACATACATACATACATACATACATACATACATACATACATGATAGGGCCCGGAAAATTCCTGAAGCACCCTAAGAATGCCAACGCATTAAAAGAGAGACGTCACATCCGCTAAAAACCGGATGCACTGGTCATCTCCTTAGTGCCGCACAGAGCGTGACAACTAAAAAAAAATCGACAATCACGAGCCTTGCAGCTTTTCCAAGATTGCTTCAGTGGTATATACTAGTCCTTTATTACAAATTTAGTCAAAGCGAAATTTCGTCACAATTGGGCCTTGCCGTTCTTCGAAAGCTATCTTCCCTAAGTGTAAGTTACTTCTGCGTGGAGATTTTCGTTGTTTTAATTTGATGTATATTGGTGGTGGAAAATAGTTACAAGACAATGTTATTCCTGTGCATCTGGCCAACAAACGTGTGGTATTTGTTGGTTCTTGCACCACTAAACGGCTATGCTATAACGATAGCGCTCAATGACGATGTCTAGTTGACTATACATGGGAGGAATAATATAACGGTCCCACATAGTTCCAGAATATTCTATAGAACTTCCATAGATCTAGTCACATTAAATAAATATCAGCGTCGAATTTAAACGACATTAATTATTTTACACGCCTAAAATTGTTTTTATAGGGCATTTAAAGTTTAAACGAGTGACGATGTTCCAGTTCCTTATGGAACTGGAACATCGCCTCTAAACGCCTTTTTGAATTCAGCTATAGAGAAGCATTGAATTAGGTACGTTTATCTTTACGTTTACAGTAAAAGTTTTTCGGCAGCAGTATGCCTGTGTTCACGTTGTAGGGCAAGCTGCTGGTTCGTTGCGTCCACGTATTTCTCTTTAACAAGCAATCATTGATAGTGTTGCGCGCAATGTAATGCAATTACCCCAAGTTCGCACCAAATACTACGTACGACAAGCTACCTCCAAGTTCCCCATCCACCTCCACTTCGGACAATAAAACTAATCAAATGTAAAGTCTAAACCAAAATCATTTGGTTGGCATCAGTGAATTCCAGCGTATATCGTTGTTTCTCAGCAATCCCTCCCGCTATCCTATGAAATCCGTGCTGACGAACTCGTGGCAGCCGTAACTATCTTATTGGTTTTGCTGAAGGCCTGGTGAGCAGTACCGGCTTAAGAATGAATAAAGAGCACGCAGAACGTAAGAAATAATGTTGTTCATGTGAAACAAGGAGAGCTTTCATGAAGAGAAAAGACGAACCTGATTATGAAACTGGGCGAAGTTCTGCGAGTACATTGCGGGATCTTCGCACAGACTGTTTGCTATATTTGTGTCCTAACCAGTGGCTGCCCCGCTGCATTGCTGTCGGCGCTGATTGAGCAGCACTGTTCTGCTGTCTCCCTCCCGCAGGCTGCTGCCTCCCGCAGGCTGCTCAAACGCCACAAATAACATTATAATTGCCGAGTGGTTATCTCAGAAAATCGTTCCTGCGTTTTGCATGTATTTGAATTTGCCCCATCAGAGTTGGGCCTGAGCTACATCTTTATTTGAAGGGTAACTGCAAAGAAAAATGAGTGCGTTTACTCCAAGGAGGCCGTTCTTTATGCCCCTGTCTAGAAACGACGACACAGAATTAGAGGCGCCGAACTATGATTTCCCTGATTTTTCTGCGAGGGCTTGAAACATTCAAATAAAAGTTTTCCGCAAACAACAAAGTTGTATTACCATGGCTTTGTATGTTTGTTAGCATTGCAATTGCTGCCGTTATTGGAGAAAAAAAATTGTAGTAGTAGTTGGGAGAACAAATGTGGACTTGTCAGTAGGCCACTACGTACCGCTACCACTGACGAACGGCTCCATCAGGAATTGCATGTTCGAATAGACGCGAGCCGCCGTATAAGTGGGTCGCTGGTAGTAATAGTACTTGTCACGATGTGTTGATATGGTCCCGTTGTAGTGACGCTGTGATCGTGAACGACCACAGCACAGAACACAAGTCACGAAACTGTTTATTGGGTGAAACTGTGCGCAGCAAAACAAGTATCACTGAGCACAACAATAGTCGCTAGCACACTCGTCGTTCATCTCAACGTAGAGAAATAAATTCAGCAAGAGTGGACACTCGGGAAACGGTGGCAAAAGGAAACACGTCGCGCCTTATCCCGGCCACGGCGGAAGCATTTCGATGGGGGCTAAATGCGAGAACACCCGTGTACTTAGATTTAGGTGCACGTTAAAGAACTCCAGGTGGTCTAAATTTCCGGAGTCCCCCACTACGGCGTGCCTCATAATCAGAAAGAGGTATCGGCACCTAAAACCCCACAATTTATTTTTTTTTATTGTCACGCCTATAGCGTTAATATCACCCGTTAGGTGACACGAGCATCGAAAAGAAAAGAATGGGAAATGAACTGACACAACGTTTTATATTTTTATTCTTTCGCACTAAAATTTAAAAGCTTTGCGTATAAGTGAACTTATTTTGCTTGCGTTACCTAGCAACAACCAACCGGCATGCTAGACGCGCCATATGCATGCGTCTTGCTCCAGACATGCGACTGAAGCGAACGAAGTCGGCTGCGCGTGAGAAGTTCGCCTGTTAGGTGACCCTTTACCTTATGGACGTGGCGTGTTGTGCTCCCGCCGAATTCTTGCGTTCCTTGTGCACTTCGACATAGCGCCACTGCACTATGGAAAGGCGAGAAATTTTGTTTCACAGTCTACGACGCATTTCAACCAATTTAGGCTTTTGTGGCACGGAACCGAGACTTCTGACGCAGTTAGCGAAAAACGACTCGGCCGTCCGGGCGTAGTTAATTTCAGTTAAGGACGCGTACTGGAAGATGTTAGCGACGCTTTCTGTGAGCCCCAACATTATCTGAACTTTTTTCAGTAGTTCTTTGGCACGCTCGCCACACCCGGCTTTGCGACGCAGTTACTTTCGCGCGTACTCAATCTCACTGGGTAAAGTGTTGACACCTGCTCTGACCCCTAGCATTTCTGTTACTAATTCAGATACTCTTTTGGGGTGCCGGTTAAGCACAGTGGCTACGCCCGGCGTTCTACCGGAGTTAACAAAGAGAAGCTTGGCAGCGTGACGCAGTTGGTGTCGTGTGTACTGAATTTTACTGGGACAGGTTCGTGACCTAACCCCGAACTTTATTATAACTAATTTCGGTGCATTTTTGGGGTATATTTGACTTTCAGAAGTTCAATTAGTTCAGAAACGTCTTTGCGCAACGTGGAGGGCCTGAATGGTTGAGTATGTGTTGTTCGGAGTGATTTTTTCACTCAAAGGCAGTCGACGCTGGACGCGGGTCCGGACGCCGACGCTGGATTTTCTGCTACACGGGGCCCTTAAGGCTGTCGCGTTCAAACAAGCATTTCACAGTAAATATTTAGGAAGGCCGGCTTTCTAGAAGTACGGGAACTCGCGAATCTTCTTTCTCTGCAGTGACTGAATTGCACTCATCGGTGGGGCCGAGGTTCCGGCAGGCGGGATTATAAGATAATACCTTGGATCTTGCTATCGCCGGAGCAAAACGCTCAGCGCAGATAAGCTTCTCCTATAGAAGATTGCTTCTCCTGTGAAACAAACTTGTGCTTTTTCTGTATACCCAGGAGTAGTATCGAACTATCTCCACTCCATTCGCTAATCCCTGACAAATAGGTTTCGGTACGCCTGGCGGTGGGCGTCCATTCACTCAAGAGTGCTGCCCCTGTGATGCCAGATACGGTAACGCTGATGGATGGCTGGGCACTGTGTTCTTTCCCATTCCTTTCTCCGCGTAGCTCTGATAAATGGCTTGTGGTGTTCAATGGATGAGAAAGTAACTCGCATGGTTCTTGCTGTTTGATGTGAAACGCACGTGTAAAGGGTTGAGGAAACGAGCAAAGAAAGACTAGTTAAGTGGCGCTTGTTTTTGAACATCATCGTCAAATGCTATTGGTAATATTGCTGATCGCTTTATTGTGACACGGTGCCTTTCTTTTGCGCGTGGAGCGGTTTTGTTGTAGAGAACACTTGATTTCGCAGCAGTTCTCAATGATACAGGATCCACAAATACCTCCTACATCGCGTGCCCATGTACAGTGCCTAAACGCATCACCTGTGTTGCCTTGATATTGTCGCGCCTAAGACTGGCTCGTTGAGACCGCCGCTTGCGTGTTCCTGATGACGATGATTTCGATGACGATGTCGACGACGATGATGACGACAACGACATATTCAAGACGCTGCACTGCAAAGAAGAGAACATGGTACATTTAAGATAAACTCAGAAAATATTAAATAAATGCATATATTTGGCACATTGCGCAGCACGGGAGTGCGAGAGCACATGGACTCGCGAATCAGTCATTTTTTGTCTTACTTTTTGTTGTTTTCCTCATGATGCCCTCAGATAAAATGGACATCTTTAGAGTGTTTAATGACCCACTTCACCAAACATTCATTTCAGATAGATGCCTAAGTGGGTGTCCGTTCTATATAATGTTTTATACTTGGGCATTCAGTCAAGGGGACGCGATGGCGTGGCTGATTAAGAAATCACTTCTCCTAACTTCAACAATTCTATTATTATCTGGATGGTCGCGCTCTTCAAAATGACTCAGTGCTTCACCAAATGACACGCCGACACGTGCTATAGCTGCCCGTGCTATAATTATCTGCTTCGGACACGAAGCAGCATATAACGGGTTTACCGACAAGAGTACTTAAGGAAACTCGTTCATTAGACCTACTCGTTTAAAGCGTCCGCTTTGAGCCCCACCTATAGCGCGAATCTTTCCGATGGTAGGGCTCTAAGAGGCATCATGCATGCTGCGACAGCTGGACCGCTGGAGATAAGGGAGGCGCCTGCGTCCTCTAATTTCCACGGGCCTGACTGCGGAAAGCGCTATTATCAAACTAATTGCACATTATACGAGGCAACCAGGTGCTTTGAGGGAATGTATCCTATCTCATAGCTAAAGACGTGACTACAAAGGTTAGTCGGAAAATTGACGTTAACCTAGATCGAACACGTATGCGCTATTAACCCGTTTACTTTTGCAAAGCGCCATCTATTTTAGATATTGAAACCGGTATTTACGCTGCGCACTACAGACATTCTCAGTGTGTGACGGGCAGTCCGGAGAGCCGGTGTCGGGTGTCTTTGATTTGCCTGTTATGAGCAAATCATGGGGCAAAATAAATAAAAAACAAAGTATCAGCGGTACAATGGTGCATTGTCAAAGTACAAAGGGCACTGAAGTCAGGCATCGTTGCATTGTGGGTTTACATGCAAAACCTGTACTTCCTACACATCATTATCCGTACGTTTTTAGTAAAATATATTTTATAGCACCGATAGGCTATAAGCGCTAACGAATCGCAGCGTCGACCTAGTGCATGGACAATGTGTTTATTTTAAATATGGCTCTGTGACTACGTCACTGCGCTGCTGTACACGAAGTCCTCTGGCAGCTGTGGCCGTATTCCCGTGGATGCGAAATGCGAAAGCACTATCGTATTGTAATTTCAGTTCATTGCACGATAAAAAAAGACAAAAATACACAAGAAAACGGGTGCCTCAAGCTCAATCCGGTGTCCTTCACTGTGGAGTTCCTATAACTGCGTGTGCAGTTTTGGAATGTAAACCCAACGATTAACTCAAATCAACGTGTCGAACTATATGGGAGATGCACCGTCAGTGCAGACTGCTGCTGCAGCCGTACATTGTGATAATGAAATTGTCTTAAAGTCCGTATCCAGATGAATGAATATGCCTGTGTTATAACATGGAGGTCATGATTTTTAAGGTGAAGTGTACAGGGACGCTTAAGAGGTGATAAAGAAGTTCTTATTACCATCACATAGAGTAGGAGTCGTCTGACCGACAAAAAGAAAGGAATAGGAAGTGAAGTCTCTAGAATTACTGTCGTAGGGATTTTCTCCTATCTGACCTCGTATGAGATTTTGCTTTCTATAGGAATAAAAAACATAGTATGTTTCTCCAGCTGAGGTGTCTATGCCTGCTCAACAAATACGAAATGTCTTTTTGTTGTGACAAGAATTATATGGACACTTCAGTTGCATTTTTGCCGTCGCAGTAAAATTCCGTATAAATGCCTAGGGCATTTACATGCCTATGTTATATGTGCGATGTGAACCGGCGACCACGGCTCAATCTCACGTGCACAAAGGAGGAAAGCGTGGACGAAGCGCACCGTCTTTTGTCGCGCACTGGGTTCCGGGGGATGGCAGGGAGGCGAAGGGGGCGTTGTTGTACTGCGTATTCTACGCCATATCTTGAAAGCGGTCTGTGTTGAGGGCACAGTTTCGGCGCTTCGACGGCTCACACCTTTATGTGTGCTGTGCTCTCGCCGCTCAGTTTGCATTTCAATGATAGACAGCACGAAGGTCACTTCACTCGCTACTGCTGCCTCGCTTGCTCACGCCAGCGTTTTGACAGCGAGTCTCCACGCTCAACGAGTGTGATGTGTTCATGTTTGCCTCTGCACGCTGACACCTTGCGTGTGAAGTGAAGCGAGCTTGTCTTGACTCTTGTGCTAAGCATATTTCAATTCACTGCTGGTCGGTTTCAATATACCAACTTTATATGACCGTAAGTAGACAAATAAACACTTAATTACCAATTTAATGTAATTACAAAAATTATGATGAAAACATTCCTTTCGGCTAAAAACCATGCAGCCTATCTGAAAAAAAAACAGCAGGGGCCTAGGTGTGAGACCTTTGAAATTCAACAAGACTGATTCTTAGGCTAGTTGGTGCGTTTTACTCATAACGGCAAAGCCTTTAGCGCAAATCAAAAGGCAGGGACGTGACAGAGACACAGCATAGCGCTTGAAAATGGAGTGTTCCGCATAAAAATGAATACGAGCTACATCAAGTGCACAAAACACATACAATACATATTCATTAAGTGCATTTTCGATGTTGTCTATGGCAAATATTTAACATGGAGGTTCCCATTCCCAATGATGATCTTTTTCTGTTTCTTCTGAGGGCAATGCTCTTTAAATACAGTGGTTTTGTATGGAAAAAGCGGGCAAGAAGGTTAGCTATAACAATAAAGAGGAGCGATTCTTGCAGCTTTCTCCGCTGTTATTTAAGATGAGGCCTGTGTGAGGTTTGTACTAAGTGACGTAACCTCTGTCTTGTAAGCTGTACTCTGCATACAACCGAAGAAACGGTACGTACTCTACGCATTCCAGAAAACAGTGGGTTACTGATGCCGGAACTGTGGAGGTCATAAGCTAAAGATATTTTTACCCAGTAATCTCATTTTGAGGGTAGCTCTTCGCACATTATAAAGGAGCGCTCAGAATAATCATACTTATAGGCGTCTACGATACTGTTGTTCCAGTTTATGACTATATATCTTAACACTCTTCCAAGTAAAGCAGCAGATGGTTACCGGAGGTAAGGAAAAGAGGATCGTGCTCTGATACGACCTGGTTTGCAAATGCGAAAAGCAGACTAATATGCGTGCGCCCGGCTTTGTCGGCAATGATGAACGAAAACGCTGGCAAGAGACGCTACTTTCAAGAAAGTCCAGGTATCAGCTGCAGGGAGCAAAATTTCTTGGGCACAGCAGGGCACAGTAACAGAAATAACTGAACGGAGAAAAGTAATAAATAAATGTCTACGAAAACTAAGCTTCTCAAACGACACGAAAGTCCTGCTCTTGTTCGCATGCTTCACTTCAGGTGTTGGCGCACTGACGGCACACCCTGTTGAGGAAAGATAACGATGGAGACGAGAAGACAATCAGAGACTCAATGAATCTTTATGTTTTTGTATGGTATAAGAGGAAGCAGTAGCGGTCTAAACTGGGATTCAGCTTAGCCGACAGAACTCCCTTGTGGTAGTGCCATTTAGGCTCCGGGAAACACGGATTCCTGCTATTTGTCAACCTTCCTTTTTTGACCCCTATGGCTGCACAGCCTTACTTTTTGAGCATTCCCCTAGTATCTACAAATCTTCTTATGTAGGCTACACACATATGTTTTCTTTTTCTGTTGCGGCCATGGTGGTTTGTTCTGTTCCCGTTTGCTTATATCCGTGGAGTAAGTATGCAGTGGATTAACCTGGTAAATGAGATTTTAGGTATTTTCGGATGGACAGCTTAAGTATTTATATAACTCTCCGCGCTCGTTCATCATGAGGTCACAATGGAAGCTAACATCTAGGTCTCAGTGTTATCGAGAAATATGGTAATAAATATTTCCCTAGTCATACTATTCATCGTGAACGCCGCACAAGGCACTGCAACGTCACAGAAATAATATTCCACTAATATTCGCACAGCACCTAGGACCACAAGAGTAAATAAAAGTTAGATCCTTTTTTTATGTCCACATGCACTGAAAAGATCTCTTAGACGAGCAGGTTACTGGCAAGACAAACTGAATTTGCTGGCTGCCACACGAGAAGCTCGAAGCATAACGATCTCTCTCTCACTTTATTATTGGTGCGAAAGCATCAAATGGCCCATTGATTGAGAAAGCCGGCGTCCGTAGCAGCGAAACGCTCATAAAATCCCATTGGTTGCGACGCCGCGTCAGATGCGCTCCTCGGCGAAGCAGAGGAGGCGAAAGAGAACACCTGCTGCTGCGCCAGTACGCCAGGTGTTCCGTGAGGGGAGAGGGCATCGCCGCGACTCCACGTCTCCGTAGCTCTCGGTAGACTTTGTTATATCCGCATTCCTTTGTCCGCGCAAGCTCTTTTGGGCGTTCTAACTTCGCCTCTGTAATCGATATGCAGAATTGATCTACGATATATAGAATAAATTTGAAAAGAACAACGTTGGCGGTAGTGAGTTTTGAACCTACGACCCCTCGCTCAGAAGCCCAGTATACTCTGCTTTATGACGTCATGCTAACTGGACCTAAATTTCCATTGCCGAGCCCTGCGTGAAGAAAGTGACGACGTCAAAAGCACCGCGGCTTACTCGGGAGGGTTTCCCATTAGATTGAATATCAGTCACGAATGGTAGGATGACTTTAAGGATCGAAGTACACTGACTCTTTGCTGTCTAGGATGCGTTCCGCAAGCGTCTTAACGCGCTCGCTTGCCCACGAGGAGTTCATAACTCCAAGGACGTTCAATTGGACATTAATGCTTTCCCATTCAAAACTCAAAAAGAAGTGCTTAGTTTTACTCAGACTGTTTATTTTTTAAATTTACTCTGAGGAGTCTCGGAAAAGAAAATGGAAAGTCGGCGGCCAAACGCATGCGATAAAAAGAGAAAATGAATTGAAATCGACTTTTGGGGCAAATTCGCGGGGAACGAACAGGAAGGGGGTGGGGGGGAGTTGGCGGCTGGGGGGGCATCGTTGAGCAAAGAGTTCGGGAATTTCGAAGCACTCTATTAGCGGCCGAAGCGGGGATCTCGACCATCTAATTTGATGGCTGGAAAGCACGGTCCGAAAATGTGGTCGAAGAGAATTTCGATAGGAACCGTTGGAATGGCCTTGTGCCATGCAGTTGCGGTAAAACGGAACAATGCTGCGTCGTTTAATGCGGTATGCCGTCCTTCAGGGGAACGCTAAGGGGTTTTGGCGAAGAGCTGCCGTCAGAGTTCGTTTGAACCTTTACATTTTTCGATGGCTTGCGATCTCCCCACCACAACCAAAGAATGGCCGCAAGAAGAGAATGACGGGCAGTATCAAATATTAGGCCTTGCAGCCACGTATTTTTTAACCGGTCATTTACAAATGCGCAAAGGGTTCAAAGGATTGCCGCCACAAATTAACAGAGGAAGAATTACGCCCTGCGGCTGCAGAAGATCAATGCAAATGTTGTTTCGGGAGCAAAAATATAAAAATTACACTAATCAACGCTTCTACTCTCGGTGGTTTCAAGGTGTTTACGCATGCCAATGCATCCTGGTCAGCATACTTTATTATTACACAATAAATTTCAATGCACCAACACAAGGCAATATGCGCCATAGGTGAAGACGCGAGCTCGGATTACAAACCGATGTTCAGAATCTCCTATTTTACTTAGGCTTATGTACTTATGATTGTTACCGTACCAATCTTTATCATCTAATTATCATCTGCCTATCGTAAGTTCTCTTCATTACGAAAATTCTTATACCTAAACAATTTTGCTAGGCCCGGCATCAACCAAAACACTTCATCGTTGAATATTTCTTATTACTGTTCCATGCATTGTTTGGATAATTTCTGTTTCCGTTCTCTGGCGAGGCTTCTATTGCTTCAATTCATTAGCTTTCCGCGTGCTACAAGGTCTGCCCTCAGGTGACCGTTAGAGACAGCGTCATGCTATCAGAAAAAATAAGGGCACACATGCAGTAAAACGACCCATGATTCATAAGAGGATATGTGGCACGCATGCTGCGAATAATATTTTGATATAGCGGGCCATAATATCGCTCAGGTTATAAATTTTGTCTTAAATCACGCAGGATACCTTTTACTCTCATAACTTTTAACAGAGACATGAGATCGCGAGCTGAGCTAAATGATTTTTAGCGCCGACATAAATGCTAAGCACTTGCGACCAAATTGCAAAAGTGACGCGTATACTGACCAACGTAGAGGGCAGAAAATGGGCATTAGTGTTTTTCTTCGGTTCATGCGTCACTTCCACGTGATAACATACGCGCCTGATGTAATAAAGATTGCAACGAAGCTCTCCGTGCGAAATAAAGGTTTAGTTTCAACTAATTGGCGTGGTGTTGTGCTAATCAAACCTTTGCTTACGGTGCTCGCCGAGATAAGGTTTGTCAAAGAATTGAGGAACTAATGAAATTGTGATCATACCCGTCCTCGTTATATATAAAGCATCACACGCGTAACAAAAGAAATTATCACATTCACGAAGGACGTTTGATTGCCTGTTCGTGTTCACGTAGCCAAGAAGAATGCCCGGAAGCTTTGTGCCGGCGGAGCGGTAAGCTGGAAGTGATGAAGAAGAATGGATTTCTGCTGCTGCAAGCTAAGAAAAAACAGATTGGCCTTCAAAACAATTCCATCTAAGGCTGGCGAAATAACATGTGCGAAAGAAGAAAAAAAAATGTTTGCCAGAGATGGATGCCCAAGGAGCGCAAATATCTGCCACAGTTAGTGCTGTTTACTAAATTTTTGCTTCTTTCCTGCTTTTGTACGACGACTGCTTGCGAAGAAATAGGGCAAATCTCGATTTCGGGTAATATGATTTAGAAGGTATTGTACTGCCGAACGGACACAGATAGGACTCGTAAATGCCTTTGACTAGAAGATCGCCGAAGAAGTGATGGACACTGATAGATGTGTCTGTTTCCCAGGAGACGAGCTTCTAAAACTTATTCTGAGAGTTATTTCTCGGACAGTAATTTGTCTGTCGACATTTGATCTAGAGTAAGAACGTAAACACTTGAATTACAATATAGGGTGAGAGTGCTCACGGTGCAAACCATTTCAGGTAAGACATCGAAAAAAAAAACGATGCCGTCTTTCGACTTATAAGTAGGGCTGCTATTGTATGTACTTTAAAAACAAGCATCGAAGCAACCGGCTAGGATGCCGGCAACAGAATAAAGGAACATTACATCGTAAGCTGAAATATTGCGCTGTAAATCCTTATTCTGCCAGCGGTAAATGAAGTTCTTGCATATTATGTTTTCACTAAAGGCAATTCTCGCAAAGCAAGGATTTTGCGAGCCATCAAGCGTTGGCGCAAGGCACTTTAAAGATTATCAATGTGATGTATGGCCTCTGAGAGAATTATGTTGAGGAAACAACGCAGATTACTTACTACTCAGATAAAGTTACCCTTCTTTCAGTGACCAAAATATGTGATGATGTATCGTTCACTATCAGAGAAAATCTTAAAATGTAAGGTCCTTGAGGGCAACAAAACAGGCAGTGCCTGGTAGATGCCAGTTTCTCAAGCTAGGAAACTTCGTAACATTATAATAGAGACTTCGAAGTAAACGTACTGTAAACATAATGTAAAGTCCGGGAATATCAACAACTGTTCTTGAGGGATGACTGCGGCGCGCTTATTCACCTGAAACGGGAATCACGGCCGCAAAAAACGCACACCATGAAATCGGGTGGCAAGAGGAAGGCAAGTCAGCAAATAGATTTATGGCAGTACAGTTTCATGCAACATGAAATTATGAAGCTGGGGAAGAGAGTGGAGGCGCATGAAATCATGCATAACGAAACCCTGCTCAAACAGTAACCAAATGCAAAAGCCACTTAGAGCCGACGGTTGATGTTATAACAGGGCTACAAAGTGCAGCCAGCTGACGTGAACAAGAAATGTAAACTGAATAAACCAGTTGACTGGAGGTTCTATTAGAAACGTTTACAGAAATATCAAATGTAAACTAAATAACTACTAGAAATAAATTCATAAAGCACTCCCAGAAAAATAGTTACGCTGGCTGTGTAAAATTTACCGTCATGCTCCTCACTAAGTAGGCCTAAGCAGGTAGTCGTGGCGGGGGACCTCGGGAGGAACAGGTCCCTTTACAAAGGGCATAGCCATTGGTAGTAATGACTGAGCAGAGTGGTTAGGAGATGACGCAGGAACGTAGTTGTGCAAGTCCGACACATGTTCTTAAAAAGTGGTGCGCTAAGCCTCGCTCGACGGCGTCACAAGTTTTGCAAGGTGCGACACATAGCTAGTTGGCCATTCATCCACGATGACGTGCGCTACGCAACTATGCACAAAGTTCGGATAGGACCGCGCCCGTCTCTGTCATTGCCATCCGTCCTGTGTGTGCAGTTGCGCCGTGCACATAATCACAAGCGTTGCAGATTGGGTCCACTGAACTTTTAAAATACCGGGCTTTAGAGGAGGTTCTGAACACTGTTCGTGCGTGGGCTACTTTCGGTGCCTTGTTCGGAGAGTGCTAAATACACCGACCTTTGTTCGAATGCGGTTCCAAAAGCGGAAAAAGTGACTGAGGTTCTAACTACGATCGCACTTGTAAAATTGGGACATTAGCTGCAAATTATTTGTGCCTTTCGAAACGTAGTTGGTTCCTTGCAACGAGCAGTTCGTTTTCGAATGTGGCGCGCAGCCCCTCTAGAGGCAAGAGCTTTTCGAAGGTCCGTGCACTGAAGGCAAGCGAGTGTATATGGTTGTTAATACGTTATCGGTGGTACAGTGCATATATTTAGAAAGATTTCAGTGACCTCATGCGTTCCAATATATGACAGCGCCATTGCAATCGGAATTAAAACAAAATGACAAAACTGTACAAGGGCCCAGAAGACCAAGCAGACAGTAACTGTCAAGTTTCCTGTTTTATTGCACGCTGTTGTGCGTTCGCTCTTCGATTCATCCAATCCACTACGCTACTACATTGCTACGTTTATTCACAGAGCGACTCACGTGATCATGTGGGACCATTATAAGCTTTGTAGACGATAGGCATTGCGTAAGCCACTTAGCTGCACTTTGAACAATCTGTTTTCCCACGACAACGTTATGTACACTCCAGAATGATCTTTTTGCGCCGATCTCAAAAGTGCCATTTTGCAGCCGCTTTTGGGTTCTTTAGCGACGATCTGGCACAAGGAAATTAGTCCGTGGGCATCATTCTTCCATTTCAACATAGAAAGTCGCTTTGGTTTAATATTTATGTGTGGCCTCTACGCAACCACATATTCAACCATTTTGTCACAGGATTCTGGCCACAAAATAGAATGCATTTGTGTGCATATCGTATACATAATAGATAAAGTGTGCAAGAGGTATCCCGGCTCAGAAATACCCGACGAGTATCCCGTGCGATAACTTAGGCGCGATAAAGCGGTACTCCGCCATAGGAACTGTGATAGTTGACCGCTTAAAGCTCCTATAGGTGCTAAGTTTTATTGCGCCTCATTACTTGAGTTCTAACAAGACTAGCCTAGTCATAATATTCTTCCACAAAGAGCAAAATGTTAGACCATGTATTGGTGGTTTACTGGCTCCGGTTTACTGGCCTTGGTTTGAACAGGTAACATTGTTTTATTACCTTGTTATTTATAGTGGCTCGTGAACTTGCCTTTGGGACATAAATGTAACATAGGCAACGTGGCCAAGGTATTACCCATTCGTAACAAGATGAGATATCTGTGTGGCACAGTAAAAATCCGAAGACCACTCAGCACATCCTAATGAAATGCGAAGCTATTCACCCAGTTGTACTCCGTAGTTAACGTAGCCTATTTAAAAAGAAAAACAAGTCCTATTTCCTTTTTATTTTTTGTCGTGTTTGGCTTTGCTAGCCATGTGCTGTTCCTTCCAATAAAGTATCAATTCTAGTTTAGCGTTGTGTGCTGTTGTTTTTCACTCTGTCGGCCTCTGCGTGCGCTGTTAACCCTTTGAGACGTGAGTGATTCGATGTCAAAACGAAGACGAGAATAAGAATAACAATTAGCGAAAGGTAACCCAAGTAATAATAGGAACGGCACTTCAAAGTGCTGGTCTGCTCTTCCCAGATAACTGAGAGGGTCAATGAGCGCTAAGGAACAAACAGTAAGAGAGGGCTGTTATGAAGTAATTAGGCTCGCTCCTGATTAAGGCAGGAAGTTGAGTGAAATAGAGAAAATAAAACGTGAGAACGTTACGCAAAATAGCGGCCCTCAAAGAACTGCGATCGCGGCTGGTCGTTAAAGAGGAGCGGCAGATAAAAAATGAAAGGAATAGAGAGAGAGAGAGAGAGAGAGAGAGAGAGAGAGAGGGGGGGGGGGGGGAGGGAGGGAGAAAGAAAGAGAGAGAGAGCTTGGGAAGTAAAGCGATGGTAAGCAATGTCATTAGTAAATGAAGAGAAGCTTTAGAAATGTAGACGTATAGAAAGGGGAAAGTAAGGAGAGTAAAATGGGGGCGAAATGAATAAATGGATAGAAGGAAAGAAATTCGAGGAAAGAAAGCGAAATTCGAAAGTAGCAACACAGGGAAGAAGAAAAAAACAATTACTACAAAAAAGTGAAGAAAACAGACCTTCCAGAAGGCTTCCACTTGGAGGCATCCTCACCAGCACTTGCGATATTTCTTCCGCCGTTCGCCATCGCTATCCCATGACGCGTCCCGTATATTTATGAAGAAAACAGATAAGGAAATGAGGGCACGGATAGGTGCATTTTCTTATGTTTGACTTACCTGTAGAAACACTCAGAAAATGGGGCACAAAAGTACGTGAAATGCCAACTTGCTGCAGGTGGGAGCTAAATCCACGCCTTTTTATGCGTTCGGTGATTTTCAAGTTGGGCTAACCAGACAGCCATCCTCTCATTCACTTACTTGAGCGTTTGTGTACGTGTATAATGCTATCCCTGCTTGGATTGCAAGCAAGGAATAGTTGAGCCCGTCGGATGCTCTTATTCTTCTCATTCATCCGGTGTCCCTGAGCTTGAAATTGGTCTTGTGAAGTTTTTAGTGTGGATGGGGTAAACAAAATTTCCTCCTTCACTTCCCGTGTCCCAAAGGTGGCGGACTTTTCATTAAAACTGGCGTCTAGTAGGAGCTGCAATATACCGAAAGGCACACCAACCTTCATGCAGTCGCAGCTATCGTTTCTCACAAGAGGCGACATGTGAACCAACCAGCTGGTGTTCATATTATCCCTGTTATACATAAAGCATTAAGGTATCTATATACAGCAGCATTACCACATGAAGAATGCGCTTGTTCGCCACGAAGCGATGGAGGAAAGAGGGACGAATGCTTAATGGCATGACGGTCAGCTAGGTCAGCCGTGGTAGCATAACTCTGGCCTTCCAGCATAAATCGAGGTTAAGGGGATGAAGAGCGTGACAGATAAAGGTGGGGAACGAGAAGTGATGATAAAACGCGGCAGTTAAGTATGCGAAGTTTATTCCGGTTTGATCGTGGGCCAGTGGAGTCATTTCATACAAACTGAAGGCGCAACCGCTACGGACGCGTTGCCTAACAGAAATGGCGCGCATACTGAAGGAGTACAAGACCACATTCGTATCTACAGCGCATGGGCAAACGTACAAAACAAGAAAATGACGTAAAGAATAACTGGGTATACTTTATACTCCTGGCACTAGCTAGATATCAACGAGTATTACAAACATAATTTCCGCCCGCTAAGTTGTGAAAACGCAGTTTACGCGGGACTAGTATGCTTCCGAGTACGCCGCTCAATCTTCCGAAAAGTCCAGTCTTCTTTTTTTTTGTCCAGTGTGTCGGCAAAACGTGAGCAATGCCCTCTCTTCTTAAAGGGCGTACTGGGTGTTTTTATTTGTACCCAGGTGTTTTTCGTCGATACGGACCGGGCCTTCATAACATCAATTGCTTGCAACAGGAAGACACTTTAGGGCTTTCCTCCGCTCACAGTCAGGTGTCTTTCCCAATGGTCATTATTTCTTCTATTTTTTCCGTAAATTCATTTAAGGAGATAGGCATAGGAAAGAGCCGTCTCGGGAAATTTCACTGCTCACAACGAACCAAAGTCATGTGCTTGGTAAACGCTATGCGCGACGTGTTTCTCTTGCTCTCTATTTTGTTTCTCTATCTCTTGCACAAAAGAAGCATTGGTCAGTATGGGTCATCAAGAAATTATTAATAAACATCGTAAATTAGAAAAGAAATCAACATTTGATGTTTTATTGAGCCAGAATAAGTTACAACTGAACTGTAATTTGATTTTGACGTGTTCTGATTAAACATTCCTGAACATTTATTATTACATAGGTTTTCTTGTTTCAGTGTTTAGACCTCGCCTCTCTCCTCCTTGCCTATCTGAGCTTCAATCGTACTGCACAACATGGCTTCTTTGGCTTCAATTTGTGGCACGCTTTTCCTTCCACGTTTCACGGCCTAGGACCAAACAATGAAATCTTCCTTACCTCAGTAAGGAAGCCTTCATTCCGGTGAGGCCACCTTATGCCACCCTGAAAGCTTCCTTACTGAGGGGCCTTTAATGAAGGCTTCCTTAGTGCTTCCTCAGCGTAAAGTAGGTCCGACTACCTTCATGCGTCTTTACGCCGCTCCTGGCCCTGAACGAGCGCTTCACCTCACAGTCTAGCCACGTGACGTTTGTTAGCGCATGCGCGCTATCACCGGCCTGCGGAGAAGTGCGGGCACGGTACATCTTGCCAGGTATGTTCGTTTCAGCCGTACGTTCGGCATGAGTGATGTTCCTAGGCGTTGCTATACGTTGCATGACGCCGGCGTCAGCGTTGCTGGAGCCACAGGTTTTACGCTATACTGCAGTGTCGCACTTTTTTACGTTTAGTAAATAAAACTAAAAGAAAGCTTGCAGGCGTCTCTATAATAGCCCTTCAACTTAAGTGTTATGCCATGACACAACATATTTTTATTGAATAGTGGTGTTCGCGTAAAGCTTTGAAGATATCCTCTCGAACCCGGGCATGCGGCAACCGTTCCTTACGTGATGACGGGCGAAGGGAGCTTTCAGAGTACGCTTGCTTCCTCCATCTATCTTTCGCTGAAAGGAGGCCTCACCTAAGGTTAGGAATCGATCGAAGGAAAGGAACATTTTATTGTTTGAGCCCTAGACTGATATGGATCCACAGTGGTATGAGTTATAACGGGCGACCGTTTTCCCACGCGCATTTGCGTTGTCGCTCATGCTGGGAGCGATAATAAGTACACCGCCATGAAAGGAAACCTGCCCAAGAATTATTCTTATCGCTAAAGGCCAACCGTCGAGAAGGGGGATAACACTTTTTTCCGCGAGGCTTCCTTGGAAGGGCTATGGATCGATATCTCGCGAAGGTGATCAGCTTTTCGCCGGACGAAACAAATAACGGCGTTCCCTTGGCACCAACTGTTGGCGCGGGTGAAAATGCAAGTTATCGGCACGAACATCTGGAGCTGGTGTTTGGACAAAAAGGATCAAGCGATTTTTCCCCTTACAACCTTCCTCCCATCCGAAGAAAGGCGTATTGGCTGCGCGATTTATATTTGAGTACTTAATATACTGTAATCAGGCGTTTGCGGTTACAACCCTGGTGCCTCGTAGAACTGTAAAAAAGATCCTGATGTAAGGAGGCCTTCTGAAAACAAAAATTATGCAGGCAACATTGTACGCGCCACAGGGAAACTACCGTTTGCTTTCGAACATGAGGTAATGTGGCCAAGTGGCATATGAGCTATAACATCAAGTCTAAGTATCTAGGTAATAAAAATAACGCCAAAACATTTTAATGGAGGACACTTGGAGACGTAGACAATTGAAATCCTCTATAATACAATCAGTGACGCGTTGCTGAATTAGCTAATTGTTAAGAATACTCAAGCACGAGAGATGCTACTTAGCACGCACAATAATTATGTGCTCATATTTTGTTGAAATATTCTAAATCAGCGGTCAGCATGATGTAGTCGTAGTTTGTTGGATTCTTCTTTATATATATGCTTCCCAGAATTCACGAGCAACTATTTTTTCCAATTTGACAATGTTAATGTGAAGGCCTTAATAAATACATGCATAATCCAGAGTTTTACTGGGCGAATAGCGACAGATAAGCATTGCGAGTAAATATATATATGGCCTTCCACCAGATCTTTAATGTACGTAATCTGCAGAACTTTGCCCACATTACGCAAACATTTGTGCGCGATCGATAGGCGCCGATCAATAGGCGCAGACCAATAGGTGCAGTGAACGATAATAATTTGGAAATAGTCGGTGAGAGAAATCGTTGCGAAACCCTTCGTGATGCTATCATATTGTCACGTGTCTTCAAAGAGGACTGGTAACGTTTAATGAGAACAGCTGGCTCCTGAAAAACGGTGGTGGGACCTGGCTATTGAGCTGGCGGAGTAGCACACGCATTTCTTTCTTCTTGTTCTTCATGCCGCTTCTCTTGCACTGTGACCACTGCTGCATATGACAATTTCCCCGTTCCTCGAAAAGGTGATCGGCTCAATGGATGAGAAGCGGTGTAAGAGGCAAAAAAAAAAAGACATGGTGAAGGCAGGTGCTTGCGCAAAGAACACATCATCGTCATCATCAGCAGCAGCAGCAGCAGCAGCAGCAGCCTAGATGCGCCCACTGCAGGGCAAAGGTCTCACCTACACTTCTCCAACAACGCCTGTCATGACAAAGAACACAATGATCATATACATATACGTTGTCGCAGCCGAAAAAAGAAGTCATAAGTATTTATCCTGCGCGATTTAAAATAATAATAATAATAATAATAATAATAATAATAATAATAATAATAATAATAATAATAATAATAATAATAATAATCCTGGCTACGCCCACTGCAGTGCAAAGGCCTCTCCCATAGTTATCCGACTAAACCGGTCATGTGCTAATTGGGGCCATGTTATCCCTGCAAACTTCTTAATCTTATCCGCTCACCCAACTTTCTGCCGCCCCCTGCTATGCTTCTCTTCTCTTGGAATCCAGTCCGTAACCCTTAACGACCATCGGTTATGTTCCCTACTCATTACATGCTCTGCTCATGTACCATTTGTTTTTCTTGATTTCAACTAAGATGTCCTTAACTCGCGTTTGTTTTCTCACTCAATCAGCTTTGATCTCATCCCATAACGTTACACCCTTCATTCTTCTTTCCAAAGCTCGTTGCGTCATCCTCAATTTAAGTAGAACCCTCTTTGTAAGCCTCCAGGTTTCTGCCTCGTTGGCGAGTACTGGTAAGACACAGCTGTTATACGCTTTTCTATTGAGGGATAATGACAACCTGCTGTTCATGATCTGAGAATGCCTGCCAAACGCAAGCCAGGCCATTTTTATTTTTCAGATTATTCAGTCTCTTGATCCGGATCCGCGGTCACTACCTGACACAAGTAGATGTATTCCCATGCCACTTCCAGTGCTTCGCTACCTATCGTAGACTGCTGTTTTCTTCTGAGACTGTTAAACATTATTTTAGTTTTCTGCAGATTAATTTTTAGACCCACCCTTCTGCTTTCCCTGTCCAAGTCAGTGTGCACGCATTGCAGTTGATCTCCTGAGTTACTAAGCAAGGAAATATCATCAGCGAATCGAAAGTTTCTAAGGTATTCTCCACTACCTCAAATCCCCAATTCTTCCCAATTCAGGTACCTGAATACCTCCTGTAAACACGCTGTGAATAGCATGGCAGAGATTGTATCTCCCTGCCTGTCGCCCTTCTTTATTGAGATTTTGTTCCTTTCTTTATGGTGGGCTACGGTGGCTGTGGAGCCGCTATAGATATCTTTCAGTATTTTTACACTCGGCTCGTCTACACCCTGATTCCGTAATGCCTGCATGACTGCTGAGGTTTCGACTGAATCAAACGCTTTCCCATAATCAATGAAAGCTATATATAAGGGTTGGTTCTATCCCGCACATTTCTGTATTACCTGACTGATGGCGTGCATATGGTTCATTGTTTAGTAGATTTTAGGAAATCCCGTCTGGTCCTTTGGTTGACAGAAGTCTAAGGTGTTCCTCATTTTGTTTGCGATTACCTCAGTAAATACTTTGTAGGCAACGGACAGTAATCTGATCGGTCTATAATTTTTCAAGTCTTTAGCAGACCATTTCTTATGCATTAAGATTATGTTGGAGTTCATCCAAGATTCCGGTACGCTCGAGGTCTTGAGGCAAGGCGTATACAGGGTGGATAGTTTTTCTAGAATAATCTGCCCACCATCCTTCAACAAATCTGTTGTTACCCGATCCTTCCCAGCTGCCTTCCCCCTTTGCATAGCTTCCAAGGCTTTCTTTACTTTTTCCGTCGTTACTTGTGGGAGGTCAAATTCATCTGAACCATTCCCTTTTCCATAATCATCGTGGGTGCCACTGATACTGTGTAAGTCTCTACAGAACTCCTCAGCCACTTGAACTATCTTATCCATATTAGTGATTATGTTACCGGCTTGTCTCTTAACGCATACGTCTGGATCTTGCGTATTCCTAGTTTCTTCTTTACTCCTTTTAGGCTTCTTCCGTTCTTCAGAGCATACTTAATTCTATCCACATTTTATTTCCTTATGTCAGCTACATTACGCTTGTTGAATAAATTGCAAAGTTCTGCTAGTTCCGTTCTAGCTATTGGGTTAGAGGTTTCATACATTGGCGTTTCTTAATGAGATCTTTCGTCTCTTCGATAGCTTACCAGTATCCTGTCTCACGAAGTTACCACTGACATTTATTGTACACTCCTTGATGATGCCCATAAGATGGGCGTTCATTGTTTCAACACTGGGATCCTTTTACTGAGTTAACGCCGAATCTCCGGTTCTGTAGCTTGGTCCAGAATTCGTATATTTTACCCCTTACCGCTAACTCATTGATCCGCTTCTCATGTAGCAGTTTCTTCTGTTTCCTGCTCAAGTCTAGGCTTATTCGGGATCATACCGTCCAATGGTCACTGCAGCGCACCTTGCCGAGCACGTCCACATATTGTATGATGCTAGGGTTAGCCCCGAGTATGAAGTCTATTTCAATTCTAGTCTGACCATTCTGACTCCTCCACGTCCACTTTCGGTGATCCCGCTTGCAGAAGAAGGTATTCATTATCCGCAAATTATTCGTTTCTGCAAACTCTACTAACAACTGTCCCCTGCTATTCCTATAACTTATGCCATATTCCCCCACTGACTTGTCTCCAGCCTGCTTCTTGCCTACCCTGGCATTGAATCCGCGCATCAGTATAGTGTCTTTTCTTTTGACTTTACCCATCGCCGATTCCACGTCTCCGTACAAGCTTTCGACTTCACGGTCATCATGACTGGAGGTGGGGGCGTAGACCTGTACGACCTTCCATTTGTACCTCTTATTAAATTTCACAACAAGACCTGCCACCTTCTCCTTTGTGCTACAAAATTCCTGTTGGTTACCAGCTATGTTCTTATTAATCATGAATCCGACTCCTAGTTCTCGTGTCTCCGCTAAGCCTCGGTAGCACAGGACGTGCCCTCTTTTTAGCACTGTATATGCTTCATTTGTTCTTCTAACCTCATTGATCCCTACTATATCCCATTTATTGCCCGCTAATTCCTCCAATAGCCACTGCTAGACTCACCTCACTAAATAACGTTCCAGCGTTAAACGTTGCCAGGTTCAGATTCCAATGGCGGCCTGTCTGGATCCAGCGATTCTTAGCACCCTCTACTGCGTCACAGGTCTGACCGCCACCGTCGTCAGTTGCTTCGCAGCTGCTGAGGACTGATGGCCGGGGATTTTATTGTTTTCGTATAGGAGGTTGTGGCCAAGTACTGAACCAGGGTGGCCATTCGTGCTCTGGTGAGGGAGCGCGTTACCGGCTCTGGTCACCGGAATCAGGCCGCACTCCAGGCCTATTTCTGCAATTTTATCAACATGTGGATTTTCTTCTCTTATTTTAAATTCGGCACCGGGATTTGAACCAGGGTCATCCTACATGCGAGGCGGATGCTCTACCTCTACGCCATCACTGCATATATATTTTAAAAATAAGTTCTAATTTTTTTTTTTCATTGAAAGCGTTCTGCACCATAATTCAGTACAAAGGTAATGCGAGGAACTGCTATTGTGCTGCCAGCGAAAGTATACGAATTTTTCGAAGTACAGCCTCACTCACTCCTACTCGCTATTAAATTTAATATAGACGTTGAATAATGGCCCTCTTGAAACAATATCGAAGCGCAGGAATAAATATTTTTAGCAACTTTAAACGGTGGTCTTTTGTTCCAAGTCACGCTACTGCATCGTGCAAATTTCCGGTTCGTCAGTAGATTATTTTTTTCTCATTAGGTGGCAGAATCAATATGGATATGAACAGGAAACCACCCGGCGTAATAAACCAAGAGCTCTACTTGCACGACTAAACTATGGCGCTTCCGGGAACACCAGGAAGAAAAGATACTAATCCATCTCTAAATTCGTTACGAGCCGAGAGCATCGACATGCGAATAGAAAGCACGTCTATATCCAGCAAAACAAAGATTACCCACAGGAAACATGCTTCCAGCAGGGAGCGTCCTATATCATTAATGGAACGTACCACCGCTGCGCATCGGCGAGATACAGCGACAGCGTTGATATACAGCTACTGCGTATTTCCTTGCTGATGTTCATTGAAACATCAGGCGCAAGTAAGCAGTGTTTCAACGAACGCCAGCAAGGAAATGGGATTTAGTTACTTTCAAAGGAAACACACTTTTCCTGCTACGTTTCCGCAGTCTTTCCCATTTCCAGGTCACAGAAGGGCAGTGTGTAAGCTAAAGGTAACTGCAAGCTCGCTATCTGCCTCTGTTACTAATTCACACTGTAGGGGGTACAGACATTGCACCAGCATATGTGATGCTGGAGGTGCGTTCCACAATTTTCGCAGCAATTTGCTTTTTTTTATAGTTACATTATCCACGTGGCCGCGGTCCTTACTCTGTGTGTTTCGTGAGGCTAGATTATTCAGGTTAGTGACTCTAGAGGGCACGAACAATACCGCACTGCATACCCGTCACTCGCTAAAACAGGCTATTACATGATGCGCTCTCCGTGAGGCCCGTTTTCCCGTTTCGTTAAAGTCTGTTTCTTATTCGACTGATGGTGTGGTGACAGTGAAAATCGAATGGAACCTACGTGATTTCTCGTGCTCTTCCGAAATGTATCAGTAAAACCACTTAACACACAAAAAATTCGCGTAAACGCCGAGGTTCGCTGATGCCACTTTCATCTCATAATGGAACGCTCAATGGCGCACTGGGTAGGCTTTCTTCTTTATTTTTTCCGTCCTTTTTGCGCTCATGAAAGTAGGCCACAGTGCCCTAGAAAAAAAGAACAGATGAGTGGGGGTGGTAGTCGGGGATCTTTGATCTACCACTGGTACAATGAATGCATTGCCCGGACGCATGAATGTATCGAGCAGGGAGAAAAAAAAACACTTTTCCGCCCCACTTCACCGGCTTCGTAGCGGAGGCGTCCCCGAGCGTACAGACCTACATTAGCCGAAGCCGCGCTTCGATATATCGACCGTTCGGAACACCCGGAGTGCTTTGTGTATGCTCTCCTGAATAACCATTGTGAAACAGGTCGTTCCCGCGGCTCGTGAGCCATGCCCACCCTATCGGCAGAACCGGCCATGATCATTCCCTGCTCATTTGAGATTTGGGAGATTACGGGAAGATCTCGCGTTGCCACGGTATTCTTCAGGCCGCGTGCTTGCATGACCGCTTGCTCACGGACTCGACAGTGAATGCGTAGTAGTTTCGGTTCTCTCAAATATCTGGACAAAGAAAGTTCATTTCCTCGTTTAGAAAATGTTAAGTATATTTCGAAATAACTGGGAGGAGGGGGGGGGGACAAGTGAAGTTGCAAACATTCTCGTTCCTAAATATAGTTTGCTGGCTGCCTTTGTGAATAGTGAACCCAACATCGCGAATGGCTGACATCTACTTGCTACACATTTGCAACTTAACCGAGAACATTTTTTTAACACAGGTCATGTCTTCTGTACGGTCATGTCCTCTGACGATTGCACAAATTTGTGTGAGAGAGCTCGACTTTTTTTTTCGCTTCTGCCAAGCGTTCGCGAAGATGATCACTAACATTTTTATTTGAGTTATTAATTTGAACGTGTTTATCAGTTAAGTATTTCTATCATTCATTAAACGTTCTTCCATGGCCTAATGACACTACACAACGGAGTGGGATAATATCACACGAAATATGGAGTGACCTGTACAACGTACTACAATGAGCCTTGCAAGGCAATCGTGAAATTTTTTTGGTGGCAGGGATAGAGGTAATGAAGACGTGTAGGTAATTTCATTTTAGAATGGTTAAGGAAAAGAGTCACGTTTTTAACGTTGTTTATCCTGTAAGCCCAATTTCGCTTCACAGATACTTGGAGGCTAGTGCACGTGCACGAGCCAGATACTAAGTAAAATGTTTAAGTAAATGCTGTAAAGTAAAAGAGTTTGTTTACTTACGTGGCTCTCTACGTGGGCCAGGAGAGCGGGAACACAGTGGCGGCTGCCTTGAAGCTACGTTTCAGCGAAACTTAATTTCCTTAAAACATGCGAACGACAAGAAACTCGCGCCAAATGATAAAGAAGCGGATATTGGTAATTTTATGGATTGAAAAACGGTCGTTTACTGAACACCCAGAAATAGCAATCGTCATTTCCTGCCTCCACGACTAGCCGTAAGTAAAGCTCACAAAACTTTATCAATGTTCTCACCTGCAGCATTAATATGGGCAAAAACGTTGGCCGGGAAGCAGTGATGGTCCTGGAAGAAAAAGAAGAAACCTTCCAACACGCTTCATCTTTTCGTTACTACCACGAATTTGGGCAGTTCCAGCCGTCAACAAAGACGATTTCAATGCTAATTGTGAGGGGCGTGTGCGGCCTCACACTAGTTCAACGACATAAGTGATCTTAAGCGAGAAGAGAGAAAGTGAGCGCTGGTGTGTCGCAGGAGGAGAATTATCGGAGGCGCATTACTTCACACGGAGGAGAATTGAACCACTCAATGTTCTAGCTATTTGCACGTGGAAGAGTAAACTCCGTGTGCTTCTCGATATAAAGTCTCGACGCTGAAGAGTGCAGTGAGACATTGTTGCTTTACAAAGCAAGAGCCGAACGAAATATTTGAAGAAACCTGCGCAGAATAATAGCTCTCTGTCCGAATGCCTTGTCCCAACAGATATATATGGAAGTGCCGCGGGCATTACGCCTGAGGCAATAATTCCGAGCGTAACAACGAAGGGCGCACGCCTCTGCCTCGGTTCCACAGCTGTGTACTTACTAGGATGGCTATTCGGCTGAACATTGCATCAAAAATATTGTGTAACCGCATTGCTTATCCAGCGTCAAAATTACTCATGCTTGATACGACAAGCTGGTGAGTTTGTTTGCCACATTTGGTGCTCAGTAATGTGCGAAACCCGAAGCGCTTAATGCGTGCGAGTTTGTGCGTGCCAATAACTACGTACTTATCCGTAGTCAACAGTGCTCAATTAGCAGCAGTAAGCAGCACTGCCTATCTAACCGGTGTAGAAAGCGTGATGCAAGGAAAGAAAGGATCAATGGGATCTTGTTGGCTGTATGGGTGAATCTAGCTTCCCCAGCAGGCTCGTGCCTGTAATAGCACCGCTCCAACGCCTTCTTAACAAAAACAGGTAGAAAAAGCAGAAGGTTAAATTATGTCGTCTGGTATGTCGTCATTCACAGGTGTAACGCCATGACAGCTGAACAAAGCTCGCGCAGATAGCTAGAAGAGGACACGAACCAGCAACTTCTGAGCCATGCAGTGCACGATGCATACGCTGGCCCACCCGATTACTTGCGACACAGCGCTCCGAAGAGAGTGTGCTAAACGTTATCATTCACGCGCTAAGTTCACATCCCCTAAAGTATTAGGGAGGAGTCAGAGCACATTCCTCTTAAACTTACTTAGGGTGATGTGTAGGCTGAAAGGTTGGAGTGTCCTTGACTCACTACAGTACGGACATTTTTTTTTTCATTTACGCACTCCAGCATTATCTATCATAATCATCATCCGCCTATGTTTTTTTTTTGGTCCACTGCTGGACGAACGCATCTCCCTGCAATCTCCAATTATCCCTGTCCGGCGCCAGCCGATTCCAACTACCGTCCGCGAATGTCCTAATCTCATCGCCCCACGTAGTCTCCTGCTGTCCTCGACTGCGCTACCCTTCTCTTGGCACCCATTCTGTAACCCTAATGCTCCACCGTTTATCTAACCTACGCAATACTTGACCTGCCCAGCTCAGTTTGTTCCTGTTAATGTCAATTAGAATATCGGCTATACCCGTTTGCGCTCTGATCCAAACGGCTCTCTTTGTCTCTTAACTTTATGCCTAGCATTTTTCGTTCCATCGCTCTTTGCGCCGTCCTTAACTTGTACTGAAGCTCCTTTGTCAGCCCCATATGCCAGCACCGATAAAATGCACTGATTGTACACCTTTCCTTTCAATGATAATGGTGAGGTTCCACTCAGGATCTGACAATGCGTGCCGTCTGTGCTCCAACCAATTTTCATTCTTCCGTAAATTACCTTCTCATGATCAGGGTTGCCGGTGAGTAATTGACCTAGGTAATAGTACTCCTTCACAGAGGCTGATTGGCCATTCCGAACTCTTGTTCCCTTGCCCGGCTATTCACCATTATCTTTATCTTCTGCATATAAATCTTCAACCCCACTCTTACACTCATTATTTTATTTTATTTATTTAGAACATACTGCAGGCCCAGTGAAGGGCTCTGGCAGGAGGAGCACCATGAGTCCAAAATCGGAAAGTACAAGGCAAGATACGAACAATGGCATCAATTCACGGAACGCCGTGTTCTAAGGCATCAGTGTCAACGAGCGAAGGTAATGGCAGTTCATTCCATTCGGCTATAGTATGCGGGAAAAAAGGCCCTCAACCATTTGTTGTAACTCGTCTCCAGTGTTGCTGAACAGCGTCTAGACCGTGTTTATATTAGTATATGGATAAAGAGTACTGTGTTGTGGTGGTGTGCTTTTCAGTACTTCCTGTGAATTAAGAAGAAAGAAATCTCCCAACTTGTATCAGCTGCCACTAGTGGCAATCAGCCACAATTCCTGGAGTAGTCCATCGAAAAGCTCTCTTCACATCCACACGGCAGCGTTGCTTGCTACGGCTCCTTCATCGTGATTGACTGTTTTTTTTTTTCGTACTGCCAAATGGATCCGAGCCTTTGGTCGCCCGAAGAAGTCCTCGAGAAATATTTGCTCTGGAATTAGGCGTGACAGCCGTGTTTTCCGCTGGTAAATGGCGCGTCTTGTCACGTAGTGAGGCCATCAAAAGGAGAACTTCTTCCGTTTGGCTTGATGCGAAAGTGCTTTCTAGGAAAGCGAAATATTGTGTAACAGTTTTGTTTGTGTTAGTAGTTCACTGTTACAATCTTCGTGCCGCCGAACGTTGATTCTGAGAGCAATATCTGCCAAAGCTAATCAGATCCTTGATGTTGCTTACTGTAGCTAAGTGCGGACGTACTTTGTCAACGCGTGAATACTGTTGTTTGTAAGTATGCGTGACTCTAGGTCCGCTGTTGTATATCAAAACTTTGTTTATTCTTCGACCCACCAACGAGCAACGTTTAGGGGTATTCATAGCATCGTCAGTGCTTATCAAAGAACACCACGATTCCAGGGGGTAACGGCTGAGGCACCCCTTATAACCCATGTAAATGTGTCTTTCGAGTTTACGGTAAACATTGCCACTATGTTGCGTAACGCACTTTCACTACGACCTCTAAGAAAGTAAACTGGCTGAGTGCAACCTTGGCCATTCGACTACGTACGAGACTACTTCTCCCTCTCGAGAAACTCCAACCCGGTGTAATTAAATAGAGCAGAATCTTGCCACGGAATGTCGAAGCATGCTGAGATTGTGAAGCGATGCACGAGGCTGTGTATCAACGGATTCCAGGGAAATTGCATCTCTCCTACTCTCACAGCACAGCAGTTTCTGTCACTCCTGAGTAATGCATGTCAATTCCACAGAAAGTAATTATAATTATACCGTAGCAATGTGTAAGTAATGCTTTTCGGTTTTCTTGGTGTTTTGGAAACATGTAATGTTTATTAGGGTGGGTAGTCAGTGGCCGCTCTGCATATTGCGACTTCCATTAGAAGCAAACTAAGGCTCGTTCGATGAGTCACGTTTGGAAAGCAGTGCATAAAACTGGCGCCGCATTGCGGCGTGCGTATGGTGCATTTTCGAAGGTTTATGCACCAAGCGATATTTTACGTTGTCACATTAGACGTGAATGCTTCCTAGATGGCGCGACCTAATAAATGTTCTAGTCCAAAATCCCGTATTTAAAGGCAGGCGCACCACACGCATGCTTTTGTAAGCACGTTTTGTTTTCTGGAAGCCGTTGTTTCACGCCGAAAGTTCTTCCCAGGTTCTGGCGTTAAGCTGCTCAACACAACGTTGTATGCTCCATTCTCCTTTACTAGCCACGGCGGTTACCTACAGTTGCTTGTGGAATGAAAACGCTTTCGTGTATCGCGCTTCCGATGCATGTTTAGGAACCCGATGTACAATTTAATCCCGAGCCCTACACTACGGCGCCTCTGCGTTGCTTTGATTCATGAAAGTCCACAACAGTTCATCTCAAAGATGATGAACTGAACTGATTATATCGGGAGGTTGCAAGCCGAGATGTGAAGTATAAAACAAACCGCCTCGATATGTTGTCATTTATCTGGAAGCGACAAACGATGCTCGCAATGCAGAAACGGGGGCCACGTGAACGCGACGAACAGGAGAGGACATATAGCGCACGTGCAAGTTGTAGTCCGCATGTGTAGGAGAGGAAGGCACACGGGCACGTTATCCGTCTCACGGTGCTGAACGCCGTTTAGTACCCGAGATTCCTTCCGTGTTGCTTTGTTTACTTATTTCCTTTCCCACAAAGTCCGCGCTGCTCTCTGCTCATTTCCCTACTTTTCCCCTCTCCCTAAAACTCTTGCCACAAAGGGCGTGCTGAGTGCACTTGCTCGATTTTCCTTTTTTTTTTTTACAAAATCATCGCCGCGCCTCTACAATACAATATATTTACAGATAAAAGAAATAGTCTTCTGCCGGAGAAAACTTCACAAATGGTCACTTTGTTAATCATAAAGATAATATATTCTGACACCATATCATCAAGCAGTAGTTTTTCTTTAGGTTTAGGAGTGGCTGCTAATAAGGACTGAATCTAATGCCAGGTATTGTCTAACGTTGGCATGGATATGTTATACATGAATTTGAAAAATTTACTAATGTGGAAATACAGACTTTGCAGAACCCTCACCCGAAATGTAATGAATTCACGTAAGATATAAATTGACATAATGAATTTGTCCGCTTTGAATGGTCTAATGGACGCCGCTTAGAGAACCGCGATATCTGTCCTTCATGCAGAGCTATTTTTTTTTTGTAAACTTGGTGCTCCTTATTTTTTGAACTTTCAATCTTTTGAAAATTCTTTTAACAATATTCATGCCATAAATCAAAATTTAGCTTCCGAGGGTCACTAGAATTGAGCTTTCTTTCTGAATGCAACAAATTTTATTGAAGTCGAGCTAAGGGTTATCTCAGAAAAGCCTTTCTGCGTTTTACGTGTATTTGAATAGGCCAGGTCGGACTTGGGCTCGAGCAAAAGCTTCCTCTTAAGCTTACGCTTTCTCTTAAATTCATGTATACAAGATACACCCAGTGAAGTACACGACACTATTACAGAGAGAACACATTCACGGTAAATATGCGGATATTAGCATAACAGAGTTGTGTCAGATAACGAGTACTTCATCTTTAAAGGCTGGGCCTTCTAGTGCATGGTTTCGTTTACCAATATCGAAATGAAAATCACAAAGGCAACCTGCCCAACTAAGTAGGTCGGGCTGCAACATGCCCTTTCCACTTGGATTGCGTTGTTCGGTTTACAAATATTAAACTAGAAGGACCTTATGTAGGAGCTAAACACAAAAATACGAACAGAATAGAAATGGAGAAATGTGATTTGCAATGAATACGACACAAATTGCAGAATGTTGTGTATGCGTGCCCAACGTATAAGGAAAAAAATTACCATCCCTTCCCCTACGGGAAAATGGGGGTAAGCGAAGCTTGTCCTGCGTGCACCTGAACATTCTCACTGTTAAGTAACCCAGAGATAACGGTGCCGGATTGCTTCGGCCACCTGCTCCCTCAGCTCGGGATCTTTTAACGCGATAGCGTTAAGGAGCTCGTGTCGCAGAAAAACCGGCGTCGGCGGCGTCGGCGGCGTTATCCGTGAGCAAAAATGGCGGTAGGCAATTCATAAATAAAAACAACTTGCAAGATGGGCTGGGTGGGAATCGAACCAGGGTCTCCGGAGTGCGATACAGAGACGTTGCCACTCAGCCATGAGCTCTTTTTTTTTCTTTATTGCCGGTCATTGGCCCGGATAAAAAATACACATTCACAAATAATCAAAAGGCACACTCACAATATGTTAAAAACGACCGCAGAACTTGTGCGGCAGCGCTTGTGCTAAAACTCCCTTATCGCCAATAATAATTCCACACGTGGCAACCACTCTGGGATGCACTCCAGCAACTTTTGTTCCTCTACAAAGTTCCTTATGCTTTCTTTAAAATACTGGCGAGCCGCTCTTGCATCGAGATCGGTGTGCCTTACCACCATTCTACATTTCCAAATAGTATGCAGGACCATGGGGGGGGGGGGAGAATGCAGGAAAGGCAGGGATGTTAACCAGTCAATAGTCTGGTTGGCTACCCTACACTGGGGGATGGGAGAAGGGGAAGAGAAAGAAGGGAGAGAGAAGGTGTAGATACGCGTACGGACAGCACTTCAGTTAGAGTCGCTCGAGCAAACCAGAAGTTCTGAGAAAACACAAAAGTGCCTTCACTGCCTTCTGAGCCGATGATCGGTCGGGACGGTGCTCTAATATGGTCTGTTCATTCAGAGGACGATCGTCTAGTTTCCTCAATGTGTTGGACAAAGACTGTCTTTGTGCTTGAAATTGTGGACAATGGCACAATAAGTGGACAATGTTCTCCTCGCATCCGCAAACATCACATGCAGGAGTATTAGCCATGCCAATTAGTGCTGAGTAGGCATTCGTGAAGGCAACTCCAAGCCATAACCGACACAGAAGAGACGCTTCACGTCGGTGTAGACCCGCTGGAGGTTTGAGTTGAAGTGACGGGTTTAGTCTGTGCAGTCTTGTGCGCCTTGTATGTGCGGTGTTCCACTCTGCCAAGGAGATCGTGCGTGCTAGAATGCCAAGTTGCCTCGCGGCGTCGGTCCTTGAGAGAGGAATGGGGACGCAGCGGTCTTCTTGGTTTGACGTCCGAGCTGCCTTATCGGCGTCATCATTTCCAAGGATACCGCAATGACCTGGTATCCACTGAAAAGAGATATCATGTCCTTTTGCTATTAAGTGATGAACAAGTTCCGCGATTTCGCACGTGAGCTGATCGTGAGTTCCATGTCGGAGAAACGACTGCACACATTGCAAGGCCGGCCTTGAATCGCAGAAGACTGCCCATTTTCTAGGACTTTCAGCGTTTATCACTTGAAGCGCGTCGCGGAGAGCCGCGAGCTCTGCAGCTGTGGACGTAGTGACATGGGAAGTCTTGAACCGCTTGGTTATTCTCATTGCTGGTATAACTAGAGCGCCGCCGGAACTGGTTGATGTAGTTGATCCATCAGTGTAGACGTGTGTGCAGTCGCTGTATTTCTCGTACAAGAGAAGTAAAGTTAGTTGCTTGAGCGCTGATGATGGCAAGTCCGACTTCTTCTGAAGGCCTGGGATTGTAAGGTTCACTTGAGTACGGCGCATACACCATGGAGGAATGGAAGGCCTTGCCGCAGGTGTGTAACCTGACCTGAAAGAGGCACAGTGCGCGAAGACAGTCGCACTGAATGTCGTGTGGGGCCTATCTACTGGGAGACTTGCTAGGTGGTGGGTAGGGGTCCGGGCAAAGTGTCGTATGTGCACACGCATTGTTTCAATGATAATGTGCGTTTTAATAGTGAAATCTTGAGCGACTGCAATAACCTCAGTCGCTGACGCACTCCGCGGTAGACCGAGACATATCTTGAGGGCTTGGGCTTGGATGCTTTGAATTATATTCAGGTTAGTTCTGCAGGTGTTGGACATGACCGGTAGACTGTACCGTAGGAATCCAATAATGAGGACCCTGTACAGTTGCAGCATAGAGTGTACTGGTACTCCCCAGGTCTTTCCTGCAAGGAACTTAAACATATGACAAATTCCTGTCAGGCGCTTTTTCACATAATTCACATGAGGGGTCCAGGAGAGATTTTTATCAAGGACCACCCCCAAAAATCTGTGACTCGTGTTGTACGAGATCATGTGTCTGTCGACGGATATCATGTATGGAGACATTGATTTCCTGGTAAATGCCACCGCTGCGCACTTTTCGTATGATATACGAAGTCCTTGTTCTCTAAGGTAGGATGATGTTAAAGTGGCTGACTTTTGAAGCCGCGCGCGAAGCTGCAGTCGCGTCACAGCCGACGTCCAAATGCAAATGTCGTCGGCATAGATGGAGAGCCTAACGGTGCCTGGCAGGATGTCGGAGAGTCCAATGAGTGTTAGACTGAAGAGCGTTGGGCTGAGTACACCGCCCTGAGGCACCCCACGGTTACTGTAATGCTGTGAGGTCGGGCCATCCTCGGTAAGCACGAAAAAGGATCTCTTATGTAGATAGCTACTTATCCAGAGATAGACTTTGCCGCCAAGTCCTACTGCCTCTAACGCGTTGAAAATCGCTTCGTGCGTTACGTTATCGTACGCTCCTTTAACATCCAGAAACAGGGCAGCAGATAATCTTTTGCAGGACTTCTGGTGCTCGACGTACGTCACTAAGTCGATAACGTTGTCTATGGAAGAACGGCCACGCCTGAAGCCGGCCACTGCATCTGGATATACCTGGTAATGTTCGAGGTACCATTCTAGCCGTGCTAGAACCATCCTCTCCATTAGTTTTCCGATGCAACTGGCAAGCGCAATTGGTCGGTATGATGCAATGTCTACAGGCGACTTGCCAGGCTTGAGTAGTGGAATTAGGCGACTGGTCTTCCATTCCTGCGGAACCGTACCTGTCTGCCAGGAGCTGTTGAACAAGAGCAGGAGCTCTTTTCGAGCCTCTTCGCCAAGATTGCATAGGGCACGGTAGGTTATACCGTCGGGTCCTGGTGAAGATGAACGCTTGCACAAGGCCAGTGCAGCTTCGAGCTCGTCCATGGAGAAAGGACTATCCATGCGGGGGTCGCGTGAAACCGGTGAGTGGTGGAGCGTCGATGTTCCAGCGGAACTAGTTTCGCCAGCAATCCTCCTGCAGAAAGCTTCCGCTACGTCAATCTCGCTGCATTGTTGGTGAAGGGCCAAAGACTTAAAAGGGTGGCGCTGCTGAGGGGTTCCACGGAGACCACGAACAGTTCTCCATATGTGAGACAAAGGTTTTCGTGGATCCAAAGATTCGCAGAATGATTTCCATCTTTGCGATGCGAGTTTGTCCATGCGACGCTGAATCTTCTTTTGAGTTCTTCTGGCCAACCTCAAGTCATGTACAGACTTCGTGCGCCTGTATCTTCGCTCTGCACGACGACGAATTGCACGAAGCTTCTCTAGCTCGATGTCGTATTCGGTGCGTGTATACGTTCTCAGAAGCGAATGTTTCGCAACCTCTAGGGCACCTTTTATGATGTCCTCTAGGCTAGAGGACACGTCATCACGACAGCCGTCTTCGACAATTGACTTGAACATTGGCCAGTCGATACATTGTGTGACGCCGGCTAACCTGGAGTCCGTCAACCCTTCAACCCTAAGATAAGTGGGTAGGTGGTCACTTCCCCGCGTTTCAATATCCGGAAACCACCTGACCTTTCTAGTGAAAGAGCGTGAAACAAAGGTCAGGTCCAGGCAGCTACAGTAGGCAGTTCCACGCAGGAAGGTGGGGCTTCCATCATTTAACAAGCACAGTTCTTGTTCGGAGGCAAATGACACTAATTTTCTGCCTCTCGAGTTTATCTTAGAACTTCCCCAGAGATGGTGGTGGGCATTAAAATCTCCAGTAATCACCAAAGGCTGCGGAGTCGCCGTCGTGATTCGCCGTAATCTCTCGCAGTCCAGCCGACTTGAGGGCGATATGTAGGCTCATATCATATCATATCATATCATATCATATCATATCAAATGGGGTACCATCATCACTTTTTATTGGCAAGTAGCGAATCCCATACGCATCTAGGGGGAGATCTTTTTTGATTGTATACTTACACCGATGGGCATGTCTTGCATACAGATAGATTATTCTGTCACTTTGATGGCTAACATAAATATTGCGCAGATCCCAGGCAGTCTGGGAATCGATGTGTTGCGAAGCATTTCGCAGCTACCTGGCTATCCGGCGTTAGGCTTTCCGCATGGCGATACCGTGTAGACCAACGTTCTTGTTTAAATTGAGTAGTGTGTGGGTCAAGAGCGTACGTGTGCGTGACGTCAGCAGCACGACGACAACCACGTTGAAGACGATCGTATGGAGGCAACGGCATGATTTCTGCGCAAGCCTTTCGAAGCGGGCTTTCGACATGGCGACGGTCGGTCTCCACATATTTAGCGGACGAGTGTAAGTAAAAGAAACACAGATTGTGACGCCACCAGCGACAACGTGTTGAACAATCATACGTACCTACGGCTGTGTCCGGTGTTGTACATTAAAACGACGATGGCATTTCTACACTGGCGGAGAAATGTTAAAACGTGCTTATGTGGGCCGATCGTTCAAAATTTGATTGTGGAGTGTTACGTGCCAAAAACCACGATATGACTATCAGGCGCGACGTAGTGTGGGGACTGCGGTATAATTTGAACCACGAGGGGATTTTCGACGTGCCTCCAAGGCTCGGGACACGGGGGTGGTCTACCATTTCGGCCGCCATCGAAATGCGTCCACCATGCCGAGATTTCATCCCGCGACCTCGGGCTTAGCTGCGCAACGCCAGTAACCACTAAGCCACTACGGGTGGTGGGTGACCATGATGTCGGCACAACGTCGCACAGTTTCTACGCAGCCTAAGCTGCAACGAGGAACGTACTGGTGAAAGTGACCCAGTCCCGGCGATTGTGTAACCTAACACGGTGCCAACACTGCCTCGACGGTGTGACTCTGTCACAACGGCGTAACACTGTCACAACGGCGTAACAGTGTCACAATGGTGTAACGCTGTCACAAAGCTGTAACGTAGTCACAGCGGTTGACCGAATTGTTATAGAGAGAGAAAAGAAGAGATTGTGACTTAATGGTAAGAGCACAGGGCTGCAGTGCTCGACGGCAGAGGCTCGAATCTGCCGTCAATCATACACTATTGTCTTTTTCATTAAAGCGAAGCGACGCAAGAGCTAAACTACCTGGCTACCTAAGTACCCGCCTTCCTACTACTTACGGCGAAGTGCCAAGAATGAGGCAAATTGTGCTTCGCAAGAGACGTGAAAAGCACTCATATATTCATCGGGACGAGTTTAAGTTTTGCCATCATTTCAACGAGCACCATTTTTTTTTCAGTACAACTCTCTGACCGCCTGTTAGAGAGCATTGCGGGCATATTGAACAGTGTGTGAAAAAATACGGCACTCATTCAAAATCATCCTGGACTCGTATAGGGTACTACCGTTTGCGACGCCGTTTTTTGGACTCGATCCGTGTGTCGTAGATGAGGCACGGTATCGCTACATCGAATCATCCTTGACAGTTCAATGTTGCTGTGGTTAAACGCATTTCAATATTTTGAAACATAACTGTTTCTGGCTCTTCAGGTGTGCAGTATGTGTAGATTGCCATGTTGTTTATATACTGACCGTGAAAGCCGGAGTCACCTATGAATAAATACTGAAGTAGCCACTGTTGAGCAAAAATTGAGAAACGTAACAAATTGTGCGAAATCTCGTAAATTGTGATTGACAAATTTACCGGCTTTCCAGACTTACCTAAAATGAACATTTACCACTGCAGGACTATGTGCCGCTTCCATTCCAACTCCATACCGGAATCGCTGGCTCTTATTTCATTCCCGATTCCATCTGCGCCACTGATACTGGAATCATTCAAACTACAAACCTACCATCCGCAACTCTGCTTACCACATGGATTTGTCTTTGTTTTTTGCTTGTGGATTCAAACATTCTTGCGGCCTTATTTATTGCGCTTTATCTGCCTAATTTACAGAGCAGTCCTTTATTTCTAAGTGCAAAAGACAATAATACCTTTCACACATGCAGAATTAACGCAGATTGTTGCTTTAACAACACAAAAATTTGTTGAAAGTGATGCATGTGCAAAGTCACCAAGTCATTTAAAGGAAGGAGGACGAAGTTTAGTCAAGTCTCTCTATACTTTGCATAATTCCCATGCTGATTGAAGCATCATGCTTGTATTTGCATCAGACACTACCGCCAGAATTTGCTCAAGAAATTGTTTTCTTATGTACTTCATCATTTGCTTCGAATGTCCATTCAGCCCCACTATCTGCCTCTTTTCGGGACAGGCCGGGAGAAAGAAACAAGATTACTATGAAATAATGACCCAGGCTTAAGCAATCGAGTTCTGCGCAGCTTCACAACTTGAAGGCTGTGAATTGATTCAATTGAATTTATTTGACGATATCAAAAATGTTGTCAACCTTCGTCCCCGCCCTTTACGCAACATTTGATTGTCTAATGAATATGAACAAATGGCATGAAGCGAAGAGCAAATAACAACACACGCGCACACAGGCACACAATGACGAGCACTTTGCTTCAGCGCGGTTGAGTCGACGCCAAATGTAGTGACACGACATTATGTGCGATGCGCACATAAGCGTTCAGGAAAGGAAATTAATCAGTGGAAGAAAACAATGGATATACACAAAGAAATGATCAATCTCCCGTGTAGCGCACCTTGCACAATTAATACAGCCTTCGCGCTGGCTTCCAGCCACTTCCTCCATTGCTAGAATGTGCCACGCAGTGTTCCCGCTCCGTGGCCTTGAATCTTATAGCCCGTTCAATTCCAACTGAGTTTCAGCCCGAATTTAACCTTTCGTCTGGCAACTTCAGTCAATGACGCCGTCCGTCACATGACCCGGTAAGTCAGTCTCATCCCTTGCCACGGTGCGACAGGTTCTTGGGGCACGACGCTGCCGTCCCTCGCGCAGTGTTCACCACTTTGTCGACTATCCAGGTTAGTTGCGTTGACTATTCTAGTGAATATATTAACGGAAAGTGCTTCTTTACCACGATGCTATGCCCTTTAGACTCGGGGTGGTGCGGTGCGCTTGAAATCAACCAGAACGCGATTGCTTATGAAACGGTCTTTGGCTTGTTAGGTGTCACAGACGTGCTCGTCTAAACCGTCCGATGTTTCGCAAGACGCCTCGCCAAGCGCGGACTGTAAGAACCGGTTGGAAACTTGCTAGTAGTTCGTTGTTAATTGGTTGAATGCTTCCTTCGTAAGAGTGGTCGTACGACAGAACGGGTTTTTTACACGCACACATGTGTCGTGCCTCAGAAACTTCTGATCCCTTGCTGCGACTGTACAAAAACACTCGCAATTTTCTTCGAAACTGTGTTATAAGTGCTTGGCGTTGACTATGGTATGACGTACGGGATAGTTTGTACAGTCATGTTAATTAGGAAATACCTGTCAGAACCAATCGATCTGTCGGTCGATGCCCAGTGGAAAGGACCCTTCAACTACTATGGGAACTTGTAACATACTAGCGACCCTTTCGGTGCGGTAATGGTTATAATTATTACGAAAAGTACGATTGCTTCTGTGTACTTTTGTTGCGGGCTTTGTTGTTGTTCTTGGGCAGCGTTATTCTCAATTCTGCCCTAGCTTTGCCAGCAATCACAGCTGTCTTAATATATCTAAATGGACTAAAAGACTGGCCACGGAGTCATGATCTGGTGCAGGCTACCGGTATAATTAGCCCCCGGTGCGATCCGCTCGGGACAAGGCGAATTAAAATCCACAGATGACATTTTTAGACGGGAATGTTCGCATTGAGTAACCGTCTAGTCATGCTCGACAATGCGCAACCTGTGCGGAATATTTTCCCGACGCTGAATGAGACGTCGATTACAGACGCGATGTTGCTGTACGGCGATCGTCGACGCAAATATGTAAACGCCCTGGAACACCCGATCATTTGTTGAGCACGATAACTCGGAGGGGAAACGCTTAGCGTTTATGATTCGCGACGTTTTTTATGTGTAACATTAGCATTCTGACTTGGGTTGTTTGGTTGATCTTCATACAACATAATAGTAGCAGAAAAAAGACTCCAGAAAGACTTTGTATGCAACTAGGCTGCACAGATTTGGAACACGCACGTTATTGCTAATGCCCCCCCCCCTCCCCTGCCTTGGCTGTATGTATGGGCTAAAATTCTAGCGGAAAGTCAGCTCTGGTTCTGTTTAGCGCATGTGTTCTTTTAGTTATTGTGCGCTGTTATCATGTTAATTGCTCCAATAGAAATTCGGCTTAATGAGAAAATACTCATTAGTGCGGAAATTTTTTCAGCTTGGAAAGAAATTAACAGTACTGTGAAGCTCAGCTCGGAACGCGAAAGGCATGACAGCGTGCTTCCGGAAATGGGCAGGACGCTCATCGCAATCGCATATTTCACGACTGCGATATTGATGAATAAAGCTGCTGCAGTTTATCTGGCGCCAGAAGTGCCCTTTGCACCTTACACCCGTAATCGCCTATCTTTATCGCGCAAATTTTTAGCAAGGACCATTTCAATGCTGCTGGAAACATGGCCAGAAACGCCTGATTGCATTTGATTTCTAGTACCAGATGGAAAGGATAGAAGTGCGCTTTCGTACTTTTACTTGATAAACTCGTTTGCCGGTCACAGCGCGTAATCTTATCTTGCGACGGCGCACAGCGGAAAAAAAATAGCTGCGATCAAAATGAACAAGCCGCTGCTCGTGAACTCGTGCTGGACTGTGTCGTCAAATTTGTTGAAGGCACTCGAGAGAACACATGCGGTCTTATTAGCCTTTTACAGGGTCCTCAAAATTCAACCATAAACTTTTACCCGGCAGCTATGTTAGAGAGAGAGAGAGAGAGCAAATGATAAATGAAAGGTAGGGAGGTTAACCAGGACTGAGCCCGGTTGGCTACCCTACACTGGGGAAAGGGAAACGGGGGCGGAAAGATTAAAGAAAGAAGAGAAAGTCCACCGGGGATATCGTTCAGTCACTCAGTCCGGATCACAGACGCTGACTAAATCCTATATCTTTCAAATATCGCAGCAGCGCTTTTGGGACTTTTGTAGCTGCTATATGCGAGGCCATGGTCCCAAGATCTTGTTCAAGGTGAACGGTTTTCTATCTAACTGGTTGAGAGCTGTGCAGAGATCTTGTCTTTCATTTTCAAATGATGGGCAGTAGCACAGTAGATGGTCTATAGTTTCTTCGACACCGCAGGCATTGCACTCGGCGCTATCAGCCATTCCAATTAAAAACATATATGCATTCGTGAATGCGACGGCCAAGCGTAATCGGCACAGCATTGTTTCCTCATTACGCGGAAGCCCTGGTAACAGTCGCAGTTGCAGAGATGGATCAAGGGAATGCAATCGATGTTGAGTGAAATCAGGTGTGTGCCACTTCTCCAATGTCATATGTTGCGCTAGCTTGCCTAAGTGTCGGGCTGCGTCAGTACGCGATAAAGGTATAGAAACAAGGGTTGCTCATCGTGTGCTTTCTTAGCAGCTTCGTCAGCGAGGTCGTTGCCGGAGATACCGCAATGGGCCAGGCAGCCACTGAAACACGACGTCGTGCCCTTTCGCAATCATGTGATGGTGCATTACTCGCATCTCCGATACGAGTTGTTCACAGGACCCGCGACGAAGAGGTGACATAAGACATTGTAAGGCCGCCTTTGAATCACAGAATATTGCCCACCGATTAACCGGTTGGTTGTTAATATAATCAACGGCCCCTCGGAGGGCAACAAGCTCCGAACAGGTCGATGTTGTCAAGTGAGAAATCTTGTATCGGATGCTTAGTGATCGTGATGGTATAACCACTGCCCCGATCGAGCTGGTCTGGGTGGAAGAGCCATCCGTATATATGTGGACTCGGTCAAAGTAGAAAGCGTGCAAACAATCCAAAGCTGCTTGCTTCAAGGCCAAGGTAGGCAGGTCGTTCTTCTTTCTTATCCCTGGAACCGTAAGACGCACTTGAGGTTGTTTTAAACACCACAAAGCTGAGGTTGAACGTGCTGATGGTGTGAACCCCGATGGTAGGGAGGCACGATGCTTGCTGACCTCGTTGGAGAAGGATGCCTGTGGTCGTCGTTCTGGCAGACAGGCAAAAAAGCTTGATTGAATCTGAGATATGCAAATGTTGCTAGTACAGATGACTTGTGCGCTATGATGATCATAATTTGCGCGTTCAAGTAGAGTCACCAAGCAGATCAGTTCAAGCACATCAGTTGTCCGGCTTCCAGCTAGACTCGCGCACTATGCGGCAACATCTACGTCACATGGGGGAAGGCAGGGGGTCCTTTATTATGGGGAAGATGCTTTTATTTCTCTCTCTCTCTTATTACCCTAAAGACTTTGTTCGACACACGTGAAAGCTACGCTTTCTGCAGGGAAGCAGACATAATGTACACTTTTATTTATGGAACCCCCTCCCCCCTTTCTCTCCAAGCGAAAGTAATCTCGAGGCGAATCGGGAGGTTCCTTGAGAATGCGCAACCGTTGGCATTTCACCACGCGACGCCGAGAATGAAAGCGCATGGATGGGCAGCTCTCAAAATCAAAGAATAGGCGCCTCGAAGACTTGCAATATATTGAGCATGCGCACATTCGTATACCATGCCGGGGCTTTTGTGTCAACGCGTTCGGCTATTGGTCGGGAAGGCGAAGTGAGTAAGAGCATTGAATAGATTCAGAGAAGATCCCGCCTCCTGCATTCTCATTGCACACAGAAGCGTCAGTAGTTATTACATTGCAAGTGCTTAGCTATCGTAGGTGGCCCCATGCAAGGTATTAGTTAAATCTCGCCTTGGTAATAGTTTAAAATAATTTGGAAATATGTCCTCGAACTCAATTTGTAGCTCTGTTAAGGCAACATTTCAATTGCAAGCTTGGAGTATGGACACATCCATTTTTTGCAACTGTGCTTGCACAAATATTATATGATCGCTGTGTAACAAATCCGGTAACATCCACTTTTCCCTCAACTACAGGCCAGTATCTCTTGTAGTTGCTAATAAGCCCAACGACATGATTGCAAGGAGAGTATGCAGATTCGTATCGCAAGCAGCACGACGAAAAAAAAGGACGTTTGGCACGTCAACATCTGTAGCAACTTGGGTGCATGGTAAACATGCGCTTTTTAAACTTTTTTTTTTCTCTAGGCAGAAATGAGGCTGGAGCATTTTATTAAAACATATGTGTGTCCATAATTATGCGTTATGTCTGTTGTAAACCTGCTTTTTCTTGTACACGCCAGGTGTGTTTGCAACATCTCACTGCGTACAAAACCAATCAATAAGAACCCGGCAAGAAGCTAAACAAACGAGAGAGCACTCCCAGTTACAAACCATGCTAAACCAACGAGACAACTATCCTAGCAACAAACTGTGTAAAAAAAATTAGTGACATGAATTTGGAGCTTCTAAGCACAACGTGTGGATACGACACTATCTACATCCAAGAGTCGGGCAACTTAAAACAGCAGCTACGCCAACATCAGAACGATGTGCTTAAGGAAAGAGTGGAGTAAAATGCTTTGGCATAGCACGCAGCAACGACTAAGCACAATTGTGACTGGATGAACTCTAATATAATCGGTCAGGAAATAAACTGGAAGCCACGCCTGTAACAGGAGCCTCTAGAGATAAATCAACAGGACACGCGCTCAAATGACACGAAGAAACCCTTTCCCCGTTTTATTGCGCGGAGCTTGCATCACATGCTGAAACATACTTAATTTGGCACCTCTACTTTGTTGCCGCATTCTGAAGAAGGCTTCCCTATGGAAGCCGGAAAGTCTTACTTTTAAAGTTTTATTTCGTTGGTCTATGTCTATGTTGTTATGTTTCATCCCTAACAGACAGGCGTGCGTGAAACTCTCAATGATGCAACGTTTGTGCTAAAGCATAGCTTAAGGCACCTTTTGCCTAAACCACGTCTTTAGGTTGTAGAGCACGTTTCTTCTAGACACTTTAGAGCGTATTATTCACACTACTAAACTTCAATTTGCTAACAGTGCAACAACTTACGCTCTTTAAGGAGCGAATATTTCCAAAATAAGTGCACGGAGGCTTCAGCTTGAAGCAAGCTTAGCAGATATGCTGTTGGTCTGCTAAGCACGAGGTCGCGAGGTTGTATCCCGGCCACGAAGGGCGCATTTCGATGCGGGCGAAATGCGAAAACTTCCTCGTGCTTAGACCTAGTTCCACGTTAGCGAACCCCAGGTGGTTGAACTTTCCAGAGGCCCTCAATGCGGCGTGCCTCATAATCGAATCGTGGTTTTGACGCGCAAAACGCCATAATTTATTTCTTTTGGAATGTGTATGCTCGTATAAATAGCTCAATTAACATCGGTAGACAATAAAGATTGATTATGTCGCTGGCAATGACAGTCGTATGTTAACCTACCTTCCCAGAACTTTTATTTACGGTTGCGTGCAGCTCAAATTACTGCTATACAAAAAAATGCTCCGAGCTCAAGTAAAATATGCAGTACCTCTATGGCACACTGGTCTCGAACTCTAATCACTTATAGCAGGATTATAGGTGGTGTAATACCGTGCATTTCGTTTCGTTATTTACATTTATTACTGCGCTGACGCCATTACAGCTATTAAAGACGTCCTTTCTTTAAGCAGTCTTTCTAAACGTAAACTATGGCGCCTTTGCTTGTTTCGTAAGATTAGTTATAACATTGCATTGCCTAAAAAAAGGCTCCCAACAAAACCGTCTTACATTTTCAGATGCATTGATAACTGCCATACAGTATGTATTCCATTTTTAAGCATTAAGTGTTGTCATGACTCATTCATCCCATATACACATTTGTGTTGGAATTGCCTTCCCCATAGCGTGGCCGCCATTACAAACCATTATTCTTTTAAGGGTGCTGCCATGCACCTATATTTTTTTTAACTAGCGACATAAGTGTTTCATTTCCATCCTTGTTGTTTTATCGTCAAGTTTTTTTTTTCTTATAAGGGTGCTGTAGTTTCGTTGTATTTATTTGCATTATTACCTCCCGCCTCTCTGCAATGCTTTAAGAGCCTTGACGGTGAATAAGCAACGATAGCGAGGTTAGAAGCACGAATAACAGCTATCAGAACAAGGGTGTTAGAAGTGCGGCGTATACAGCAAGCAATGTAGCATCTCTTTTATTTCAGGGACAATACACACCTTTACTGCGCACTGGAACAGCACATATTACTTGGCCTGTAACCCCCGCTTCCATACGACGCAGGCGAAATCCTGTTGGCGTTATCAACGGACGCAACTCTTCGACTTGGAATGCGCCTCTGCTCATAGTGCTGACACAATCCGCGCCTGCATCGTTGTCAACATGCGTATTCCTGCCTTGGTGTCACCAGCAAAGCTCGTCTTCGGTGATTCGCCAACATCGAGGGTTGCATCATCCAGCCAGGAACATTGAAAGGACTCTCCCACGTGCTCTTCACCTTCCGTGGCAACGGGAACAGCCCTTTCGGCATGGCCCGTTTTTCTTGACCTCTGCTGCCATGCAGGTGTGTACTAAAATTTCGTTACATGCTAGTAAACAGTGATAGCTAGACGTATTGCTGTTCCCATGCCCGCTGATCTTGTGCTAGAATAGTTGACTATTACGAATATTTACCATCTTTCCTGGCCTTAATGTTCTGGGGTTGTTGAGACAAACCCATAGGCGGAACGATAAATAGGATTGAATTCCAGATATAAAAACACTACCTGAGTATCCTGCAGGGCAATTGAAGTTCACGTTTTGCTTTATCCAAGAAATGCACATCCGCCTCTTGCAATCCTTGAAAACTTTATTTAAAGAATCCATCGACAGTAAAGCCATTACAAATAGCTAAAAATGTATCCAATCGAAATTCACTTGTTTAAGCAAACAGATGGACAATACGGAAGAAAAATAAAAATATTATGATACAAAGTGTTAAGACAGGGTTAATATAGATATAGAACTATATCCGGGCAATGATACACAAAAGCGCTTCTTTGCAGTGTTGCTTCCGCGGACTCGAAGATAGGTATCGAAGCAACAGCCTATTCAATCACAACATTTTAGATGCTAAAGGAACATGGCAGCAAATTGAGACCAAGGTTATACCTGCCCTGAAGACCATATTTCGATCCGGTTCGATTGAACGCGTATCATGCCGTGGCATCTTTTTTTTCATGGGAAAAATCCGACATAGAATTGTAAAATATTCAAGTTTTAAAGAGACACAAAAAGTTATTTCGCTGAACAACCAGCTCAAGTCAAGCCATATTACTCATAGTGAATATTCTTTGTCCAAAAGCCGTATCACTCGTTGGAAAATGCCAGCATGGTGCACCTCCCTCACGAAATCTGCTAAGAACATCGAATAAAAATGTTCTAGACAAATGTTACTGGAACCTAGCATCGTTTTCTTTAATGTTTTCATACTGTATTTAACTTCCCAAAAACTTCATACACATATTCTGTCGATTATTGGCTTCCGATGGCGAATGAAAAATTTAATTGCACTCTATCCTTAAACTATGAATGAACATGTAAACAATAAAGCAGCATTTCCTAACCATCCTAATACTTCTTAGAAACCTTGTAGTAACATTCTGCCAACTTTTTTGCCTGGACATAGAAATATTCTACCAATGTTTTTCCAACATTCTTTTGCTCATCCTAGAAGCATCCGTGCAATTTTCTAGTAGGTTTCAGAAACAGTGTGGTGACATTTCCCGCTTTCTTCGGAATTTTTTGAATTATTCTAGCACTCTTTTAATTGCCATTGAGCATGAGTGGGATATTTATGTATCGGTTCGCAAAATACAACAGTGCTTCCAAACAGTGATATTGCAACCCTTTCGTACATGTCCTCAGAAACCACAATCAACCAGCGAGAATAATGGATTCTTCTTATCCTCGTCGTCAAATTAAGTTGCCTCGCTGTAAGCTTAATGGAGCAAAAAATGCAAAAATATTTAGAATAGCCTGTTGCATTGCGTCGGTATATGTTGACGAGAGAGCATGTAGCAGTCATGCGCCAGAATTTAACTTCAAATGGCTTACAATGAAAGGTGATATTTCAAGTGACTCCCTTGCCCCACATGCTTAGAATGGCGTTCACACATCTGCGGCCCAAAGCCTCTTTTCGACCTATGCCCGTGTGGGCATTGGAAAACGACCCAAAAAGCAAAAGAAGCGCTAGTGCTGCACAGAATATGCGCCTGTTGCATGTAGGGCAGATACTGTTGTCTGAAGTAACCATAACTCAGTTTGAGCAAGGATATTCAGAGTTCTTTGAATGGCTTCTGTGAGACATGGCTAACTGTCAGAAAACAAGTCTACAACTTTACAGACAAACTATAAAGGTCCTTCAAATAGTCCTTGTTGATTCAATTTTCTTGTATTTCGCAACACTAAGCTGATGAGCATTAAACGCAGCTACCGGGACTGCTCAGCTACAGAATATCCAAAAGAATAGTGGCTTACAAAGAGAATTCTACACTGTAATTGGCAGATTACTTCTGAACAAGTATTTAGAAGAAACGCTCTATATTGAATACAGTTCTGAACAAGTTTCAAAAACAGTCATTGCCAAATTCTATATGTTGTGGCTTGTACACTGAGGAAATTAAGTGCACAGAATGCGCCACAAAATAAATCTATATGTAATTTTACAGCAATGTTCCACAATTACTTGCCATACACTCAAGTATGCAACGTGCATGCATTTCTGTATTTTCCACAGCTCACATGAACTATGGCACGGAGACAGCTGAAAAGCTCCTTGCAAATGGCAGGTCGTCAAAACCAATGATCTTTTAGCAGAAAGTACTCGTGTAAACTAATTATGGTAAACGTCCTGCAGCACCTACGTGGCATGCCGTAGGAGGGTTCCTGAATAATTTTGACCAGCTGGTGTTCTTTAACGCACACCACGATGTATATACGCGGGCCTTTCGGCATTATGACTCTATTCAAAAGCAGTCGCCACAGCTGCGTTTCTGATCAGTGGAGTGAGGCAATTTTCTTCTTTATCAAGCAGTAGAAAAGGTACATATACTTCTTATTGCCGAATGATGCATGAATTCAACAAGTTACAACAGTCAAAGATTTAGCAAAAGGTTAAAATACGAAATTCAATAGCTGATCTATGCAGGCTTCGACTTATAAGTGAAAAACAAGGTTTTGACCAATGTCTTATATCACATTGAAATATTCTGATAGGACAAAACAATAGAAGACAGCACATAGTTGAATACGTGTTGTGCCTGACTCCGAAAAAGTTTTTTGCTTGCCCTTTAAATTTTGCCACATCTTAATCTACACATGTATGAAGACCAAAAGTATGTGAAGGGAGATCACATTACCGTCTTACTTTGGTGTTGAAACGACTGTGACAGGTTAGGAATCTGCCCCAACTTGAGTAGCTTGACCAGCCTTACGGATGCTGAAAAAAAAACATAAAAACCAACTAAGAATACGTGAAACATGCCTTTGTTGAAGGTGGACATGTCGGCCATGTTATGCCAGCCAATCAATAATACGATCCATTTGTTGGATAGCACTGGTACTTAGGTTCTTATTAATGAAGGCTGCAATGTGCTAAATGCATTTTTTGTTTCTGAGTTTTCTTGCACAACACTCTTTCTATCTCAACGATCTCTTACTCTGTCTTTTTCTAATCTACTTAATCTAGATGGGTCGTGCCGTTTATAGAAAATGTGAAGCTGTACGGCTGTGCAGGTAATGATAATATAAACAGAAATGCTTTAAAAAAATACAAACGATTTCTACTCCATCATTCTTTCCAAACCCTTTTCGCAATTTTTACATACTGTGCCAGATGATTAGAAGTTGATTGTGCTGCACAAATCCGGTAACATCCATCCTTCCCTCAACTACAATCGAATACCGCTTGTAGTTGCTTATAACCACAATGAGAATGATTGAAAGGAGATAATGAAGCTTCGTATCGTAAGAAGCATGACGAAAAACGGCATTTGAAATGTAAACATTTGCATCAACTTGTGTGAACATGGCAAACATGCTTTTAGTAAAGCAATTCTATCTCTGGGTGGAAATGAGGCTCCAGGATTTTAGTGACACACATACATGCTCATGCCTACACGTTATCTCTTTCGTAAACCGTTTTTCCTCCTGTGCGACGTGTGTTTGCGCCATCTGACCGTGCAGAAAATCAAATAAATAGAATCCCGGTAAGAAGCTAAGCCAACGAGAGAGCAATCTCGGTGACAAGTCATGCTAAACCATCGGGACAACTGCCCGAGTAAAAAACCGCGTCAAAAATGTTTACATAAATTTGGAGGTTTGACAGATAACGTGTGTATACCACATTATCTGCGTCCATAAGCGGGGAAATTTTAACAGCAGCTACACCAACATCACAACAATGTGCATAAGAACACAGTGGAATCAAATGTTTTGTAGAGGACGCAGCATCAACTAAGTACAATAGTGACTGGATGAACTCTGGTATAGTTGACCAAGAAATAAACTGGATGCCACGCCTGCTCCAGGAGCGCCTAGAGATAGAACCAACAGCAGACACGCTCATATGAATCAAAGAAACCCTCCGCCCGTCTTAGGCGTGGTACTTGTGTCACATGATAAAACCTACTTAGATGGGAACTTCTACTTTTTTGCCACAATGAGAAGAACGCTTTGGTATCGAAGCCGAAACGTCTTGCTTTTAGTGTTTATTAAGTTGGTTAATGTGTTTGTCATGTTTCATCTCGACCAGACAGGTTTCCTTCAAACTCTCGTTGGTGCGACTTTTGCGCGAAAGCAATGCTTAAGGCAGTTCTTGCTTAAACCATGCCTCTTGGTGGCAGTACGCATTTTTCAGACGCTCTAGAGCGCATTATTCACAGTACGAAACCTCAGTTCGCTTAGAGGGCCATAAATTGCTCTATACTAAAAAGTGAATATTTCAGAAATTAATTGTAGCAAAGCTTGGGCTTGAAGCAAACCTCCATATCACACCTAGGTAAATCCAAGTTGGTGAGGGTGTGGTAACACAAAACGCGGACGCACGCATCTGTTTTTGGCGGCGTTTAGCACGTTTACCGCGTCAACAAAAGCCTGTGTATTAGGGAGCTGACAGTAGGAGAAAGTGAAACAGATTAGCATTTAAGATAAGTGACAGCAAAGAAAAAAATTTATCCCATGTCATCTTCAAAAGGGCGGAGAAATGGATAAAAAATGTGGCAATTTAACAGTAAATGCCCAGTGTTCAGCTGAGCTGTCATGGTATAGTTTGCAACTATTGCACTCGGCTGACTGTTACATGAATTCAGCAGTTTCCTTTACGACATTACAACAGCATTACCATAGCCATGTATAAAGGAGACCAGCTTCCAGCCTGAAGCGAACCTGCACGTGGAACGCATAGCAAGCGTGTCACATTAAAAGGTTCATCGTTTGTTATAAGCTCGAGGAGTTCAACTCTCATACTTTTGACTAAGAATTGAGCAGCAAGCCCATAAAGCAATCAATTTTATTGTTTTATGCAAATGTTTTCAGGAGATAAGTATGGTATGCACTACGTATGTGTGAGTGATTGGAACGAAGAATGTATGCGCGAAACGTGAAGATACCTGCGTACTTAGATAAAGGTTCACGTTAAAGAACCCCAGGTGGTCAAAATTTTAGGAGTCCCCCACTACGGCAGTCCTCGTAATCAGATTGTGCTTTGGGCACGTAAGACCCCGCAATATTTAGTTTAATCCTCAGTTTAGTCAACTTAGCTAAACCAGCCTACTCTGAGTTAAATATAACCAAGGGATTGAGTAACTATGCATCAGATATTCCATACAGCATCCTTATTAATCTAGCCAAATTGTCTTTTTAAGAACCTCACTGAGATGCATGAAGTGTCCAGGCATGTAGCGTTTCTGCCTTTTTATTATGCAGTCTGGTGGAGTTCCCTTTTCGCACTTTTGTCCAGGTATTCGTTATGTGTGAATAGGTTACACTACTACTTTCTAAAAAGCAAAATTTCAGGCAGGAATGGAATGAGTAGGAAACATCAGTCTACCAAGAAAATCATCGCCAAACTCAAATATGTAGTAAAACATAGAGCCTTGGATTAAGAAAAGAATTACTGAGCAAATCAAGAGCATTATGAAACCTACGCCGCGATTCCGTAGCGATGCTATTGCTATGGCCGGCCGCTAACGGTGGGCAATAAGGTTAACATAGAATGGAGCGGTAGGTACCGCTAAAAAATTGCAGTCGATACTGTATTACATAGTGCTGCAACGCAGTGTCCTAACCGATGATTGCAATTCTGTTTATAAGGAATATATATATATATATATATATATATATATATATATATATATATATATATATATATATATATATATCATAAGAAGCCAGCAAACACTGACACCAACGACAACATAGGGGAAATTACCTGTGCTTAATAAATGAAACAAAGAAACGATAAGTTAATGGAAATTAAAGTGGATGAAAAAACAACTTGCCGCAGGTGGGAACCGGACCCGCAACCTTCGCATATCGCGTGCGATGCTCTACCAATTGCGCTACCGCGGCGCTGCTTTCCGATCCACTTTCTTGGGTATTTATCTGTCCTAGTTGAACCCTGGGAGTGTTAGCCAGCGCCACCACTCACACACCTTGGCAGCGGACGTGGAACGTCTTGTATTGCCGCAGGCGTCACGAGAACGTGATCTTTTTTCGGTGAAGGCAACCGGTCAATAAACCCACGTATGCTACCTGAAGGCATCAATGTTGCGGATTCGAGACCCTCGTTATGTAATAAACGAGAAGAAAGGGGGTTAACCGAGAGGCCCGATTTTTATTAGTCCTATCATAAGAAGCCAACAAACACTGACACCAAGGACAACATAGGGGAAATTACTTGTGCTTAATAAATGAAACAAAGAGACGATAAATTAATGGAAATTAATTGGTAGAGCATCGCAGGCGAAATGCTAAGGTTGTGGGTTCGGTTCCCACCTGCGGCAAGTTGTTTTTTCATCCACTTTAATTTCCATTTATTTATCTTTTCTTTGTTTCTTTTATTAAGCGCAAGTAATTTCCCCTGTGTTGTCCTTGGTGTGAGTGTTTGTTGGCTTCTTATGATATGACTAATAAAAATCGGGCCCCTCGGTTAACCCCCGTTCTTCTCGTTTATATATATATATATATATATATATTTATATATATATATATATATATATATATATATATATATATATATATATATTGAATCAGTAAAATTCGTTCGGATCACAGGGAAATTACTGATCCTTATTGCATTGCATCAGCTTTCAATGATTCCTTTTCTTCAGTGTTTACAACGGATAGTACGTACGCCCCAGAATTAGACTCCGTGCCTTATCTTGCAAGACTTACTAATATCTATCGAAGGTGTTGTTGCTGCCCTGCTTAATTTAAACGCAAGAAAGTCTCCTGGACCAGATGCCATCCCAAATACGTTTCTCTCCCGCTACGCAGAATGGTGTGCTAGACACTTTGTGGTCATTTACAATGAAAGCATTTCAAATTCGGAAGTTCCAACTGACTGGAAGGTTGCGAAGGTCGTCCCCATTCACAAATCGGGCGACAAACTTTGTGTAAGTAACTACAGACCAGTTTCACTATCATGTACTTCGGGTAAGATTCTGGAGCATTTCATTTTCAAGCACTTGAGTTCTTTTTTAGAAAGTAGCAACGTCTTTTCTAGTAGTCAACATGGGTAGCGGCGTGGCCTGTCCACGGTAACACAACTAATTCACACAACCAATGAATTCGTGGCATGCCTTGATAACGGTGAGCAAATAGACGCAATATTTCTAGATTTCGCGAAGGCCTTCGATCGTGTTTCGCACTGTAAGCTCATGGTAAGACTACCACATCAACTGCAAAATCAGCGTCTTGTTCAGTGGCTTGATTCCTACCTTTCTGAACGGCACCAGTACGTCCAGATCTCTGGTTCCAATTCTCCACCAGCTTCAGTTCTTTCGGGAGTCCCCATGGCTCGATGGTTGGTCCACTTCTGTTCCTTATTTATTTAAATGACTTGAGTTTCGATTCCCCAGTGCGATGCAGTTTTTTCGCAGACGACTGCGTTGTATAGCTACCCATTCAAAATGCTGAGGATCATAGTATACTAAACGATTACCTGTCAGAAGTTTCGAAGTGGTGTCTGTCCTGGGAAATGCCTGTAAATACCTCAAAGTGTGCAAAAATGACAATTACACGCAAGAAGCATGTTCATATATAGGCATACAAAATTAGCAGCCTAGCCATTTCTCATGTAAATGAATACAAATACCTGGGGGTTGTGTTTAGCGGTAACTTATGCTGGAGCTCGCATATCGGGCATTTGGTTTTAAAGGCGTCCAACCGGCTTTGGCTGTTAAGAAAACGCCTAAAGCACTGCACAACTAAAACAAAATGAACAACCTACACTGCATTAGTACGCCCATTGCTGGAATATGCAGACGTTCTTTGGGATCCGCACACCCAAGTAGATATAAATCGCATCGAAATTGTTAAAATGAAAGCACTAAGGTTCATCTACAACGCATATGGTAGACATGCGTCTGTCACTAATCTACTAAGGCAATCTGAACTCCAGACGCTTCAATCCCGCCGCAAGTTACACCGTTTAAAACTGCTGCATGGTATTATTAATATTTTAACAAACATTAATTTTGACTCTTACATGGAATATAACACTTCTCGCCCAACACGCGGCAAACAGAACTCCGCAATAGTAGTGCCACAATGCCGAACTAAAGCTTACCAGTTTTCTTTCTTTCCAAAAACAATATCAGAATGGAACGGGCTTGCACGTGACGTGGTCAGTTTGACGAACCAAGAGTCCTTCTTATCTGCTGTCCTGTCTCTGTTAAAGACGCAGTGTGTTTGTTCATGCTCTTATTTATTGCATTTTTTTGAGAAACGCAAAATACTTGTTCTTGCTCCTGTGTTCGCTTTCTTATTGTGCGTGCGCTCGCTTTGTTGCATCGCGTTGTACAGCAATGTATGCTTGTTCCGCTCCTGCCTTGGCTACCAAATGGCGGCTGGCAGTATTGAACAAATCAATAAATAAAAACTGTCTGGTAGTCGTCTATCTTTAAACGTTCTTTCCCCAGCTTTCACCAGAGCTTCCTTACTTTTTGGTCCTAGTTCATTAATCAGCCTGACGGGAACCTCGTCTAGCCCTGTGGCTGTGCGCTTAGGAATTTTACCTTCCGCTTTCTTCCAGTTGCAATTTGTCAGAACCAGCTCCTTTTCTACTTCGGTCTCATTCATGATCTCTTTTTTTCTTCAAATACAACATCGTCATTGCCTTGGAAAGATTCGGTTGTTACTTTTCGAATGTAATTTATTGCCGCTTCTACTTCCAGTCTGTTTTCATTTAGTCTAAGATATGTTGTTGTATTGTTGTTGACTTCCTGCCTAATAATTTTATGTGGTTCCAAAATATTCTAGGTACGGCCTTCTTTTTCTCACGTATTTCTGACAACCAACGTTCACTTTCACCTTTTAATTTAGCTTGCACCAGTATCTGAACCATGGACTTTTTCTCCCGGTATATTTCGAAATTACTGGTTACTTCATCCGGCGGCAACTGCGCCTTCTTTGCCTGCCTGTGCTTTCGAGATGCTTTCTGTTGTTCGGCGATCGCTTCTCGTATCTCTCTGTTCCACCAGCTTAACGGTTTCTTATTTCCTTTCCACCAAACATGTTGTTTCTCTTTCCGTATTTCTGTTGTTATTACACTTAGGAGCTGGCAATATTCCCACTCTTTACTTGGCCATTTGCCAAGTTCTTCCTCGACTCTAGTGACTATATTTGCTTTTTGTTCAGCATTCGAATTTGGACTGGCCATTTTGCGCTCCTTGCTTTCTTTCCCAACTACATATCCCATTTTCAAAGTGATGCGTTTATAGTCACTGCCTATGCTGCTAAACACTTCCTCATCGATGACCATTTCTCTCAACTTATCATGAATTCCTTTTGTCATCAAACGGTAATCAATGGTCGATTGCCGGTTTCCCACTTCTCACGTGATCTGCCCTTCACACTTAGGCCCTGTTTTCACGATAACGAGGTTATGTGGCTCAGAAAGCTCTAGCATTGACTTCCCGTTGTTGTCGGTATAGCCAACTAAATTCTGATGAGGGCATTCACGTCACCTAATAGGACAATTTAAGCACCATTCACGAAACCCTTAATATCAGCGCTTATGTATTCCACTAACTTTTTAGTCTTCTCTGTGCAATTATTTCCGATACACAAATACGTATCGCCAAGCCAAGTTTTTTCCCACTCGTTGTACCTGATAACCAGAGATGCTCTTGACATTGGGAACTTATTCTTTTCCATTTGGCTCCCTGATGGATGAGCATTCCAAATCCCCCTCGCTTTCTTTCCGACTTAGTTCTGTTGCACCCTTCCCAAACATAATGCTCAATAACTGGCAGCTCATCTGAGTCTCTAAGGTGCGTTTCTGTAACCGCATGGATCCCTATTTGTTCGCTATTTAACTGCTCCTCAATCTCTGACCACATTTCCTTTCTTAATTCTGCCGTCATGCATGTTTACGTTGCCTATTGCAGGGCGAGCTCTCTTTCTTTCCTCTTTTTTCTGTTATCGACGGTGAGGCTCTTCTGAGGTTCCCCAATGGGATCTTCTTCATTACTACCTACTCTGGCCTCCTGAGCGCCCGCGGGCCCCCTAAAAAAGCAACAGCGCGACCACCAAGTCGCCAGCTCACTTCTCGTGCCAGCCTGTAATTGAACTGGATCCCGTCTCTCTTAAAACCACCACACCTTCTCACTTCCCTGTTTACTTCGACAAGCTCGAAGCCTTTCTTTCGGCTCATTTTCTATATCGCCTCATTACCAGCCACTCCGGCTCTTTGTACGTGACTGTCACGCACAGGCACCTCCGGTACCGTGCACACAACGATCTGCACCTGAGAGGATAGCTCGCGCAAGTCATCCACTCCCTTCGCCAAGCGCTGGCCTAGTCCTGTCCCTTTCCTGTTTAGGACGTCATTTAGCCCACCTGCTACTGTGACAAGGTTGCGCGCGTGGGCATTTTCCGCGAGCTTTTCTTTTGCTTGCTCCATGACAGAACCCAGTGTCCACCCTGGAAATGTCCCTACTGCCACTCTTTTATCGCCTTTCACCCTCTCGACAATTGCTTTTGAGTACCCAGCCAGGGCTGAGTCGCCGGCGATAATCACCCTTTCACTCTCTCCTGCCTCTCCCTGCTTCCCTTTGTCCTTCTCCGCGTGATTTGGACTTGACAAGGGTCATTGTCCTCTGGGCTCCTGCTTTTTCCACATAGTGGCCTCAAGATAGGTGCCGCTCTTTCCGGCCATCTCTTCATCACGCTGCCCGCATTCCACGTACTTTCCTAACCTTCCCTCTCCTGTCGCGTAGTGGGTCTGCGTACCATTGTCACGGACATTCTCGTTCCCAATGGCGGCCCTGTTCAGCTTTTCCTCGGATGCTTCATGTCTCTTTTCAACTACCTTTCGTGCATCACGCTCACTGTTTAGCTCATTTTTGAGCTCTTGCACCTTTTTGACAAGCTCTTCCTGGAAAGCCTCCATTTTCTGCAGCCTAGTATCGACATCACATAGTGTGCCGGTTGGTTCGACGCCCTCTCCATTATCATCCGTCTCCTCATCTGCCTTGAGGGACAACCCACGCACTACCTGCTTTCACTGCTTTCTCGCCATGTCTTGCACGGCTTTTTGCAAGTACTATAATACTATAATAATGCTACTACTGATGCACATATTATAATACTATATCAATTATCAATACAAAGCACGTGCCTTTTAACAAAAACCGATACGCACAGGATCGAAATCCTCAAAATTCCGCAAAGCAACTCTCAGCACTGTTTCATAAGCAATAACTGCCGCGGAGACCGAAGGTATGACACGCTCTCGCACGCGCTAAACCACGCGGCCACGCTCTCGCTTTTCTACCAATACACACACACACACACACTAAAACTACTAATAGCTATAAGTTTTGTCACTTTCAAGCTACCATTTAAAGACTACAAACACTCAACGTCCCACCCGGCTGCACGTGTACAAGCACGTGGTGCGAAAGGACGCTTTAACCATCCTGCAAAGCCAAATGTACACCAAACACACCCACTCACCCGAAATACGAGAGACAAAGAAAAAAAAGAAAGAAAAAGAAAACCACCCAATTACTGTTTAAAGGCAAAAAATTCATCAAATCAAAAACATAAGCAAGCTCAAACCATGCGCAAAAACCTATGATTTCGTCGCCGCCACGGAGCCCCGAAAAGCACGTCCATTTGCCCCAAGTACACGCCGCGTGTGCTTCTCTAAGTACACGCGGCGTGATCTGGCGCTGATATCGCAAACCCTGTGCCTCAATTTCGAAATGCCTGGCGCACCAGTAACTGACAACGCTGAGAAACGCGCCATGCTGCAGCCAAGCGCCTTTCTCGCGCGTCTTGCTGGACACGTGGCGCCACCTAGTGGCATCACCGAGAAGTCCCCACGTGGCCTCCGAGATGAGAAAAGCGTGGCGCACCGGTGTGCTTGCGAACGCTCAGAATTCTTCCCTCGTTTGCCCCACACTCAGTGGCACGTGCTCAGTCACCCTAGTCGGCCAGAATTTCCTGAAGAGCGACACATACTCAGTGCATAATTGGCGCAGCTCACTAAAGCATTGGCGCGAAAGGCGTTCATTCAAAATTAGCATATGCCCAGGGACGTACAAACCTGCGAATGCATTCGGCTGCTGTCCTCGATGATACATTGTGACGTGGATTCGATTGCGCTAAGCATCAAATAAGTTTAAGGGAGCTTTTTCGTCATGTAGTGTGGCACATTCCTTGTGGCACACACCAAGCAACCCAAGTTCGCGTCAAAGATGTTCTTTGAAGAGCTGCACGCACATACTTGGGCATACGCAGTGCTACAAATCGGCGTCAAGAAGTTTCTTCGAACAGCGCGACTGGGGGATCTCGCTTCGTCTCGCTCATCTACCGTGACACGTGTCGGAGCGAAAGAGGTTCCTTGAAGAGCGGTGCGCTTGCACACACCGGCCTCTACTCTGTGACCGAAGTTGGTCCGTTGATAGTTTTCGAACCCTGTGACCTCAGCACAGCATCACAATGCGCTACCTATTCGCCCACGGGTTACCCAGTTGCCCAGGCATGTTTAAAAACGGTTACACACACACGCACACGCACACGCACACACACGCACACACACACACACACACGCACTATTCCTCATTGAAAATTACGCATTGACTCACGTCGTGATTCGACAGGTGCTCCTTGCACGACGCGATATCTCGGAGGTGACCAGATGCAAACAGATGCACACGTCGTCTGCTTAGGTGCTGTACAGAGTGTCATAACGAAAAAAAAATCGACAATCACGAGCCTTGCAGCTTTGCCAAGATTGCTTCAATGGTATATACTAGTTATTAATAACAAATTTAGTCAAAGCGAAATTTCATCACAGTTCGCCCTTTAGCGTCCTCCGAAAGCTATCTTCTGTAAGTGCGAGTTACTGCTGCGTTTTCACTGTTTTAATTATGTATATTAGTGGTGAAAAAGTGTTACAAGACAATGTTATACCTATGCATCTGGCTAACAAACGATTGGTATTTGTTGGTTCTTGCACCACTAACCGGCTGTATTATAACGAAAGCGCTCAACGGCAATGTCAAGTTGACTGAACGTGACAGGAATAATGTCACGGTTCTACATAGTTCTAGAATACGCTATAAAACTTCGATAGATCTAGTCATATGAAATAAATATCGGCGTCGAATTTAAACTACATTTATTATTTTACACGCCTAAAATTGTTTTTATTAGCCATTTAAATTTTGAACGAGTGACGATGTTCCAGTTCCTTATGAAATTGGAACATCGCATGAACTTACGAACTGAAACATCTTATGTATGCCTTTTTGAATTCAATTATAGAGGAGCATGGCGTTACGTACGTTTATCTTTACCTTTGCAATAAACGTTATTCGGCAGCAATATGCCTGCGTTCGTATTGAAGGGCAAGGCACTGATTGGTTGCGTCCACATATTTCTGACAAGCAATTATTGATAGTATTGCGCGGAATTTACTGCAAGTACTCCGAGTTCGCACCAAATACTACGTACGACAATATACCTCATAATTTCCTGTCCACCTCCAATTCAGACAATAAAACTAATCAAATGTAAAGACTAAACCAAAATTATTTGGTTGCCATCTGTCAATTCGAGCGTATTTCGTTGTTTCTCAGCAATCCCTTCCGCTATCCCATGAAATTCGTGCTGAAGAACTCGTGGCAGGAGTAATTATCTCATTGGTTAAGCTGAAGCCCTGATGAGCAGTGCCAGTTTAAGCGTGAATAAAGAGCACGCAGAACGTAAGAAAAAAAGTTGTTCATATGAAACAAGGAGTGCTTTCATGAAGATAAAAGGCGCACCTGATTATGAAACTGGGCGGAGTTATGCGAGTACATAGCGGGCTCTTCGCACAGACTGCTTGCTATATTCATGTCCTAACCAGTGGTAGCCCCGTTTCATTGCTGTCGGCGCGGATTGAGCAGGACTGTTCTGCTGTCTCCAACCCGCAGGCTGTTGATCCACTTTAATTTGCATAGTCCAAGTGCACCGGCTCATCTGCCATACATAGCTCCTTTTCCTGTGCTTGCGGTTTCACGCGTCACTAAGTGTTCATCACCATGACTGTGTATTGGTTAAAGAAGAGAAATAACACGGGACAAATTTTCCTGGAAGCGTCCCTGGAACTTACGCGGAATCAATACGTTTTTTTTTCTGTTCAATTGGTTTTGTCCTGCTGTTTAAGTTGGTTTCTCCCATGTTATTTCTTCTATTTAACCAAAACACAACCTAAAACGCAGGACAAAAAGAAATTGGACGGAAAGAAAAAAACGGTATTGTGTCCGCGTAAGTTCCAGGGACGTCAATGTGCTGCCGCAAAGGCAGAGTGACGTTGACAGCTGTGTTTAACTGACTTCATTTTTGAAGCTAAACTTTAAGACACGAAAGCCTCTTCATTAGCCGCTCTGTAAAAGAAATCAAACGAAGACTGTCAATATTCTTTATGGCTTCTACAATCACATTTGTGGGCATATCATGCTCCTATTATATTTGGACAAGTAAATAGTCTGCTGTGACTAGAACTTAGTATTATAAAGTTTTTGCCAGAAAATTTCATTTATTCGAGTGCACAACATACAGAGAGACGATAGCTGTACGTGTAACGAATTCTTCACAGGATGTGATAAAAGGTAACTGTACTGACGTCATTTTGACGTAGCTTATTTTTCGCTTTAATTGAAGCTTTACTTCCACAGACGAAGAAATACTTTTTTTTCAGCGTGGGCTCACTTATTTTGGAATAAATGAAAGTTAGGCCTCTCTATGCGCCCTGCGCATTTCCAGGAGGTGTCATCGATTATAATGATCATGATAATGATGATGATTTAAAGGCGTCCCATTTGCAACGGGCAGGTCACCTAGCCTGCTTGATTTAGTCTGTTATGCTATACATGTTTTTATCTACCATTATTGTATGCAGCTGCTTAATATTTTTTCCCTTCAAACTCTACCTTGTACCGCTAGCTATGACTGTAAGAGATCCGGTCGTATAAATCTCTTCCCTTCTTTTTTTTCCGCTAATACGTTTAACGTCTGTTGCTTGTCTAGACTGCTTACTGGTTGACGCTTCGTCCACTTTAAGCCAAAACACTCTGAAATACGTGCGTTACCTACGGTTCTCACTGTGTGAATCCCTTGACATTTCATTAGATGTGCGGGGTGATCTCCGGATTATTGCTGCAGCGTGAATATGCCTCTTCTAATTCCGAATATTTGGTCCTGTATGTCTTTATACTCAGGAAACCACCTACAGTCTCTAAGAGCAAGGCACTGCATTTTGTCTTATCGTACAAATTAGCCCTTTTAATTTGTCATTTTTGTAAATGTTCAGGGCCTTTTTTGTTTCCATTTTTTGCATCTAATTAACTGTCTCTGTTTGTATTACATTCTTTTTGATGATTTCTGGTTGTCAATTTACAGTTTTAATGACCCTGTACTTGGTTGTCAATTTTGTTGACTTCTTCCTCCATTATGTGTCCACGCTTTTCAAGTATACGTGCTTGTGCACTTTAACTGCCCATTTATTTTCATCCATGTTTCTTTGTCTTTACTCAAAACAAATTTTGCGCTGTGCTTCTCTGACTTTAAAAATACTCCCAACACATGTCATTTTGCCGGGGGCTCGCAAAACAAACCGCCCCATTGATCTTTCCTTATCTTCCAACCCAGACAATATATCCGATGTTAGGCACAGAACGGCATTTGCGAGCGTGAGCGCTGGCACCATGACCCCTCTGCCGATGCCACGCACCACCTGATATTCCTGGTGGTGTCAAAATGCCCTATGTTTCATTACTGCAGCATTTCGTTTCCCTTTTCGTTTCAGGTTATTTTGGTGGGTGCTTGAGTAAGTGTTTCCTTCCTTTACGTATACGCCGAGGTATTTATATTGCTTGGCTATGGGTATGACTTGTTGAATCCACACCACGTTGTTACTCGTCTCTTCATTAACGGTTATAATTCGCAACTTCTCTGTGCTAAGTTATTTGCCTTGATTTGTCGCTGCGTAGCCACACATATTGGCCAATCTTGCATTGTCTGCTAGGAGCACTTTGTCGTCCGCATGCATCAGCGAGGGGACATTCTCTTACACAATCTATCCATTGCATGCGTAATTATGCGGTTTCGTGACGCGGATGCCTGGAAGAGAGCGCGGTCTGGTGGGGCTTCAAGGTGGCTTCCTCCGGTTTCCTCCTCTTCCATCCCTGCACCCTCCTCCTCCGCGTTCCTCCTCGCGCACTGTTCAGTCTCGCCCTATTTCATCCCCCGCTGTGCTATTCGTTCGCTCCTTCATCTTTCGCTTTGCTCGTTCACTCGGTTACGCCGCCGACACACGTCGATGCTCAACGCAGGAACGTGCGCTTAGGAGCTGCGCCATAAAACACTCATATTCAACGTAATTTCCTGCCAGCCATTACAGCGCTTTCGCCAATACGCACTCCGTCGTTACAGGTTCTTGCTAACAGGTACCCTATTCCCATCGCAACCGATCGGCTCTCATTTACTTTTATTTCAAGAGACACTGACCAGACACTGACAGCTTTTGGCCTCATTTTATCACTGCACCATAGTGCGCGTTTATATAATGAAACGACAATAGACGTTACTGCCTGTGTACTGTGGGATTCTATGTTTTGTACTGCAGCACGAGTCTGCAGCACGGTATTGCATTTCAGATAAAAAGTCCAAATCTAGTGATCGTTGGCAGAGAATATTTGATTTAGGCAGTCAATGCTTTGATTAAAAATTAAAATAGCCCATTCTCACAAAATGTGACGATCAGGTTTATAACTTTGAAATTCAGCAATGATAAGGATGTCAATTCTGTAGATCGCATCTAATAGTACATCTAAAGCAGACAAAGTACATAAGTTCAGTCTTACTAACTCCGTGATACTTACACCTGTTACACCTGCTCAAGTCGTGCAACTGCTGGCTGTTCAAAGTAAAAACACCGTCTCAGCTGGGTACGATGACGTGAAACCAGTACCAATGAAATACATTGCGGATATAATTGCACCTGTCCTTGTTCACATCATAAACAGAATGTTTGAAAGCGGTATAGTTCCTGAATGCCTAAAAATACCACGTGTATGCCCTATTTACAAAGGAGGTGATAAACATTTATTGACAAATTTCCGGCCGATATCCGTCTTACCTGTTCTGTCAAGGACAACATAGGGGAAATTACTTGTGCTTAATAAAAGAAATAAAGAGACGATAAATTAATGGAAATTAAAGTGGATGAAGAAACAACTTCCCACCGGCGGCAAGTTGTTTTTTCATCCACCTTAATTTTCATTAATTTATCGTTTCTTTATTTCATTTATTAAGCACAAGTAATTTGCCCTATGTTGTCCTTGTTGTCAGTGTTTGTTAGCTTCTTATGATATGACTAATAAAAATTGGGCCCCTCGGTTAACCCTCTTGCTTCTGTTCTGTCAAAGGTGTTCGACTGTGCCCTGAATGTTAGACTACAAACATTTTTCAGTAAATATTGTGTAATTAGTGACATGCAGTATGGATTCCAAAAAAATAAATCTTGTGAAGCAGCTCTTCTTAATATCATGCATAAAATAATAAAAAATATTGAAAATAGAATGTACACGTTAGGTTTATTTGTATACTTTAGGAAAGCCTTTGATTCAGTATGCCACAGTTTATTAATTTGCAAATTGGAACAGTGTGGAAAATTGGAACTTTTACGACATTACTTAACCAATCGCTATCAATATGTCAGTATAAATAATGATGTTTCATCTTACCCGGAAATCGTAACGGGTGTTCCACAAGGATATCAATACTTGGACCCCTTCTATTTGTAATATATATTAATGATCTGTGTGACATCCCCGACTCTCCCGAATTAGTTATGTATGCCGATGATACTAACATATTCTTTAAAGCTGCTGCTATAATAGAGCTCGAATCAAAAGTTAACAAATACCTGAAGCAACTCTATTGCTGGTTACAACATAATAAGCTACGAATGAATTCCTACAATACAAATATATGATATTTGCTCCTACTAATAAACCACGTAACTGCAACGCGGCTATTCTTTTTGAAGATGGGCTGATAGAACAGGTAAAATGTCAAAAATTTCTGGGAGTGTGGTTCCAAGAGGATTTGACCTGGAGCATGCACATCGACAAACTTGCTATTGAACTAAGCAGAACTGTTGGTTGCTTATACAGACTGAGTACTCTGGTTCCTCCATGGTTGAAAAGTTCTTTATACTACGCACTCTTTTATTCTAGATTAACCTACTGTATATTAATTTGGGGCACTACTTCGTAAAAAAATTGTAATAAATTGATAGCGCTACAAAAAAGTCCTACGCGCGTTCGAGGGATACTATGGCCCTGTACAAAACTTTAGAACCACACCATATTTTATGAAACAGTCCATGTTAAAGGCAATACAGGTGTATTATTACAAGTTGCTGCAATACATTAAACAAAACAAATCGCAGTACATCTTGAATGTACCCACCAATACGCACTACAGCCTTCGACAACATAACATGAGAACACCAAAAATAAGAACCAATTACGGAAAACAACTAGTCAGTTACCAGGCACCTTCACTACTAAATCCCCTACGTGATTTTGAAGATGAAATTATAGAATATTCGAATAAATCATTCAAAAGTTTTCTCAGCCTGAACAATATTGAGTTCGTCTGATTAGAACCACACTATAAATTGTCAGTCTTTTGTTTTCTGGTTGTGGTTGGTCTCAAACAAAATGCATCATACTTTGATTATCCCGTTGGTTTCTCATATTTCTTGTATACATGTTTTGTTTCACGAAAACAATATTGTCTCGCGGCTATCCAGTTGATTTCAGTATTTATGTATGATACTTGTTGCTGAGTACGGCCTGCGTGCCGAATTACTGTGGGAGCAGAAGCCTTCGTCTGGCCACATGGCCTTTAGCTTCTGCTTCCTTTCTGTTGTAAGCAGGAGAAATAAATTCATTCATTCATTATTATACATAGCTCTCAAATACGCCGCTAATATGCGGGTAGGACTTTTGCAAAGCCTTTGTAAACAAAGCACGATATTCCGATAATAGATTTTTCCGCTAACGGATGCAGATTGCAAGACTGTGTTATCTGCCTGTGGTGCAAAGCTACAAATTACTAAACTTTGTGCTTCTATTTCTTTTTAACCATACCAAGTTTTGTAAGTTTCACTTAAGAAATTCAGGCCTTCAATAAACATTCTGCTTGCAATAGTTACTAGAATTTATTGTTCTCTCTCAAACGCCGCAAATAACATTAAAATTGACCGAGTGGTTATCACAGAAAATCGTTCCTGCGTTTTGCATGTATTTGAATAAGCGACATCATAGTTGGGCCTGAGCTACATCTTTATCTCAAGGATAGCTGCAAAGAAAAATGAGGAGTGCTTTTACTCGGAGGAGGCCGTTCTTTAATCCTCCGTCTAGAAGCGATGGCACAGAAATAGAGGCGCAGAACTCTGATCTCCCTCATTTTTCTGCAAGGGCTTAAAACTTTAAAATAAAAGGTTTGCGCTAAGGACAAAGCTGTATTAATACGGCTTTGTACGTTTGTTAGCTTTACAACTGCTGCCGTTATCGGAGAACAAAATTATTGTAGTAATTGGGAGAACTAATGTGGACTTGTCAGTAGGCAACTACGTACCGCTACCATTAACGAACGGCTCCATCAGGAGTCGAAAGTCTGAATATGCACGAGCCGCAATATAAGCGGGTCGCTGGTAGTAATAGTACCTGTCACGATGTGTTGATATGGTCACATTGCAGTGATGCTGTGATGGTGAACGACCACAGTACAGAACACATGTCACGAAACTTTTTGTTGGGTGAAACTGTGCCCAGCAAAACAAGTAACACTGAGCACAACGATAGTGGCTAGCATGCTCGTCGATCGTCTCAACGTAGAGAAAGAAATTCAGCAAGAGTGGACACTCGAGAAAATGTGGCAAAAGGAAACACGTTACCCTTAGCGTTAATCCCACCCGTTAGCTGACGCGAGCATCGAAAAAAAAAAGGTGAAATGAACTTAGACAACGTTTTATTTTTTTTTCCCGCTAAAATTTAAAATTTTCGCGTACAAATGAACTTATTTTTCTTGCGTTACCTAGCAACAACCTACGGCATGCTAGACGCGCCATATGCATGCGTCTTGCTCCAGACACGCCACTGAAGCGAGCGAAGCCGGCTGCGCGTGAGAAGTTCGCCTGTTCGGCGACCCGTTTCTTATGGACGTTGTGTGTTTGTTGGGCTCCCGCCGAATTCTTGCTTTCCTTGTGCACTTCGACATGGCGCCACTGCACTATTAGACTATGGAAAGGCAAGTAATTTTGTTTGAAAGTCTACGACGCTTTTCAACATATTTAGGCTTTTGCGACACGGAACCGAGACTTCTGACGCAGTTAGGGAAAAACGACTCGGCCGTCCAGGCATGGGTAGCTTCAGTTAATGACTCGTACTGGGAGACGTTTGCGACGCTTTCTGTGCGCCCCAACATTATCTAAACTTTCTTCAGTAGTTCTTTGTCACGCTCGCCGCACCCGGCTTTGCGACGCAATTAGTCTCGCGTGTACTCAATCTTACTGGGGCAAGTTTTGGCAGTTGACAGCAGTACTCGCAGTTTGGCAGCAGTGCTCGCAGGATTCACGTCAATTACAAGCGTTCTCTGTACGCAGCTCATCACATTGCTGGGATTTTTATCGCAGCGCGCTAAAGCACTGGAGCACTGAATGGACAGCCTAAGCGATACAGATTGTGTCGACACGCGGCGCCATCCTACCCAATCGACAAGTGGCTTCGTACTGCGGAACGGGAGCGCCTGCGCAGAGAACGGAATTCTAGGCCACGGACAATATATCAGCCGGGATCATTCTGCTCTGAACACAGTTTGGCAGCAGTGCTCGCAGGATTCACGCCAATAACAAGCATTCTCTGTACGCAGGTGAGGATTCATTCCTTCATCTTAATTATACCGTTGCTAGCACTGCTGCCAAACACCACTGACCCCTTTTGTGTCTCGTTATTGCTGTTTTGTTGAAAGATGACTAAGGAGCTAGAAGTCTTTCAGCGAGAAATACGGAAGGAACTTCGCGACTTTAAGAAAAGTGTGGACTATTGCAGTTTGGTCTGTGATGACATTAAGCCGCTCACGGAAGAGATAAAGTCGTTGCGAAAGAACTCGCAGAAACACGGAAAGCTAACGATATTCTCGCGATGGAAACAAAGAAATTACGCATGATTGTTGAAGCCTTGAAGGCGTATACCAGAGCAAACAACCTTGAAATCAAGGGTGTGCCTATTCTAGGTGATCCTTCTGAAGTAGTCCAGAAAATTTGCGCAGCAGTTGGGGAACCCTTCACTACGACAGATATTGATATTTGTCACAGAATAGCAACTAAGCACCCCGAGGTGAAGAATATCATTGTACGCTTTGTTCGCCGAGAAAAGCGAAATGCTATTTTTACCAAAGCCAGGAGAGCGCGTCTTTTTGCTAACCAAATTGGCTTCCAGTCCACCGATCCTATATTTGTTAATGAAAACCCCACTCAGCTTGCGAAACAACTTCTGGGTGCTGCTATAGCTAAGAAGCGTGATGTTGGATGGAAGTACGTATGGACAAATAATGACAATGTTCTTGCCTGGAAAACAGAATCATCGGAGGTGCTGCGAATAGCTGAACGCAATGATTTGGACCAAATGTGTCACTAAGTATCCAACTAACACTTTTAAATGGCTCAATCTGCTACGAAATTGCTCTATTTGACAGTTGTCATTACCATGATGCGCATAGTTTTAACAAAGCGGCCGAACATATTGGAAAGCATTTCAGTGCTTTTCATCTAAATGTGCGCAGTATTAAAAACAAAATTTCTGATCTCAGCACGTTCCTTGATTCCTTAACTATAAAATGTGATGTTATACTGCTTTCCGAAACATGGCTCACTCCGAATGGCACTCCTTCACAATTACATTGCTTCACAATTACTTCACAATTAATTCACTATTACACATACAATGGTCTTACCAGGACCACCAATCGTGGGGGAGGATTAGCCTTATATGTGAAAGATTGTCTTATGCATGATGTCATAGATGAGCTAACGTTCGTGACCACTAGCCTCGAATGTATTACAATACGATCACCAAATATTGCAGTTACTGCAGTGTATCGGCCACCCGCGAGTAGAAAGTCTGAATTTCTTGATACCTCTGCAAGCCTTATATGCAAGTTAAACTTATTGCACGTGCCTTTTTTTCTGATGGGTGACATAAATGTCAACATGATAAGCGATGACTCAGCCACCGTGCAGTTTGAAACTATTCTGTCCACATATCATTGTTCGAACACCATTAGGCTGCCCAGCCGAATCACTGATCATAGCGCCACACTGCTGGACGTTTGCATCACAAACGCGCCAACAAATAAGATTGCTTCAGGCCTATTTTCACTCGACCTCAGTGACCACTTACAAGTCTTCGCTCTTTTCTCTACTACCCCTAACTAACTACACCTAACTAACTAACCTAACCTAATTACACCGACAAAACAACATATCGAGTCATAAACCTGCTCACACTTGAGAAACTTCGCTCGGAACTAGCGCTTACGAACTGGTCTTTCGTATACCCAGAACAGGATTCTGATCACGCATATAGCGTTTTCTTTCGCTATTTCAAAACATGTTCCAACAGCAATTTCCCCATCGTATCGCACACATTACACAAAAAGAAAATTCCAAAGCCATGGATCAGCACGAGCCTTCACAAAAGAATCAAAATAAAAAACAAAATGTATAATAAGTTTGTTCAAACACGTGACCTAGCCGCTCTAAAAGAATTCAAAACGCATCGCAATAAACTAAATGCTGACATACAAAAAGCTAAGAAGCCTATTCTATAAATAGGCTTCTTACTATAAATGCCTATTCGCCAAGATTTATAATGATCCTCGCAAACTATGGAATGCAGTTAATAATCTGCGACAATTTGTGCAAAACAAAACGCGCTTTAACGTCAAAGCCCTCTGCCATGACATGAGCGATGATGCAGCTATTATGGCTTTGAATGAATATTTTGCCCACTCCAGCGACTATTTGCCGCCTTCTGAATAGAGTACGCGGGAAAGAATCTGCCGTAGAGTAAGACAGCCTAACACAATTAGTTTAGCCCCAGTGGCACCGCTTGAGGTATTAAGGACGATAAATATACTACGTAACAATGCCGCAACAGGTTCTGATGAATTAAGTGCGGCGCCTATGAAGTATATTGCGCATCTCATCTCAGAGCCCCTGGCTCATATCATTAATTGCATGTTCATTTCTGGTTCCGTTCCGATCTGAAGCTTGCGCGTGTATGCCCTGTGCATAAAGGCGGTGCTCTAAATGACATTTCGAATTACAGGCCAATCTCTGTTTTGCCTGTTCTAACGAAGGGGTTTGAATCTGCCATAAATTGTAGACTAAGGAGCTTTCTTAGTAACCATAACGTATTAAAAAATGCTCAGTACGGATTCCAGAAAGGCAAGTCCACCTAATTAGCCCTGTTAAACGTAAAAGAAGAGATACTAAACAATTTCGAAGATATACTGTATACAGTTGGATTGTTTCTTGATCTGAAAAAGGCTTTTGATAGTGTAAAACATGGTATCCTAGAACAAAAATTATTCGACTACGGAAGACGTGGTGTTGCTCTTCAACTTATTAAAAACTACTTATTTGCTAGAAAACAATATGTTAAAGTCGGAAGCTTAACGTCAGCAGAAATTGAACTTTAGCAAGGCGTTCCGCAAGGTTCGATCTTAGGACCCTTATTATTCATAGTTTTTATTAATGATATGCGTAATATCCCTTACACAGAAAAACTACTTATGTATGCCGATGATACGAATGTGCTTTTTAGTGCTGATTCAATTAAAGGTCTCCAAGTTACTGCACCGAATCATTTAAAGCATTTGGAAGTGTGGCTAAATGAAAACAAAATTGCTTAAAACGCACGTAAAACAAAATACGTTATTTTTAGGCCTACGAACAAACCATGTAATAATCTGAAATTCTCATTTCAAGGCATAACGTTCGAGTGCGTTCGCACGCGAAAATGTCTGGGTGTTTGGTTCGAGGAAAACATGTCATGGAATACCCATGTGTCAAGGCTTGCTTCTGAATTGGGCAAAACTGCAGGCTGTCTGTACAGGTTATCAAGCCTAGTTCCATTATGGCTAAAGAAAGCTATATATTAACGCCACTTCTACTCTCGCTTGTCTTACTACGCGCTAGTACGGGCAAAAACGTCTGTTCAGAACCTAAACTGACTCGAGGTGTTGCAGAAAGAGGTTCTCAGAGTATTTGAAAATTTTATGGCCACCCTCGCGAACTACGTACTCATCAGCTGTTCATAAAGCACGATATTAGTAGAGCAAGTGATCTTTATACATATAAACTACTAATTTATACAAAGAAAAACAAGCTTTATGAGCAATCATTCGATAGCTCCCCCCGATACTCTCTCCGAAATCAATTCAAACCAGTTCCTTTTTCCCGTACAAGCTACGGAGAATGTCTTCTTCAATACCAGATACCAGCAATACTGAACAAATTCTTAACTTGTACCAAATTCTAACTACCAAAATGTAAACTCAAGAAACATGTGCGAAATAAGCTTTTAAACATGTAAGAACCACTCGAACAACATCTTTGTTTTGCTATCGTGATATATATTTCATTTGATGTATAAAATTATTTTTGTTGCCTTTGCACAAGTGTTTACAAAGACTTTGTGACATCTGTATTATATGCAATAATTTTGTGCACTAAAAGCGTTGCGTTGCGTGAATTATATTTCATGCCTGCATTTTTGTACAGCGTTTCATATGATTATTTTTACAATATGCCTATTGCTATTTAATGGGTCCTTGGGCACTCTCAAGATGTCTGCGACATCGTTTCGCCCAAGAACCTCCGACTCGGTGTTGGAAATAAACTTCACTTGACTTGACTTGACCCCCAACATAACTGTTACTAATTTCGATACTTCTTGTGGTGCCTGTGAGGTACAGTGGCCGCGCCCGGCGTTGTGACGCAGTTAGCGAAAAGCAGCTGGGTAGTGTGACGCAGTTCGTTGCGCGTGTACTGAATCTTACGGGCACAAGTTCGTAACACATTCTCTGACCACCAACGTTATTGTAACTAATTCGGTTGCTTTTTTGGGGTACGTTTGACTTTCAGAAGTTCAATTAGTTCAGTACCGTCCTTGCTCTACACGGAGAGCCTGCGTGGTTGAGCATGCGTGCTTCGGAATGATTTTTTCACTCAAAGGTGGTCGACGCTGAACGCGGGCCGCCGACACTTGATTTTCTGCGACCCGGGGACCCTAACGCCATCGCGTTAAAACAAGCATTTTGCAGTAAATATTTCGGAAGGCCGGTTTTCTAGAAGTACGGGAACTCGCAAATATGTACTCTCTGTAGTGACTGAATTGCATTTATCGGGGGGGGGGGGGGGGGGGCGAGCTTCCGCAAGGCGGGATTAGTAGATAATACCTCGGATCTCGTTATCGCCGGAGCTAAACGATCAGCGCAGGTGGGCTTCTCCTATAGGAGATGGCTTCTCCTGTGAAACAAATCCGTTGTTTTTCCGTATGCCCAGGAGTAGCATCGAACTATCTGGACTATATATTCGCTAATCCCTGACAAATTGGTTTCGGTATTCTTGGCGGTTGGCGTCAACAGTGCTGCCCCTGTGCGGCCCGATACGGTAACGCTGATGGATGGCTGGGCACTGGGTTCTTTGCAATTGCTTTCTCCACGTAGCTCTGATAAATGGCTTGTTGGGTTTCCATGAATGAGAAAGTAGCTCGCAAGGTTCTTGCCGTTTGTTGTGAAACGCACCTGTGAAGGGCTGAGGAAGCGAGCAAGGAGGGAATAGTTGCTCGGGGCGCACACTTAAGTGGCGCTTGTTATTGAACATCATCGTCAAATGCTATTGGTAATATTGCTTATCGTTTTATATTGACACGGTGTTCTTCTTAAGCATGTTGAGCGTTTTTGTTGTAGATAACACTTGATTTTACAGCAGCTCTCAATGATGCGCGCTCCACAAGTACCTGCTACATCGCGTGCCCACATATAGTGCCTGAACGCATCGCTTGTTGTGGCCTTCATATTGAGGCGTCTATTCTCCGAGCAAGCATGGCGTATGTGACGCATTTCTCACGAACTAATGAATGCGAGTGTGTTGCGGTAACTGAATGGCTAACGCATCCGACTCTTAGCTTGATGTTGGCGCTGTTGTATTTCCATCCCCAGTGGCGGGAGTTGGTAATATGTTGTTTTAATTGCGCCAGCTATTAAAAGCTCGAAACTGCATGGGTATCTTGCATAACTTTACCCATCTTTTCCATTAGCCCGATGCGAAGGCGTCGGCAATTTTCATTGCCAAGTTGTCTGCGTTATCGTGTTGTCGTCAGCAGGCCCTGTCATTATTAGCGTCCTTGCCTTAAGAGTTAAGAAAAGGTAAACATGGCCGGCAACCGCAATTGTGCGGTTCGCAAAGCCTGCACAAAGCGCGGCATTCTGCATAATAACACCGTTTATATATATATATATATATATATATATATAGTGTGTGTGTGTTTCTGTACTCATAGATAATAACCTACGTGGACATCAGAAGAAAGCGTGGCATTCAGCGGTTTCATTGCTTCAGAGCATATGTGTTACACAAGAGCATGAGAAAAGTACTCCTTGGTAACCACATAAGCGCTTGACCACCTTCATATTTTGCATATACACTGACAGCATAATTCGAACTCATTTCGCTTCAGCACTATGCATGCGAATTGCGCTATTGGCGACGCTATGGCACAACACTCGCACTTTATGATTAGCGTAAGGTGTTGCTTTTGAAACGTGCTCTGAGACTGGTGGCGATTATGCATGAATTTCGAAGCCGCACCAGCCAGCACTGCATTATGCAAGGAGGTTGTTGTCTGAATCCTAAAGTTGTTGTTCTTTAGGAAAAGGGTCGGATCAGGCTGCGAGATCCTGCTGCTGTGTCGTAATAAATGAGATCAGAGACAATGGAATTGCGCTGAAGTCCGCAGTACTTTCTTGCTTATTGTTTTTCTTTCCCGTGTGCTGGGGCTGAGCATTGAGATGAGCCATGATGATGGCGCACACCACAGCAAGCAGTAAACGCCTGAGTAAGGGCGAGGGCAAACCTGCATTGGATTGAAGTGCTCTCGCAGTTAAGTGAGAAGCAGGCGCCCCCAAAAATGACTTCTGTTCTAAAGCGACACTTTTAATGTGAACGTTCTCGGACCTCGCTGACCGTGGCTGCTGGCTGAGTTGGTGCTCTCGCAACAGCGCCAGTAGTTCGGAGGCATTAGTCCAAAAACAGGCGAGCACTGCCATCTTTACTACCCTATAGTTGTCTAAGCTGCTAGCCTTATTGTGAGAGGACTTAAAAGTAAAACAAATGCACTTCAGTAAGTCATTGCGACATGTATACGTAAGCAAGAACGCAATTCCTTGAACAAAGCAAATATTTTTCACCCTTCTAGGCTTACTTTCATAACGACTAAGCCACAACGGAACGCGTACCTATATCGTGCCAACGCCGACTGTCTTGTTCAGATCATCGCTGCGTGTTGGCGACGACGATGATTTATACACTAAGGCACATATCCACGACGGTGGACTGGCAAAGATTAGAGCACGGTACAGTTAAAATACACGCAGAAAATATTAAATAAATGTATGCATCTGTCACAATGAGTAGCACGCGTGTGCGATAGCACATGGACGCGCGAATCAGTTTATTTTTTTATTTCTTTTTGTTGTGTTGCTCCTGATGCCCAAAAGTAAAATAGACATGTTTAGAGTGTTTAATGACCCACTTTACGAAACATTCACTTCAGATAGCCGTTTAAGTGGGTGTTCGTTTTATATAATTTTTTTTACCTGGGCGTTCAGTCAAGGAACACGATGGCGTGGCTGACTAAGAAATCATTTCTAGTAATTTCAACAATTCTATTATCATCTGGATGGTCTCACTCTTCAAAACTACTCAGTGCTTCACCAAATGAGACGCCGACGCGTGCTCTAGCTGCCAGTGTTATATTTATCTGCTTCGGATACGGAGCAGCATACAACGAGTTCATCGACAACGGTACTTAAGAAAATTCGTTCATTAGACCTCCTACTTTAAGGTATCCGCTTTGAGCCGCAACCTATAGCGCGAATCTTTGCGATGGTGGGGCTCTAACACGCATAATGCATGCAGCGACAGCTGGACCGCTGGAGGTAAGGGAGGCGCCTGCGTCCTCTAATTTCCTCCGGCCTGACTGCGAAAAGCGCTTTTATCAAACTAATTGCGCATTATGCTGGGCAACCAGGTGCTTTGAGGGAATGTTTCCTATCTCATAGGTAAACACGTGACTACAAAGGCTCGTCGGAAAATTGATGTTAGCCTAGATCAAACACGTGTGCGCTATGCACACCTTCAGCTCTCCAAAGCAACGTCAATTCTTGATATTGCAATCAATATTTACGCAGTGCACTACAGTCATTTGCAGTGTTCCACGGAGAGCCCGTGGAACCGATGTCGGGGGTCTTTCGTTTGCCTTCTAGAAGCAGACCATAGGGCAAAAAAAAAGCATCAGCGGTACAAAGGTGCATTGTCAAAACACAAAGGACACTGAAGCGAGGCATGGTTGCAACCTCTGTATACATGTAAAGCCTGTACTTCTTACGCATCTTCATCCGTACATTTTGAATAAAATATATTTTATAGCACTAATGAGCTAAGCGCTAACGAATAACACCATTGACCTAGTTCATCGACAATGTGTCCATCTTAAATGCGGTTCTGTGGCTACGTCGCTGCGCTGCTGTACAAGAGGTCCTGGGTTCGATTACCGGCAGCTGTGGCCGCATTTCTGTGGAGGCGAAATGCGAAACCGCTCTAGTACTGTAATGTCCGTGCATGTTAGAAAAGATGACCAATAACGGCACAAGAAAACAGGTGTTTCATGATCAATATGTTGTCCTCCAATGCGGAGTTCCTACACCCGCGTGTGCAGTTTGGGGAAGTAAACCCAACGATTAACTCAGATTAACGTGTTCAACTATCTTGGGAGACGCACCATCAGTAAACACTCCTGCTGCAGCCGGACATTGTACTAATGAAATTTGTTTTAAAGACCGCATCCAGATGGATGAATATGCATGCGTGATAACACGCAGGTCATTATTTTTAAAGTGAAATGTACAAGGATGCTTAAATAGGTCATAAAGAAGTTGTTATTACCGTAACATCGGGTAGGATTCGTCTGACCGGCAAGTCTCTAAAATTAGTTTCGTAGGGATTTTCTCCTATTTAATCTCGTATGAGATTTTGCATATTATGCGGATACAAAACACAGTTCACTTCACCAGCTGAGGTTTCTATGCCACCTCAACAAATACGAAATGTCTTTTTATTGCGTAAACGATTATATGGACACTTCAGTCGCATTTTTGCTGTCGCCATGATATTCCGTATAAAGTTACATGGTGACAACACCGTCGCCGTGCGCCCCGTGCAGTATGTGCGAGGGAAAGCGTGCGAGGGGAACTGACGATCGCGGCTCAATCTCATGCGCACAAGGGAGGAAAGCGTGAAGGAAGCGCGCCGTCTTTTGTCGCGTGCTAGGTTCCGGGGGGGATGGCAGGGAAGGGAGGGCGTTGTACTGCGTATTCCACGCCATATCTTGAAAGCGGTCTTCTTTAAGGCCACAGTCTCGGCGCTTCGACGGCTCGTACCTTTATGCGTGCTGTGCTCCAGCCGCTCAGTTTGCGTTCAAGCGATAGACAGCACGAACTTCGCTCGCTACTGCTGCCTCGCTTGCTCACGCCAGCGTTTTGACAGCAAGTGTCGGCGCTCAGCGAGTGTGATGTGTTCACGTTTGTCTCTGCACGCTGACACCTTGCGTATGAAGTGAGCTTGCCTTAGCTCTTGTGCTAAGCAGAATTAAATTCACTGCTGGTCGGGTTCAACTTACTAACTTTATATCACCCTCCGTAAACAATTAAACACTTAATTACCAGTTTACTGTAATTACGAAAATTATAATTAAAAGATTTCTTTCTGCTAAAACCATGCAGCCTATCTAAAAAGAACCGCAGGGGCCTTGGTGTGAGAGCTTCATTGAAAAGGAAGTCTTCCGCATAAAAATAAATACGAGCTACATCAAGTGCACAAAATACGTAAAATACATATTTATTAAGTGCAATTTTGATGAAGTGTATGACAAATATTTGCCATGAACGTTCGCGTTCCCAACGATGATCTTTCTCTCTCTCTCTCTCTCTTGTTTGAGGGTAATACTGTTTAAAGACAATGTTTTTTATGGAGAAATAGAACAAAAAAGGTTTCCTATAACAACAATAAAGAGAGGCGACTCTTGCAGTTTTCTCTCCGCTGTTATTGAAGATGAGGACCGTGTGAGGTTTGTACTAAGTGACGAAAGCTCAGTATTGTAAGCAATACTCAGCATACAGCCGATGAAACGGTACGTGGTCTACGTATTCTAAAAAAAGAATGGGTTACTGATGTCGGAGCTGCGGTGGTCATAAGTTAAAGATATTTTTACCCAGTAATTTCGTTTTGTGAGTAGCTTTTCACACATTATAAAGGAGTGCTCAGAGTAATCATACTTATAGAGGTCTACGATACTGTTTTTCCAGATTATAGCAATATATCTTAACACTCCTCCAAGAAAAGCTGGAGATGGTTACAGAAGGTAAGGAAAAGAGGATTGAGCTCTGATACGACCTGTTTTGCAAATGTGAAAACCAGATTAATATGCGTGTGCCCGGCTTTGTCGGCAATGTTGATCCGAAACGCTGGCAAGAAAGGCTACTTTCAAGAAACTCCAGGTATCAGCTGCAGTGAGTGAAATTTCTTGGGCACAACAGGACAGTCTAACAGAAATAACCGAATACAGAAAAGTAACAAATAAATGTCAGCGATAACAAAGCTTCTCGAATGACATGAAAGTACTTCTCTTGTGCACTTGCAAAAGTTTTGGCGCACTGACGGCACGCACTGCTGAAGAAAGGTAACGATGGAGACGAAAAGACTCTCAGAGATTCGACGAATCTTGATGCTTTTGTGTGGTCGAAGAGGAAGCAGTAGCGGTCTAAACTGGGATTCAGCTTAGCCGGCAGGACTCCCTTGTGGTAGTGCCATTTAGGCCCCGGTGAACACATTGGATTCCTGCTCTTTGTAAACCGTCCTTTTCTGACCCCTATGGTTGCACAGCCCTAACTTTGAGGATTCTCCTGGTTTTTACATGCCTCTTTATGTAGCCACTGCACATATTATTCCTTTTTCTGCGGTGGAGGGGGTGGTTTGTTCCGTTTTCGCTTGCTTATATCTATGGAGTAAGCATGCAATGGAGCCACCTTGATCAATAAGCTTTTAGGCGTTTTTGTATGGACAGCTTTAGTATTTGTATTACCGATTGCGCAGAAATTACTCTCCACGCTTGTTGATGCCGAAGTCAGAAAGGAAGCTAACATATAAGTCTGAGTGATATCAATAAATATATTGATAATTATTTGCCTAATCATACTACCCATCGTGACCGCCGAACAAAACGTCGCAGAAATAGTGCTCCACAAATTATTCACGCAGCACCTGTGGCCCCAAAAGTAAATAAAAGTTAGATCCTTTTTTTATGTCCACCTGCACTCAAAAGATCTTTCAGACCAGGAAGTTACTGGCAACTCAAACGTGAAATGATGGCTACAACATGAGAAGTTCTAGAGCAAAGCGATCTTTCTCACTTTATTCTTGATGCTAAAGCATCAGATGGCCCATTGAACGAGAAATCTGGCGTCCGTAGCAGCTAAGCGGCTCCTAATTTCCCATTGGTTGCAATGCCACGTCACGTGCCCCACTCGATGGAGCAGCACGGGAGATACGGAACACCTGCTGCCGCGCCGGTGCGCCTGGTGTTCCGTGAGGGGACAGGGCGTCGCCGCGACTCCACGTCTCCGTCGCTCTCGGAAGCCTTTGTTATACCCGAATTGCTATGTCCGCGCAAGCTCTCTTCGTTGTTATAACTTCGCCTCTGTAATCGGTATACAGAAGTGATCTATAATATGTAGAATAAACGAAAAGAATAACGTTGGCGGTAGTGAGCTTCGAACCTACGACGCCAAGCCCACTACGCTCTGCTTATGGCGTCATGCTAATTGGACCGAAATTTCCATTGCCAAGCCAGCCGTGAACTAACCGACGACGTCCAAATCACTGCGCCTTTCTCGGGAGGGTTCCCATTGGATTGAATATCAGTCGCGAAATGTAGGATGACCTTAGGGATCGAAGTGCACTGTTCCTTTGCTGTCTAGGGGGCATTGGTCAAGCTTTTGAAGACGTTCGCTTGTGCGCGAGGAGTTTATAACTCGAAGGACGTTACACTGGACATTAATGCTTTCACATTCAAGACTTAAAAAGAACTGCTTAAGTGTACTCAGACTGCTCTTTAATTTACTCTGAGGAGTCTAGGAAATCCACCTATACCTATACTAACGTGCACAGGCGTTTATCAGTCCTGTAAGTTAATGTCACCATAGGTGCATTCCCTGTGGGTGCGGTGTATGGGTGTAATTTGAGCGTTTCATTGGAGTGCGTGAACATGAGTGCACTGAGGGAAAAGTGGGCTTATGTTTTTTTTCCGCGACATAACTAATTTGCGCAAATTCGTTCGTCAGTTATGCAACTTAGTTTCAGTATACCTGCGTTTGCATGGTGAGAAAGGAGTGCTTCGAATTTGAGCTTTTGTGAGAAGTGAGTGAACACGAACGCATTCAGGGGTTCTTAAGGGCTATGAGCTGGTTTTCCGTATGTAACAATAATATACTAATTCGTACAATATTCATATAAGGTTGTATCTGCATATGTGCCTTTACATGGGATGTGATGGATGCGTCAAATTTGAGCTTTCAGTGCAGTTAGCTAATGCGACAGCGCTGAGGTTTTGTCAGGCTATCGGCTTGTGTTTTCTGCGCGATAAGTTTTTGCGTTACTTCGTTTAGTATTCATGTAAGTGTCGGTATATATGCATTTGCTGGTGGAATGCTGGATGTATCGAGAAGACATACGGTAATAGTTGTAGAGGTTCTTCAATTACTGACAACAAAAGTCAATGCAGGAAAAGCCATGATATACCAAAGGATTCGTCGATATGATGGCTACTGGATTAAGGAAGAGAAAAGATGGTGATGCAGACCGTGACGTTTTTTTATGTAGCCACCTGGCTCATTTCAAACTATAAAAACTGTTAGTGCCTATCTAGATAGTGATGGTTGCTGGTGTCACTGAACTGTGTGTATTTAGTACTAGTTGTAATACTGCACGGTATACAATGGTATGCTGCAGGTATGCAATCATATATTTAAAAATTTCTAGCAGACAAACCTTGCATGTTAACCAAGAGTTTTAATAATATTGAGGGAAAGCATTACACCAAGTCTGGTGCATCGACAGATTGAATGCTTACTATGATTGATAAAGCCCAAAGTTCAAGTCGTAAGGCTACCTATGCACAGTCAGTACGTATGTGAACAAAAAGGACATGCAGGATAAGACAAAAAGGACATAAAGGACAAAAGGAAAGCAGGTGCGTTGTGATGCCAATTTGTTGCCGAACGTGCACGTGCTTTCGCGCTAGAATTTGTGGCGTTCGAAGGTTTAGACAAGGCGTCCAGTTGCCTAGTTTATATGAAGTGTGCTGTAGATGGGGCAGTCGTCGGTGCTAGGAACCGGAGTCTGTAAATTTCGTCTTCCCGCGTTATTTACCCTTGACTGCATGTCCAACGTTATGCAAATTCCCGAAAACTGATTAAAACATGTGACAAGCATTTATTTGTCCCGGAAAGACATGCCAGCTCTCTCAAATTGTTCTTTTTTTGGACAGTTGCAGAGAAGCGTGCTCACCGCAAGTGGCGATGATGGCGAGAAATGCTCCACCACGGACTTCGAACGACAGCCCCTCGACCAGCCAGGAACAAGTTAGTGCGTCATCCGCCGCACAGCCGCTGACCCAGGCCCGAGTGGTTCTGCTCAAATGTCAGATCTGGCATTTGTCTCAGAGTGTCCACGTTTGTGGTCACGATGACCTGGCTATTGGCACCACTGCACGCATTTATGGAGAACGTGTGGTTACGCACGCAAGCACGCACGCACGCACACACACACACACACACACGCACACACACACACACAAAACTGCAAACAGCGCTGGATATAAGGCCAGAAGACGACAATGACGACGTGTAACGCCGGTGACATGCACGACGACTGTCATATCGAGTGCCGTGAGTCGAACTAATTTAGTATTGGCAGGGGCAGGTCCTGGTTAGTCTAAGGAGAGCTGGAGGTGGGGCAGGGGGAGGACAGATCATCGAAATACAGCACCTAAGGGACCGGGGCTTACCTAGCAGTCCAATTGGTAAAGGCATAGGAAAGACATGCAGGAGAATGTTCGTTGAACGCCGTAGTTGGGATGCATAGCTGGTGGAACGGAAAACTAGACGAAGTTTCAGGAAAGTTCCTCTAAGCATGACGCTACTGCCCCGCCGCCTTCTGCTTAGGAACGCACTTCTGCTGTCCTTGTCGTTCGCTGTACGTTCGTTCTTCACCTAACATGACGTAGCCTAACCTAAGGCTAACCTGCTCTAATTAGCCCCTGGCTATTGTGTGTCCTGGCGCTGGTTTCACCGTGGAAATTTATTCATCAAGTACGAAGCATTAGCGCATAAGGGCAGGCCGGGTTTAACTGGGCACGTTTAAGTGTTCCAAGTTGCCCGCTGCGCGCAGTAGCATCAGCTGCGCATCGGCGTTATGAAGGCCTGGAGGGGAGAAAGGAAGGGAGAAATCTATAGCAAGTTTCCACGCTGCCGCCGCCGAAGCACCAATCGGCATCCTTTGCATGTTACTGACGGCGCAAACAAATAAACGTGTGGCATTCTTCGCAACTCTTATTACTAACTGCGTTCGTAGGCGAAAGATGGCGGGCCAGTATTGAGCTATTGTAAAACGCGCAATTTACGTGTGGTTACTATCGGCTGGTCACGCTGGTGTAGCGAAGTCTTCCGAGGCAACCAGGCTGGAGCGGACTGTCCGAGTTTCGCTTGGTTGAAAGCTAGTTGAGTGTCCATTGCAATAGAAATTATTGAGACCCGAGGGCTACAACACTCGTAATCGGTGTGGACTGCACCCATTGCATTCCTGCACGAGCGTTTGCCGGAAGTATGTAATTTTTCTGAAGTTTAAGATAAAGTATTTCGCTTACTTCAGCCTGTTTATTAAACTGCTTCGATAAATATACACAGTAGCAGGAGGAAATACCGCGCTCATTCTAGCGCCCTTGTTGATGTTCCGCTATTGACCGCGTATGGGGATATTTTATTTGTCGAAATAAGGCAGCCCAAAAACAGTGAAAATGTATAAGGTGATCTCGCACTCCGTTTGCGAGTTCCACCCGCCGCGCAGCAGTGCGAAATTCTTGTGATATTCGCAAGAGTGTTTGCTATCCGCATAGTGTTTTCACCGAGCCCCCAAGGTGGTTAAGGAGCTTTTTATCCCTGTAATGCCTAACGCGCTTTCTGTATACTGCGCTATTTGAGACAGCAAAGTTGGAATTATCGCAAGTGCAAAACAAGTAGCGACAATTAATAGGCTGGAACCCATTGTAGTTATCGAATAGCTGAAGATTTCAATTACTACCTTGAGAGTTAATTATCTTCACGCATCCATAGTGTGTTTAGTACAAATGCACCCTCCATGGCGCGAAATAAAGGTGGAAAAATTCTGTGAATTTTCTGTGATGTACAACTGTGTTTGGGCATTGCAGGATTAAATACTCCCCAATACTGTTGCCAGTGTCGTTGGATGCTCGGAACAGCAAAATGTCCAAAGTAAGTATTACGAAACTTCAGCGACGGGCGGCCTCATGACTGAATCTTAGTGGCACCTGACTCCAAGGTGCCTTGTGAAAATGGCACTCGAATACGCCACAGGTAGAGTTCATTCAATATAGTTGGATGACTCAATACTCCGACTCCTGTTCAGACGCGCGTCATGATTGTGTAGCCGGCAAGGGTACCCGTGCTATTTTCATTTTCCGTTGGCTATGCAATGGCCGTACAGGAATGAAGAAACATGCGTACAGGTTAGTGCTCTTTCGAAGTTTCGTACTGCGCAATGTTCTGAGCGCGTTTTTCATTGCTTCCTTTTCCAGCCTATCGCACTGAATCCCTCTAGGTCACGATAGAAGCTGAGCTTCTCGTCTGTTATCGGAACAGCCGGCCTACTCGGCTGTTATCGCCAGCTGCTGCTTGCCTCAGGGTACTGGTCGCCTTTATTCACAACGCTGCTGTGCTGTTCCGGTGGCCGAGTGGTATGGATGCTTAGTTTGGCATCCCAAGGAAATTCCAGCGGTGGTGGTTTGAATCCCAGTGCCTGCATCGCTTTAAAAAACATATTGCGATGCGGGCACCGCGGCTCGAACGGTCGTTAACTTTACAGCAGGGCAGCTGGAACTTCGGGTTGGAGGGGGGTTGACTAGACAGGCGCGAGGAGGTAGGTACGCCGAGGATTAGGGGAAAGGGGGTGGGAGTCGGCTAGTGCGTCAGGTCGTGTTCCGGGCTCAGATGAGACCCGGCCTCCAATCGGCCACCGGAATATGGTGGATAAGGGGGAATTTTGTGTCATGGTGCACATCATTTCCTCTCGCTATCCCCCGGGTATCCTAAGCGGGTGGATACCCATTCGTTTTGGAGCAAGTGCGTAGCGGACCGCAGGAGCAAGAGAGACAGCCACCTAAAGAACGGAGGTTCGTCCTTACAGAAAGGGAACCTTCTAGATAAAGCCCCCGCAAAAGATGCGCCAACAGCAGCGCTCCTGCGAAAGAGACACGACTCCCGCCTACAAAATCCCTCCGTAGAGCTCGACCACTGCTAGGGAAAGCCGACCCCGTCCATGTTTAAGAGCCATAGGTGGTCGTCCCACGACCCCCACTCCCCTCCACCAGAAAAATCCGACCCACCTGAGACGCGCCGTCACAACAGAGCTTGACTACGCCTGCCCTACTCAACACCAATCGTGCCCACTTCTGAGAGGCCACGCGAACTCTACAGAGCTCTAATCCCCACCCCCCAGCTATAGAAAGCCCTCTAGAGGCCGCGCACGCACATCTACCCGCGGCCCCTCCCCCGCCCCTCAAAAAAAAAAGCCGCGCCTGTAAGAGCTCTTGCCGCGCAGCTGTATAGAGCTCCAATCCCCCCTACAGAAAGCCCTCCAGGGCCCGCGCAGTTCGGCGAAGTTTTCACGTGTAAGGGGGTGTCCGTCAGCAGCGAGGTCGCGTCAGTTTTCACTTAGAGGGGGCGGGAGGGTGGGGTCGTCTACCGGCGATGAAGTCAGGTCGGTTTTTCACACATACTTTTCGACGTATTCACTGATGAGATCGGATCGGTTTTCATGCGCATTGGGGGGAGGGGGGGCGTCCATCAGCGATGAGGTCGGGTCGGCTTTCACGTGCAATGTACTTTCATGCGGGGTCGATCAGGGATGAGGTCGGGTTGGATTTCACGCGCATAGGGTTTCAGTGATGTGTGACACGTTACCTTGCAGCATCCATTCTTCGACGGCGATGCAGCGGCACTTCGGTCCAGGAGTACGCAAAAGCATCCATCCTCTCGGATACCCGGTGGACAGCGAGAAGAAATTATGTGTACCACGACCCACTATTCTGTCCACCACATTCCGGTGGCCGAGTGGAGGCCGGGTCTCATCTGAGCCTGGAACACTGACATGACCCCTAATCCTCAGCATACCTACCTCACACTTAACCCCCTCCCACCCGAAGTTACAGCTGCCCCACAGTAATGGGACTGAAACGATCGTTCAAGCCGCGGTGACCACATCACAATACTTTTTTAAAGCAATGCAGGCGCCGGAAATCAAACCACCGCCGCTGGAATTCCCTTGCCATCCTAAGCTAAGTATCCAAACTACTCGGCCACCGGAACGGCACAGCAACATAGTGGAGAAGACGACCAGTACCTTGCGATAACAGCACTTTATTTTTCGTCGGAAAAATGATATTTTCATGGGCTATAGGCTTACCATTTTTTCCATTTCAGGGGGGAAATTATTCTTTGCCTAATCGTTCGTTTATCGTGTTAAACGGCTTCTCCGCATGCCCGGGGACTGATACAAGCGGAGAACCAGCGCCTTAGGCACACTTTATTTTTCGTCGGAAAAATGATATTTTCATGGGCTATGGGATTAGCATTTTTTCAATTTTAGGGGGAAAATTATTCTTTGCCTAATCGTTCGTTTATCGTGTTAAACGGCTTCTGCGCATGCCCGGGGATTGATACAAGCGGAGAACCAGCGCCTTAGGCACACTTTATTTTTCGTCGGAAAAATGATATTTTCATGGGCTATAGGCTTCGCATTTTTTCAAATTGAGGGGGGAAATTATTCTTTGCCTAATCGTTCATTTAACGTGTTAAACGGCTTCTGCGCGTGCCCGGGGACTGATACAAGCGGAGAACCAGCGCCATAGGCACACTTTATTTTTCGTTTAAAAAAAGATATTTTCATGGGCTATAGGCTTAGCATTTTTTCAATTTTAGGGGGAAAATTATTCTTTGCCTAATCGTTCGTTTATCGTGTTAAACGGCTTCTGCGCAAGCACGGGGATTGATACAAGCGGAGAACCAGCGCCTTAGGCACACTTTATTTTTCGTTGGAAAAATGGTGTTTTCATGCGCTATAGGTTTAGCATTTTTTTCAAATTGAGGAGGAAAATTATTCTTTGCCTAATCGTTCATTTATCGTGTTAAACGGCTTCTCCGCATGCCCGGAAAAAGATACAAGCGGAGAACCAGTGCCTTAGGCACACTTTATTTTTCGTCGGAAAAATGATATTTTCAAGGGCTATGGGCTTAGCATTTTTTCAAATTTAGAGGGAAAGTTATTCTTTGCCTAATCGTTCGTTTATCGTGTGAAACGGCTTCTGCGCATGCCCGGGGACTGATACAAGCGGAGAACCAGCGCCTTAGGCACACTTTATTTTTCGTCGGAAAAATGATATTTTCATGGGCTATAGGCTTAGCATTTTTTCAAATTTAGGGGGAAAGTTATTCTTTGCCTAATCGTTCATTTATCGTGTTAAACGGCTTCTGCGCATGCCCGGGGTCTGATACAAGCGGAGAACCAGCGCCTTAGGCACACTTTATTTTTCGTCGGAAAAATGATATTTTCATGGGCTATGGGCTCAGCATTTTTTCAATTTTAGGCGGAAAATTATTCTTTGCCTAATCGTTCGTTTATCGTGTTAAACGGCTTCTGCGCATGCCAGGGGACTGATACAAGCGGAGAACCAGCGCCTTAGGCACACTTTATTTTTCGTCGGAAAAAATGATATTTTCATGCATTTTTTCAATTTTAGGGGGAAAATTATTCTTTGCCTAATCGTTCATTTATCGTGTTAAACGGCTTCTGCGCAAGCACGGGGATTGATACAAGCGGAGAACCAGCGCCTTAGGCACACTTTATTTTTCGTCGGAAAAATGATATTTTCATGGGCTATAGGCTTCGCATTTTTTCAAATTGAGGGGGGAAATTATTCTTTGCCTAATCGTTCATTTAACGTGTTAAACGGCTTCTGCGCGTGCCCGGGGAATGATATAAGCGGAGAACCAGCGCCTTAGGCACACTTTATTTTTCGTTTAAAAAATGATATTTTCATGGGCTATAGGCTTACCATTTTTTCAATTTTAGGGGGATATTATTCTTTGCCAAATCGTTCATTTATCGTGTTAAATGGATTCTGCGCGTGCCCGGGGACTGATATAAGCGGAGAACCAGCGCCTTAGGCACACTTTATTTTTCGTTGGAAAAATGATGTTTTCATGCGCTATATATAGGCTTACCATTTTTTCAATTTTTGGGGGAAAATTATTCTTTGCCTAATCGTTCATTTATCGTGTTAAACGGCTTCTGCGCAAGCCCGGGGACTGATACAAGCGAAGAACCAGCGCCTTACGCACACTTTATTTTTCGTCGGAAAAATGATATTTTCATGGGCTATAGGCTTAGCATTTTTTCAAATTTAGGGGGAAAATTATTCTTTGCCTAATCGTTCAGTTATCGTGTTAAACGGCTTCTGCGCATGCCCGGGGACTGATACAAGCGGAGAACCAGCGCCTTAGGCCAACTTTATTTTTCGTCGGAAAAATGATATTTTCATGGGCTATAAGCTTAGCATTTTTTCAAATTTAGGGGGAAAATTATTCTTTGCCTAATCGTTCATTTATTGTGTTAAACGGCTTCTGCGCCTGCCCGGGGACTGATACAAGCGGAGAACCAGCGCCTTACGCAAACTTTATTTTTCGTCGGAAAAATAATGTTTTCATGGGCTATAGGCTTACCATTTTTTCAATTTTAGGGGGAAAATTATTCTTTGCCTAATCGTTCATTTATCGTGTTAAACGGCTTCTGCGCGTGCCCGGGGACTGATACAAGCGGAGAACCAGCGCCTTAGGCCAACTTTATTTTTCGTCGGAAAAATGATATTTTCATGGGCTATAAGCTTAGCATTTTTTCAAATTTAGGGGGAAAATTATTCTTTGCCTAATCGTTCATTTATTGTGTTAAACGGCTTCTGCGCATGCCCGGGGACTGATACAAGCGGAGAACCAGCGCCTTAGGCCAACTTTATTTTTCGTCGGAAAAATGATATTTTCATGGGCTATAAGCTTACCATTTTTTCAATTTTAGGGGGAAAATTATTCTTTGCCTAATCGTTCATTTATCGTGTTAGACGGCTTCTGCGCGTGCCCGGGGACTGATACAAGCGGAGAACCAGCGCCATAGGCAAACTTTATTTTTCGTCGGAAAAATAATGTTTTCATGGGTTATAGGCTTACCATTTTTTCAATTTTAGGGGGAAAATTATTCTTTGCCTAATCGTTCATTTATCGTGTTAAACGGCTTCTGCGCATGCCCGGGCACTGATACAAGCGGAGAACCAGCGCCTTAGGCAAACTTTATTTTTCGTCGGAAAAATGATATTTTCGTGGGCTATAGGCTTACCATTTTTTCAAATTTAGAGGGAAAATTATTATTTGCCTAATCGTTCATTTATCGTGTTAAACGGCTTCTGCGCATGCCCGGGGACTGATATAAGCGGAGAACCAGCGCCTTGGGCAAACATTATTTTTCGTCAGAAAAATATTTTCATGGGCTATAGGCTTACCATTTTTTCAAATTTAGGGGGAAAATTATTATTTGCCTAATCGTTCATTTATCGTGTTAAACGACTTCTGCGCATGCCCGGGGACTGATACAAGCGGAGAACCAGCGGCTTAGGCACACTTTATTTTTCGTCGGAAAAATGATATTTTCATGGGCTATAGGCTTAGCATTTTTTCAAATTTAGGGGAAAAATTATTTTTTGCCTAATCGTTCATTTATCGTGTTAAACGACTTCTGCGCATGCCCGGGGACTGATATAAACGGAGAACCAGCGCCTTAGGCACACTTTATTTTTCGTCGGAAAAATGATATTTTCATGGGCTATAGGCTTAGCATTTTTCAATTTTAGGGGGAAAATTATTCTTTGCCTAATCGTTCATTTATTGTGTTAAACGGCTTCTGCGCATGCCCGGGGACTGATACAAGCGGAGATCCAGCGCCTTAGGCAAACTTTATTTTTCGTCAGAAAAATTATATTTTCATGGGCTATTGGCTTACCATTTTTTCAATTTTAGGGGGAAAATTATTCTTTGCCTAATCATTCATTTATCGTGCTAAACGGCTTCTGCGCATGCCCGGGCTCTTATACAAGCGGAGAACCAGCGCATAGGCACACTTTATTTTTCGTCGGAAAAATAATGTTTTCATGGGCTATAGGCCTAGCATTTTTTCAATTTTAGGGGGAAAATGATTCTTTGCCTAATCGTTCATTTATCGTGTTAAACGGCTTCTGCGCATGCCAGGAGACTGATACAAGCGGAGAACCAGTGCCTTAGGCAAACTTTATTTTTTGTCGGAAAAATGATATTTTCATGGGCTATAGGCTTACCATTTTTTCAATTTTAGGGGGAAAATTATTCTTTGCCTAATCGTTCATTTATCGTGTTAAACGGCTTCTGCGCATGCCCGGGCACTGATACAAGCGGAGAACCAGCGCCTTAGGCAAACTTTATTTTTCGTCAGAAAAATTATATTTTCATGGGCTATAGGCTTAGCATTTTTTCAAATTTAGGGGGAAAATTATTATTTGCCTAATCGTTCATTTATCGTGTTAAACGGCTTCTGCGCATGCCCGGGGACTGATATAAGCGGAGAACCAGCGCCTTGGGCAAACTTTATTTTTCGTCAGAAAAATATTTTCATGGGCTATAGGCTTACCATTTTTTCAAATTTAGGGGGAAAATTATTATTTGCCTAATCGTTCATTTATCGTGTTAAACGACTTCTGCGCATGCCCGGGGACTGATATAACCGGAGAACCAGCGCCTTAGGCACACTTTATTTTTCGTCGGAAAAATGATATTTTCAAGGGCAATGGGCTTAGCATTTTTTCAAATTTAGAGGGAAAGTTATTCTTTGCCTAATCGTTCGTTTATCGTGTTAAACGGCTTCAGCGCATGCCCGGGGACTGATACAAGCCGAGAACCAGCGCCTTAGGCACACTTTATTTTTCGTCGGAAAAATGATATTTTCGTGGGCTATAGGCTTAGCATTTTTTCAAATTTAGGGGGAAAATTATTATTTGCCTAATCGTTCATTTATCGTGTCAAACGGCTTCTGCGCATGCCCGGGGACTGATATAAGCGGAGAACCAGCGGCTTAGGCACGCTTTATTTTTCGTCGGAAAAATGATATTTTCATGGGCTATAGGCTTAGCATTTTTTCAAATTTAAGGGAAAAATTATTTTTTGCCTAATCGTTCATTTATCGCGTTAAACGACTTCTGCGCATGCCCGGGGACTGATATAAACGGAGAACCAGCGCCTTACGCACACTTTATTTTTCGTCGGAAAAATGATATTTTCATGGGCTATAGGCTTAGCATTTTTTCAATTTTAGGGGAAAAATTATTTTTTGCCTAATCGTTCATTTATCGTGTTAAACGACTTCTGCGCATGCCCGGGGACTGATATAACCGGAGAACCAGGGCCTTAGGCACACTTTATTTTTCGTCGGAAAAATATTTTCATGGGCTATAGGCTTAGCATTTTTTCAATTTTAGGGGGAAAATTATTCTTTGCCTAATCGTTCATTTATCGTGTTAAACGGCTTCTGCGCATGCCCGGGGACTGATACAAGCGGAGAACCAGCGCCTTAGGCAAACTTTATTTTTCGTCGGAAAAATGATATTTTCGTGGGCTATAGGCTTAGCATTTTTTCAAATTTAGGGGGAAAATTAATATTTGCCTAATCGTTCATTTATCGTGTTAAACGGCTTCTGCGCATGCCCGGGGACTGATATAAGCGGAGAACCAGCGCCTTAGGCACACTTTATTTTTCGTCGGAAAAATGATATTTTCATGGGCTATAGGCTTACCATTTTTTCAATTTTAGGGGGAAAATTATTCTTTGCCTAATCGTTCATTTATCGTGCTAAACGGCTTCTGCGCATGCCCGGGCTCTTATACAAGCGGAGAACCAGCGCCTAGGCACACTTTATTTTTCGTCGGAAAAATGATATTTTCATGGGCTATAGGCTTAGCATTTTTTCAATTTTAGGGGGAAAATTATTCTTTGCCTAATCGTTCATTTATCGTGTTAAACGGCTTCTGCGCATGCCCGGGGACTGATACAAGCGGAGATGCAGCGCCTTAGGCAAACTTTATTTTTCGTCAGAAAAATTATATTTTCATGGGCTATAGGCTTACCATTTCTTCAATTTCAGGGGGAAAATTATTCTTTGCCTAATCGTTCATTTATCGTGCTAAACGGCTTCTGCGCATGCCCGGGCTCTTATACAAGCGGAGAACCAGCGCATAGGCACACTTTATTTTTCGTCGGAAAAATAATGTTTTCATGGGCTATAGGCTTAGCATTTTTTCAATTTTAGGGGGAAAATTATTGTTTGCCTAATCGTTCATTTATCGTGTTAAACGGCTTCAGCGCATGCCCGGGGACTGATACAAGCGGAGAACCAGTGCCTTAGGCAAACTTTATTTTTTGTCGGAAAAATGATATTTTCATGGGCTATAGGCTTACCATTTTTTCAATTTTAGGGGGAAAATTATTCTTTGCCTAATCGTTCATTTATCGTGTTAAACGGCTTCTGCGCATGCCCGGGCACTGATACAAGCGGAGAACCAGCGCCTTAGGCAAACTTTATTTTTCGTCAGAAAAATTATATTTTCATGGGCTATAGGCTTACCATTTTTTCAATTTTAGGGGGAAAATTATTCTTTGCCTAATCGTTCATTTATCGTGTTAAACGGCTTCTGCGCATGCCCGGGCACTGATACAAGCGGAGAACCAGCGCCTTAGGCAAACTTTATTTTTCGTCAGAAAAATATTTTCTGGGCTATAGGCTTACCATTTTTTCAAATTTAGGGGGAAAATTATTATTTGCCTAATCGTTCATTTATCGTGTTAAACGACTTCTGCGCATGCCCGGGGACTGATATAACCGGAGAACCAGCGCCTTAGGCACACTTTATTTTTCGTCGGAAAAATGATATTTTCAAGCGCTATGGGCTTAGCATTTGTTCAAATTTAGAGGGAAAGTTATTCTTTGCCTAATCGTTCGTTTATCGTGTTAAACGGCTTCTGCGCATGCCCGGGGACTGATACAAGCCGAGAACCAGCGCCTTAGGCACACTTTATTTTTCGTCGGAAAAATGATATTTTCGTGGGCTATAGGCTTAGCATTTTTTCAAATTTAGGGGGAAAATTATTATTTGCCCAATCGTTCATTTATCGTGTTAAACGGCTTCTGCGCATGCCCGGGGACTGATATAAGCGGAGAACCAGCGGCTTAGGCACACTTTATTTTTCGTCGGAAAAATGATATTTTCATGGGCTATAGGCTTAGCATTTTTTCAAATTTAGGGGAAAAATTATTTTTTGCCTAATCGTTCATTTATCGTGTTAAACGACTTCTGCGCATGCCCGGGGACTGATATAAACGGAGAACCAGCGCCTTAGGCACACTTTATTTTTCGTCGGAAAAATGATATTTTCATGGGCTATAGGCTTAGCATTTTTTCAATTTTAGGGGGAAAAATATTCTTTGCCTAATCGTTCATTTATCGTGTTAACCGGCTTCTGCGCATGCCCGGGCACTGATACAAGCGGAGAACCAGCGCCTTAGGGAAACATTATTTTTCGTCGGAAAAATATTTTCATGGGCTATAGGCTTACCATTTCTTCAAATTTAGGGGGAAAATTATTCTTTGCCTAATCGTTCATTTATCGTGTTAAACGGCTTCTGCGCATGCCCGGGGACTGATATAACCGGAGAACCAGCGCCTTAGGCAAACTTTATTTTTCGTCGGAAAAATGATATTTTCGTGGGCTATAGGCTTAGCATTTTTTCAAATTTAGGGGGAAAATTAATATTTGCCTAATCGTTCATTTATCGTGTTAAACGGCTTCTGCGCGTGCCCGGGGACTGATATAAGCGGAGAACCAGCGCCTTAGCCACACTTTATTTTTCATCGGAAAAATGATATTTTCGTGGGCTATAGGCTTAGCATTTTTTCAAATTTAGGGGGAAAATTATTATTTGCCTAATCGTTCATTTATCGTGTTAAACGGCTTCTGCGCATGCCCGGGGACTGATATAAGCGGAGAACCAGCGGCTTAGGCACACTTTATTTTTCGTCGGAAAAATGATATTTTCATGGGCTATAGGCTTAGCATTTTTTCAAATTTAGGGGAAAAATTATTTTTTGCCTAATCGTTCATTTATCGTGTTAAACGACTTCTGCGCATGCCCGGGGACTGATATAAACGGAGAACCAGCGCCTTAGGCACACTTTATTTTTCGTCGGAAAAATGATATTTTCATGGGCTATAGGCTTAGCATTTTTTCAATTTTAGGGGGAAAATTATTCTTTGCCTAATCGTTCATTTATCGTGTTAAACGACTTCTGCGCATGCCCGGGGACTGATATAACCGGAGAACCAGCGCCTTAGGCACACTTTATTTTTCGTCGGAAAAATGATATTTTCATGGGCTATAGGCTTAGCATTTTTTCAATTTTAGGGGGAAAAATATTCTTTGCCTAATCGTTCATTTATCGTGTTAACCGGCTTCTGCGCATGCCCGGGCACTGATACAAGCGGAGAACCAGCGCCTTAGGGAAACATAATTTTTCGTCGGAAAAATGATATTTTCGTGGGCTATAGGCTTAGCATTTTTTCAAATTTAGGGGGAAAATTAATATTTGCCTAATCGTTCATTTAGCGTTTTAAACGGCTTCTGCGCATGCCCGGGGACTGATATAAGCGGAGAACCAGCGCCTTAGGCACACTTTATTTTTCGTCGGAAAAATGATATTTTCATGGGCTATAGGCTTACCATTTTTTCAATTTTAGGGGGAAAATTATTCTTTGCCTAATCGTTCATTTATCGTGTTAAACGGCTTCTGCGCATGCCCGGGCACTGATACAAGCGGAGAACCAGCGCCTTAGGCAAACTTTATTTTTCGTCAGAAAAATATTTTCATGGGCTATAGGCTTACCATTTTTTCAAATTTAGGGGGAAAATTATTATTTGCCTAATCGTTCATTTATCGTGTTAAACGACTTCTGCGCATGCCCGGGGACTGATATAACCGGAGAACCAGCGCCTTAGGCACACTTTATTTTTCGTCGGAAAAATGATATTTTCAAGCGCTATGGGCTTAGCATTTGTTCAAATTTAGAGGGAAAGTTATTCTTTGCCTAATCGTTCGTTTATCGTGTTAAACGGCTTCTGCGCATGCCCGGGGACTGATACAAGCCGAGAACCAGCGCCTTAGGCACACTTTATTTTTCGTCGGAAAAATGATATTTTCGTGGGCTATAGGCTTAGCATTTTTTCAAATTTAGGGGAAAAATTATTTTTTGCCTAATCGTTCATTTATCGTGTTAAACGACTTCTGCGCATGCCCTGGGACTGATATAAACGGAGAACCAGCGCCTTAGGCACACTTTATTTTTCGTCGGAAAAATGATATTTTCATGGGCTATAAGGCTTAGCATTTTTTCAATTTTAGGGGGAAAAATATTCTTTGCCTAATCGTTCATTTATCGTGTTAACCGGCTTCTGCGCATGCCCGGGCACTGATACAAGCGGAGAACCAGCGCCTTAGGGAAACATTATTTTTCGTCGGAAAAATATTTTCATGGGCTATAGGCTTAGCATTTTTTCAAATTTAGGGGGAAAATTATTCTTTGCCTAATCGTTCATTTATCGTGTTAAACGGCTTCTGCGCATGCCCGGGGACTGATACAAGCGGAGAACCAGCGCCTTAGGCAAACTTTATTTTTCGTCGGAAAAATGATATTTTCGTGGGCTATAGGCTTAGCATTTTTTCAAATTTAGGGGGAAAATTAATATTTGCCTAATCGTTCATTTATCGTGTTAAACGGCTTCTGCGCATGCCCGGGGACTGATATAAGCGGAGAACCAGCGCCTTAGGCAAACTTTATTTTTCGTCAGAAAAATTATATTTTCATGGGCTATAGGCTTACCATTTTTTCAAATTTAGGGGGAAAATTATTATTTGCCTAATCGTTCATTTATCGTGTTAAACGGCTTCTGCGCATGCCCGGGGACTGATATAAGCGGAGAACCAGCGTGTTGGGCAAACTTTATTTTTCGTCAGAAAAATATTCTCATGGGCTATAGGCTTACCATTTCTTCAAATTTAGGGGGAAAATTATTATTTGCCTAATCGTTCATTTATCGTGTTAAACGACTTCTGCGCATGCCCGGGGACTGATATAACCGGAGAACCAGCGCCTTAGGCACACTTTATTTTTCGTCGGAAAAATGATATTTTCAAGGGCTATGGGCTTAGCATTTTTTCAAATTTAGAGGGAAAGTTATTCTTTGCCTAATCGTTCGTTTATCGTGTTAAACGGCTTCTGCGCATGCCCGGGGACTGATATAAGCGGAGAACCAGCGGCTTAGGCACACTTTATTTTTCGTCGGAAAAATGATATTTTCATGGGCTATAGGCTTAGCATTTTTTCAAATTTAGGGGAAAAATTATTTTTTGCCTAATCGTTCATTTATCGTGTTAAACGACTTCTGCGCATGCCCGGGGACTGATATAAACGGAGAACCAGCGCCTTAGGCACACTTTATTTTTCGTCGGAAAAATGATATTTTCATGGGCTATAGGCTTAGCATTTTTTCAATTTTAGGGGGAAAATTATTCTTTGCCTAATCGTTCATTTATCGTGTTAAACGACTTCTGCGCATGCCCGGGGACTGATATAACCGGAGAACCAGCGCCTTAGGCACACTTTATTTTTCGTCGGAAAAATGATATTTTCATGGGCTATAGGCTTAGCATTTTTTCAATTTTAGGGGGAAAAATATTCTTTGCCTAATCGTTCATTTATCGTGTTAACCGGCTTCTGCGCATGCCCGGGCACTGATACAAGCGGAGAACCAGCGCCTTAGGGAAACATAATTTTTCGTCGGAAAAATGATATTTTCGTGGGCTATAGGCTTAGCATTTTTTCAAATTTAGGGGGAAAATTAATATTTGCCTAATCGTTCATTTAGCGTTTTAAACGGCTTCTGCGCATGCCCGGGGACTGATATAAGCGGAGAACCAGCGCCTTAGGCACACTTTATTTTTCGTCGGAAAAATGATATTTTCATGGGCTATAGGCTTACCATTTTTTCAATTTTAGGGGGAAAATTATTCTTTGCCTAATCGTTCATTTATCGTGCTAAACGGCTTCGGCGCATGCCCGGGCTCTTATACAAGCGGAGAACCAGCGCCTAGGCACACTTTATTTTTCGTCGGAAAAATAATGTTTTCATGGGCTATAGGCTTAGCATTTTTTCAATTTTAGGGGGAAAATTATTCTTTGCCTAATCGTTCATTTATCGTGTTAAACGGCTTCTGCGCATGCCCGGGCACTGATACAAGTGGAGAACCAGCGCCTTAGGCAAACTTTATTTTTCTTCAGAAAAATTATATTTTCATGGGCTATAGGCTTGCCATTTTTTCAATTTTAGGGGGAAAATTATTCTTTGCCTAATCGTTCATTTATCGTGTTAAACGGCTTCTGCGCATGCCCGGGCACTGATACAAGCGGAGAACCAGCGCCTTAGGCAAACTTTATTTTTCGTCAGAAAAATTATATTTTCATGGGCTATAGGCTTACCATTTTTTCAATTTTAGGGGGAAAATTATTCTTTGCCTAATCGTTCATTTATCGTGTTAAACGGCTTCTGCGCATGCCCGGGGACTGATATAAGCGGAGAACCAGCGCCTTAGGCAAACTTTATTTTTCGTCAGAAAAATTATATTTTCATGGGCTATAGGCTTACCATTTTTTCAAATTTAGGGGGAAAATTATTATTTGCCTAATCGTTCATTTATCGTGTTAAACGGCTTCTGCGCATGCCCGGGGACTGATATAAGCGGAGAACCAGCGTGTTGGGCAAACTTTATTTTTCGTCAGAAAAATATTCTCATGGGCTATAGGCTTACCATTTCTTCAAATTTAGGGGGAAAATTATTATTTGCCTAATCGTTCATTTATCGTGTTAAACGACTTCTGCGCATGCCCGGGGACTGATATAACCGGAGAACCAGCGCCTTAGGCACACTTTATTTTTCGTCGGAAAAATGATATTTTCAAGGGCTATGGGCTTAGCATTTTTTCAAATTTAGAGGGAAAGTTATTCTTTGCCTAATCGTTCGTTTATCGTGTTAAACGGCTTCTGCGCATGCCCGGGGACTGATACAAGCCGAGAACCAGCGCCTTAGCCACACTTTATTTTTCATCGGAAAAATGATATTTTCGTGGGCTATAGGCTTAGCATTTTTTCAAATTTATGGGGAAAATTATTATTTGCCTAATCGTTCATTTATCGTGTTAAACGGCTTCTGCGCATGCCCGGGGACTGATATAAGCGGAGAACCAGCGGCTTAGGCACACTTTATTTTTCGTCGGAAAAATGATATTTTCATGGGCTATAGGCTTAGCATTTTTTCAAATTTAGGGGAAAAATTATTTTTTGCCTAATCGTTCATTTATCGTGTTAAACGACTTCTGCGCATGCCCGGGGACTGATATAAACGGAGAACCAGCGCCTTAGGCACACTTTATTTTTCGTCGGAAAAATGATATTTTCATGGGCTATAGGCTTAGCATTTTTTCAATTTTAGGGGGAAAATTATTCTTTGCCTAATCGTTCATTTATCGTGTTAAACGACTTCTGCGCATGCCCGGGGACTGATATAACCGGAGAACCAGCGCCTTAGGCAAACTTTATTTTTCGTCAGAAAAATTATATTTTCATGGGCTATAGGCTCACCATTTTTTCAATTTTAGGGGGAAAATTATTCTTTGCCTAATCGTTCATTTATCGTGTTAAACGGCTTCTGCGCATGCCCGGGGACTGATACAAGCGGAGAACCAGTGCCTTAGGCACACTTTATTTTTCGTCGGAAAAATGATATTTTCATGGGCATAGGCTTACCATTTTTTCAATTTTAGGGGGAAAATTATTCTTTGCCTAATCGTTCATTTATCGTGCTAAACGGCTTCTGCGCATGCCCGGGCTCTTATACAAGCGGAGAACCAGCGCCTAGGCACACTTTAATTTTCGTCGGAAAAATAATGTTTTCATGGGCTATAGGCTTAGCATTTTTTCAATTTTAGGGGGAAAATTATTCTTTCCCTAATCGTTCATTTATCGTGTTAAACGGCTTCTGCGCATGCCCGGGGACTGATACAAGCGGAGAACCAGCGCCTTAGGCAAACTTTATTTTTCGTCGGAAAAATGATATTTTCGTGGGCTATAGGCTTAGCATTTTTTCAAATTTAGGGGGAAAATTATTATTTGCCCAATCGGTCATTTATCGTGTTAAACGGCTTCTGCGCATGCCCGGGGACTGATATAAGCGGAGAACCAGCGCCTTAGGCACACTTAATTTTTCGTCGGAAAAATGATATTTTCATGGGCTATAGGCTTAGCATTTTTTCAAATTTAGGGGAAAAATTATTTTTTGCCTAATCGTTCATTTATCGTGTTAAACGACTTCTGCGCATGCCCGGGGACTGATATAAACGGAGAATCAGCGCCTTAGGCACACTTTATTTTTCGTCGGAAAAATGATATTTTCATGGGCTATAGGCTTAGCATTTTTTCAATTTTAGGGGGAAAATTATTCTTTGCCTAATCGTTCATTTATCGTGTTAAACGGCTTCTGCGCATGCCCGGGGACTGATACAAGCGGAGAACCAGTGCCTTAGGCAAACTTTATTTTTTGTCGGAAAAATGATATTTTCATGGGCTATAGGCTTACCATTTTTTCAAATTTAGGGGGAAAATTATTATTTGCCTAATCGTTCATTTATCGTGTTAAACGGCTTCTGCGCATGCCCGGGGACTGATATAAGCGGAGAACCAGCGCCTCGGGCAAACTTTATTTTTCGTCAGAAAAATTATATTTTCATGGGCTATAGGCTTACCATTTTTCCAATTTTAGGGGGAAAATTATTCTTTGCCTAATCGTTCATTTATCGTGTTAAACGACTTCTGCGCATGCCCGGGGACTGATATAACCGGAGAACCAGCGCCTTAGGCACACTTTATTTTTCGTCGGAAAAATGATATTTTCATGGGCTTAGCATTTTTTCAATTTTAGGGGGAAAATTATTCTTTGACTAATCGTTCATTTATTGTGTTAAACGGCTTCTGCGCATGCCCGGGGACTGATACAAGCGGAGATCCAGCGCCTTAGGCAAACTTTATTTTTCGTCAGAAAAATTATATTTTCATGGGCTATAGGCTTACCATTTTTTCAATTTTAGGGGGAAAATTATTCTTTGCCTAATCGTTCATTTATCGTGTTAAACGGCTTCTGCGCATGCCCGGGCACTGATACAAGTGGAGAACCAGCGCCTTAGGCCGTTATTTTTCGTCAGAAAAATTATATTTTCATGGGCTATAGGCTTACCATTTTTTCAATTTTAGGGGGAAAATTATTCTTTGCCTAATCGTTCATTTATCGTGTTAAACGGCTTCTGCGCATGCCCGGGGACTGATACAAGCGGAGAACCAGCGCCTTAGGCAAACTTCATTTTTCGTCAGAAAAATTATATTTTCATGGGCTATAGGCTTACCATTTTTTCAAATTTAGGGGGAAAATTATTATTTGCCTAATCGTTCATTTATCGTGTTAAACGGCTTCTGCGCATGCCCGGGGACTGATATAAGCGGAGAACCAGCGCCTTAGGCAAACTTTATTTTTCGTCAGAAAAATTATATTTTCATGGGCTATAGGCTTACCATTTTTTCAAATTTAGGGGGAAAATTATTATTTGCCTAATCGTTCATTTATCGTGTTAAACGGCTTCTGCGCATGCCCGGGGACTGATATAAGCGGAGAACCAGCGTGTTGGGCAAACTTTATTTTTCGTCAGAAAAATATTCTCATGGGCTATAGGCTTACCATTTCTTCAAATTTAGGGGGAAAATTATTATTCGCCTAATCGTTCATTTATCGTGTTAAACGACTTCTGCGCATGCCCGGGGTCTGATACAACCGGAGAACCAGCGCCTTAGGCACACTTTATTTTTCGTCGGAAAAATGATATTTTCATGGGCTATAGGCTTAGCATTTTTTCAAATTTAGGGGGAAAATTATTCTTTGCCTAATCGTTCATTTATCGTGTTAAACGGCTTCTGCGCATGCCCGGGGACTGATACAAGCGGAGAACCAGCGCCTTAGGCAAACTTTATTTTTCGTCGGAAAAATGATATTTTCGTGGGCTATAGGCTTAGCATTTTTTCAAATTTAGGGGGAAAATTATTATTTGCCTAATCGGTCATTTATCGTGTTAAACGGCTTCTGCGCATGCCCGGGGACTGATATAAGCGGAGAACCAGCGCCTTAGGCACACTTAATTTTTCGTCGGAAAAATGATATTTTCATGGGCTATAGGCTTAGCATTTTTTCAAATTTAGGGGAAAAATTATTTTTTGCCTAATCGTTCATTTATCGTGTTAAACGACTTCTGCGCATGCCCGGGGACTGATATAAACGGAGAACCAGCGCCTTAGGCACACTTTATTTTTCGTCGGAAAAATGATATTTTCATGGGCTATAGGCTTAGCATTTTTTCAATTTTAGGGGGAAAATTATTCTTTGCCTAATCGTTCATTTATCGTGTTAAACGGCTTCTGCGCATGCCCGGGCACTGATACAAGCGGAGAACCAGCGCCTTAGGGAAACATTATTTTTCGTCGGAAAAATATTTTCATGGGCTATAGGCTTAGCATTTTTTCAAATTTAGGGGGAAAATTATTCTTTGCCTAATCGTTCATTTATCGTGTTAAACGGCTTCTGCGCATGCCCGGGGACTGATACAAGCGGAGAACCAGCGCCTTAGGCACACTTAATTTTTCGTCAGAAAAATGATATTTTCATGGGCTATAGGCTTAGCATTTTTTCAATTTTAGGGGGAAAATTATTCTTTGCCTAATCGTTCATTTATCGTGTTAAACGGCTTCTGCGCATGCCCGGGGACTGATACAAGCGGAGAACCAGTGCCTTAGGCAAACTTTATTTTTTGTCGGAAAAATGATATTTTCATGGGCTATAGGCTTACCATTTTTTCAAATTTAGGGGGAAAATTATTATTTGCCTAATCGTTCATTTATCGTGTTAAACGGCTTCTGCGCATGCCCGGGGACTGATATAAGCGGAGAACCAGCGCCTTGGGCAAACTTTATTTTTCGTCAGAAAAATTATATTTTCGTGGGCTATAGGCTTAGCATTTTTTCAAATTTAGGGGGAAAATTATTATTTGCCTAATCGGTCATTTCTCGTGTTAAACGGCTTCTGCGCATGCCCGGGGACTGATACAAGCGGAGAACCAGCGCCTTAGGCAAACTTTATTTTTCGTCGGAAAAATGATATTTTCGTGGGCTATAGGCTTAGCATTTTTTCAAATTTAGGGGAAAAATTATTTTTTGCCTAATCGTTCATTTATCGTGTTAAACGGCTTCTGCGCATGCCGGGGGACTGATACAAGCGGAGAACCAGCGCCTTAAGCAAACTTTATTTTTCGTCGGAAAAATGATATTTTCGTGGGCTATAGGCTTAGCATTTTTTCAAATTTAGGGGGAAATTATTATTTGCCTAATCGGTCATTTATCGTGTTAAACGGCTTCTGCGCATGCCCGGGGACTGATATAAGCGGAGAACCAGCGCCTTAGGCACACTTAATTTTTCGTCAGAAAAATGATATTTTCATGGGCTATAGGCTTAGCATTTTTTCAAATTTAGGGGAAAAATTATTTTTTGCCTAATCGTTCATTTATCGTGTTAAACGACTTCTGCGCATGCCCGGGGACTGATATAAACGGAGAACCAGCGCCTTAGGCACACTTTATTTTTCGTCGGAAAAATGATATTTTCATGGGCTATAGGCTTACCATTTTTTCAAATTTAGGGGGAAAATTATTATTTGCCTAATCGTTCATTTATCGTGTTAAACGGCTTCTGCGCATGCCCGGGGACTGATACAAGCGGAGAACCAGTGCCTTAGGCAAACTTTATTTTTTGTCGGAAAAATGATATTTTCATGGGCTATAGGCTTACCATTTTTTCAAATTTAGGGGGAAAATTATTATTTGCCTAATCGTTCATTTATCGTGTTAAACGGCTTCTGCGCATGCCCGGGGACTGATATAAGCGGAGAACCAGCGCCTTGGGCAAACTTTATTTTTCGTCAGAAAAATTATATTTTCGTGGGCTATAGGCTTAGCATTTTTTCAAATTTAGGGGGAAAATTATTATTTGCCTAATCGGTCATTTCTCGTGTTAAACGGCTTCTGCGCATGCCCGGGGACTGATACAAGCGGAGAACCAGCGCCTTAGGCAAACTTTATTTTTCGTCGGAAAAATGATATTTTCGTGGGCTATAGGCTTAGCATTTTTTCAAATTTAGGGGAAAAATTATTTTTTGCCTTATCGTTCATTTATCGTGTTAAACGGCTTCTGCGAATGCCGGGGGACTGATACAAGCGGAGAACCAGCGCCTTAGGCAAACTTTATTTTTCGTCGGAAAAATGATATTTTCATGGGCTATAGGCTTAGCATTTTTTCAAATTTAGGGGGAAAATTATTCTTTGCCTAATCGTTCATTTATCGTGTTAAACGGCTTCTGCGCATGCCTGCGGACTTATACAAGCGGAGAACCAGTGCCTTAGGCAAACTTTATTTTTCGTCGGAAAAATGATATTTTCATGGCCTATAGGCTTACCATTTTTTCAATTTTAGGGGGAAAATTATTCTTTGCCTAATCGTTCATTTATCGTGTTAAACGGCTTCTGCGCATGCCCGGGCACTGATACAAGCGGAGAACCAGCGCCTTAGGGAAACATTATTTTTCGTCGGAAAAATATTTTCATGGGCTATAGGCTTAGCATTTTTTCAAATTTAGGGGGAAAATTATTCTTTGCCTAATCGTTCATTTATCGTGTTAAACGGCTTCTGCGCATGCCCGGGGACTGATACAAGCGGAGAACCAGCGCCTTAGGCAAACTTTATTTTTCGTCAGAAAATTATATTTTCATGGGCTATAGGCTACCATTTTTTCAAATTTAGGGGGAAAATTATTCTTTGCCTAATCGTTCATTTATCGTGTGTTTTAAACGGCTTCTTCGCATGCCCGGGGACTGATACAAGCGGAGAACCAGTGCCTTAGGCAAACTTTATTTTTTGTCGGAAAAATGATATTTTCATGGGCTATAGGCTTACCATTTTTTCAAATTTAGGGGGAAAATTATTATTTGCCTAATCGTTCATTTATCGTGTTAAACGGCTTCTGCGCATGCCCGGGGACTGATACAAGCGGAGAACCAGCGCCTTAGGCAAACTTTATTTTTCGTCGGAAAAATGATATTTTCGTGGGCTATAGGCTTAGCATTTTTTCAAATTTAGGGGGAAAATTATTATTTGCCCAATCGGTCATTTATCGTGTTAAACGGCTTCTGCGCATGCCCGGGGACTGATATAAGCGGAGAACCAGCGCCTTAGGCACACTTAATTTTTCGTCGGAAAAATGATATTTTCATGGGCTATAGGCTTAGCATTTTTTCAAATTTAGGGGAAAAATTATTTTTTGCCTAATCGTTCATTTATCGTGTTAAACGACTTCTGCGCATGCCCGGGGACTGATATAAACGGAGAACCAGCGCCTTAGGCACACTTTATTTTTCGTCGGAAAAATGATATTTTCATGGGCTATAGGCTTAGCATTTTTTTCAATTTTAGGGGGAAAATTATTCTTTGCCTAATCGTTCATTTATAGTGTTAAACGGCTTCTGCGCATGCCCGGGGACTGATACAAGCGGAGAACCAGTGCCTTAGGCAAACTTTATTTTTCGTCAGAAAAATTATATTTTCATGGGCTATAGGCTTACCATTTTTTCAATTTTAGGGGGAAAATTATTCTTTGCCTAATCGTTCATTTATCGTGTTAAACGGCTTCTGCGCATGCCCGGGCACTGATACAAGTGGAGAACCAGCGCCTTAGGCCGTTATTTTTCGTCAGAAAAATTATATTTTCATGGGCTATAGGCTTACCATTTTTTCAATTTTAGGGGGAAAATTATTCTTTGCCTAATCGTTCATTTATCGTGTTAAACGGCTTCTGCGCATGCCCGGGGACTGATACAAGCGGAGAACCAGCGCCTTAGGCAAACTTCATTTTTCGTCAGAAAAATTATATTTTCATGGGCTATAGGCTTACCATTTTTTCAAATTTAGGGGGAAAATTATTATTTGCCTAATCGTTCATTTATCGTGTTAAACGGCTTCTGCGCATGCCCGGGGACTGATATAAGCGGAGAACCAGCGCCTTAGGCAAACTTTATTTTTCGTCAGAAAAATTATATTTTCATGGGCTATAGGCTTACCATTTTTTCAAATTTAGGGGGAAAATTATTATTTGCCTAATCGTTCATTTATCGTGTTAAACGGCTTCTGCGCATGCCCGGGGACTGATATAAGCAGAGAACCAGCGTGTTGGGCAAACTTTATTTTTCGTCAGAAAAATATTCTCATGGGCTATAGGCTTACCATTTCTTCAAATTTAGGGGGAAAATTATTATTCGCCTAATCGTTCATTTATCGCGTTAAACGACTTCTGCGCATGCCCGGGGTCTGATACAACCGGAGAACCAGCGCCTTAGGCACACTTTATTTTTCGTCGGAAAAATGATATTTTCATGGGCTATAGGCTTAGCATTTTTTCAAATTTAGGGGGAAAATTATTCTTTGCCTAATCGTTCATTTATCGTGTTAAACGGCTTCTGCGCATGCCCGGGGACTGATACAAGCGGAGAACCAGCGCCTTAGGCAAACTTTTTTTTTCGTCGGAAAAATGATATTTTCGTGGGCTATAGGCTTAGCATTTTTTCAAATTTAGGGGGAAAATTATTATTTGCCTAATCGGTCATTTATCGTGTTAAACGGCTTCTGCGCATGCCCGGGGACTGATATAAGCGGAGAACCAGCGCCTTAGGCACACTTAATTTTTCGTCGGAAAAATGATATTTTCATGGGCTATAGGCTTAGCATTTTTTCAAATTTAGGGGAAAAATTATTTTTTGCCTAATCGTTCATTTATCGTGTTAAACGACTTCTGCGCATGCCCGGGGACTGATATAAACGGAGAACCAGCGCCTTAGGCACACTTTATTTTTCGTCGGAAAAATGATATTTTCATGGGCTATAGGCTTAGCATTTTTTCAATTTTAGGGGGAAAATTATTCTTTGCCTAATCGTTCATTTATCGTGTTAAACGGCTTCTGCGCATGCCCGGGCACTGATACAAGCGGAGAACCAGCGCCTTAGGGAAACATTATTTTTCGTCGGAAAAATATTTTCATGGGCTATAGGCTTAGCATTTTTTCAAATTTAGGGGGAAAATTATTCTTTGCCTAATCGTTCATTTATCGTGTTAAACGGCTTCTGCGCATGCCCGGGGACTGATACAAGCGGAGAACCAGCGCCTTAGGCACACTTAATTTTTCGTCAGAAAAATGATATTTTCATGGGCTATAGGCTTAGCATTTTTTCAATTTTAGGGGGAAAATTATTCTTTGCCTAATCGTTCATTTATCGTGTTAAACGGCTTCTGCGCATGCCCGGGGACTGATACAAGCGGAGAACCAGTGCCTTAGGCAAACTTTATTTTTTGTCGGAAAAATGATATTTTCATGGGCTATAGGCTTACCATTTTTTCAAATTTAGGGGGAAAATTATTATTTGCCTAATCGTTCATTTATCGTGTTAAACGGCTTCTGCGCATGCCCGGGGACTGATATAAGCGGAGAACCAGCGCCTTGGGCAAACTTTATTTTTCGTCAGAAAAATTATATTTTCGTGGGCTATAGGCTTAGCATTTTTTCAAATTTAGGGGGAAAATTATTATTTGCCTAATCGGTCATTTCTCGTGTTAAACGGCTTCTGCGCATGCCCGGGGACTGATACAAGCGGAGAACCAGCGCCTTAGGCAAACTTTATTTTTCGTCGGAAAAATGATATTTTCGTGGGCTATAGGCTTAGCATTTTTTCAAATTTAGGGGAAAAATTATTTTTTGCCTAATCGTTCATTTATCGTGTTAAACGGCTTCTGCGCATGCCGGGGGACTGATACAAGCGGAGAACCAGCGCCTTAAGCAAACTTTATTTTTCGTCGGAAAAATGATATTTTCGTGGGCTATAGGCTTAGCATTTTTTCAAATTTAGGGGGAAATTATTATTTGCCTAATCGGTCATTTATCGTGTTAAACGGCTTCTGCGCATGCCCGGGGACTGATATAAGCGGAGAACCAGCGCCTTAGGCACACTTAATTTTTCGTCAGAAAAATGATATTTTCATGGGCTATAGGCTTAGCATTTTTTCAAATTTAGGGGAAAAATTATTTTTTGCCTAATCGTTCATTTATCGTGTTAAACGACTTCTGCGCATGCCCGGGGACTGATATAAACTCAGAACCAGCGCCTTAGGCACACTTTATTTTTCGTCGGAAAAATGATATTTTCATGGGCTATAGGCTTACCATTTTTTCAAATTTAGGGGGAAAATTATTATTTGCCTAATCGTTCATTTATCGTGTTAAACGGCTTCTGCGCATGCCCGGGGACTGATATAAGCGGAGAACCAGCGCCTTGGGCAAACTTTATTTTTCGTCGGAAAAATGATATTTTCATGGGCTATAGGCTTAGCATTTTTTCAAATTTAGGGGGAAAATTATTCTTTGCCTAATCGTTCATTTATCGTGTTAAACGGCTTCTGCGCATGCCGGGGGACTGATACAAGCGGAGAACCAGCGCCTTAGGCAAACTTTATTTTTCGTCGGAAAAATGATATTTTCATGGGCTATAGGCTTAGCATTTTTTCAAATTTAGGGGGAAAATTATTATTTGCCTAATCGTTCATTTATCGTGTTAAACGGCTTCTGCACATGCCCGGGGACTGATATAAGCGGAGAACCAGCGCCTTGGGCAAACTTTATTTTTCGTCGGAAAAATGATATTTTCATGGGCTATAGGCTTAGCATTTTTTCAAATTTAGGGGGAAAATTATTCTTTGCCTAATCGTTCATTTATCGTGTTAAACGGCTTCTGCGCATGCCGGGGGACTGATACAAGCGGAGAACCAGCGCCTTAGGCAAACTTTATTTTTCGTCGGAAAAATGATATTTTCATGGGCTATAGGCTTAGCATTTTTTCAAATTTAGGGGGAAAATTATTCTTTGCCTAATCGTTCATTTATCGTGTTAAACGGCTTCTGCGCATGCCCGGGGACTGATATAAGCGGAGAACCAGCGCCTTAGGCACACTTAATTTTTCGTCAGAAAAATGATATTTTCATGGGCTATAGGCTTAGCATTTTTTCAATTTTAGGGGGAAAATTATTCTTTGCCTAATCGTTCATTTATCGTGTTAAACGGCTTCTGCGCATGCCCGGGGACTGATATAAGCGGAGAACCAGCGCCTTGGGCAAACTTTATTTTTCGTCAGAAAAATTATATTTTCGTGGGCTATAGGCTTAGCATTTTTTCAAATTTAGGGGGAAAATTATTATTTGCCTAATCGGTCATTTCTCGTGTTAAACGGCTTCTGCGCATGCCCGGGGACTGATACAAGCGGAGAACCAGCGCCTTAGGCAAACTTTATTTTTCGTCGGAAAAATGATATTTTCGTGGGCTATAGGCTTAGCATTTTTTCAAATTTAGGGGAAAAATTATTTTTTGCCTAATCGTTCATTTATCGTGTTAAACGGCTTCTGCGCATGCCGGGGGACTGATACAAGCGGAGAACCAGCGCCTTAGGCAAACTTTATTTTTCGTCGGAAAAATGATATTTTCATGGGCTATAGGCTTAGCATTTTTTCAAATTTAGGGGGAAAATTATTCTTTGCCTAATCGTTCATTTATCGTGTTAAACGGCTTCTGCGCATGCCTGCGGACTTATACAAGCGGAGAACCAGTGCCTTAGGCAAACTTTATTTTTCGTCGGAAAAATGATATTTTCATGGCCTATAGGCTTACCATTTTTTCAATTTTAGGGGGAAAATTATTCTTTGCCTAATCGTTCATTTATCGTGTTAAACGGCTTCTGCGCATGCCCGGGGACTGATATAAGCGGAGAACCAGCGCCTTAGGCACACTTAATTTTTCGTCAGAAAAATGATATTTTCATGGGCTATAGGCTTACCATTTTTTCAATTTTAGGGGCAAAATTATTCTTTGCCTAATCGTTCATTTATCGTGCTAAACGGCTTTTGCGCATGCCCGGGCTCTTATACAAGCGGAGAACCAGCGCCTAGGCACACTTTATTTTTCGTCGGAAAAATAATGTTTTCATGGGCTATAGGCTTAGCATTTTTTCAATTTTAGGGGGAAAATTATTCTTTGCCTAATCGTTCATTTATCGTGTTAAACGGCTTCTGCGCATGCCCGGGGACTGATACAAGCGGAGAACCAGTGCCTTAGGCAAACTTTATTTTTTGTCGGAAAAATGATTATTTCATGGGCTATAGGCTTACCATTTTTTCAATTTTAGGGGGAAAATTATTCTTTGCCTAATTGTTCATTTATCCTGTTAAACGGCTTCTGCGCATGCCCGGGCACTGATACAAGCGGAGAACCAGCGCCTTAGGCAAACTTTATTTTTCGTCAGAAAAATTATATTTTCATGGGCTATAGGCTACCATTTTTTCAAATTTAGGGGGAAATTATTATTTGCCTAATCGGTCATTTATCGTGTTAAACGGCTTCTGCGCATGCCCGGGGACTGATATAAGCGGAGAACCAGCGCCTTAGGCACACTTAATTTTTCGTCAGAAAAATGATATTTTCATGGGCTATAGGCTTAGCATTTTTTCAAATTTAGGGGAAAAATTATTTTTTGCCTAATCGTTCATTTATCGTGTTAAACGACTTCTGCGCATGCCCGGGGACTGATATAAACGGAGAACCAGCGCCTTAGGCACACTTTATTTTTCGTCGGAAAAATGATATTTTCATGGGCTATAGGCTTAGCATTTTTTCAATTTTAGGGGGAAAATTATTCTTTGCCTAATCATTCATTTATCGTGTTAAACGGCTTCTTCGCATGCCCGGGGACTGATACAAGCGGAGAACCAGTGCCTTAGGCAAACTTTATTTTTTGTCGGAAAAATGATATTTTCATGGGCTATAGGCTTACCATTTTTTCAAATTTAGGGGGAAAATTATTATTTGCCTAATCGTTCATTTATCGTGTTAAACGGCTTCTGCGCATGCCCGGGGACTGATATAAGCGGAGAACCAGCGCCTTGGGCAAACTTTATTTTTCGTCGGAAAAATGATATTTTCATGGGCTATAGGCTTAGCATTTTTTCAAATTTAGGGGGAAAATTATTCTTTGCCCAATCGTTCATTTATCGTGTTAAACGGCTTCTGCGCATGCCGGGGGACTGATACAAGCGGAGAACCAGCGCCTTAGGCAAACTTTATTTTTCGTCGGAAAAATTATATTTTCATGGGCTATAGGCTTACCATTTTTTCAATTTTAGGGGGAAAATTATTCTTTGCCTAATCGTTCATTTATCGTGTTAAACGGCTTCTGCGCATGCCCGGGCACTGATATAAACGGAGAACCAGCGCCTTAGGCACACTTTATTTTTCGTCAGAAAAATGATATTTTCATGGGCTATAGGCTTAGCATTTTTTCAATTTTAGGGGGAAAATTATTCTTTGCCTAATCGTTCATTTATCGTGTTAAACGGCTTCTTCGCATGCCCGGGGACTGATAGAAGCGGAGAACCAGTGCCTTAGGCAAACTTTATTTTTTGTCGGAAAAATGATATTTTCATGGGCTATAGGCTTACCATTTTTTCAAATTTAGGGGGAAAATTATTATTTGCCTAATCGTTCATTTATCGTGTTAAACGGCTTCTGCGCATGCCCGGGCACTGATACAAGCGGAGAACCAGCGCCTTAGGGAAACATTATTTTTCGTCGGAAAAATATTTTCATGGGCTATAGGCTTAGCATTTTTTCAAATTTAGGGGGAAAATTATTCTTTGCCTAATCGTTCATTTATCGTGTTAAACGGCTTCTGCGCATGCCCGGGGACTGATACAAGCGGAGAACCAGCGCCTTAGGCAAACTTTATTTTTCGTCAGAAAAATTATATTTTCATGGGCTATCGGCTACCATTTTTTCAAATTTAGGGGGAAAATTATTCTTTGCCTAATCGTTCATTTATCGTGTTAAACGGCTTCTGCGCATGCCCGGGGACTGATATAAGCGGAGAACCAGCGCCTTAGGCACACTTAATTTTTCGTCAGAAAAATGATATTTTCATGGGCTATAGGCTTAGCATTTTTTCAATTTTAGGGGGAAAATTATTCTTTGCCTAATCGTTCATTTATCGTGTTAAACGGCTTCTGCGCATGCCCGGGGACTGATACAAGCGGAGAACCAGTGCCTTAGGCAAACTTTATTTTTTGTCGGAAAAATGATATTTTCATGGGCTATAGGCTTACCATTTTTTCAAATTTAGGGGGAAAATTATTATTTGCCTAATCGTTCATTTATCGTGTTAAACGGCTTCTGCGCATGCCCGGGGACTGATATAAGCGGAGAACCAGCGCCTTGGGCAAACTTTATTTTTCGTCAGAAAAATTATATTTTCGTGGGCTATAGGCTTAGCATTTTTTCAAATTTAGGGGGAAAATTATTATTTGCCTAATCGGTCATTTCTCGTGTTAAACGGCTTCTGCGCATGCCCGGGGACTGATACAAGCGGAGAACCAGCGCCTTAGGCAAACATTATTTTTCGTCGGAAAAATGATATTTTCGTGGGCTATAGGCTTAGCATTTTTTCAAATTTAGGGGAAAAATTATTTTTTGCCTAATCGTTCATTTATCGTGTTAAACGGCTTCTGCGCATGCCGGGGGACTGATACAAGCGGAGAACCAGCGCCTTAGGCAAACTTTATTTTTCGTCGGAAAAATGATATTTTCATGGGCTATAGGCTTAGCATTTTTTCAAATTTAGGGGGAAAATTATTCTTTGCCTAATCGTTCATTTATCGTGTTAAACGGCTTCTGCGCATGCCTGCGGACTTATACAAGCGGAGAACCAGTGCCTTAGGCAAACTTTATTTTTCGTCGGAAAAATGATATTTTCATGGCCTATAGGCTTACCATTTTTTCAATTTTAGGGGGAAAATTATTCTTTGCCTAATCGTTCATTTATCGTGTTAAACGGCTTCTGCGCATGCCCGGGCACTGATACAAGCGGAGAACCAGCGCCTTAGGGAAACATTATTTTTCGTCGGAAAAATATTTTCATGGGCTATAGGCTTAGCATTTTTTCAAATTTAGGGGGAAAATTATTCTTTGCCTAATCGTTCATTTATCGTGTTAAACGGCTTCTGCGCATGCCCGGGGACTGATACAAGCGGAGAACCAGCGCCTTAGGCAAACTTTATCTTTCGTCAGAAAAATTATATTTTCATGGGCTATAGGCTACCATTTTTTCAAATTTAGGGGGAAAATTATTCTTTGCCTAATCGTTCATTTATCGTGTTAAACGGCTTCTGCGCATGCCCGGGGACTGATATAAGCAGAGAACCAGCGCCTTAAGCAAACTTTATTTTTCGTCGGAAAAATGATATTTTCGTGGGCTATAGGCTTAGCATTTTTTCAAATTTAGGGGGAAATTATTATTTGCCTAATCGGTCATTTATCGTGTTAAACGGCTTCTGCGCATGCCCGGGGACTGATATAAGCGGAGAACCAGCGCCTTAGGCACACTTAATTTTTCGTCGGAAAAATGATATTTTCATGGGCTATAGGCTTAGCATTTTTTCAATTTTAGGGGGAAAATTATTCTTTGCCTAATCGTTCATTTATCGTGTTAAACGGCTTCTGCGCATGCCCGGGGACTGATACAAGCGGAGAACCAGTGCCTTAGGCAAACTTTATTTTTTGTCGGAAAAATGATTATTTCATGGGCTATAGGCTTACCATTTTTTCAATTTTAGGGGGAAAATTATTCTTTGCCTAATTGTTCATTTATCCTGTTAAACGGCTTCTGCGCATGCCCGGGCACTGATACAAGCGGAGAACCAGCGCCTTAGGCAAACTTTATTTTTCGTCAGAAAAATTATATTTTCATGGGCTATAGGCTACCATTTTTTCAAATTTAGGGGGAAAATTATTCTTTGCCTAATCGTTCATTTATCGTGTTAAACGGCTTCTGCGCATGCCCGGGGACTGATACAAGCAGAGAACCAGCGCCTTAAGCAAACTTTATTTTTCGTCGGAAAAATGATATTTTCGTGGGCTTATAGGCTTACCATTTTTTCAAATTTAGGGGGAAAATTATTATTTGCCTAATCGTTCATTTATCGTGTTAAACGGCTTCTGCGCATGCCCGGGGACTGATATAAGCGGAGAACCAGCGCCTTGGGCAAACTTTATTTTTCGTCAGAAAAATTATATTTTCGTGGGCTATAGGCTTAGCATTTTTTCAAATTTAGGGGGAAAATTATTATTTGCCTAATCGGTCATTTCTCGTGTTAAACGGCTTCTGCGCATGCCCGGGGACTGATACAAGCGGAGAACCAGTGCCTTAGGCAAACTTTATTTTTCGTCGGAAAAATGATATTTTCGTGGGCTATAGGCTTAGCATTTTTTCAAATTTAGGGGAAAAATTATTTTTTGCCTAATCGTTCATTTATCGTGTTAAACGGCTTCTGCGCATGCCGGGGGACTGATACAAGCGGAGAACCAGCGCCTTAGGCAAACTTTATTTTTCGTCGGAAAAATGATATTTTCATGGGCTATATAGGCTTAGCATTTTTTCAAATTTAGGGGGAAAATTATTCTTTGCCTAATCGTTCATTTATCGTGTTAAACGGCTTCTGCGCATGCCTGCGGACTTATACAAGCGGAGAACCAGTGCCTTAGGCAAACTTTATTTTTCGTCGGAAAAATGATATTTTCATGGCCTATAGGCTTACCATTTTTTCAATTTTAGGGGGAAAATTATTCTTTGCCTAATCGTTCATTTAACGTGTTAAACGGCTTCTGCGCATGCCCGGGCACTGATACAAGCGGAGAACCAGCGCCTTAGGGAAACATTATTTTTCGTCGGAAAAATATTTTCATGGGCTATAGGCTTAGCATTTTTTCAAATTTAGGGGGAAAATTATTCTTTGCCTAATCGTTCATTTATCGTGTTAAACGGCTTCTGCGCATGCCCGGGGACTGATACAAGCGGAGTACCAGCGCCTTAGGCAAACTTTATTTTTCGTCAGAAAAATTATATTTTCATGGGCTATAGGCTACCATTTTTTCAAATTTAGGGGGAAAATTATTCTTTGCCTAATCGTTCATTTATCGTGTTAAACGGCTTCTGCGCATGCCCGGGGACTGATATAAGCGGAGAACCAGCGCCTTAGGCACACTTAATTTTTCGTCAGAAAAATGATATTTTCATGGGCTATAGGCTTACCATTTTTTCAATTTTAGGGGGAAAATTATTCTTTGCCTAATCGTTCATTTATCGTGCTAAACGGCTTTTGCGCATGCCCGGGCTCTTATACAAGCGGAGAACCAGCGCCTAGGCACACTTTATTTTTCGTCGGAAAAATAATGTTTTCATGGGCTATAGGCTTAGCATTTTTTCAATTTTAGGGGGAAAATTATTCTTTGCCTAATCGTTCATTTATCGTGTTAAACGGCTTCTGCGCATGCCCGGGGACTGATACAAGCGGAGAACCAGTGCCTTAGGCAAACTTTATTTTTTGTCGGAAAAATGATTATTTCATGGGCTATAGGCTTACCATTTTTTCAATTTTAGGGGGAAAATTATTCTTTGCCTAATTGTTCATTTATCCTGTTAAACGGCTTCTGCGCATGCCCGGGCACTGATACAAGCGGAGAACCAGCGCCTTAGGCAAACTTTATTTTTCGTCAGAAAAATTATATTTTCATGGGCTATAGGCTACCATTTTTTCAAATTTAGGGGGAAAATTATTCTTTGCCTAATCGTTCATTTATCGTGTTAAACGGCTTCTGCGCATGCCCGGGGACTGATACAAGCAGAGAACCAGCGCCTTAAGCAAACTTTATTTTTCGTCGGAAAAATGATATTTTCGTGGGCTATAGGCTTAGCATTTTTTCAAATTTAGGGGGAAATTATTATTTGCCTAATCGGTCATTTATCGTGTTAAACGGCTTCTGCGCATGCCCGGGGACTGATATAAGCGGAGAACCAGCGCCTTAGGCACACTTAATTTTTCGTCGGAAAAATGATATTTTCATGGGCTATAGGCTTAGCATTTTTTCAATTTTAGGGGGAAAATTATTCTTTGCCTAATCGTTCATTTATCGTGTTAAACGGCTTCTTCGCATGCCCGGGGACTGATACAAGCGGAGAACCAGTGCCTTAGGCAAACTTTATTTTTTGTCGGAAAAATGATATTTTCATGGGCTATAGGCTTACCATTTTTTCAAATTTAGGGGGAAAATTATTATTTGCCTAATCGTTCATTTATCGTGTTAAACGGCTTCTGCGCATGCCCGGGGACTGATATAAGCGGAGAACCAGCGCCTTGGGCAAACTTTATTTTTCGTCAGAAAAATTATATTTTCGTGGGCTATAGGCTTAGCATTTTTTTCAAATTTAGGGGGAAAATTATTATTTGCCTAATCGGTCATTTCTCGTGTTAAACGGCTTCTGCGCATGCCCGGGGACTGATACAAGCGGAGAACCAGTGCCTTAGGCAAACTTTATTTTTCGTTGGAAAAATGATATTTTCGTGGGCTATAGGCTTAGCATTTTTTCAAATTTAGGGGAAAAATTATTTTTTGCCTAATCGTTCATTTATCGTGTTAAACGGCTTCTGCGCATGCCGGGGGACTGATACAAGCGGAGAACCAGCGCCTTAGGCAAACTTTATTTTTCGTCGGAAAAATGATATTTTCATGGGCTATAGGCTTAGCATTTTTTCAAATTTAGGGGGAAAATTATTCTTTGCCTAATCGTTCATTTATCGTGTTAAACGGCTTCTGCGCATGCCTGCGGACTTATACAAGCGGAGAACCAGTGCCTTAGGCAAACTTTATTTTTCGTCGGAAAAATGATATTTTCATGGCCTATAGGCTTACCATTTTTTCAATTTTAGGGGGAAAATTATTCTTTGCCTAATCGTTCATTTATCGTGTTAAACGGCTTCTGCGCATGCCCGGGCACTGATACAAGCGGAGAACCAGCGCCTTAGGGAAACATTATTTTTCGTCGGAAAAATATTGTCATGGGCTATAGGCTTAGCATTTTTTCAAATTTAGGGGGAAAATTATTCTTTGCCTAATCGTTCATTTATCGTGTTAAACGGCTTCTGCGCATGCCCGGGGACTGATACAAGCGGAGAACCAGCGCCTTAGGCAAACTTTATTTTTCGTCAGAAAAATTATATTTTCATGGGCTATAGGCTACCATTTTTTCAAATTTAGGGGGAAAATTATTCTTTGCCTAATCGTTCATTTATCGTGTTAACGGCTTCTGCGCATGCCCGGGGACTGATACAAGCAGAGACCCAGCGCCTTAGGCAAACTTTATTTTTCGTCGGAAAAATGATATTTTCGTGGGCTATAGGCTTAGCATTTTTTCAAATTTAGGGGGAAAATTATTATTTGCCTAATCTGTCATTTATCGTGTTAAACGGCTTCTGCGCATGCCCGGGGACTGATATAAGCGGAGAACCAGCGCCTTAGGCACACTTAATTTTTCGTCGGAAAAATGATATTTTCGTGGGCTTATAGGCTTACCATTTTTTCAAATTTAGGGGGAAAATTATTATTTGCCTAATCGTTCATTTATCGTGTTAAACGGCTTCTGCGCATGCCCGGGGACTGATATAAGCGGAGAACCAGCGCCTTGGGCAAACTTTATTTTTCGTCAGAAAAATTATATTTTCGTGGGCTATAGGCTTAGCATTTTTTCAAATTTAGGGGGAAAATTATTATTTGCCTAATCGGTCATTTCTCGTGTTAAACGGCTTCTGCGCATGCCCGGGGACTGATACAAGCGGAGAACCAGTGCCTTAGGCAAACTTTATTTTTCGTCGGAAAAATGATATTTTCGTGGGCTATAGGCTTAGCATTTTTTCAAATTTAGGGGAAAAATTATTTTTTGCCTAATCGTTCATTTATCGTGTTAAACGGCTTCTGCGCATGCCGGGGGACTGATACAAGCGGAGAACCAGCGCCTTAGGCAAACTTTATTTTTCGTCGGAAAAATGATATTTTCATGGGCTATATAGGCTTAGCATTTTTTCAAATTTAGGGGGAAAATTATTCTTTGCCTAATCGTTCATTTATCGTGTTAAACGGCTTCTGCGCATGCCTGCGGACTTATACAAGCGGAGAACCAGTGCCTTAGGCAAACTTTATTTTTCGTCGGAAAAATGATATTTTCATGGCCTATAGGCTTACCATTTTTTCAATTTTAGGGGGAAAATTATTCTTTGCCTAATCGTTCATTTATCGTGTTAAACGGCTTCTGCGCATGCCCGGGCACTGATACAAGCGGAGAACCAGCGCCTTAGGGAAACATTATTTTTCGTCGGAAAAATATTTTCATGGGCTATAGGCTTAGCATTTTTTCAAATTTAGGGGGAAAATTATTCTTTGCCTAATCGTTCATTTATCGTGTTAAACGGCTTCTGCGCATGCCCGGGGACTGATACAAGCGGAGTACCAGCGCCTTAGGCAAACTTTATTTTTCGTCAGAAAAATTATATTTTCATGGGCTATAGGCTACCATTTTTTCAAATTTAGGGGGAAAATTATTCTTTGCCTAATCGTTCATTTATCGTGTTAAACGGCTTCTGCGCATGCCCGGGGACTGATATAAGCGGAGAACCAGCGCCTTAGGCACACTTAATTTTTCGTCAGAAAAATGATATTTTCATGGGCTATAGGCTTACCATTTTTTCAATTTTAGGGGGAAAATTATTCTTTGCCTAATCGTTCATTTATCGTGCTAAACGGCTTTTGCGCATGCCCGGGCTCTTATACAAGCGGAGAACCAGCGCCTAGGCACACTTTATTTTTCGTCGGAAAAATAATGTTTTCATGGGCTATAGGCTTAGCATTTTTTCAATTTTAGGGGGAAAATTATTCTTTGCCTAATCGTTCATTTATCGTGTTAAACGGCTTCTGCGCATGCCCGGGGACTGATACAAGCGGAGAACCAGTGCCTTAGGCAAACTTTATTTTTTGTCGGAAAAATGATTATTTCATGGGCTATAGGCTTACCATTTTTTCAATTTTAGGGGGAAAATTATTCTTTGCCTAATTGTTCATTTATCCTGTTAAACGGCTTCTGCGCATGCCCGGGCACTGATACAAGCGGAGAACCAGCGCCTTAGGCAAACTTTATTTTTCGTCAGAAAAATTATATTTTCATGGGCTATAGGCTACCATTTTTTCAAATTTAGGGGGAAAATTATTCTTTGCCTAATCGTTCATTTATCGTGTTAAACGGCTTCTGCGCATGCCCGGGGACTGATACAAGCAGAGAACCAGCGCCTTAAGCAAACTTTATTTTTCGTCGGAAAAATGATATTTTCGTGGGCTATAGGCTTAGCATTTTTTCAAATTTAGGGGGAAATTATTATTTGCCTAATCGGTCATTTATCGTGTTAAACGGCTTCTGCGCATGCCCGGGGACTGATATAAGCGGAGAACCAGCGCCTTAGGCACACTTAATTTTTCGTCGGAAAAATGATATTTTCATGGGCTATAGGCTTAGCATTTTTTCAATTTTAGGGGGAAAATTATTCTTTGCCTAATCGTTCATTTATCGTGTTAAACGGCTTCTTCGCATGCCCGGGGACTGATACAAGCGGAGAACCAGTGCCTTAGGCAAACTTTATTTTTTGTCGGAAAAATGATATTTTCATGGGCTATAGGCTTACCATTTTTTCAAATTTAGGGGGAAAATTATTATTTGCCTAATCGTTCATTTATCGTGTTAAACGGCTTCTGCGCATGCCCGGGGACTGATATAAGCGGAGAACCAGCGCCTTGGGCAAACTTTATTTTTCGTCAGAAAAATTATATTTTCGTGGGCTATAGGCTTAGCATTTTTTTCAAATTTAGGGGGAAAATTATTATTTGCCTAATCGGTCATTTCTCGTGTTAAACGGCTTCTGCGCATGCCCGGGGACTGATACAAGCGGAGAACCAGTGCCTTAGGCAAACTTTATTTTTCGTTGGAAAAATGATATTTTCGTGGGCTATAGGCTTAGCATTTTTTCAAATTTAGGGGAAAAATTATTTTTTGCCTAATCGTTCATTTATCGTGTTAAACGGCTTCTGCGCATGCCGGGGGACTGATACAAGCGGAGAACCAGCGCCTTAGGCAAACTTTATTTTTCGTCGGAAAAATGATATTTTCATGGGCTATAGGCTTAGCATTTTTTCAAATTTAGGGGGAAAATTATTCTTTGCCTAATCGTTCATTTATCGTGTTAAACGGCTTCTGCGCATGCCTGCGGACTTATACAAGCGGAGAACCAGTGCCTTAGGCAAACTTTATTTTTCGTCGGAAAAATGATATTTTCATGGCCTATAGGCTTACCATTTTTTCAATTTTAGGGGGAAAATTATTCTTTGCCTAATCGTTCATTTATCGTGTTAAACGGCTTCTGCGCATGCCCGGGCACTGATACAAGCGGAGAACCAGCGCCTTAGGGAAACATTATTTTTCGTCGGAAAAATATTGTCATGGGCTATAGGCTTAGCATTTTTTCAAATTTAGGGGGAAAATTATTCTTTGCCTAATCGTTCATTTATCGTGTTAAACGGCTTCTGCGCATGCCCGGGGACTGATACAAGCGGAGAACCAGCGCCTTAGGCAAACTTTATTTTTCGTCAGAAAAATTATATTTTCATGGGCTATAGGCTACCATTTTTTCAAATTTAGGGGAAAAATTATTTTTTGCCTAATCGTTCATTTATCGTGTTAAACGACTTCTGCGCATGCCCGGGGACTGATATAAACGGAGAACCAGCGCCTTAGGCACACTTTATTTTTCGTCGGAAAAATGATATTTTCATGGGCTATAGGCTTAGCATTTTTTCAATTTTAGGGGGAAAATTATTCTTTGCCTAATCGTTCATTTATCGTGTTAAACGGCTTCTGCGCATGCCCGGGGACTGATGCAAGCGGAGAACCAGTGCCTTAGGCAAACTTTATTTTTTGTCGGAAAAATGATATTTTCATGGGCTATAGGCTTACCATTTTTTCAAATTTAGGGGGAAAATTATTATTTGCCTAATCGTTCATTTATCGTTTTAAACGGCTTCTGCGCATGCCCGGGGACTGATATAAGCGGAGAACCAGCGCCTTGGGCAAACTTTATTTTTCGTCAGAAAAATTATATTTTCATGGGCTATAGGCTTACCATTTTTCCAATTTTAGGGGGAAAATTATTCTTTGCCTAATCGTTCATTTATCGTGTTAAACGGCTTCTGCGCATGCCCGGGGACTGACGCAAGCGGAGAACCAGCGCCTTAGACAAACTTTATTTTTCGTCGGAAAAATGATATTTTCATGGGCTATAGGCTACCATTTTTTCAAATTTAGGGGGAAAATTATTCTTTGCCTAATCGTTCATTTATCGTGTTAAACGGCTTCTGCGCATGCCCGGGGACTGATACAAGCAGAGAACCAGCGCCTTAAGCAAACTTTATTTTTCGTCGGAAAAATGATATTTTCGTGGGCTATAGGCTTAGCATTTTTTCAAATTTAGGGGGAAATTATTATTTGCCTAATCGGTCATTTATCGTGTTAAACGGCTTCTGCGCATGCCCGGGGACTGATATAAGCGGAGAACCAGCGCCTTAGGCACACTTAATTTTTCGTCGGAAAAATGATATTTTCATGGGCTATAGGCTTAGCATTTTTTCAATTTTAGGGGGAAAATTATTCTTTGCCTAATCGTTCATTTATCGTGTTAAACGGCTTCTTCGCATGCCCGGGGACTGATACAAGCGGAGAACCAGTGCCTTAGGCAAACTTTATTTTTTGTCGGAAAAATGATATTTTCATGGGCTATAGGCTTACCATTTTTTCAAATTTAGGGGGAAAATTATTATTTGCCTAATCGTTCATTTATCGTGTTAAACGGCTTCTGCGCATGCCCGGGGACTGATATAAGCGGAGAACCAGCGCCTTGGGCAAACTTTATTTTTCGTCAGAAAAATTATATTTTCGTGGGCTATAGGCTTAGCATTTTTTTCAAATTTAGGGGGAAAATTATTATTTGCCTAATCGGTCATTTCTCGTGTTAAACGGCTTCTGCGCATGCCCGGGGACTGATACAAGCGGAGAACCAGTGCCTTAGGCAAACTTTATTTTTCGTTGGAAAAATGATATTTTCGTGGGCTATAGGCTTAGCATTTTTTCAAATTTAGGGGAAAAATTATTTTTTGCCTAATCGTTCATTTATCGTGTTAAACGGCTTCTGCGCATGCCGGGGGACTGATACAAGCGGAGAACCAGCGCCTTAGGCAAACTTTATTTTTCGTCGGAAAAATGATATTTTCATGGGCTATAGGCTTAGCATTTTTTCAAATTTAGGGGGAAAATTATTCTTTGCCTAATCGTTCATTTATCGTGTTAAACGGCTTCTGCGCATGCCTGCGGACTTATACAAGCGGAGAACCAGTGCCTTAGGCAAACTTTATTTTTCGTCGGAAAAATGATATTTTCATGGCCTATAGGCTTACCATTTTTTCAATTTTAGGGGGAAAATTATTCTTTGCCTAATCGTTCATTTATCGTGTTAAACGGCTTCTGCGCATGCCCGGGCACTGATACAAGCGGAGAACCAGCGCCTTAGGGAAACATTATTTTTCGTCGGAAAAATATTGTCATGGGCTATAGGCTTAGCATTTTTTCAAATTTAGGGGGAAAATTATTCTTTGCCTAATCGTTCATTTATCGTGTTAAACGGCTTCTGCGCATGCCCGGGGACTGATACAAGCGGAGAACCAGCGCCTTAGGCAAACTTTATTTTTCGTCAGAAAAATTATATTTTCATGGGCTATAGGCTACCATTTTTTCAAATTTAGGGGAAAAATTATTTTTTGCCTAATCGTTCATTTATCGTGTTAAACGACTTCTGCGCATGCCCGGGGACTGATATAAACGGAGAACCAGCGCCTTAGGCACACTTTATTTTTCGTCGGAAAAATGATATTTTCATGGGCTATAGGCTTAGCATTTTTTCAATTTTAGGGGGAAAATTATTCTTTGCCTAATCGTTCATTTATCGTGTTAAACGGCTTCTGCGCATGCCCGGGGACTGATGCAAGCGGAGAACCAGTGCCTTAGGCAAACTTTATTTTTTGTCGGAAAAATGATATTTTCATGGGCTATAGGCTTACCATTTTTTCAAATTTAGGGGGAAAATTATTATTTGCCTAATCGTTCATTTATCGTTTTAAACGGCTTCTGCGCATGCCCGGGGACTGATATAAGCGGAGAACCAGCGCCTTGGGCAAACTTTATTTTTCGTCAGAAAAATTATATTTTCATGGGCTATAGGCTTACCATTTTTCCAATTTTAGGGGGAAAATTATTCTTTGCCTAATCGTTCATTTATCGTGTTAAACGGCTTCTGCGCATGCCCGGGGACTGACGCAAGCGGAGAACCAGCGCCTTAGCAAACTTTATTTTTCGTCGGAAAAATGATATTTTCATGGGCTGTAGGCTTAGCATTTTTTCAATTTTAGGGGGAAAATTATTCTTTGCCTAATCGTTCATTTCTCGTGTTAAACGGCTTCTGCGCATGCCCGGGGACTGATACAAGCGGAGAACCAGCGCCTTAGGCAAACTTTATTTTTCGTCGGAAAAATGATATTTTCGTGGGCTATAGGCTTAGCATTTTTTCAAATTTAGGGGGAAAATTATTATTTGCCTAATCGGTCATTTATCGTGTTAAACGGCTTCTGCGCCTGCCCGGGGTCTGATATAAGCGGAGAACCAGCGCCTTAGGCACACTTAATTTTTCGTCGGAAAAATGATATTTTCATGGGCTATAGGCTTAGCATTTTTTCAAATTTAGGGGAAAAATTATTTTTTGCCTAATCGTTCATTTATCGTGTTAAACGACTTCTGCGCATGCCCGGGGACTGATATAAACGGAGAACCAGCGCCTTAGGCACACTTTATTTTTCGTCGGAAAAATGATATTTTCATGGGCTATAGGCTTAGCATTTTTTCAATTTTAGGGGGAAAATTATTCTTTGCCTAATCGTTCATTTATTGTGTTAAACGGCTTCTGCGCATGCCCGGGGACTGATACAAGCGGAGATCCAGCGCTTTAGGCAAACTTTATTTTTCGTCAGAAAAATTATATTTTCATGGGCTATAGGCTTACCATTTTTTCAAATTTAGGGGGAAAATTATTATTTGCCTAATCGTTCATTTATCGTGTTAAACGGCTTCTGCGCATGCGCGGGGACTGATATATGCGGAGAACCAGCGCCTTAGGCACACTTAATTTTTCGTCAGAAAAATGATATTTTCATGGGCTATAGGCTTAGCATTTTTTCAAATTTAGGGGGAAAATTATTTTTTGCCTAATCGTTCATTTATCGTGTTAAACGGCTTCTGCGCATGCCCGGGGACTGATACAAGCAGAGAACCAGCGCCTTAAGCAAACTTTATTTTTCGTCGGAAAAATGATATTTTCGTGGGCTATAGGCTTAGCATTTTTTCAAATTTAGGGGGAAATTATTATTTGCCTAATCGGTCATTTATCGTGTTAAACGGCTTCTGCGCATGCCCGGGGACTGATATAAGCGGAGAACCAGCGCCTTAGGCACACTTAATTTTTCGTCGGAAAAATGATATTTTCATGGGCTATAGGCTTAGCATTTTTTCAATTTTAGGGGGAAAATTATTCTTTGTCTAATCGTTCATTTATCGTGTTAAACGGCTTCTTCGCATGCCCGGGGACTGATACAAGCGGAGAACCAGTGCCTTAGGCAAACTTTATTTTTTGTCGGAAAAATGATATTTTCATGGGCTATAGGCTTACCATTTTTTCAAATTTAGGGGGAAAATTATTATTTGCCTAATCGTTCATTTATCGTGTTAAACGGCTTCTGCGCATGCCCGGGGACTGATATAAGCGGAGAACCAGCGCCTTGGGCAAACTTTATTTTTCGTCAGAAAAATTATATTTTCGTGGGCTATAGGCTTAGCATTTTTTCAAATTTAGGGGGAAAATTATTATTTGCCTAATCGGTCATTTCTCGTGTTAAACGGCTTCTGCGCATGCCCGGGGACTGATATAAGCGGAGAACCAGCGCCTTGGGCAAACTTTATTTTTCGTCAGAAAAATTATATTTTCGTGGGCTATAGGCTTAGCATTTTTTCAAATTTAGGGGGAAAATTATTATTTGCCTAATCGGTCATTTCTCGTGTTAAACGGCTTCTGCGCATGCCCGGGGACTGATACAAGCGGAGAACCAGTGCCTTAGGCAAACTTTATTTTTCGTCGGAAAAATGATATTTTCGTGGGCTATAGGCTTAGCATTTTTTCAAATTTAGGGGAAAAATTATTTTTTGCCTAATCGTTCATTTATCGTGTTAAACGGCTTCTGCGCATGCCGGGGGACTGATACAAGCGGAGAACCAGCGCCTTAGGCAAACTTTATTTTTCGTCGGAAAAATGATATTTTCATGGGCTATAGGCTTAGCATTTTTTCAAATTTAGGGGGAAAATTATTCTTTGCCTAATCGTTCATTTATCGTGTTAAACGGCTTCTGCGCATGCCCGGGGACTGATACAAGCGGAGAACCAGCGCCTTAGGCAAACTTTATTTTTCGTCAGAAAAATTATATTTTCATGGGCTATAGGCTACCATTTTTTCAAATTTAGGGGGAAAATTATTCTTTGCCTAATCGTTCATTTATCGTGTTAACGGCTTCTGCGCATGCCCGGGGACTGATACAAGCAGAGACCCAGCGCCTTAGGCAAACTTTATTTTTCGTCGGAAAAATGATATTTTCGTGGGCTATAGGCTTAGCATTTTTTCAAATTTAGGGGAAAAATTATTTTTTGCCTAATCGTTCATTTATCGTGTTAAACGACTTCTGCGCATGCCCGGGGACTGATATAAACGGAGAACCAGCGCCTTAGGCACACTTTATTTTTCGTCGGAAAAATGATATTTTCATGGGCTATAGGCTTAGCATTTTTTCAATTTTAGGGGGAAAATTATTCTTTGCCTAATCGTTCATTTATCGTGTTAAACGGCTTCTGCGCATGCCCGGGGACTGATGCAAGCGGAGAACCAGTGCCTTAGGCAAACATTATTTTTTGTCGGAAAAATGATATTTTCATGGGCTATAGGCTTACCATTTTTTCAAATTTAGGGGGAAAATTATTATTTGCCTAATCGTTCATTTATCGTTTTAAACGGCTTCTGCGCATGCCCGGGGACTGATATAAGCGGAGAACCAGCGCCTTGGGCAAACTTTATTTTTCGTCAGAAAAATTATATTTTCATGGGCTATAGGCTTACCATTTTTCCAATTTTAGGGGGAAAATTATTCTTTGCCTAATCGTTCATTTATCGTGTTAAACGGCTTCTGCGCATGCCCGGGGACTGACGCAAGCGGAGAACCAGCGCCTTAGACAAACTTTATTTTTCGTCGGAAAAATGATATTTTCATGGGCTGTAGGCTTAGCATTTTTTCAATTTTAGGGGGAAAATTATTCTTTGCCTAATCGTTCATTTCTCGTGTTAAACGGCTTCTGCGCATGCCCGGGGACTGATACAAGCGGAGAACCAGCGCCTTAGGCAAACTTTATTTTTCGTCGGAAAAATGATATTTTCGTGGGCTATAGGCTTAGCATTTTTTCAAATTTAGGGGGAAAATTATTATTTGCCTAATCGGTCATTTATCGTGTTAAACGGCTTCTGCGCCTGCCCGGGGACTGATATAAGCGGAGAACCAGCGCCTTAGGCACACTTAATTTTTCGTCGGAAAAATGATATTTTCATGGGCTATAGGCTTAGCATTTTTTCAAATTTAGGGGAAAAATTATTTTTTGCCTAATCGTTCATTTATCGTGTTAAACGACTTCTGCGCATGCCCGGGGACTGATATAAACGGAGAACCAGCGCCTTAGGCACACTTTATTTTTCGTCGGAAAAATGATATTTTCATGGGCTATAGGCTTAGCATTTTTTCAATTTTAGGGGGAAAATTATTCTTTGCCTAATCGTTCATTTATTGTGTTAAACGGCTTCTGCGCATGCCCGGGGACTGATACAAGCGGAGATCCAGCGCTTTAGGCAAACTTTATTTTTCGTCAGAAAAATTATATTTTCATGGGCTATAGGCTTACCATTTTTTCAAATTTAGGGGGAAAATTATTATTTGCCTAATCGTTCATTTATCGTGTTAAACGGCTTCTGCGCATGCGCGGGGACTGATATAAGCGGAGAACCAGCGCCTTAGGCACACTTAATTTTTCGTCAGAAAAATGATATTTTCATGGGCTATAGGCTTAGCATTTTTTCAAATTTAGGGGGAAAATTATTTTTTGCCTAATCGTTCATTTATCGTGTTAAACGGCTTCTGCGCATGCCCGGGGACTGATACAAGCAGAGAACCACCGCCTTAAGCAAACTTTATTTTTCGTCGGAAAAATGATATTTTCGTGGGCTATAGGCTTAGCATTTTTTCAAATTTAGGGGGAAATTATTATTTGCCTAATCGGTCATTTATCGTGTTAAACGGCTTCTGCGCATGCCCGGGGACTGATATAAGCGGAGAACCAGCGCCTTAGGCACACTTAATTTTTCGTCGGAAAAATGATATTTTCATGGGCTATAGGCTTAGCATTTTTTCAATTTTAGGGGGAAAATTATTCTTTGCCTAATCGTTCATTTATCGTGTTAAACGGCTTCTTCGCATGCCCGGGGACTGATACAAGCGGAGAACCAGTGCCTTAGGCAAACTTTATTTTTTGTTGGAAAAATGATATTTTCATGGGCTATAGGCTTACCATTTTTTCAAATTTAGGGGGAAAATTATTATTTGCCTAATCGTTCATTTATCGTGTTAAACGGCTTCTGCGCATGCCCGGGGACTGATATAAGCGGAGAACCAGCGCCTTGGGCAAACTTTATTTTTCGTCAGAAAAATTATATTTTCGTGGGCTATAGGCTTAGCATTTTTTCAAATTTAGGGGGAAAATTATTATTTGCCTAATCGGTCATTTCTCGTGTTAAACGGCTTCTGCGCATGCCCGGGGACTGATACAAGCGGAGAACCAGTGCCTTAGGCAAACTTTATTTTTCGTCGGAAAAATGATATTTTCGTGGGCTATAGGCTTAGCATTTTTTCAAATTTAGGGGGAAAATTATTCTTTGCCTAATCGTTCATTTATCGTGTTAAACGGCTTCTGCGCATGCCTGCGGACTTATACAAGCGGAGAACCAGTGCCTTAGGCAAACTTTATTTTTCGTCGGAAAAATGATATTTTCATGGCCTATAGGCTTACCATTTTTTCAATTTTAGGGGGAAAATTATTCTTTGCCTAATCGTTCATTTATCGTGTTAAACGGCTTCTGCGCATGCCCGGGCACTGATACAAGCGGAGAACCAGCGCCTTAGGGAAACATTATTTTTCGTCGGAAAAATATTTTCATGGGCTATAGGCTTAGCATTTTTTCAAATTTAGGGGGAAAATTATTCTTTGCCTAATCGTTCATTTGTCGTGTTAAACGGCTTCTGCGCATGCCCGGGGACTGATACAAGCGGAGAACCAGCGCCTTAGGCAAACTTTATTTTTCGTCAGAAAAATTATATTTTCATGGGCTATAGGCTACCATTTTTTCAAATTTAGGGGGAAAATTATTCTTTGCCTAATCGTTCATTTATCGTGTTAACGGCTTCTGCGCATGCCCGGGGACTGATACAAGCAGAGACCCAGCGCCTTAGGCAAACTTTATTTTTCGTCGGAAAAATGATATTTTCGTGGGCTATAGGCTTAGCATTTTTTCAAATTTAGGGGGAAAATTATTATTTGCCTAATCGGTCATTTATCGTGTTAAACGGCTTCTGCGCATGCCCGGGGACTGATATAAGCGGAGAACCAGCGCCTTAGGCACACTTAATTTTTCGTCGGAAAAATGATATTTTCATGGGCTATAGGCTTAGCATTTTTTCAAATTTAGGGGAAAAATTATTTTTTGCCTAATCGTTCATTTATCGTGTTAAACGACTTCTGCGCATGCCCGGGGACTGATATAAACGGAGAACCAGCGCCTTAGGCACACTTTATTTTTCGTCGGAAAAATGATATTTTCATGGGCTATAGGCTTAGCATTTTTTCAATTTTAGGGGGAAAATTATTCTTTGCCTAATCGTTCATTTATCGTGTTAAACGGCTTCTGCGCATGCCCGGGGACTGACGCAAGCGGAGAACCAGCGCCTTAGACAAACTTTATTTTTCGTCGGAAAAATGATATTTTCATGGGCTGTAGGCTTAGCATTTTTTCAATTTTAGGGGGAAAATTATTCTTTGCCTAATCGTTCATTTCTCGTGTTAAACGGCTTCTGCGCATGCCCGGGGACTGATACAAGCGGAGAACCAGCGCCTTAGACAAACTTTATTTTTCGTCGGAAAAATGATATTTTCGTGGGCTATAGGCTTAGCATTTTTTCAAATTTAGGGGGAAAATTATTATTTGCCTAATCGGTCATTTATCGTGTTAAACGGATTCTGCGCCTGCCCGGGGACTGATATAAGCGGAGAACCAGCGCCTTAGGCACACTTAATTTTTCGTCGGAAAAATGATATTTTCATGGGCTATAGGCTTAGAATTTTTTCAAATTTAGGGGAAAAATTATTTTTTGCCTAATCGTTCATTTATCGTGTTAAACGACTTCTGCGCATGCCCGGGGACTGATATAAACGGAGAACCACCGCCTTAGGCACACTTTATTTTTCGTCGGAAAAATGATATTTTCATGGGCTATAGGCTTAGCATTTTTTCAATTTTAGGGGGAAAATTATTCTTTGCCTAATCGTTCATTTATTGTGTTAAGCGGCTTCTGCGCATGCCCGGGGACTGATACAAGCAGAGATCCAGCGCTTTAGGCAAACTTTATTTTTCGTCAGAAAAATTATATTTTCATGGGCTATAGGCTTACCATTTTTTCAAATTTAGGGGGAAAATTATTATTTGCCTAATCGTTCATTTATCGTGTTAAACGGCTTCTGCGCATGCGCGGGGACTGATATAAGCGGAGAACCAGCGCCTTAGGCACACTTAATTTTTCGTCAGAAAAATGATATTTTCATGGGCTATAGGCTTAGCATTTTTTCAAATTTAGGGGAAAAATTATTTTTTGCCTAATCGTTCATTTATCGTGTTAAACGACTTCTGCGCATGCCCGGGGACTGATATAAACGGAGAACCAGCGCCTTAGGCACACTTAATTTTTCGTCGGAAAAATGATATTTTCATGGGCTATAGGCTTAGCATTTTTTCAAATTTAGGGGGAAAATTATTTTTTGCCTAATCGTTCATTTATCGTGTTAAACGGCTTCTGCGCCTGCCGGGGGACTGATACAAGCGGAGAACCAGCGCCTTAGGCAAACTTTATTTTTCGTCGGAAAAATGATATTTTCATGGGCTATAGGCTACCATTTTTTCAAATTTAGGGGGAAAATTATTCTTTGCCTAATCGTTCATTTATCGTGTTAAACGGCTTCTGCGCATGCCTGCGGACTTATACAAGCGGAGAACCAGCGCCTTAGGCAAACTTTATTTTTCGTCGGAAAAATGATATTTTCATGGCCTATAGGCTTACCATTTTTTCAATTTTAGGGGGAAAATTATTCTTTGCCTAATCGTTCATTTATCGTGTTAAACGGCTTCTGCGCATGCCCGGGCACTGATACAAGCGGAGAACCAGCGCCTTAGGGAAACATTATTTTTCGTCGGAAAAATATTTTCATGGGCTATAGGCTTAGCATTTTTTCAAATTTAGGGGGAAAATTATTCTTTGCCTAATCGTTCATTTATCGTGTTAAACGGCTTCTGCGCATGCCCGGGGACTGATACAAGCGGAGAACCAGCGCCTTAGGCAAACTTTATTTTTCGTCGGAAAAATGATATTTTCGAGGGCTATAGGTTTAGCATTTTTTCAAATTTAGGGGGAAAATTATTATTTGCCTAATCGGTCATTTATCGTGTTAAACGGCTTCTGCGCATGCCCGGGGACTGATAGAAGCGGAGAACCAGCGCCTTAGGCACACTTAATTTTTCGTCGGAAAAATGATATTTTCGTGGGCTATAGGCTTAGCATTTTTTCAAATTTAGGGGAAAAATTATTTTTTGCCTAATCGTTCATTTATCGTGTTAAACGGCTTCTGCGCATGCCGGGGGACTGATACAAGCGGAGAACCAGCGCCTTAGGCAAACTTTATTTTTCGTCGGAAAAATGATATTTTCATGTATAGGCTTAGCATTTTTTCAATTTTAGGGGGAAAATTATTCTTTGCCTAATCGTTCATTTATTGTGTTAAACGGCTTCTGCGCATGCCCGGGGACTGATACAAGCGGAGATCCAGCGCCTTAGGCAAACTTTATTTTTCGTCAGAAAAATTATATTTTCATGGGCTATAGGCTTACCATTTTTCAATTTTAGGGGGAAAATTATTCTTTGCCTAATCGTTCATTTATCGTGCTAAACGGCTTTTGCGCATGCCCGGGCTCTTATACAAGCGGAGAACCAGCGCCTAGGCACACTTTATTTTTCGTCGGAAAAATAATGTTTTCATGGGCTATAGGCTTAGCATTTTTTCAATTTTAGGGGGAAAATTATTCTTCGCCTAATCGTTCATTTATCGTGTTAAACGGCTTCTGCGCATGCCCGGGGACTGATACAAGCGGAGAACCAGTGCCTTAGGCAAACTTTATTTTTTGTCGGAAAAATGATTATTTCATGGGCTATAGGCTTACCATTTTTTCAATTTTAGGGGGAAAATTATTCTTTGCCTAATCGTTCATTTATCGTGTTAAACGGCTTCTGCGCATGCCCGGGCACTGATACAAGCGGAGAACCAGCGCCTTAGGCAAACTTTATTTTTCGTCAGAAAAATTATATTTTCATGGGCTATAGGCTACCACTTTTTCAAATTTAGGGGGAAAATTATTCTTTGCCTAATCGTTCATTTATCGTGTTAAACGGCTTCTGCGCATGCCCGGGGACTGATACAAGCAGAGAACCAGCGCCTTAGGCAAACTTTATTTTTCGTCGGAAAAATGATATTTTCGTGGGCTATAGGCTTAGCATTTTTTCAAATTTAGGGGGAAAATAATTATTTGCCTAATCGGTCATTTATCGTGTTAAACGGCTTCAGCGCATGCCCGGGGACTGACGCAAGCGGAGAACCAGCGCCTTAGACAAACTTTATTTTTCGTCGGAAAAATGATATTTTCATGGGCTGTAGGCTTAGCATTTTTTCAATTTTAGGGGGAAAATTATTCTTTGCCTAATCGTTCATTTCTCGTGTTAAACGGCTTCTGCGCATGCCCGGGGACTGATACAAGCGGAGAACCAGCGCCTTAGGCAAACTTTATTTTTCGTCGGAAAAATGATATTTTCGTGGGCTATAGGCTTAGCATTTTTTCAAATTTCGGGGGAAAATTATTATTTGCCTAATCGGTCATTTATCGTGTTAAACGGCTTCTGCGCATGCCCGGGGACTGATATAAGCGGAGAACCAGCGCCTTAGGCACACTTAATTTTTCGTCGGAAAAATGATATTTTCATGGCCTTAGGCTTACCATTTTTTCAAATTTAGGGGGAAAATTATTATTTGCCTAATCGTTCATTTATCGTGTTAAACGGCTTCTGCGCATGCGCGGGGACTGATATAAGCGGAGAACCAGCGCCTTAGGCACACTTAATTTTTCGTCAGAAAAATGATATTTTCATGGGCTATAGGCTTAGCATTTTTTCAAATTTAGGGGGAAAATTATTTTTTGCCTAATCGTTCATTTATCGTGTTAAACGGCTTCTGCGCATGCCGGGGGACTGATACAAGCGGAGAACCAGCGCCTTAGGCAAACTTTATTTTTCGTCGGTAAAATGATATTTTCATGGGCTATAGGCTTACCATTTTTTCAAATTTAGGGGGAAAATTATTCTTTGCCTAATCGTTCATTTATCGTGTTAAGCGGCTTCTGCGCATACCTGCGGACTTATACAAGCGGAGAACCAGCGCCTTAGTCAAACTTTATTTTTCGTCGGAAAAATGATATTTTCATGGCCTATAGGCTTACCATTTTTTCAATTTTAGGGGGAAAATTATTCTTTGCCTAATCGTTCATTTATCGTGTTAAACGGCTTCTGCGCATTCCCGGGCACTGATACAAGCGGAGAACCAGCGCCTTAGGGAAACATTATTTTTCGTCGGAAAAATATTTTCATGGGCTATAGGCTTAGCATTTTTTCAAATTTAGGGGGAAAATTATCCTTTGCCTAATCGTTCATTTATCGTGTTAAACGGCTTCTGCGCATGCCCGGGGACTGATACAAGCGGAGAACCAGCGCCTTAGGCAAACTTTATTTTTCGTCGGAAAAATGATATTTTCGTGGGCTATAGGCTTAGCATTTTTTCAAATTTCGGGGGAAAATTATTATTTGCATAATCGGTCATTTATCGTGTTAAACGGCTTCTGCGCATGCCCGGGGACTGATATAAGCGGAGAACCAGCGCCTTAGGCACACTTAATTTTTCGTCGGAAAAATGATATTTTCGTGGGCTATAGGCTTAGCATTTTTTCAAATTTAGGGGAAAAATTATTTTTTGCCTAATCGTTCATTTATCGTGTTAAACGGCTTCTGCGCATGCCGGGGGACTGATACAAGCGGAGAACCAGCGCCTTAGGCAAACTTTATTTTTCGTCGGAAAAATGATATTTTCATGGGCCATAGGCTGAGCATTTTTTCAATTTTAGGGGGAAAATTATTCTTTGCCTAATCGTTCATTTATTGTGTTAAACGGCTTCTGCGCATGCCCGGGGACTGATACAAGCGGAGATCCAGCGCTTTAGGCAAACTTTATTTTTCGTCAGAAAAATTATATTTTCATGGGCTATAGGCTTACCATTTTTTAAAATTTAGGGGGAAAATTATTATTTGCCTAATCGTTCATTTATCGTGTTAAACGGCTTCTGCGCATGCGCGGGGACTGATATAAGCGGAGAACCAGCGCCTTAGGCACACTTAATTTTTCGTCAGAAAAATGATATTTTCATGGGCTATAGGCTTAGCATTTTTTCAAATTTAGGGGAAAAGTTATTTTTTGCCTAATCGTTCATTTATCGTGTTAAACGACTTCTGCGCATGCCCGGGGACTGATATAAACGGAGAACCAGCGCCTTAGGCACACTTAATTTTTCGTAGGAAAAATGATATTTTCATGGGCTATAGGCTTAGCATTTTTTCAAATTTAGGGGAAAATTATTTTTTGCCTAATCGTTCATTTATCGTGTTAAACGGCTTCTGCGCATGCCGGGGGACTGATACAAGCGGAGAACCAGCGCCTTAGGCAAACTTTATTTTTCGTCGGAAAAATGATATTTTCATGGGTTATAGGCTTACCATTTTTTCAAATTTAGGGGGAAAATTATTCTTTGCCTAATCGTCCATTTATCGTGTTAAGCGGCTTCTGCGCGTGCCTGCGGACTTATACAAGCGGAGAACCAGCGCCTTAGGCAAACTTTATTTTTCGTCGGAAAAATGATATTTTCATGGCCTATAGGCTTACCATTTTTTCAATTTTAGGGGGAAAATTATTCTTTGCCTAATCGTTCATTTATCGTGTTAAACGGCTTCTGCGCATGCCCGGGCACTGATACAAGCGGAGAACCAGCGCCTTAGGGAAACATTATTTTTCGTCGGAAAAATATTTTCATGGGCTATAGGCTCAGCATTTCTTCAAATTTAGGGGGAAAATTATTCTTTGCCTAATCGTTCATTTATCGTGTTAAACGGCTTCTGCGCATGCCCGGGGACTGATACAAGCGGAGAACCAGCGCCTTAGGCAAACTTTATTTTTCGTCGGAAAAATGATATTTTCGAGGGCTATAGGTTTAGCATTTTTTCAAATTTAGGGGGAAAATTATTATTTGCCTAATCGGTCATTTATCGTGTTAAACGGCTTCTGCGCATGCCCGGGGACTGATAGAAGCGGAGAACCAGCGCCTTAGGCACACTTAATTTTTCGTCGGAAAAATGATATTTTCGTGGGCTATAGGCTTAGCATTTTTTCAAATTTAGGGGAAAAATTATTTTTTGCCTAATCGTTCATTTATCGTGTTAAACGGCTTCTGCGCATGCCGGGGGACTGATACAAGCGGAGAACCAGCGCCTTAGGCAAACTTTATTTTTCGTCGGAAAAATGATATTTTCATGTATAGGCTTAGCATTTTTTCAATTTTAGGGGGAAAATTATTCTTTGCCTAATCGTTCATTTATTGTGTTAAACGGCTTCTGCGCATGCCCGGGGACTGATACAAGCGGAGATCCAGCGCCTTAGGCAAACTTTATTTTTCGTCAGAAAAATTATATTTTCATGGGCTATAGGCTTACCATTTTTCAATTTTAGGGGGAAAATTATTCTTTGCCTAATCGTTCATTTATCGTGCTAAACGGCTTTTGCGCATGCCCGGGCTCTTATACAAGCGGAGAACCAGCGCCTAGGCACACTTTATTTTTCGTCGGAAAAATAATGTTTTCATGGGCTATAGGCTTAGCATTTTTTCAATTTTAGGGGGAAAATTATTCTTCGCCTAATCGTTCATTTATCGTGTTAAACGGCTTCTGCGCATGCCCGGGGACTGATACAAGCGGAGAACCAGTGCCTTAGGCAAACTTTATTTTTTGTCGGAAAAATGATTATTTCATGGGCTATAGGCTTACCATTTTTTCAATTTTAGGGGGAAAATTATTCTTTGCCTAATCGTTCATTTATCGTGTTAAACGGCTTCTGCGCATGCCCGGGCACTGATACAAGCGGAGAACCAGCGCCTTAGGCAAACTTTATTTTTCGTCAGAAAAATTATATTTTCATGGGCTATAGGCTACCACTTTTTCAAATTTAGGGGGAAAATTATTCTTTGCCTAATCGTTCATTTATCGTGTTAAACGGCTTCTGCGCATGCCCGGGGACTGATACAAGCAGAGAACCAGCGCCTTAGGCAAACTTTATTTTTCGTCGGAAAAATGATATTTTCGTGGGCTATAGGCTTAGCATTTTTTCAAATTTAGGGGGAAAATTATTATTTGCCTAATCGGTCATTTATCGTGTTAAACGGCTTCAGCGCATGCCCGGGGACTGACGCAAGCGGAGAACCAGCGCCTTAGACAAACTTTATTTTTCGTCGGAAAAATGATATTTTCATGGGCTGTAGGCTTAGCATTTTTTCAATTTTAGGGGGAAAATTATTCTTTGCCTAATCGTTCATTTCTCGTGTTAAACGGCTTCTGCGCATGCCCGGGGACTGATACAAGCGGAGAACCAGCGCCTTAGGCAAACTTTATTTTTCGTCGGAAAAATGATATTTTCGTGGGCTATAGGCTTAGCATTTTTTCAAATTTCGGGGGAAAATTATTATTTGCCTAATCGGTCATTTATCGTGTTAAACGGCTTCTGCGCATGCCCGGGGACTGATATAAGCGGAGAACCAGCGCCTTAGGCACACTTAATTTTTCGTCGGAAAAATGATATTTTCATGGCCTTAGGCTTACCATTTTTTCAAATTTAGGGGGAAAATTATTATTTGCCTAATCGTTCATTTATCGTGTTAAACGGCTTCTGCGCATGCGCGGGGACTGATATAAGCGGAGAACCAGCGCCTTAGGCACACTTAATTTTTCGTCAGAAAAATGATATTTTCATGGGCTATAGGCTTAGCATTTTTTCAAATTTAGGGGGAAAATTATTTTTTGCCTAATCGTTCATTTATCGTGTTAAACGGCTTCTGCGCATGCCGGGGGACTGATACAAGCGGAGAACCAGCGCCTTAGGCAAACTTTATTTTTCGTCGGTAAAATGATATTTTCATGGGCTATAGGCTTACCATTTTTTCAAATTTAGGGGGAAAATTATTCTTTGCCTAATCGTTCATTTATCGTGTTAAGCGGCTTCTGCGCATACCTGCGGACTTATACAAGCGGAGAACCAGCGCCTTAGTCAAACTTTATTTTTCGTCGGAAAAATGATATTTTCATGGCCTATAGGCTTACCATTTTTTCAATTTTAGGGGGAAAATTATTCTTTGCCTAATCGTTCATTTATCGTGTTAAACGGCTTCTGCGCATTCCCGGGCACTGATACAAGCGGAGAACCAGCGCCTTAGGGAAACATTATTTTTCGTCGGAAAAATATTTTCATGGGCTATAGGCTTAGCATTTTTTCAAATTTAGGGGGAAAATTATTCTTTGCCTAATCGTTCATTTATCGTGTTAAACGGCTTCTGCGCATGCCCGGGGACTGATACAAGCGGAGAACCAGCGCCTTAGGCAAACTTTATTTTTCGTCGGAAAAATGATATTTTCGTGGGCTATAGGCTTAGCATTTTTTCAAATTTCGGGGGAAAATTATTATTTGCATAATCGGTCATTTATCGTGTTAAACGGCTTCTGCGCATGCCCGGGGACTGATATAAGCGGAGAACCAGCGCCTTAGGCACACTTAATTTTTCGTCGGAAAAATGATATTTTCGTGGGCTATAGGCTTAGCATTTTTTCAAATTTAGGGGAAAAATTATTTTTTGCCTAATCGTTCATTTATCGTGTTAAACGGCTTCTGCGCATGCCGGGGGACTGATACAAGCGGAGAACCAGCGCCTTAGGCAAACTTTATTTTTCGTCGGAAAAATGATATTTTCATGGGCTATAGGCTGAGCATTTTTTAAAATTTAGGGGGAAAATTATTATTTGCCTAATCGTTCATTTATCGTGTTAAACGGCTTCTGCGCATGCGCGGGGACTGATATAAGCGGAGAACCAGCGCCTTAGGCACACTTAATTTTTCGTCAGAAAAATGATATTTTCATGGGCTATAGGCTTAGCATTTTTTCAAATTTAGGGGAAAAGTTATTTTTTGCCTAATCGTTCATTTATCGTGTTAAACGACTTCTGCGCATGCCCGGGGACTGATATAAACGGAGAACCAGCGCCTTAGGCACACTTAATTTTTCGTAGGAAAAATGATATTTTCATGGGCTATAGGCTTAGCATTTTTTCAAATTTAGGGGAAAATTATTTTTTGCCTAATCGTTCATTTATCGTGTTAAACGGCTTCTGCGCATGCCGGGGGACTGATACAAGCGGAGAACCAGCGCCTTAGGCAAACTTTATTTTTCGTCGGAAAAATGATATTTTCATGGGTTATAGGCTTACCATTTTTTCAAATTTAGGGGGAAAATTATTCTTTGCCTAATCGTCCATTTATCGTGTTAAGCGGCTTCTGCGCGTGCCTGCGGACTTATACAAGCGGAGAACCAGCGCCTTAGGCAAACTTTATTTTTCGTCGGAAAAATATTTTCATGGGCTATAGGCTTAGCATTTTTTCAAATTTAGGGGGAAAATTATTCTTTGCCTAATCGTTCATTTATCGTGTTAAACGGCTTCTGCGCATGCCCGGGCACTGATACAAGCGGAGAACCAGCGCCTTAGGCAAACTTTATTTTTCGTCGGAAAAATTATATTTTCATGGGCTATAGGCTACCATTTTTTCAAATTTAGGGGGAAAATTATTCTTTGCCTAATCGTTCATTTATCGTGTTAAACGGCTTCTGCGCATGCCCGGGGACTGATACAAGCAGAGAACCAGCGCCTTAGGCAAACTTTATTTTTCGTCGGAAAAATGATATTTTCGTGGGCTATAGGCTTAGCATTTTTTCAAATTTAGGGGGAAAATTATTATTTGCCTAATCGGTCATTTATCGTGTTAAACGGCTTCTGCGCATGCCCGGGGACTGACGCAAGCGGAGAACCAGCGCCTTAGACAAACTTTATTTTTCGTCGGAAAAATGATATTTTCATGGGCTGTAGGCTTGGCATTTTTTCAATTTTAGGGGGAAAATTATTCTTTGCCTAATCGTTCATTTCTCGTGTTAAACGGCTTCTGCGCATTCCCGGGGACTGATACAAGCAGAGAACCAGCGCCTTAGGCAAACTTTATTTTTCGTCGGAAAAATTATATTTTCATGGGCTATAGGCTTAGCATTTTTTCAAATTTAGGGGGAAAATTATTATTTGCCTAATCGGTCATTTATCGTGTTAAACGGCTTCTGCGCATGCCCGGGGACTGACGCAAGCGGAGAACCAGCGCCTTAGACAAACTTTATTTTTCGTCGGAAAAATGATATTTTCATGGGCTGTAGGCTTAGCATTTTTTCAATTTTAGGGGGAAAATTATTCTTTGCCTAATCGTTCATTTCTCGTGTTAAACGGCTTCTGCGCATGCCCGGGGACTGATACAAGCGGAGAACCAGCGCCTTAGGCAAACTTTATTTTTCGTCGGAAAAATGATATTTTCGTGGGCTATAGGCTTAGCATTTTTTCAAATTTCGGGGGAAAATTATTATTTGCCTAATCGGTCATTTATCGTGTTAAACGGCTTCTGCGCATGCCCGGGGACTGATATAAGCGGACAACCAGCGCCTTAGGCACACTTAATTTTTCGTCGGAAAAATGATATTTTCATGGCCTATAGGCTTAGCATTTTTTCAAATTTAGGGGAAAAATTATTTTTTGCCTAATCGTTCATTTATCGTGTTAAACGGCTTCTGCGCATGCCGGGGGACTGATACAAGCGGAGAACCAGCGCCTTAGGCAAACTTTATTTTTCGTCGGAAAAATGATATTTTCATGGGCTATAGGCTGAGCATTTTTTCAATTTTAGGGGGAAAATTATTCTTTGCCTAATCGTTCATTTATTGTGTTAAACGGCTTCTGCGCATGCCCGGGGACTGATACAAGCGGAGATCCAGCGCTTTAGGCAAACTTTATTTTTCGTCAGAAAAATTATATTTTCATGGGCTATAGGCTTACCATTTTTTAAAATTTATGGGGAAAATTATTATTTGCCTAATCGTTCATTTATCGTGTTAAACGGCTTCTGCGCATGCGCGGGGACTGATATAAGCGGAGAACCAGCGCCTTAGGCACACTTAATTTTTCGTCAGAAAAATGATATTTTCATGGGCTATAGGCTTAGCATTTTTTCAAATTTAGGGGAAAAGTTATTTTTTGCCTAATCGTTCATTTATCGTGTTAAACGACTTCTGCGCATGCCCGGGGACTGATATAAACGGAGAACCAGCGCCTTAGGCACACTTAATTTTTCGTAGGAAAAATGATATTTTCATGGGCTATAGGCTTAGCATTTTTTCAAATTTAGGGGAAAATTATTTTTTGCCTAATCGTTCATTTATCGTGTTAAACGGCTTCTGCGCATGCCGGGGGACTGATACAAGCGGAGAACCAGCGCCTTAGGCAAACTTTATTTTTCGTCGGAAAAATGATATTTTCATGGGTTATAGGCTTACCATTTTTTCAAATTTAGGGGGAAAATTATTCTTTGCCTAATCGTCCATTTATCGTGTTAAGCGGCTTCTGCGCGTGCCTGCGGACTTATACAAGCGGAGAACCAGCGCCTTAGGCAAACTTTATTTTTCGTCGGAAAAATGATATTTTCATGGCCTATAGGCTTACCATTTTTTCAATTTTAGGGGGAAAATTATTCTTTGCCTAATCGTTCATTTATCGTGTTAAACGGCTTCTGCGCATGCCCGGGCACTGATACAAGCGGAGAACCAGCGCCTTAGGGAAACATTATTTTTCGTCGGAAAAATATTTTCATGGGCTATAGGCTTAGCATTTTTTCAAATTTAGGGGGAAAATTATTCTTTGCCTAATCGTTCATTTATCGTGTTAAACGGCTTCTGCGCATGCCCGGGGACTGATACAAGCGGAGAACCAGCGCCTTAGGCAAACTTTATTTTTCGTCGGAAAAATGATATTTTCGTGGGCTATAGGCTTAGCATTTTTTCAAATTTAGGGAAAAAATTATTTTTTGCCTAATCGTTCATTTATCGTGTTAAACGGCTTCTGCGCATGCCGGGGGACTGATACAAGCGGAGAACCAGCGCCTTAGGCAAACTTTATTTTTCGTCGGAAAAATGATATTTTCATGGGCTATAGGCTTAGCATTTTTTCAAATTTAGGGGAAAAATTATTTTTTGCCTAATCGTTCATTTATCGTGTTAAACGACTTCTGCGCATGCCCGGGGACTGATATAAACGGAGAACCAGCGCCTTAGGCAAACTTTATTTTTCGTCGGAAAAATGATATTTTCATGGGCTATAAGGCTTAGCATTTTTTCAATTTTAGGGGGAAAATTATTCTTTGCCTAATCGTTCATTTATTGTGTTAAACGGCTTCTGCGCATGCCCGGGGACTGATACAAGCGGAGATCCAGCGCCTTAGGCAAACTTTATTTTTCGTCAGAAAAATTATATTTTCATGGGCTATAGGCTTACCATTTTTCAATTTTAGGGGGAAAATTATTCTTTGCCTAATCGTTCATTTATCGTGCTAAACGGCTTTTGCGCATGCCCGGGCTCTTATACAAGCGGAGAACCAGCGCCTAGGCACACTTTATTTTTCGTCGGAAAAATAATGTTTTCATGGGCTATAGGCTTAGCATTTTTTCAATTTTAGGGGGAAAATTATTCTTTGCCTAATCGTTCATTTATCGTGTTAAACGGCTTCTGCGCATGCCCGGGCACTGATACAAGCGGAGAACCAGCGCCTTAGGCAAACTTTATTTTTCGTCGGAAAAATTATATTTTCTTGGGCTATAGGCTACCATTTTTTCAAATTTAGGGGGAAAATTATTCTTTGCCTAATCGTTCATTTATCGTGTTAAACGGCTTCTGCGCATGCCCGGGGACTGATACAAGCAGAGAACCAGCGCCTTAGGCAAACTTTATTTTTCGTCGGAAAAATGATATTTTCGTGGGCTATAGGCTTAGCATTTTTTCAATTTTAGGGGGAAAATTATTCTTTGCCTAATCGTTCATTTCTCGTGTTAAACGGCTTCTGCGCATTCCCGGGGACTGATACAAGCAGAGAACCAGCGCCTTAGGCAAACTTTATTTTTCGTCGGAAAAATTATATTTTCATGGGCTATAGGCTTAGCATTTTTTCAAATTTAGGGGGAAAATTATTATTTGCCTAATCGGTCATTTATCGTGTTAAACGGCTTCTGCGCATGCCCGGGGACTGACGCAAGTGGAGAACCAGCGCCTTAGACAAACTTTATTTTTCGTCGGAAAAATGATATTTTCATGGGCTGTAGGCTTAGCATTTTTTCAATTTTAGGGGGAAAATTATTCTTTGCCTAATCGTTCATTTCTCGTGTTAAACGGCTTCTGCGCATGCCCGGGGACTGATACAAGCGGAGAACCAGCGCCTTAGGCAAACTTTATTTTTCGTCGGAAAAATGATATTTTCGTGGGCTATAGGCTTAGCATTTTTTCAAATTTCGGGGGAAAATTATTATTTGCCTAATCGGTCATTTATCGTGTTAAACGGCTTCTGCGCATGCCCGGGGACTGATATAAGCGGAGAACCAGCGCCTTAGGCACACTTAATTTTTCGTCGGAAAAATGATATTTTCATGGCCTATAGGCTTAGCATTTTTTCAAATTTAGGGGAAAAATTATTTTTTGCCTAATCGTTCATTTATCGTGTTAAACGACTTCTGCGCATGCCCGGGGACTGATATAAACGGAGAACCAGCGCCTTAGGCACACTTTATTTTTCGTCGGAAAAATGATATTTTCATGGGCTATAGGCTGAGCATTTTTTCAATTTTAGGGGAGAATTATTCTTTGCCTAATCGTTCATTTATTGTGTTAAACGGCTTCTGCGCATGCCCGGGGACTGATACAAGCGGAGATCCAGCGCCTTAGGCACACTTAATTTTTCGTAGGAAAAATGATATTTTCATGGGCTATAGGCTTAGCATTTTTTCAAATTTAGGGGAAAATTATTTTTTGCCTAATCGTTCATTTATCGTGTTAAACGGCTTCTGCGCATGCCGGGGGACTGATACAAGCGGAGAACCAGCGCCTTAGGCAAACTTTATTTTTCGTCGGAAAAATGATATTTTCATGGCCTATAGGCTTACCATTTTTTCAATTTTAGGGGGAAAATTATTCTTTGCCTAATCGTTCATTTATCGTGTTAAACGGCTTCTGCGCATGCCCGGGCACTGATACAAGCGGAGAACCAGCGCCTTAGGGAAACATTATTTTTCGTCGGAAAAATATTTTCATGGGCTATAGGCTTAGCATTTTTTCAAATTTAGGGGGAAAATTATTCTTTGCCTAATCGTTCATTTGTCGTGTTAAACGGCTTCTGCGCATGCCCGGGGACTGATACAAGCGGAGAACCAGCGCCTTAGGCAAACTTTATTTTTCGTCGGAAAAATGATATTTTCGTGGGCTATAGGCTTAGCATTTTTTCAAATTTAGGGAAAAAATTATTTTTTGCCTAATCGTTCATTTATCGTGTTAAACGGCTTCTGCGCATGCCGGGGGACTGATACAAGCGGAGAACCAGCGCCTTAGGCAAACTTTATTTTTCGTCGGAAAAATGATATTTTCATGGGCTATAGGCTTAGCATTTTTTCAAATTTAGGGGAAAAATTATTTTTTGCCTAATCGTTCATTTATCGTGTTAAACGACTTCTGCGCATGCCCGGGGACTGATATAAACGGAGAACCAGCGCCTTAGGCAAACTTTATTTTTCGTCGGAAAAATGATATTTTCATGGGCGATAGGCTTACCATTTTTCAATTTTAGGGGGAAAATTATTCTTTGCCTAATCGTTCATTTATCGTGCTAAACGGCTTTTGCGCATGCCCGGGCTCTTATACAAGCGGAGAACCAGCGCCTAGGCACACTTTATTTTTCGTCGGAAAAATAATGTTTTCATGGGCTATAGGCTTAGCATTTTTTCAATTTTAGGGGAAAATTATTCTTTGCCTAATCGTTCATTTATCGTGTTAAACGGCTTCTGCGCATGCCCGGGCACTGATACAAGCGGAGAACCAGCGCCTTAGGCAAACTTTATTTTTCGTCGGAAAAATTATATTTTCTTGGGCTATAGGCTACCATTTTTTCAAATTTAGGGGGAAAATTATTCTTTGCCTAATCGTTCATTTATCGTGTTAAACGGCTTCTGCGCATGCCCGGGGACTGATACAAGCAGAGAACCAGCGCCTTAGGCAAACTTTATTTTTCGTCGGAAAAATGATATTTTCGTGGGCTATAGGCTTAGCATTTTTTCAAATTTAGGGGGAAAATTATTATTTGCCTAATCGGTCATTTATCGTGTTAAACGGCTTCTGCGCATGCCCGGGGACTGACGCAAGCGGAGAACCAGCGCCTTAGACAAACTTTATTTTTCGTCGGAAAAATGATATTTTCATGGGCTGTAGGCTTGGCATTTTTTCAATTTTAGGGGGAAAATTATTCTTTGCCTAATCGTTCATTTCTCGTGTTAAACGGCTTCTGCGCATTCCCGGGGACTGATACAAGCAGAGAACCAGCGCCTTAGGCAAACTTTATTTTTCGTCGGAAAAATTATATTTTCATGGGCTATAGGCTTAGCATTTTTTCAAATTTAGGGGAAAAATTATTTTTTGCCTAATCGTTCATTTATCGTGTTAAACGACTTCTGCGCATGCCCGGGGACTGATATAAACGGAGAACCAGCGCCTTAGGCACACTTTATTTTTCGTCGGAAAAATGATATTTTCATGGGCTATAGGCTGAGCATTTTTTCAATTTTAGGGGAGAATTATTCTTTGCCTAATCGTTCATTTATTGTGTTAAACGGCTTCTGCGCATGCCCGGGGACTGATACAAGCGGAGATCCAGCGCTTTAGGCAAACTTTATTTTTCGTCAGAAAAATTATATTTTCATGGGCTATAGGCTTACCATTTTTTCAAATTTAGGGGGAAAATTATTATTTGCCTAATCGTTCATTTATCGTGTTAAACGGCTTCTGCGCATGCGCGGGGACTGATATAAGCGGAGAACCAGCGCCTTAGGCACACTTAATTTTTCGTCAGAAAAATGATATTTTCATGGGCTATAGGCTTAGCATTTTTTCAAATTTAGGGGCAAAGTTATTTTTTGCCTAATCGTTCATTTATCGTGTTAAACGACTTCTGCGCATGCCCGGGGACTGATATAAACGGAGAACCAGCGCCTTAGGCACACTTAATTTTTCGTAGGAAAAATGATATTTTCATGGGCTATAGGCTTAGCATTTTTTCAAATTTAGGGGGAAAATTATTTTTTGGCTAATCGTTCATTTATCGTGTTAAACGGCTTCTACGCATGCCGGGGGACTGATACAAGCGGAGAACCAGCGCCTTAGGCAAACTTTATTTTTCGTCGGAAAAATGATATTTTCATGGGCTATAGGCTTACCATTTTTTCAAATTTAGGGGGAAAATTATTCTTTGCCTAATCGTTCATTTATCGTGTTAAGCGGCTTCTGCGCATGCCTGCGGACTTATACAAGCGGAGAACCAGCGCCTTAGGCAAACTTTATTTTTCGTCGGACAAATGATATTTTCATGGCCTATAGGCTTACCATTTTTTCAATTTTAGGGGGAAAATTATTCTTTGCCTAATCGTTCATTTATCGTGTTAAACGGCTTCTGCGCATGCCCGGGCACTGATACAAGCGGAGAACCAGCGCCTTAGGGAAACATTATTTTTCGTCGGAAAAATATTTTCATGGGCTATAGGCTTAGCATTTTTTCAAATTTAGGGGGAAAATTATTCTTTGCCTAATCGTTCATTTATCGTGTTAAACGGCTTCTGCGCATGCCCGGGGACTGATACAAGCAGAGAACCAGCGCCTTAGGCAAACTTTATTTTTCGTCGGAAAAATGATATTTTCGTGAGCTATAGGCTTAGCATTTTTTCAAATTTAGGGGGAAAATTATTATTTGCCTAATCGGTCATTTATCGTGTTAAACGGCTTCTGCGCATGCCCGGGGACTGACGCAAGCGGAGAACCAGCGCCTTAGACAAACTTTATTTTTCGTCGGAAAAATGATATTTTCATGGGCTGTAGGCTTAGCATTTTTTCAATTTTAGGGGGAAAATTATTCTTTGCCTAATCGTTCATTTCTCGTGTTAAACGGCTTCTGCGCATTCCCGGGGACTGATACAAGCGGAGAACCAGCGCCTTAAGCAAACTTTATTTTTCGTCGGAAAAATGATATTTTCGTGGGCTATAAGGCTTAGCATTTTTTCAAATTTAGGGGGAAATTATTATTTGCCTAATCGGTCATTTATCGTGTTAAACGGCTTCAGCGCATGCCCGGGGACTGATATAAGCGGAGAACCAGCGCCTTAGGCACACTTACTTTTTCGTCGGAAAAATGATATTTTCATGGGCTATAGGCTTAGCATTTTTTCAAATTTAGGGGAAAAATTATTTTTTGCCTAATTGTTCATTTATCGTGTTAAACGACTTCTGCGCATGCCCGGGGACTGATATAAACGGAGAACCAGCGCCATAGGCACACTTTATTTTTCGTCGGAAAAATGATATTTTCATGGGCTATAGGCTTAGCATTTTTTCAATTTTAGGGGGAAAATTATTCTTTGCCTAATCGTTCATTTATCGTGTTAAACGGCTTCTGCGCATGCCCGGGCACTGATACAAGCGGAGAACCAGCGCCTAGGCACACTTTATTTTTCGTCGGAAAAATAATGTTTTCATGGGCTATAGGCTTAGCATTTTTTCAATTTTAGGGGGAAAATTATTCTTTGCCTAATCGTTTATTTATCGTGTTAAACGGCTTCTGCGCATGCCCGGGGACTGATACAAGCGGAGAACCAGTGCCTTAGGCAAACTTTATTTTTTGTCGGAAAAATGATATTTTCATGGGCTATAGGCTTACCATTTTTTCAAATTTAGGGGGAAAATTATTATTTGCCTAATCGTTCATTTATCGTGTTAAACGGCTTCTGCGCATGCCGGGGGACTGATACAAGCGGAGAACCAGCGCCTTAGGCAAACTTTATTTTTCGTCGGAAAAATGATATTTTCATGGGCTATAGGCTTAGCATTTTTTCAAATTTAGGGGGAAAATTATTCTTTGCCTAATCGTTCATTTATCGTGTTAAACGGCTTCTGCGCATGCCTGGGGACTTATACAAGCGGAGAACCAGTGCCTTAGGCAAACTTTATTTTTCGTCGGAAAAATGATATTTTCATGGGCTATAGGCTTACCATTTTTTTCAATTTTAGGGGGAAAATTATTCTTTGCCTAATCGTTCATTTATCGTGTTAAACGGCTTCTGCGCATGCCCGGGCACTGATACAAGCGGAGAACCAGCGCCTTAGGGAAACATTATTTTTCGTCGGAAAAATATTTTCATGGGCTATAGGCTTAGCATTTTTTCAAATTTAGGGGGAAAATTATTCTTTGCCTAATCGTTCATTTATCGTGTTAAAGGGCTTCTGCGCATGCCCGGGGACTGATACAAGCGGAGAACCAGCGCCTTAGGCAAACTTTATTTTTCGTCGGAAAAATTATATTTTCGTGGGCTATAGGCTTAGAATTTTTTCAAATTTAGGGGGAAAATTATTATTTGCCTAATCGGTCATTTATCGTGTTAAACGGCTTCTGCGCATGCCCGGGGACTGATATAAGCGGAGAACCAGCGCCTTAGGCACACTTAATTTTTCGTCGGAAAAATGAAATTTTCATGGGCTTTAGGCTTAGCATTTTTTCAAATTTAGGGGAAAAATTATTTTTTGCCTAATCGTTCATTTATCGTGTTAAACGACTTCTGCGCATGCCCGGGGACTGATATAAACGGAGAACCAGCGCCTTAGGCACACTTTATTTTTCGTCGGAAAAATGATATTTTCATGGGCTATAGGCTTAGCATTTTTTCAATTTTAGGGGGAAAATTATTCTTTGCCTAATCGTTCATTTATTGTGTTAAACGGCTTCTGCGCATGCCCGGGGACTGATACAAGCGGAGATCCAGCGCCTTAGGCAAACTTTATTTTTCGTCAGAAAAATTATATTTTCATGGGCTATAGGCTTACCATTTTTTCAATTTTAGGGGGAAAATTATTCTTTGCCTAATCGTTCATTTATCGCGCTAAACGGCTTTTGCGCATGCCCGGGCTCTTATACAAGCGGAGAACCAGCGCCTAGGCACACTTTATTTTTCGTCGGAAAAATAATGTTTTCATGGGCTATAGGCTTAGCATTTTTTCAATTTTAGGGGGAAAATTATTCTTTGCCTAATCGTTCATTTATCGTGTTAAACGGCTTCTGCGCATGCCCGGGGACTGATACAAGCGGAGAACCAGTGCCTTAGGCAAACTTTATTTTTTGTCGGAAAAATGATATTTTCATGGGCTATAGGCTTACCATTTTTTCAAATTTAGGGGGAAAATTATTATTTGCCTAATCGTTCATTTATCGTGTTAAACGGCTTCTGCGCATGCCCGGGGACTGATATAAGCGGAGAACCAGCGCCTTGGGCAAACTTTATTTTTCGTCAGAAAAATTATATTTTCATGGGCTATAAGGCTTACCATTTTTTCAATTTTAGGGGGAAAATTATTCTTTGCCTAATCGTTCATTTATCGTGTTAAACGGCTTCTGCACATGCCCAGGGACTGACGCAAGCGGAGAACCAGCGCCTTAGACAAACTTTATTTTTCGTCGGAAAAATATTTTCATGGGCTATATAGGCTTAGCATTTTTTCAAATTTAGGGGGAAAATTATTCTTTGCCTAATCGTTCATTTATCGTGTTAAACGGCTTCTGCGCATGCCCGGGGACTGATATAAGCGGAGAACCAGCGCCTTGGGCAAACTTTATTTTTCGTCAGAAAAATTATATTTTCATGGGCTTAGCATGGCTTTCATGGGCTTAGCATTTTTTCAAATTTAGGGGGAAAATTATTCTTTGTCTAATCGTTCATTTATCGTGTTAAACGGCTTCTGCGCGTGCCCGGGGACTGATATAAGCGGAGAACCAGCGCCTCAGGCAAACTTTATTTTTCGTCGGAAAAATGATATTTTCATGGGCTTAGCATTTTTTCAAATATAGGGGAAAAATTATTTTTTGCCTAATCGTTCATTTATCGTGTTAAACGACTTCTGCGCATGCCCGGGGACTGATATAACCGGAGAACCAGCGCCTTAGGCACACTTTATTTTTCGTCGGAAAAATGATATTTTCATGGGCTATAGGCTTAGCATTTTTTCAATTTTAGGGGGAAAAATATTATTTGCCTAATCGTTCATTTATCGTGTTAAACGGCTTTTGCGCATGCCCGGGCACTGATACAAGCGGAGAACCAGCGCCTTAGGCAAACATTATTTTTCGTCGGAAAAATATTTCATGGGCTATAGGCTTAGCATTTTTTCAAATTTAGGGGGAAAATTATTCTTTGCCTAATCGTTCATTTATCGTGTTAAACGGCTTCTGCGCATGCCCGGGGACTGATACAAGCGGAGAACCAGCGCCTTAGGCAAACTTTATTTTTCGTTGGAAAAATGATATTTTCGTGGGCTACAGGCTTAGCATTTTTTCAAATTTAGGGGAAAAATTATTTTTTGCCTAATCGTTCATGTATCGTGTTAAACGACTTCTGCGCATGCCCGGGGACTGATATAAACGGAGAACCAGTGCCTTAGGCAAACTTTATTTTTTGTCGGAGAAATGATATTTTCATGGGCTATAGGCTTACCATTTTTTCAATTTTAGGGGGAAAATTATTCTTTGCCTAATCGTTCATTTATCGTGTTAAACGGCTTCTGCGCATGCCCGGGGACTGATACAAGCGGAGAACCAGCGCCTTAGGCAAACTTTATTTTTCATCGGAAAAATGATATTTTCATGGGCTATAGGCTTAGCATTTTTTCAAATTTAGGGGGAAAATTATTCTTTGCCTAATCGTTCATTTATCGTGTTAAACGGCTTCTGTGCATGCCTGGGGACTTATACAAGCGGAGAACCAGCGCCTTAGGCAAACTTTATTTTTCGTCAGAAAAATTATATTTTCATGGGCTATATAGGCTTACCATTTTTTCAATTTTAGGGGGAAAATTATTCTTTGCCTAATCGTTCATTTATCGTGCTAAACGGCTTTTGCGCATGCCCGGGCTCTTATACAAGCGGAGAACCAGCGCCTAGGCACACTTTATTTTTCGTCGGAAAAATAATGTTTTCATGGGCTATAGGCTTAGCATTTTTTCAATTTTAGGGGGAAAATTATTCTTTGCCTAATCATTCATTTATCGTGTTAAACGACTTCTGCGCATGCCCGGGGACTGATATAAACGGAGAACCAGTGCCTTAGGCAAACTTTATTTTTTGTCGGAGAAATGATATTTTCATGGTATAGGCTTACCATTTTCTCAATTTTAGGGGGAAAATTATTCTTTGCCTAATCGTTCATTTATCGTGTTAAACGGCTTCTGCGCATGCCCGGGGACTGATACAAGCGGAGAACCAGCGCCTTAGGCAAACTTTATTTTTCGTCGGAAAAATGATATTTTCATGGGCTATAGGCTTAGCATTTTTTCAAATTTAGGGGGAAAATTATTCTTTGCCTAATCGTTCATTTATCGTGTTAAACGGCTTCTGCGCATGCCCGGGGACTGATACAAGCGGAGAACCAGCGCCTTAGGCAAACTTTATTTTTCGTCGGAAAAATGATATTTTCATGGGCTATAGGCTTAGCATTTTTTCAAATTTAGGGGGAAAATTATTCTTTGCCTAATCGTTCATTTATCGTGTTAAACGGCTTCTGCGCATGCCTGGGGACTTATACAAGCGGAGAACCAGCGCCTTAGGCAAACTTTATTTTTCGTCAGAAAAATTATATTTTCATGGGCTATAGGCTTACCATTTCTTCAATTTTAGGGGGAAAATTATTCTTTGCCTAATCGTTCATTTATCGTGCTAAACGGCTTTTGCGCATGCCCGGGCTCTTATACAAGCGGAGAACCAGCGCCTAGGCACACTTTATTTTTCGTCGGAAAAATAATGTTTTCATGGGCTATAGGCTTAGCATTTTTTCAATTTTAGGGGGAAAATTATTCTTTGCCTAATCATTCATTTATCGTGTTTAACGGCTTCTGCGCATGCCCGGGGACTGATACAAGCGGAGAACCAGTGCCTTAGGCAAACTTTATTTTTTGTCGGAAAAATGATATTTTCGTGGGCGATTATAGGCTTACGATTTTTTCAATTTTAGGGGGAAAATTATTCTTTGCCTAATCGTTCATTTATCGTGTTAAACGGCTTCTGCGCATGCCCGGGCACTGATACAAGCGGAGAACCAGCGCCTTAGGCAAACTTTATTTTTCGTCAGAAAAATTATATTTTCATGGGCTATAGGCTTACCATTTTTTCAATTTTAGGGGGAAAACTATTCTTTGCCTAATCGTTCATTTATCGTGTTAAACGGCTTCTGCGCATGCCCGGGGACTGATACAAGCGGAGAACCAGCGCCTTAGGCACAGTTTATTTTTCGTCAGAAAAATTATATTTTCATGGGCTATAGGCTTAGCATTTTTTCAAATTTAGGGGGAAAATTATTATTTGCCTAATCGGTCATTTATCGTGTTAAACGGCTTCTGCACATGCCCGGGGACTGATATAAGCGGAGAACCAGCGCCTTAGGCACACTTAATTTTTCGTCGGAAAAATGATATTTTCATGGGCTATAGGCTTAGCATTTTTTCAATTTTAGGGGGAAAATTATTCTTTGCCTAATCGTTCATTTATTGTGTTAAACGGCTTCTGCGCATGCCCGGGGACTGATACAAGCGGAGATCCAGCGCCTTAGGCAAACTTTATTTTTCGTCAGAAAAATTATATTTTCATGGGCTATAGGCTTACATTTTTTCAATTTTAGGGGGAAAATTATTCTTTGCCTAATCGTTCATTTATCGTGCTAAACGGCTTTTGCGCATGCCCGGGCTCTTATACAAGCGGAGAACCAGCGCCTAGGCACACTTTATTTTTCGTCGGAAAAATAATGTTTTCATGGGCTATAGGCTTAGCATTTTTTCAATTTTAGGGGGAAAATTATTCTTTGCCTAATCGTTCATTTATCGTGTTAAACGGCTTCTGCGCATGCCCGTGGACTGATACAAGCGGAGAACCAGTGCCTTAGGCAAACTTTATTTTTTGTCGGAAAAATGATATTTTCATGGGCTACAGGCTTACCATTTTTTCAAATTTAGGGGGAAAATTATTATTTGCCTAATCGTTCATTTATCGTGTTAAACGGCTTCTGCGCATGCCCGGGGACTGATATAAGCGGAGAACCAGCGCCTTGGGCAAACTTTATTTTTCGTCAGAAAAATTATATTTTCATGGGCTATAGGCTTACCATTTTTTCAATTTTAGGGGGAAAATTATTCTTTGCCTAATCGTTCATTTATCGTGGTAAACGGCTTCTGCACATGCCCGGGGACTGATACAAGCGGAGATCCAGCGCCTTAGGCAAACTTTATTTTTCGTCAGAAAAATTATATTTTCATGGGCTATAGGCTTACATTTTTTCAATTTTAGGGGGAAAATTATTCTTTGCCTAATCGTTCATTTATCGTGCTAAACGGCTTTTGCGCATGCCCGGGCTCTTATACAAGCGGAGAACCAGCGCCTAGGCACACTTTATTTTTCGTCGGAAAAATAATGTTTTCATGGGCTATAGGCTTAGCATTTTTTCAATTTTAGGGGGAAAATTATTCTTTGCCTAATCGTTCATTTATCGTGTTAAACGGCTTCTGCGCATGCCCGGGGACTGATACAAGCGGAGTACCAGTGCCTTAGGCAAACTTTATTTTTTGTCGGAAAAATGATATTTTCATGGGCTATAGGCTTACCATTTTTTCAAATTTAGGGGGAAAATTATTATTTGCCTAATCGTTCATTTATCGTGTTAAACGGCTTCTGCGCATGCCCGGGGACTGATATAAGCGGAGAACCTGCGCCTTGGGCAAACTTTATTTTTCGTCAGAAAAATTATATTTTCATGGGCTATAGGCTTACCATTTTTTCAATTTTAGGGGGAAAATTATTCTTTGCCTAATCGTTCATTTATTGTGTTAAACGGCTTCTGCGCATGCCCGGGGACTGATACAAGCGGAGATCCAGCGCCTTAGGCAAACTTTATTTGTCGTCAGAAAAATTATATTTTCATGGGCTATAGGCTTATCACTTTTTCAATTTTAGGGGGAAAATTATTCTTTGCCTAATCGTTCATTTATCGTGCTAAACGGCTTTTGCGCATGCCCGGGCTCTTATACAAGCGGAGAACCAGCGCCTAGGCACACTTTATTTTTCGTCGGGAAAATAATGTTTTCATGGGCTATAGGCTTAGCATTTTTTCAATTTTAGGGGAAAATTATTCTTTGCCTAATCGTTCATTTATCGTGTTAAACGGCTTCTGCGCATGCCCGGGGACTGATATAAGCGGAGAACCAGCGCCTTGGGCAAACTTTATTTTTCGTCAGAAAATTATATTTTCATGGGCTATAGGCTTATCATTTTTTCAATTTTAGGGGGAAAATTATTCTTTGCCTAATCGTTCATTTATCGTGTTAAACGGCTTCTGCACATGCCCGGGGACTGACGCAAGCGGAGAACCAGCGCCTTAGACAAACTTTATTTTTCGTCGGAAAAATGATATTTTCATGGGCTGTAGGCTTAGCATTTTTTCAATTTTAGGGGGAAAATTATTCTTTGCCTAATCGTTCATTTATCGTGTTAAACGGCTTCTGCGCATGCCCGGGCACTGATACAAGCGGAGAACCAGCACCTTAGGGAATCATTATTTTTCGTTGGAAAAATATTTTCATGGGCTATAGGCTTAGCATTTTTTCAAATTTAGGGGGAAAATTATTCTTTGCCTAATCGGTCATTTATCGTGTTAAACGGCTTCTGCGCATGCCGGGGGACTGATACAAGCGGAGAACCAGCGCCTTAGGCAAACTTTATTTTTCGTCGGAAAAATGATATTTTCATGGGCTATAGGCTGAGCATTTTTTCAATTTTAGGGGGAAAATTATTCTTTGCCTAATCGTTCATTTATTGTGTTAAACGGCTTCTGCGCATGCCCGGGGACTGATACAAGCGGAGAACCAGCGCCTTAGGCACAGTTTATTTTTCGTCAGAAAAATTATATTTTCATGGGCTACAGGCTTACCATTTTTTCAATTTTAGGGGGAAAATTATTCTTTGCCTAATCGTTCATTTATCGTGTTAAACGGCTTCTGCGCATGCCCGGGGACTGATGCAAGCGGAGAACCAGCGCCTTAGGCAAACTTTATTTTTCGTCGGAAAAATGATATTTTCATGGGCTATAGCCTTAGCATTTTTTCAATTTTAGGGGGAAAATTATTCTTTGCCTAATCGTTCATTTCTCGTGTTAAACGGCTTCTGCGCATGCCGGGGGACTGATACAAGCGGAGAACCAGCGCCTTAGGCAAACTTTATTTTTCGTCGGAAAAATGATATTTTTATGGGCTATAGGCTTAGCATTTTTTCAAATTTAGGGGGAAAATTATTCTTTGCCTAATCGTTCATTTATCGTGTTAAACGGCTTCTGCGCATGCCCGGGGACTGATACAAGCGGAGAACCAGCGGCTTAGGCAAACTTTATTTTTCGTCGGAAAAATGATATTTTCATGGGCTATAGGCTTACCATTTTTTCAATTTTAGGGGGAAAATTATTCTTTGCCTAATCGTTCATTTCTCGTGTTAAACGGCTTCTGCGCATGCCGGGGGACTGATGCAAGCGGAGAACCAGCGCCTTAGGCAAACTTTATTTTTCGTCGGAAAAATGATATTTTTATGGGCTATAGGCTTAGCATTTTTTCAAATTTAGGGGGAAAATTATTCTTTGCCTAATCGTTCATTTATCGTGTTAAACGGCTTCTGCGCATGCCTGGGGACTGATACAAGCGGAGAACCAGCGGCTTAGGCAAACTTTATTTTTCGTCGGAAAAATGATATTTTCATGGGCTATAGGCTTACCATTTTTTCAATTTTAGGGGGAAAATTATTCTTTGCCTAATCGTTCATTTATCGTGTTAAACGGCTTCTGCGCATGCCCGGGGACTGATATAAACGGAGAACCAGTGCCTTAGGCAAACTTTATTTTTTGTCGGAGAAATGATATTTTCATGGGCTATAGGCTTACCATTTTTTCAATTTTAGGGGGAAAATTATTCTTTGCCTAATCGTTCATTTATCGTGTTAAACGGCTTCTGCGCATGCCCGGGGACTGATACAAGCGGAGAACCAGCGCCTTAGGCAAACTTTATTTTTCGTCGGAAAAATGATATTTTCATGGGCTATAGGCTTAGCATTTTTTCAAATTTAGGGGGAAAATTATTCTTTGCCTAATCGTTCATTTATCGTGTTAAACGGCTTCTGCGCATGCCTGGGGACTTATACAAGCGGAGAACCAGCGCCTTAGGCAAACTTTATTTTTCGTCAGAAAAATTATATTTTCATGGCTATAGGCTTACCATTTTTTCAATTTTAGGGGGAAAATTATTCTTTGCCTAATCGTTCATTTATCGTGCTAAACGGCTTTTGCGCATGCCCGGGCTCTTATACAAGCGGAGAACCAGCGCCTAGGCACACTTTATTTTTCGTCGGAAAAATAATGTTTTCATGGGCTATAGGCTTAGCATTTTTTCAATTTTAGGGGGAAAATTATTCTTTGCCTAATCATTCATTTATCGTGTTAAACGACTTCTGCGCATGCCCGGGGACTGATATAAACGGAGAACCAGTGCCTTAGGCAAACTTTATTTTTTGTCGGAGAAATGATATTTTCATGGGCTATAGGCTTACCATTTTCTCAATTTTAGGGGGAAAATTATTCTTTGCCTAATCGTTCATTTATCGTGTTAAACGGCTTCTGCGCATGCCCGGGGACTGATACAAGCGGAGAACCAGCGCCTTAGGCAAACTTTATTTTTCGTCGGAAAAATGATATTTTCATGGGCTATAGGCTTAGCATTTTTTCAAATTTAGGGGGAAAATTATTCTTTGCCTAATCGTTCATTTATCGTGTTAAACGGCTTCTGCGCATGCCCGGGGACTGATACAAGCGGAGAACCAGCGCCTTAGGCAAACTTTATTTTTCGTCGGAAAAATGATATTTTCATGGGCTATAGGCTTAGCATTTTTTCAAATTTAGGGGGAAAATTATTCTTTGCCTAATCGTTCATTTATCGTGTTAAACGGCTTCTGCGCATGCCTGGGGACTTATACAAGCGGAGAACCAGCGCCTTAGGCAAACTTTATTTTTCGTCAGAAAAATTATATTTTCATGGGCTATAGGCTTACCATTTTTTCAATTTTAGGGGGAAAATTATTCTTTGCCTAATCGTTCATTTATCGTGCTAAACGGCTTTTGCGCATGCCCGGGCTCTTATACAAGCGGAGAACCAGCGCCTAGGCACACTTTTTTTTTCGTCGGAAAAATAATGTTTTCATGGGCTATAGGCTTAGCATTTTTTCAATTTTAGGGGGAAAATTATTCTTTGCCTAATCATTCATTTATCGTGTTAAACGGCTTCTGCGCATGCCCGGGGACTGATACAAGCGGAGAACCAGTGCCTTAGGCAAACTTTATTTTTTGTCGGAAAAATGATATTTTCGTGGGCGATTATAGGCTTACGATTTTTTCAATTTTAGGGGGAAAATTATTCTTTGCCTAATCGTTCATTTATCGTGTTAAACGGCTTCTGCGCATGCCCGGGCACTGATACAAGCGGAGAACCAGCGCCTTAGGCAAACTTTATTTTTCGTCAGAAAAATTATATTTTCATGGGCTATAGGCTTACCATTTTTTCAATTTTAGGGGGAAAACTATTCTTTGCCTAATCGTTCATTTATCGTGTTAAACGGCTTCTGCGCATGCCCGGGGACTGATACAAGCGGAGAACCAGCGCCTTAGGCACAGTTTATTTTTCGTCAGAAAAATTATATTTTCATGGGCTATAGGCTTAGCATTTTTTCAAATTTAGGGGGAAAATTATTATTTGCCTAATCGGTCATTTATCGTGTTAAACGGCTTCTGCACATGCCCGGGGACTGATATAAGCGGAGAACCAGCGCCTTAGGCACACTTAATTTTTCGTCGGAAAAATGATATTTTCATGGGCTATAGGCTTAGCATTTTTTCAGTTTTAGGGGGAAAATTATTCTTTGCCTAATCGTTCATTTATTGTGTTAAACGGCTTCTGCGCATGCCCGGGGACTGATACAAGCGGAGATCCAGCGCCTTAGGCAAACTTTATTTTTCGTCAGAAAAATTATATTTTCATGGGCTATAGGCTTACATTTTTTCAATTTTAGGGGGAAAATTATTCTTTGCCTAATCGTTCATTTATCGTGCTAAACGGCTTTTGCGCATGCCCGGGCTCTTATACAAGCGGAGAACCAGCGCCTAGGCACACTTTATTTTTCGTCGGAAAAATAATGTTTTCATGGGCTATAGGCTTAGCATTTTTTCAATTTTAGGGGGAAAATTATTCTTTGCCTAATCGTTCATTTATCGTGTTAAACGGCTTCTGCGCATGCCCGTGGACTGATACAAGCGGAGAACCAGTGCCTTAGGCAAACTTTATTTTTTGTCGGAAAAATGATATTTTCATGGGCTACAGGCTTACCATTTTTTCAAATTTAGGGGGAAAATTATTATTTGCCTAATCGTTCATTTATCGTGTTAAACGGCTTCTGCGCATGCCCGGGGACTGATATAAGCGGAGAACCAGCGCCTTGGGCAAACTTTATTTTTCGTCAGAAAAATTATATTTTCATGGGCTATAGGCTTACCATTTTTTCAATTTTAGGGGGAAAATTATTCTTTGCCTAATCGTTCATTTATCGTGGTAAACGGCTTCTGCACATGCCCGGGGACTGATACAAGCGGAGATCCAGCGCCTTAGGCAAACTTTATTTTTCGTCAGAAAAATTATATTTTCATGGGCAATAGGCTTACATTTTTTCAATTTTAGGGGGAAAATTATTCTTTGCCTAAGCGTTCATTTATCGTGCTAAACGGCTTTTGCGCATGCCCGGGCTCTTATACAAGCGGAGAACCAGCGCCTAGGCACACTTTATTTTTCGTCGGAAAAATAATGTTTTCATGGGCTATAGGCTTAGCATTTTTTCAATTTTAGGGGGAAAATTAATCTTTGCCTAATCGTTCATTTATCGTGTTAAACGGCTTCTGCGCATGCCCGGGGACTGATACAAGCGGAGAACCAGTGCCTTAGGCAAACTTTATTTTTTGTCGGAAAAATGATATTTTCATGGGCTATAGGCTTACCATTTTTTCAAATTTAGGGGGAAAATTATTATTTGCCTAATCGTTCATTTATCGTGTTAAACGGCTTCTGCGCATGCCCGGGGACTGATATAAGCGGAGAACCTGCGCCTTGGGCAAACTTTATTTTTCGTCAGAAAAATTATATTTTCATGGGCTATAGGCTTACCATTTTTTCAATTTTAGGGGGAAAATTATTCTTTGCCTAATCGTTCATTTATTGTGTTAAACGGCTTCTGCGCATGCCCGGGGACTGATACAAGCGGAGATCCAGCGCCTTAGGCAAACTTTATTTGTCGTCAGAAAAATTATATTTTCATGGGCTATAGGCTTATCACTTTTTCAATTTTAGGGGGAAAATTATTCTTTGCCTAATCGTTCATTTATCGTGCTAAACGGCTTTTGCGCATGCCCGGGCTCTTATACAAGCGGAGAACCAGCGCCTAGGCACACTTTATTTTTCGTCGGAAAAATAATGTTTTCATGGGCTATAGGCTTAGCATTTTTTCAATTTTAGGGGGAAAATTATTCTTTGCCTAATCGTTCATTTATCGTGTTAAACGGCTTCTGCGCATGCCCGGGGACTGATATAAGCGGAGAACCAGCGCCTTGGGCAAACTTTATTTTTCGTCAGAAAAATTATATTTTCATGGGCTATAGCCTTATCATTTTTTCAATTTTAGGGGGAAAATTATTCTTTGCCTAATCGTTCATTTATCGTGTTAAACGGCTTCTGCACATGCCCGGGGACTGACGCAAGCGGAGAACCAGCGCCTTAGACAAACTTTATTTTTCGTCGGAAAAATGATATTTTCATGGGCTGTAGGCTTAGCATTTTTTCAATTTTAGGGGGAAAATTATTCTTTGCCTAATCGTTCATTTATCGTGTTAAACGGCTTCTGCGCATGCCCGGGCACTGATACAAGCGGAGAACCAGCACCTTAGGGAATCATTATTTTTCGTTGGAAAAATATTTTCATGGGCTATAGGCTTAGCATTTTTTCAAATTTAGGGGGAAAATTATTCTTTGCCTAATCGGTCATTTATCGTGTTAAACGGCTTCTGCGCATGCCGGGGGACTGATACAAGCGGAGAACCAGCGCCTTAGGCAAACTTTATTTTTCGTCGGAAAAATGATATTTTCATGGGCTATAGGCTGAGCATTTTTTCAATTTTAGGGGGAAAATTATTCTTTGCCTAATCGTTCATTTATTGTGTTAAACGGCTTCTGCGCATGCCCGGGGACTGATACAAGCGGAGAACCAGCGCCTTAGGCACAGTTTATTTTTCGTCAGAAAAATTATATTTTCATGGGCTACAGGCTTACCATTTTTTCAATTTTAGGGGGAAAATTATTCTTTGCCTAATCGTTCATTTATCGTGTTAAACGGCTTCTGCGCATGCCCGGGGACTGATGCAAGCGGAGAACCAGCGCCTTAGGCAAACTTTATTTTTCGTCGGAAAAATGATATTTTCATGGGCTATAGCCTTAGCATTTTTTCAATTTTAGGGGGAAAATTATTCTTTGCCTAATCGTTCATTTCTCGTGTTAAACGGCTTCTGCGCATGCCGGGGGACTGATACAAGCGGAGAACCAGCGCCTTAGGCAAACTATTTTTCGTCGGAAAAATGATATTTTTATGGGCTATAGGCTTAGCATTTTTTCAAATTTAGGGGGAAAATTATTCTTTGCCTAATCGTTCATTTATCGTGTTAAACGGCTTCTGCGCATGCCCGGGGACTGATACAAGCGGAGAACCAGCGGCTTAGGCAAACTTTATTTTTCGTCGGAAAAATGATATTTTCATGGGCTATAGGCTTACCATTTTTTCAATTTTAGGGGGAAAATTATTCTTTGCCTAATCGTTCATTTCTCGTGTTAAACGGCTTCTGCGCATGCCGGGGGACTGATGCAAGCGGAGAACCAGCGCCTTAGGCAAACTTTATTTTTCGTCGGAAAAATGATATTTTTATGGGCTATAGGCTTAGCATTTTTTCAAATTTAGGGGGAAAATTATTCTTTGCCTAATCGTTCATTTATCGTGTTAAACGGCTTCTGCGCATGCCTGGGGACTGATACAAGCGGAGAACCAGCGGCTTAGGCAAACTTTATTTTTCGTCGGAAAAATGATATTTTCATGGGCTATAGGCTTACCATTTTTTCAATTTTAGGGGGAAAATTATTCTTTGCCTAATCGTTCATTTATCGTGTTAAACGGCTTCTGCGCATGCCCGGGGACTGATGCAAGCGGAGAACCAGCGCCTTAGGCAAACTTTATTTTTCGTCGGAAAAATGATATTTTCATGAGCTATAGGCTTAGCATTTTATCAAATTTAGCGGGAAAATTATTCTTTGTCTAATCGTTCATTTATCGTGTTAAACGGCTTCTGCGCGTGCCCTGGGACTGATATAAGCGGAGAACCAGCGCCTTAGGCAAACTTTATTTTTCGTCGGAAAAATGATATTTTTATGGGCTATAGGCTTAGCATTTTTTCAAATTTAGGGGGAAAATTATTCTTTGCCTAATCATTCATTTATCGTGTTAAACGGCTTCTGCGCATGCCCGGGGACTGATACAAGCGGAGAACCAGTGCCTTAGGCAAACTTTATTTTTTGTCGGAAAAATGATATTTTCGTGGGCGATTATAGGCTTACGATTTTTTCAATTTTAGGGGGAAAATTATTCTTTGCCTAATCGTTCATTTATCGTGTTAAACGGCTTCTGCGCATGCCCGGGCACTGATACAAGCGGAGAACCAGCGCCTTAGGCAAACTTTATTTTTCGTCAGAAAAATTATATTTTCATGGGCTATAGGCTTACCATTTTTTCAATTTTAGGGGGAAAACTATTCTTTGCCTAATCGTTCATTTATCGTGTTAAACGGCTTCTGCGCATGCCCGGGGACTGATACAAGCGGAGAACCAGCGCCTTAGGCACAGTTTATTTTTCGTCAGAAAAATTATATTTTCATGGGCTATAGGCTTAGCATTTTTTCAAATTTAGGGGGAAAATTATTATTTGCCTAATCGGTCATTTATCGTGTTAAACGGCTTCTGCACATGCCCGGGGACTGATATAAGCGGAGAACCAGCGCCTTAGGCACACTTAATTTTTCGTCGGAAAAATGATATTTTCATGGGCTATAGGCTTAGCATTTTTTCAGTTTTAGGGGGAAAATTATTCTTTGCCTAATCGTTCATTTATTGTGTTAAACGGCTTCTGCGCATGCCCGGGGACTGATACAAGCGGAGATCCAGCGCCTTAGGCAAACTTTATTTTTCGTCAGAAAAATTATATTTTCATGGGCTATAGGCTTACATTTTTTCAATTTTAGGGGGAAAATTATTCTTTGCCTAATCGTTCATTTATCGTGCTAAACGGCTTTTGCGCATGCCCGGGCTCTTATACAAGCGGAGAACCAGCGCCTAGGCACACTTTATTTTTCGTCGGAAAAATAATGTTTTCATGGGCTATAGGCTTAGCATTTTTTCAATTTTAGGGGGAAAATTATTCTTTGCCTAATCGTTCATTTATCGTGTTAAACGGCTTCTGCGCATGCCCGTGGACTGATACAAGCGGAGAACCAGTGCCTTAGGCAAACTTTATTTTTTGTCGGAAAAATGATATTTTCATGGGCTACAGGCTTACCATTTTTTCAAATTTAGGGGGAAAATTATTATTTGCCTAATCGTTCATTTATCGTGTTAAACGGCTTCTGCGCATGCCCGGGGACTGATATAAGCGGAGAACCAGCGTCTTGGGCAAACTTTATTTTTCGTCAGAAAAATTATATTTTCATGGGCTATAGGCTTACCATTTTTTCAATTTTAGGGGGAAAATTATTCTTTGCCTAATCGTTCATTTATCGTGGTAAACGGCTTCTGCACATGCCCGGGGACTGATACAAGCGGAGATCCAGCGCCTTAGGCAAACTTTATTTTTCGTCAGAAAAATTATATTTTCATGGGCAATAGGCTTACATTTTTTCAATTTTAGGGGGAAAATTATTCTTTGCCTAAGCGTTCATTTATCGTGCTAAACGGCTTTTGCGCATGCCCGGGCTCTTATACAAGCGGAGAACCAGCGCCTAGGCACACTTTATTTTTCGTCGGAAAAATAATGTTTTCATGGGCTATAGGCTTAGCATTTTTTCAATTTTAGGGGGAAAATTATTCTTTGCCTAATCGTTCATTTATCGTGTTAAACGGCTTCTGCGCATGCCCGGGGACTGATACAAGCGGAGAACCAGTGCCTTAGGCAAACTTTATTTTTTGTCGGAAAAATGATATTTTCATGGGCTATAGGCTTACCATTTTTTCAAATTTAGGGGGAAAATTATTATTTGCCTAATCGTTCATTTATCGTGTTAAACGGCTTCTGCGCATGCCCGGGGACTGATATAAGCGGAGAACCTGCGCCTTGGGCAAACTTTATTTTTCGTCAGAAAAATTATATTTTCATGGGCTATAGGCTTACCATTTTTTCAATTTTAGGGGGAAAATTATTCTTTGCCTAATCGTTCATTTATCGTGTTAAACGGCTTCTGCGCATGCCCGGGGACTGATACAAGCGGAGATCCAGCGCCTTAGGCAAACTTTATTTGTCGTCAGAAAAATTATATTTTCATGGGCTATAGGCTTAGCATTTTTTCAATTTTAGGGGGAAAATTATTCTTTGCCTAATCGTTCATTTATCGTGTTAAACGGCTTCTGCGCATGCCCGGGGACTGATATAAGCGGAGAACCAGCGCCTTGGGCAAACTTTATTTTTCGTCAGAAAAATTATATTTTCATGGGCTATAGGCTTATCATTTTTTCAATTTTAGGGGGAAAATTATTCTTTGCCTAATCGTTCATTTATCGTGTTAAACGGCTTCTGCACATGCCCGGGGACTGACGCAAGCGGAGAACCAGCGCCTTAGACAAACTTTATTTTTCGTCGGAAAAATGATATTTTCATGGGCTGTAGGCTTAGCATTTTTTCAATTTTAGGGGGAAAATTATTCTTTGCCTAATCGTTCATTTATCGTGTTAAACGGCTTCTGCGCATGCCCGGGCACTGATACAAGCGGAGAACCAGCACCTTAGGGAATCATTATTTTTCGTTGGAAAAATATTTTCATGGGCTATAGGCTTAGCATTTTTTCAAATTTAGGGGGAAAATTATTCTTTGCCTAATCGGTCATTTATCGTGTTAAACGGCTTCTGCGCATGCCGGGGGACTGATACAAGCGGAGAACCAGCGCCTTAGGCAAACTTTATTTTTCGTCGGAAAAATGATATTTTCATGGGCTATAGGCTGAGCATTTTTTCAATTTTAGGGGGAAAATTATTCTTTGCCTAATCGTTCATTTATTGTGTTAAACGGCTTCTGCGCATGCCCGGGGACTGATACAAGCGGAGAACCAGCGCCTTAGGCACAGTTTATTTTTCGTCAGAAAAATTATATTTTCATGGGCTACAGGCTTACCATTTTTTCAATTTTAGGGGGAAAATTATTCTTTGCCTAATCGTTCATTTATCGTGTTAAACGGCTTCTGCGCATGCCCGGGGACTGATGCAAGCGGAGAACCAGCGCCTTAGGCAAACTTTATTTTTCGTCGGAAAAATGATATTTTCATGGGCTATAGCCTTAGCATTTTTTCAATTTTAGGGGGAAAATTATTCTTTGCCTAATCGTTCATTTCTCGTGTTAAACGGCTTCTGCGCATGCCGGGGGACTGATACAAGCGGAGAACCAGCGCCTTAGGCAAACTTTATTTTTCGTCGGAAAAATGATATTTTTATGGGCTATAGGCTTAGCATTTTTTCAAATTTAGGGGGAAAATTATTCTTTGCCTAATCGTTCATTTATCGTGTTAAACGGCTTCTGCGCATGCCCGGGGACTGATACAAGCGGAGAACCAGCGGCTTAGGCAAACTTTATTTTTCGTCGGAAAAATGATATTTTCATGGGCTATAGGCTTACCATTTTTTCAATTTTAGGGGGAAAATTATTCTTTGCCTAATCGTTCATTTCTCGTGTTAAACGGCTTCTGCGCATGCCGGGGGACTGATGCAAGCGGAGAACCAGCGCCTTAGGCAAACTTTATTTTTCGTCGGAAAAATGATATTTTTATGGGCTATAGGCTTAGCATTTTTTCAAATTTAGGGGGAAAATTATTCTTTGCCTAATCGTTCATTTATCGTGTTAAACGGCTTCTGCGCATGCCTGGGGACTGATACAAGCGGAGAACCAGCGGCTTAGGCAAACTTTATTTTTCGTCGGAAAAATGATATTTTCATGGGCTATAGGCTTACCATTTTTTCAATTTTAGGGGGAAAATTATTCTTTGCCTAATCGTTCATTTATCGTGTTAAACGGCTTCTGCGCATGCCCGGGGACTGATGCAAGCGGAGAACCAGCGCCTTAGGCAAACTTTATTTTTCGTCGGAAAAATGATATTTTCATGAGCTATAGGCTTAGCATTTTATCAAATTTAGGGGGAAAATTATTCTTTGTCTAATCGTTCATTTATCGTGTTAAACGGCTTCTGCGCGTGCCCTGGGACTGATATAAGCGGAGAACCAGCGCCTCAGGCAAACTTTATTTTTCGTCGGAAAAATGATATTTTCATGGGCTATAGGCTTAGCATTTTCTCAAATTTAGGGGAAAAATTATTTTTTGCCTAATCGTTCATTTATCGTGTTAAACGACTTCTGCGCATGCCCGGGGACTGATATAACCGGAGAACCAGCGCATTAGGCACACTTTATTTTTCGTCGGAAAAATGATATTTTCATGGGCTATAGGCTTAGCATTTTTTCAATTTTAGGGGGAAAAATATTATTTGCCTAATCGTTCATTTATCGTGTTAAACGGCTTCTGCGCATGCCCGGGCACTGATACAAGCGGAGAACCAGCGCCTTAGGCAAACATTATTTTTCGTCGGAAAAATATTTCATGGGCTATAGGCTTAGCATTTTTTCAAATTTAGGGGGAAAATTATTCTTTGCCTAATCGTTCATTTATCGTGTTAAACGGCTTCTGCGCATGCCCGGGGACTGATACAAGCGGACAACCAGCGCCTTAGGCAAACTGTATTTTTCGTCGGAAAAATGATATTTTCATGGGCTACAGGCTTACCATTTTTTCAATTTTAGGGGGAAAATTATTCTTTGCCTAATCGTTCATTTATCGTGTTAAACGGCTTCTGCGCATGCCCGGGGACTGATGCAAGCGGAGAACCAGCGCCTTAGGCAAACTTTATTTTTCGTCGGAAAAATGATATTTTCATGGGCGATAGCCTTAGCATTTTTTCAATTTTAGGGGGAAAATTATTCTTTGCCTAATCGTTCATTTCTCGTGTTAAACGGCTTCTGCGCATGCCGGGGGACTGATACAAGCGGAGAACCAGCGCCTTAGGCAAACTTTATTTTTCGTCGGAAAAATGATATTTTTATGGGCTATAGGCTTAGCACTTTTTTAAATTTAGGGGGAAATTATTCTTTGCCTAATCGTTCATTTATCGTGTTAAACGGCTTCTGCGCATGCCTGGGGACTGATACAAGCGGAGAACCAGCGGCTTAGGCAAACTTTATTTTTCGTCGGAAAAATGATATTTTCATGGGCTATAGGCTTACCATTTTTTCAATTTTAGGGGGAAAATTATTCTTTGCCTAATCGTTCATTTATCGTGTTAAACGGCTTCTGCGCATGCCCGGGGACTGATGCAAGCGGAGAACCAGCGCCTTAGGCAAACTTTATTTTTCGTCGGAAAAATGATATTTTCATGAGCTATAGGCTTAGCATTTTTTCAAATTTAGGGGGAAAATTATTCTTTGTCTAATCGTTCATTTATCGTGTTAAACGGCTTCTGCGCGTGCCCTGGGACTGATATAAGCGGAGAACCAGCGCCTCAGGCAAACTTTATTTTTCGTCGGAAAAATGATATTTTCATGGGCTATAGGCTTAGCATTTTTTCAATTTTAGGGGGAAAAATATTATTTGCCTAATCGTTCATTTATCGTGTTAAACGGCTTCTGCGCATGCCCGGGCACTGATACAAGCGGAGAACCAGCGCCTTAGGCAAACATTATTTTTCGTCGGAAAAATATTTCATGGGCTATAGGCTTAGCATTTTTTCAAATTTAGGGGGAAAATTATTCTTTGCCTAATCGTTCATTTATCGTGTTAAACGGCTTCTGCGCATGCCCGGGGACTGATACAAGCGGAGAACCAGCGCCTTAGGCAAACTGTATTTTTCGTCGGAAAAATGATATTTTCGTGGGCTATAGGCTTAGCATTTTTTCAATTTTAGGGGGAAAATTATTCTTTGCCTAATCGTTCATTTATCGTGTTAAACGGCTTCTACGCATGCCCGGGCACTGATACAAGCGGAGAACCAGCGCCTTAGGCAAACTTTATTTTTCGTCAGAAAAATTATATTTTCATGGGCTATAGGCTTAGCATTTTTTCAAATTTAGGGGGAAAATTATTATTTGCCTAATCGTTCATTTATCGTGTTAAACGGCTTCTGCGCATGCCCGGGTACTGATATAAGCAGAGAACCAGCGCCTTGGGCAAACTTTATTTTTCGTCAGAAAAATTATATTTTCATGGGCTATAGGCTTACCATTTTTTCAAATTTAGGGGGAAAATTATTATTTGCCTAATCGTTCATTTATCGTGTTAAACGGCTTCTGCGCATGCCCGGGGACTGATATAAACGGAGAACCAGTGCCTTAGGCAAACTTTATTTTTTGTCGGAAAAATGATATTTTCATGGGCTATAGGCTTACCATTTTTTCAATTTTAGGGGGAAAATTATTCTTTGCCTAATCGTTCATTTATCGTGTTAACCGGCTTCTGCGCATGCCCGGGCACTGATACAAGCGGAGAACCAGCGCCTTAGGCAAACTTTATTTTTCGTCAGAAATATTATATTTTCATGGGCTATAGGCTTACCATTTTTTCAATTTTAGGGGGAAAATTATTCTTTGCCTAATCGTTCATTTATCGTGTTAAACGGCTTCTGCGCATGCCCGGGGACTGATACAAGCGGAGAACCAGCGCCTTAGGCACAGTTTATTTTTCGTCAGAAAAATTATATTTTAATGGGCTATATATGGCTTACCATTTTTTCAATTTTAGGGGGAAAATAATTCTTTGCCTAATCGTTCATTTATCGTGTTAAAGGGCTTCTGCGCATGCCCGGGGACTGATACAAGCGGAGAACCAGCGGCTTAGGCAAACTTTATTTTTCGTCAGAAAAATTATATTTTCATGGGCTATATATAGGCTTACCATTTTTTCAATTTTAGGGGGAAAATTATTCTTTGCCTAATCGTTCATTTATCGTGTTAAACGGCTCCTGCGCATGCCCGGGGACTGATACAAGCGGAGAACCAGCGCCTTAGGCACACTTTATTTCTCGTTGGAAAAATGATATTTTCATGGGCTATAGGCTTACCATTTTTTCAATTTTAGGGGGAAAATTATTCTTTGCCTAATCGTTTATTTATCGCGTTAAACGGCTTCTGCGCATGCCCGGGCTCTGATACAAGCGTAGAACCAGCGCCTAGGCACACTTTATTTTTCGTCGGAAAAATAATGCTTTCATGGGCTATAGGCTTGCCAATGTTTCAATTTTAGGGGGAAAATTGTAATTTGCCTAATCGTTCATTTATCGTGTTAAATGGCTTCTGCGCATGCCCGGGGACTCATACAAGCGGACAACCTGGGCCTTAGGCAAACTTTATTTTTCGTCAGAAAAATTATATTTTCATGGGCTATAGGCTTACCATTTTTTCAATGTTAGGGGGAAAATTATTCTTTGCCTAATCGTTCATTTATCGTGTTAAACGGCTTCTGCGCATGCACGGGGACTGATACAAGCGGAGAACCAGCGCCTTAGGCACACTTTATTTTTCGTCGGAAAAATGATATTTTCATGGGCTATTATAGGCTTACCATTTTTTCAATTTTAGGGGAAAATTATTCTTTGCCGAATCGTTCATTTATCGTGTTAAACGGCTTCTGCGCATGCCCGGGGACTGATACAAGCGGAGAACCAGCGCCTTAGGCAAACTTTATTTTTCGTCAGAAAAATTATATTTTCGTGGGCTATAGGCTTACCATTTTTTCAATGTTAGGGGGAAAATTATTCTTTGCCTAATCGTTCATTTATCGTGTTAAACGGCTTCTGCGCATGCACGGGGACTGATACAAGCGGAGAACCAGCGCCTTAGGCACACTTTATTTTTCGTCGGAAAAATGATATTTTCATGGGCTATTATAGGCTTACCATTTTTTCAATTTTAGGGGAAAATTATTCTTTGCCGAATCGTTCATTTATCGTGTTAAACGGCTTCTGCGCATGCCCGGGGACTGATACAAGCGGAGAACCAGCGCCTTAGGCAAACTTTATTTTTCGTCAGAAAAATTATATTTTCGTGGGCTATAGCCTTACCATTTTTTCAATTTTAGGGGGAAAATTATTCTTTGCCTAATCGTTCATTTATCGCGTTAAACGGCTTCTGCGCATGCCCGGGTACTGATATAAGCAGAGAACCAGCGCCTTGGGCAAACTTTATTTTTCGTCAGAAAAATTATATTTTCATGGGCTATAGGCTTACCATTTTTTCAAATTTAGGGGGAAAATTATTATTTGCCTAATCGTTCATTTATCGTGTTAAACGGCTTCTGCGCATGCCCGGGGACTGATATAAGCGGAGAACCAGCGCCTTGGGCAAACTTTATTTTTCTTCAGAAAAATTATATTTCCATGGGCTACAGGCTTACCATTTTTTCAAATTTAGGGGGAAAATTATTCTTTGCCTAATCGTTCATTTATCGTGTTAAACGGCTTCTGCGCATGCCTGGGGACTGATACAAGCGGAGAACCAGCGCCTTAGGCAAACTTTATTTTTCGTCGGAAAAATGATATTTTCAGGGGCTATAGGCTTACCATTTTTTCAATTTTAGGGGGAAAATTATTCTTTGCCTAATCGTTCATTTATCGTGTTAAACGGCTTCTGCGCATGCCCGGGGACTGATGCAAGCGGAGAACCAGCGCCTTAGGCAAACTTTATTTTTCGTCGGAAAAATGAAATTTTCATGGGCTATAGGCTTAGCATTTTTTCAAATTTAGGGGGAAAATTATTCTTTGTCTAATCGTTCATTTATCGTGTTAAACGGCTTCTGCGCGTGCCCGGGGACTGATATAAACGGAGAACCAGCGCCTCAGGCAAACTTTATTTTTCATCGGAAAAATGATATTTTCATGGGCTTAGCATTTTTTCAAATTTAGGGGAAAAATTATTTTTTGCCTAATCGTTCATTTATCGTGATAAACGACTTCTGCGCATGCCCGGGGACTGATATAACCGGAGAACCAGCGCCTTAGGCACACTTTATTTTTCGTCGGAAAAATGATATTTTCATAGGCTATAGGCTTAGCATTTTTTCAAATTTAGGGGGAAAATTATTCTTTGCCTAATCGTTCATTTATCGTGTTAAACGGCTTCTGCGCATGCCCGGGGACTGATACAAGCGGAGAACCAGCGCCTTAGGCAAACTTTATTTTTCGTCGGAAAAATGATATTTTCATGGGCTATAGGCTTAGCATTTTTTCAATTTTAGGGGTAAAATCATTCTTTGTCTAATCGTTCATTTATCGTGTTAAACGGCTTCTGCGCGTGCCCTGGGTCTGATATAAGCGGAGAACCAGCGCCTCAGGCAAACTTTATTTTTCGTCGGAAAATGATATTTTCAGGGGTATAGGCTTAGCATTTTTTCAAATTTAGGGGAAAAATTATTTTTTGCCTAATCGTTCATTTATCGTGTTAAACGACTTCTGCGCATGTCCGGGGACTGATATAACCGGAGAACCAACGCCTTAGGCACACTTTATTTTTCGTCGGAAAAATATTTTCAAGGGCTATAGGCTTAGCATTTTTTCAATTTTAGGGGGAAAATTATTCTTTGCCTAATCGTTCATTTATCGTGTTAACCGGCTTCTGCGCATGCCCGGGCACTGATACAAGCGGAGAACCAGCGCCTTAGGCAAACTTTATTTTTCGTCAGAAATATTATATTTTCATGGGCTATAGGCTTACCATTTTTTCAATTTTAGGGGGAAAATTATTCTTTGCCTAATCGTTCATTTATCGTGTTAAACGGCTTCTGCGCATGCCCGGGGACTGATACAAGCGGAGAACCAGCGCCTTAGGCACAGTTTATTTTTCGTCAGAAAAATTATATTTTAATGGGCTATAGGCTTACCATTTTTTCAATTTTAGGGGGAAAATAATTCTTTGCCTAATCGTTCATTTATCGTGTTAAAGGGCTTCTGCGCATGCCCGGGGACTGATACAAGCGGAGAACCAGCGGCTTAGGCAAACTTTATTTTTCGTCAGAAAAATTATATTTTCATGGGCTATATATAGGCTTACCATTTTTTCAATTTTAGGGGGAAAATTATTCTTTGCCTAATCGTTCATTTATCGTGTTAAACGGCTCCTGCGCATGCCCGGGGACTGATACAAGCGGAGAACCAGCGCCTTAGGCACACTTTATTTCTCGTTGGAAAAATGATATTTTCATGGGCTATAGGCTTACCATTTTTTCAATTTTAGGGGGAAAATTATTCTTTGCCTAATCGTTTATTTATCGCGTTAAACGGCTTCTGCGCATGCCCGGGCTCTGATACAAGCGTAGAACCAGCGCCTAGGCACACTTTATTTTTCGTCGGAAAAATAATGCTTTCATGGGCTATAGGCTTGCCAATGTTTCAATTTTAGGGGGAAAATTGTAATTTGCCTAATCGTTCATTTATCGTGTTAAATGGCTTCTGCGCATGCCCGGGGACTCATACAAGCGGACAACCTGGGCCTTAGGCAAACTTTATTTTTCGTCAGAAAAATTATATTTTCATGGGCTATAGGCTTACCATTTTTTCAATGTTAGGGGGAAAATTATTCTTTGCCTAATCGTTCATTTATCGTGTTAAACGGCTTCTGCGCATGCACGGGGACTGATACAAGCGGAGAACCAGCGCCTTAGGCACACTTTATTTTTCGTCGGAAAAATGATATTTTCATGGGCTATTATAGGCTTACCATTTTTTCAATTTTAGGGGAAAATTATTCTTTGCCGAATCGTTCATTTATCGCGTTAAACGGCTTTTGCGCGTGCCCGGGGACTGATATATGCGGAGAACCAGCGCCTTAGAGACACTTTATTTTTCGTCTGAAAAATGATATCTTCAGGCTACCCATGTACCACAAAAGAGATACGTAACGTTTTCGTAGCGTTTATCCATGACGATAAAAACGGGTTAAAGAAGACACGAATGAGAGAACTTCGGCGGGAAAACGTCGCATATCTCTGCTAATGTCCAGCTTAATTACTTTCTTGAGACGATCTAGAACAGGTCTGCAAGACGTATTCGAAAAGCCGGTCTAGATATAGGATTGGGAAAGACACCAGTAATCCCTTTGCGAAAACTATTCGTAACCAATTTCTAAACGTTTTTAGGACGTTATCAAAAAGCTGGTCTAGAAGAGGTCTTGAAATGTTTACGATCATCTGAAGCTAATTTTCGCGGGTGATCAGAGATCGTTGTTCAAAACACGCGTTTAGTTTCGCCTCAGGCGACTGGCCTATGCCGCGCAGACGTCGTCAGCCGCACCCATTGGCACGGCCTAGGCCAATCGCGTGAGGTGAAACTGATCGGGCGTTTCGAACAACGATCTCCAATCGCGCCCCAGATGAGTAGAAGCGTCGGTGTTGTCTGTGAGAGCCATGGCACAGTTCCAAGCACTGTTCTCCGCATGGCCGGCGCATTCTTTACCAAGTCGCACGAAAATGAGCCTGTTAGGAACAATTAATCCTTAATACCGCCTTTATTAAGCTACGATGCTTACAACCACAAATGGAATGACATCCTGCAAAAAAGAAATGGTCATGTCTTGGCAGGCGTCCAGACGAAGCCCTTCATGCCAAGAGTGGATGAAATGAGAACATTGTGACAAAGCAAAAACACTGTATTAAAATGTAATGCTTATGCAAGGTTCGAACAAACTGTGTGAGAAACGCAAATAGAAGTAAAAGTACATCAACAATGACAAAAGTCGCAGAAAGGATTCGTAATGAACTCGAAAGTGAACATTCACTAACATAAACAAAATTCCAAGTACACATACAAAAATGAACAGAAAAACCTGGAGTGTACTAAAGTGTCTGATTTATCATAGTAAAGAGCACGTGCTATTAGATGGACTAGAGTTATGCAGAAGTGACATCGGGGCGAATGGAAGAAGTAGACTGAAAAATGTAAGAGTATGAATCGGATGGTAACTGCCTCGAAGCAATGTTACCAGTCAGCTAGAAGCTTGAAAAGAGCACAAAAAGAAATACCTCCGCATACCATCATAAAACAATCCTGTGACAGAAATAAAAAAATGGCAACAATGCAAAATTGGAAATATTGCCTTTGGGTATATCAAAGAAGGTAATGGGGCGGCGAGAAAAAATAACCATACAACAAAAAAGCAATAAAGTGAAATTAGTACAGAATACGTAAACTGGGGTTTCAGTGTAACAAGGGAACACTACTGTAGTACAACGAACGATGAGGCAGTAATGCTGCATCTTACCACTCCAGAACGTGAGAAATGAATGTGCAAGCCTCATATTAGTAATTTACATAAACATGGAAATAAACTGGAGAGCGCTGGAAGCTGCATTTGTGTAACAAAGGAAGCAATGGTCATATTAAATAGTGTTTTATCTAAAAGTCCTGTACAAGAAGCATAGTTGTACCTCTCTGGCAAAAACAAAGTTGCAACGAATAATTTGCAAACAAGCAAATACATTAATTAGCACACTGACATGTCACACTTTGTGCACATCTTCAGTCTCCTAAAGTAAAAGAAAAGCACTCTGAATGAGAAAAACATTTAACACATGTAGCCCAGAGCAAATTCTTTGCCAGTTCACTCACACTTTAACATCCAAAAACATTTGCCACAAAGTCCAGGCACAGTTCCACTGATGTTTACCAATTCACCCCCACTTTCACGTCCAAAAATATTTGGCACACAGTCCAGGCAGAGCTTGATAGATAAACAGCTTCAGAGCACCCTACTGATTATTGTGCAGCCCCGCTGCTGGAAACAGAACTGCCGCACATGCTGGTAGTGGTTTCAATGTAGACACACTTGCTGCCCCGGAGAGGTATGCTCAGATATCTGCACTGGTGCTCCATTTTGTCGAAGTAGACACATTGATGCACTACGCTGGTAATTGAATTGTTTTGAATGCACAAGTATAGGCTTCACCAGAAAGACTTGCCCACATACCACCACTGGCATATATATGCACTTGCTCTTCACTCAGTAGCATTGAACTGAAAGTGTTCCCTATGTGGGAGCCATGTGTAAAACCGGTGTCACGCGACCACTCTCGATCGCGATCAAGCCCGATCCGGATCGAAATTATCGATGCGACTGGCTCACTCTCGTACCTTGCGCAAAGGAGCCAATCACGACCGAGAAATTCGATTTGTAACGGACTGGATAGCGGCTAAAAGAGCCCCGTGTGAAACCGGTATCAAATAATGCAGAGACGTACGCTAGGAAAATGTGTTGCACAAGGACAAAGAACTGCGACATGCCCTGTTGTGTGAAGCGCGCGAACAGAACACATGTATATAAAAAAACAAAAAACTGCGAGAGCGCATCGCGAACTCCATGCGCACACATGGCACCCGCATGAACTCGGCAGGCCGCCGACTAAGTAAAGGGCGAAAGGCGCACAGCGTACATTCCGACACATGTCCCAAACTGCAAACAATCGTACTACCTAAAGCATACAAGTTATTTTATACCAAGGGCATACTCGACTCACGTATGCAGTATCCACAAGCGAGTTATGCAGCGTGAATGCTGTATCCATTCGCCAAATAGTAAAATTGATAACAAGCACAATGCTACAAGGGTCTCAATACATTACTACCATTTGAGGCGTCAAATAAAATCGAATTTGGCCGTTTCATATATTGGACACAATATATGGACACACGTGATACCCGGTAAGACCATGAAATACCCATCACGTGGGTAAAGGGGGCGAAAACACAATCGAGAACCTGAAGCGCAAACGATAAAAGCACGGTATGGTGCACGCAAAATTCTGTCAGTGCGCTGTAGCGCGAGGGAAGAAAATAGGGCGAGCACTTGACCTCACCTTTCGGTATGTCGCACTAGCACTGAATCATTAAAAAGAAGCCTGTTTGAACCAGTTCTCTTGTCTGCAACACTCTTGCTAAACGGGAGACTAAAATACCACGATGACGGCTCTTTTGCGGAGATGTGCAAAGTGCGCACAGACAGAAATTTTGCCGCGTTTCGTCGCATTCTGCAAAATGCTTTCTTGTTAGGATCACGCATAGTGGCCGACCCCGACGCTAGGGACACACCGGCACGATTTCGTCCCTCTAACTTTCGTCCTTATACTGCCTTTAACGCCTTAATTACAGCGTCAGTGAAAAGGCGCCTCACATAACATGACAATGAACTTGAAGAGCTGATTAGTACCCTCCACTCCGCGCCCTCCAATTGAAAACCCTACTAATTTCCAAATTAAAACTACACAAACAGATCGCACAACCCAAACTAATCACAGAATGTCGTTTTCTTGACGGCAAAACCCTGCAACACTTACATGACAAAGAGCAGCGGCAGCACCGTCGCAAACAGACCATAGTGCCATGCGAGTGCGATAACGGAACTATGCCCGGCTTCACGAATAACGTGGCCGCCTTGGTCACATAACAACTGAAAACACTACTGATTTCCAAACTAAAACCACACAAACATATCGCACAACCCAAACTAATCACAGAATATCGTTTTCTTGACAGCAAAACACTGCAACACTTACATAGCAAAGGGCAGCGGCAGCACATTCAGAACAGCCGCAAACACACTACAGCGAAATGCGAGTGTGGTGACGCGACCAGACGCGACTATGCCCGGCTGCCCGGCATCACGAATCACGTGGTCACCTTGGTCACATGATTTGATGACGGTATCGCCACCTTGCGCAAGGTTGGATCGCGTTGATGGGTTGATGAATATTGTAGAAGCCGCTAAAGAGGCTGACGCGCCATGGCATGGCGCCTTAGTTTGCGCGTCTTGCGTGTCGTGCACATTGCACTTTTGTACTTCTCGACCCGCGAATCATGTTGCGCAGAGTCAGACGCCGCGCGCTCTTCCGTTGTTCTTTCGCCACTCCACGTGCAGCAAGAGTGGCAAGCTGGAAGTTGCCACTGGGCGTTCCGCAAGGCCTTTCAGTTTCCTCTCTCATTTCGGACGCTTTCCGCTTTCAGTGCCGCGTCATTGCGGTTACAGCATGTTAAAAAACAATTACAGCTTCTACACAAGTGCGATCACACCACGCTCTGCGCGCAAACATGGCGAGCCTATAACGATGAGTTTCAGAAATATTAAAGCGAATAGCTTTCTGTCTCTTCTCCGTCGGATGTTTTCGTAGTTCAGTCATCGGTGGTCGGTCGCCGGACTGTTGATTTTCAAGGAAAACGCTCGCGCGTTCGTTCGTTTGCTATCACGATAACTATATTTCGCTCTCTCTCTCGCTCGCTTTCTCTCGCGTTCTTTTGTTCGCTCGCTCGCTCAGTCTAATCTCTTACATTAACAATCATCGACGATGGTATTTGCAAATTTTTTTATGTACATTGTGCTCACAGTATAGAATTCGTTGCCACACTTCCTACGAAGCACCGTTACTATAAACGACTGTACCGATGTGTCCCTCCGTTGGCACCAAAAGTGAAGTCGCTTATTAACTCAATACATTTATTTGACTTTCATGATTTAGCGCTCTGGAGCCAAGCTCCAAGTTGTTCATGGGTCCCAGGGGAAAGCACGTTATTTGATGAATAATGTACGCTTACTGTATTACATATGCATATCAACTAAAATTTCATATGTAGGTAACGATGTGCACACACACATACACGCAATATATATATATATATATATATATATATATATATATATATATATATATATATATACATAATGGTTAACTGCATACGTACTTATACAAAGCATTGTGAACTTGTACATGCCAGAATAGTGGAAACCTCCACTGCGTTCTCTTCTTCATATTACACAAGGAGGAAATAAAATGAAGCTACTGTTTATAACCAAACCGTAGTTTTCACTGTTCAAACGATTGGGCACAAAATGTTAGCTTTGTACGCACGAAAACTGTGCAGCCCTCGTGCCTCAGCAGTAAAAAAAAGATTTAGTTGAGCGGTAAGGTATTCACATCCCTGCATTGTGAATAAGAGGAAACACGGCAAAGCTGCCTTGTCCAGCGAGAATTTTGAAGCATTTGCATGCGACGCTGATCATTTTCCAGGAGCTCATTGTCACATTTAGTGATGACACCTTTGATATGCCAAACACACTGCAAGGAACCGGGTAGTCATACAGATCTTTCTTCCTGCTGAAGGCTCGGCCGACTACCATTGCCGTAAGGGTGGCCTTGATGTTTCTGTACTCACGCTCCACTTCCTGCTGGCCAAAACACTTCCGTTTGGGATACCAACTTTATTTGCAATCCTTCGTCTCTTCTGACGTTAGGTTAACACCACTAAAGAATTTCTTTTTCTTGCGGCACTCATTCTAATGTACGTCGAATAGAGGAGCAATTGACACGACGAGTGCTTTTTGACAAGCGAGGAATTCTCCCGCCAAAAACGGCGCTGTCGAAAATTTACCCGGTACGCTTGATAACTAAAGAGATAGAGCTAGTCATGTGAAGTCGTTTTCAAAACGTATTCACCCCTCGTTTTTAAGCTGCTTGGCTTCCAACGTTATCAAAACGTATTCACCCATCGTTTTAAGCAATCTTGTTTGGTACGTCTTTGATGCGTCAATTTTGGTCAAAAATCCGTTTGAGACGTTGAATCCCTTAATACGACGTTCTCAAGACTTTGTGTGCTACCGGGGTATAGGCTTACCATTTTTTCAATTTTAGGGCGAAAAGTATTCTTAAACGGCTTCTGCGCGTGCCCGGGGACTAATATATACGGAGATCCAGCGCCTTAGAGACACTTGGCAAAAGTTCAGAGAGGCACTCGATGAACATTTAGAGGAACTTCCTGTTGAGGAACTCCTGCGCAGGGCCAAAGAAAAAGCCACAACTACCACACTGGTGACAACAGATGTCCCTACACCAGATACCCACCTCCTCAACCTCTGGGAGAGCAGGAAGCAGACAGAGCAAGAATACCTATTATCAAGGAAGGATTATAAGAAATTGCTGTCTTTGCGCAAAAGAACAGCAGAGGCGAGACGATACGCTAAGGAGCTCACCCGGGAGCGATGGCCATACTTCTGTAGCATTCTGACACACCGTTCCGGTGCAGGGCGCTTGCGGTGCACCTTCCGAGCTATGAATGGTCAAAGGAAGACTAGGAATAACATAGAGAACATCCTGATCCGCACCGGTCAGACTGTCGACGAACTAGAGCATGAGGCAGCATACACCTTTTTTTCCCGCAGCCCGTTAATTTGCCACCATCCGATATCTACGCCCCTCTACCGTCTGAGAACTACGACGGCATCAATGCTCCATTCAGTCTGTTTTAGTTGGAGCTAGCCTTTTCACAAGTGAAGCGGAACAGTGCCCCAGGACAAGACGGGATCTCCTGGAGCATGCTCCGCAATGCAGACACAGCTACTAAGCACAAGCTCCTAAAGTTGATCAACAAGCATTGGCAAGACTGCTCCCTACCTAAGCACTGGAAGCATTCCGTTGTCATACCTATACCGAAACCTGGCAAGCAACCGACACAATTCGACAATATGCGACCAGCCTCACTTACTCCAACCGTATGTAAGTTACCACACGCTTCTCCCACCACCTCGAGGAGTGTGGGTACTTTCACCCCTTCCAGACCGGATTCCGGCCGCAGTTGGGCACACAGGATAGCCTCTATCTTCTGCATACCACCATCAACCGTGAGACGAAATTTTGCAGAGGACGACCAGACATTCTAGTAGCAGTTGATTTGAAGAAAGCTTTTGATACCATTGGCCACCCTGCTATTATCAAAGCAGTCGAAAGCCCTCGAGCAGGCACCAGAATTGTAAACTTCGTGAAAGCATTCTTAAGAGAAAGGACATATGAATTTCAACTATCTCCAGGTCATTTAGCCAGGCACTTCACCAACTCTGTAGGAGTCCTACTGGGCTCGGTCATCTACCCTACACTCTTTAGTGTCTTCATGGCCAAGATCGCGCAGAAGTTAAACGCAGTTTAAAACCTTTGGTTTACAATGTACGCTGATTATATAACCCTGTGGACGACCTATAGGCTCAGTTCAGCTGAACAAGTAACAACGCTACAAAATGCACTGGACAAAATTGATCAGGAGCTGAAGCCAACAAGCATGAGGCCCTCGCCGGAGAAGACGCACTACATCATGATACATGACAAACATGGAAGGTCCGACGTAACTATTTACTTCGACGGCCACGAAATTCGCCAACCGGAAGAGGAATACCTCAGAATATTGGGCATCACAATCAACAAGGACGACACGGCAAGCACATGGCTGCAACATTTGAAGCAGCAATGAAAACCAATGGTGCACATTATAAGGAGGCTAACCCACCACAGCGGAGGTGAAGGAACAGAGGTTGCACGACGGCTTACGGTAGCTGTTCGCATCGCCAAGATAAGGCGCAGAGCCCCACATCACGACCTGACGGCTGCAAATTACAAGCAACTTGACAAGCTACACAACATGGCTGTGAGGGCAATCACCGGCCTACCAATACACGCAAAAAAGAAGACCTGCACAGATATTCCGGCCTCCCAACGGTGGAAGTATTGGTTAAAACCAACAAGGATAACCATGAAACGAGGCTGAGAAACACGTGGAATGGTCAGCGACTGCTATCTGCACTGCATGGCACCAACCTGCACCTGCCAGAGCTGGATCACCTCGTTCCACCCTGGGAAGAAATAAGGGTTACGGAACGCAGACCACTGCCTACGAGCACCAAAGGTGAAGGCAGGGCACGACGACAACAAAGTGTACAAGACGCGCAGCAAAAGCATGAAGGAACAAAAATATATACTGATGCTGCCTTACAATACGAGGAACATTCAGGCAAAATGTTTGCCGCTACCGCTTTTTACATAGAAAACGGGCAAGCACACACCCTTAGCCACAGCGGCTATGCTTACTGGACAGCCACTGATCTTGAACTATTGACCATCGAAAAAGCCATTCAACTCTGTGAGGCGCGCACAGAAGACACGGTTCACATATACACCTACAGTCAAGAGGGCCTCAAGCAACTGAACTCCCGATCCTACATGACTACCATAGCGCAACGCATAAAGCAAGCCTGCCGCCACCTGCGGGACAAGAGACATGCACGCATTTTCGTACACTGGACACCTGGTCACTACACGAGGGGAGCGGGGAACAGAGCGGCCCATGAAGCTGCAGGCGAGAAAATTAGAGAAGACCGCCATCGCAGCCGTGAAGTGAGCCCGTCCCTGCTGGACCACACCTATAGCTCCACGTCATCCGTCGTTGTACCAGATCACCAGATTGCCCGGTTGAAACACGAGAGGAAGGCTCTACTACGGGAATCCATTCCTAGCATCCTTCCTCCCATTCCCACTCGACTTCCCAGAATAGCCCAGGTTCTCATCCACAAAGCAAGAGCTAAGGCATCTATTACACGCGATGTTCTGAGCAAGTGGAGAGGAACACAAGTGGAACAGCCCAACTGCCCTGAGATCAACGTCGATCTCCAACATCTGATCTGGTCCTGCCCTGCCCCAGCCACCCTCAGGGACAAGCACACCCAACCTTTAAAGGTGGCATCGTACGAAGAGTGGGTCGCACCGCAAGCAGATACCACCAGAAGAATTAACGCTTTGCTGTCCTTTGCGAAGGGAGCAGGCATCCTTCCTTTCACCTGATCCTTTACCCCTATCTTAGGCCAGGGGCCATCCCTTCTAATAAAAGTTTCAACCAATCAATAAATCAGCATTAGGAGTTCGTTTTGCAGTCTGGGCGTAATATTGCCTACTGATAATGTCTGCTGCTCATACCACACTTATCAACCACCGTGACGTTTAGAAAGTTCACGCAATAACTTTCCACTTCTTAATGCGGATATGGCATTGCTAGACCAGCCCATCTCTAGCATAGACGTCCACGACAGCTTCTTCTTCGTCGACTATGTCCGACAGTGGACCCCAAGGGGTCGCATAGTCATCGGCCCAGTCCACCCACCCGCCCACCTATGAGACCTTCTCCATAATCACAGGAGGTAGATTGCGGTCTGCACTATATCCGGTATCGCGAGAATGCGGTAATGTGCTGGCGACTTTGTTTGCGAATAGGCAAAGAAGGTTGACCAATGCAATCCATCACATACCCATATATGGCTGCGGCTAGATTAATGCAATTTAAATACCGCATGCCCCATTATACTTTGTTGTCTCAATAAATGCCATTCATAGCACCGAATGTCCAACAATGGACAGTTAGCGAATCGATCTGCCCTTGTTGCATAAAACCCAGCTGCATGGTTTATCTATTCGTGTTCAGTTGCAGAAAAAAATTGCTTTTTCCTGCTGGGGCAACCAGCAGTTCGCAAAAAACAAGAGCCTAAAGCTATTGAACGCCGGGACCTCCTGTTTCATTAGTATATACAGCCAAAAATACGACAGAAAGAAAAGAGGACTTCCTGGTACGGACCAATGTCAATCGGTTTTTGCTTTTGGAAGAAAAATCACAACTAAGAATTTATTCCAAGTTAACTGCCTTCAGAATATTTGCAAGAAGAGAACGCAATAACAATGCTCACGCAACACACATATCAGAGGAACGTTTGATTGATAGTGTCAGGTACCATTGTGATGTTTTACATAACATAGCCCAAACGACCGGAATTGGTAAACTCGACTAACTTCATATGCTTGAGGAGAGATATAACGCTGACCCTCATTTACAAACTGCCTCTCTGCCCGAGTTCTAACTTGACCACATTAGTAAGGTGCCACTAATATGGTTTTACAAGATCGCTCTTACATGAGGTGAAAACAAGATAGCGCATAATAAAAAAAACACTCTCTTATACACCAATGGAAGCAGTGTACTTTTTGTTCACATACGTACTGCCTGTGTGTAAGTAGCCTTATGAACTTTGGGCTTATCAGCCATAGCATTTAATCTTTCGATGCAGCAGACTTGGTGTAAATGTAATGTTTTCCCACAATATCAATAAAACTCTTTGTTAACAAGTAAAGCTTGTCTGCTAGAAAACTTTTTTAAGGTGTAATTGTATGCTTGTCCCGCAGAGCATGCAAGGCGAACCGTCTATATAGATTGCGTGCAGTATTACAACTAGTACTAAATGCAAACTGCGTAGTTCAGTGACACTAGAAGCCATCACTATTTAGATAGGCACTAACAGTTTTCATAGTTTGAAATTAGCCAGGTTTCTAAATAAAGAAACGTCAGGGTCTGCATCACAATCTTCCGTCCTCCCTAATCCAATAGCCGTCATATGGATGAGTCGCTCGCAAGAGACGTGAGCTCTTCCGTACTTTTCCTACACGGAATTCCGTTGTCCGTATTTCAAGAACCTCTACGACTACTACCTTACGTCTACATTGCTTCCCGCCGTTAATATATCTGCCTCTGAAAACGAGTGCAACTGAAAACTATCGGCGCACTAGGTCACATAAAGTCCTTGCACAACCTTTGAATGAGCACGGTGGGTGCTTCCGATCTTTCGGGGGCGATCATAACTCCCACCTTCATCTTTCTCATTCACTATTCTGCTTGTATTCGACTTTCACTAGGGTGTTGAGTAGATATTTTCAAAAGTGAATCCAATACGAATCGAATAGCGTCAGAAGCGAAACGAATCGAATGTGGAATACTTTCAGAACAGTTCTCTAATCAGGAACTTCCTTTCTCATCATTCGGCCTTCACATCCAAATACACTCCTATAATAACAAATTTCTGTGACTATATTGCACGTTTCGAAGTGAGGTTTATTATAAGCACGAATGAAGCAATAGAAGCACATAAGCAGTTTATTCGCATGCTAGGGACTCATTGCTGAGTGCGAATTAGAACAGTCTAGCCGAGAAAAAGAGTTAGGGAAAGCGTGAAGAAAGCACAAAACCCATTTAAGAGACTAAAGAAAACGATAATGTACGATAGACTTTACAGGAGACCTTGCACACCATAGTCAACTTCGTAAGGCAGGGCTGCCGGAGTAGAGAGCTCGTTAAATAATTATACAGGCAGTTATCCTTGCAGAACGAAAGGCATTTGAAAGATTAAGAGGAAAAGTCCGGTCTTCGATCAGCTCACCTCGCCGCTCTGGCTCCTATAGCTGCCCCCGGGTGCTGCCTCCCACGCTTGACCTGCTGACGAAGCGCGAAACGCTGGCGTCATCGCTGGCTGACAAATGGATACACGACACGACTAGGTCCACCTCGTGCAAGCCGTTCGCGGCTACGACGAAAGAACGAAAACAAAGTATGGATGGCATATGTGAGAAGCAAGGCGAAAACAAATGATGATACGACAGTACGGGACACCACCAGGACACTATCAAACTCCACCTTGTTTTCAGATATGGTCATGTCTTTTTTTTACACCGATAGCGATTATACAGACTCTATAAACGCATTTTGCCGTCGGAGCCACAAATGCACATATCCTGACGCTAATATAGATGATTAATAAACGCATTGATGAAAATTAGTTATCGTGAAAAGAAAAACTATATACCCCACACGAACCTCAGCCACGTCGTGCTCACTCAATCCGCTAAAAAGCTCAAGTTCGACGCATCCATCACTCCCGCGGGAAATGCACATATACAGACACTTACTTACATGACTTATAAACGAATTTACGCAAATTGCTTATAGCTCAAAAGCATCATCCTTTAGCTCCATAGACCTTCCTCCCAGTCGTGCTCGCGCAATTACGTCACAAGCTTCTCGGCACATCCATCACTCCCCCTGCAAATGCACGTATACAGACAGTACCTCACATGAATAATACACGAATTTGCTCAAATTAATTATCGCGCAAAAAAAAATTATAGCCCGTGGAAAGATACTCGCAGTCGTACTTACTTGTCTGAAAGGCTCTAATTTCTTGGATCAGTCACTCCCGGAGCATATGCACGTATACAGAAACAAACTTATATGACTAATAAAAGAATTTGTGCAAAAAACTTATCACGACAAAAAAAAAACATCAGCCAAGCTCATTGGAACGTCAGTGTACATTAGAACCACAGAGGCTGTTCACTCACTCCTATATAAAGCTCAAATGCGACTGACACATCACTACCCCAGCAAATGGACGTATACTGTCACTAGGTTATATGTCGGATTAGCGAATATGTGCAAATTACTTATCCCGAAAAAAAAACATAAGCCCACCGCTACCCCGATGCCGTCATGTTCACTCACTCTAATGAAAAGCTCAAATTACAAGCATACATCGCTCGCAATAGAAATGCACGTATGGTGAAATTAACTTACCGGACTGTTAAACTAATTTGCTCAAACTTGTTATAAAAGAAATATAAGGGTATAACATGAAAACCTCAGTGCCTGTTCACTCACTTCTTTGGCAAGCTCAGATTCTACACATACATCACTGCTCAAGCAAGTGGATGTCACTATGTTACATGCCTCATAAGTGAATATGTGCAAAAAACTTTTCGCACAAAAAACATAATCCCACTAGTACCCCAATATACTCATGTTCACTCACTCGTATGAAAAGCTCAAATTCAGCGCATACATCGCTCCCGCTGGAAATGTATGTATGCGGAAACTAACATGCCGGACTGATGAACGAATCTGCGCAAATTTCTAATCGCTAAAAAACATAAGGCTTAAGTACATAAGTACTTTAGATGTCCCCCCCCCCCATTGTGCGTTCACTCACTACTCTAAAAGCTAGCATGGCGACTCACACATCACTACGCCGCAAAATGGACGTATACCGCCACTAAGTTACATGTCTCATAAGCGAATATGTGCAAATTACTTATCCCGGAAAAACACATAGGCCCACTAGTCCATCGGTGAACTCCCGCTCACTCACTCCAATGAAAAGCTGCAGTTCGACGAGCACGTCACTCCCACTGGAAATCCACGTATGTTGACACTAACTGACCGGACTGACAAACGGATCTGCTCAAATTTGTCATCGCTAAAGAAAATTAAGCCTACAGTACACTAGAACCTCAGTGTGCGTTCACTCAGTCCCATGAAAAGCTCAGATTTGACTCATGCATCACTACCCCTGCAAATGAACGTATAGTGACCCGAAGTTACATGTATGATTAAGCGAATAAGTAGAAATTACTTATTGCAGAAAAAAAACATAAGCCCACTAGTACTCATGTTGACTCACTACAATGAGAAGCTCAAATTCACCGCATAAATCGCCACCACATTATATATACGTATACCCACACTAACTTACAGGACTGCTAAAGGAATTTCCGCAAATGTGTTATCGCCAAAAAATGTAAGCCTATAGTGCATCAGAACCTCAGTGTGTGCTCACTCATTCTTCTGAAAAACTCAGATTGGACTCATCCACCACTTCCCTTACAAATAGACGTATACTGACATTATGTTACTTGTGTGATAAGAGAATATGGGCAAATCACTTATCGCGGAAAAAAAAACATAAGCCCACTATTACCTCAGTGCGCGCAAGTTCAGTCACTCCTACTGAAAGGTCAAATTCCACGCATAAGTCGCACCGGACAGGCCGCCATTAGAATATGAACCTGGCAACGTTTAACGCTAGAACGTTATCTAGTGAGGCGAGTCTAGCACTGCTATTGGAGGAATAGAGGGCAGTAAATAGGATATAATAGGGCTCAGTGAAGTTAGGAGGACAAATTAAGCGTATACAGTGCTAAAAAGCGGGCACGTCCTGTGCTCCCGAGGCTTAGCGGAGAGACGAGAACTAGGCGTCGGATTCCTGATTAATAAGAATATAGCTGGTAACATAAAGGAATTCTATAGCATTAACGAGAGGCTGGCAGGTCTTGTTGTGAAACTTAATAAGCGGTACAAATTGAAAGTCGTACAGGTCTACGCCCCTACATCCACTCATGATGACCAGGAAGTCGAAAGCTTCTATGAAGAAGTAGAATCGGCGATGGCTAAATTCAAAACAAAATACGCTATATTGATGGGCGACTTCAATGCCAAGGTAGGCAAGAAGCAGGCTGGAGACAAGTCTGTGGGAGGAATATGGCATTGCACTAGGAATAGCAGAGGAGAGTTTTTAGTAGACATTGCAGAACAGATAATATGCGGATAATGAATACCTTTTTCCGCAAGCGGGACAGCCGAAAGTGGACGTAGAGGAGCCCGAATGGCAAGACTAGAAATGAAATAGACATTATACTCTGCGCTAACCCTGGCATCATACAAGATGTGGACGTGCTCGGCAAGGTGCGCCGCAGTGACCATAGGATGGTAAGAACTCGAATTAGCCTAGACTTGAGGAGGGAACGGAAGAAACTGGTACATACGAAGCCGATCAATGAGTTAGCGGTAAGAGGAAAAATAGGGGAATTCCGGATCAAGCTACAGAACTGGTATTGGGCTTTAACTCAGGAAGAGGACCTTAGTGTTGAAACAATGAACGACAATCTTATGGGCATCATTAAGGAGTGTGCAGTAGAAGTCGGTGGTAACTCCGTTAGACATGATACCAGTAAGCTATCGCAGGAGACGAAAAATGTCATCAAGAAACGCCAATGCATGAAAGCCTCTAACCCTACGGCTAGAATAGAACTGGCAGAACTTTTGAAGTTAACAAGCGTAAGACAGCTGACATAGAGAAGTATAATATGAATAGAATTGACCATGCTCTCAGGAAGGGCGGGAGCCTAAAAGCAGTGAAGAAGAAACTAGGGATCGGCAAGAATCAGATGTATGCGTTAAGAGACAAATCCGGCAATATCATTACTAATATGGATGAGATAGTTGAAGTGGCTGAGGAGTTCTGTAGATATTTATACAGTACCAGTGGCACCCACGACGATAACGGAAGAGAGAATAGTCTAGAGGAATTTGAAATCCCACAAATAACGGCGGGAGAAGTATAGAAAACCTTGGGAGCTATGCAAAGGGGAAAGGCAGCTGGGGAGGATCAGGTAACAGCAGATTTGTTGAAGGATGGTGGGCAGATTGTTCTAAAAAAACTGGCCACGTTGTATGCGGAATGCCTCATGACCTCGAACGTATCGGAATCTTGGAAGAACGCTGCCATAATCCTAATCCATAAGAAAGGGGACGCCAAAGAATTGAAAAATTAGACCGATCAGCTTACTGTCCGTTGCCTACAAAGTATTTACTAAGGTAATCACAAATAGAATCAGGAACACCTTAGACTTCTGACAACCAAAGGACCAGGCAGGATTCCGTAAAGGCTACTCAACAATAGACCACGTTAGCACTATCAATAAGGTGATAGGAAAATGTGCGGAATAGAACAAAACCTTATATATAGCTTTCATTTATTGCGAGAAAGCGTTTGATTCAGTCGATACCTCAGCAGTCTTGGAGGCATTACGGAATCAGGGTGTAGACGAGCCGTATGTAAAAATACTCAAAGATATCTATAGCCGCTCCACAGCCACCGCAGTCCTCCATAAAAAAGCAACAAAATCCCAATAAAGAAAGGAGTCAGGCAGGGAGATACCATATCTCCCATGCTATTCACAGCGTGTTTACAGGAAGTATTTAGAGACCTGGATTGGGAAGAACTGGGGATAAGAGTTAATGGAGAATACCTTAGTAACTTGCGATTCGCTGATGATATTACATTGCTTAGTAACTCAGGGGACCAATCGCAATGCATACGCACTGACCTGCAGAGACAAAGCAGAAGGGTGGGCCTAAAAATTATTCTGCAGAAAACTAAATTATTATTTAACAGTCTCGGAAGAGAACAGCAGTTTACGATAGGTAGCGAGGCACTGGAAGTGGTAAGGGAATACATCTACTTAGGGCAGGTAGTGAGTGACCGCGGATCCGGATCATGAGACTGAAATAATCAAAAGTATAAGAATGGGCTGGAGTGCGTATGGCAGGCATTCTCAGATCATGAACAGCAGGTTGCCATTATGTGTGAATCACACATCTTTACCCCTGCAAATGGGCTTATACTGACACAAAATTGCACGTCTCGTAAGCAAATGACTGTGAATAACTTCTCCGGGAAAAAGCATTAGCCTACTGGAACCCTAATGCACTCATGTTCAATCGCTCCAATCTAAAGCTCAAATTGCACGCATACACTGCTCCCACTGGCAATGCACGTATGCTGACACTAACTTACTGGAGTGATAAAGGAATCTGCTCAAATTTCCTGTCGCTAAAGAAATGTTAGCCTATACTACATTAGAACCTCAGAGTGTGTTCACTCACACCTCGGGAAAGCACAGATTGGACACATCCATCCCTTCCCCTGCAAATGGGCGTATAGGAACACTAAGTTACATGTCTCATGTGCGATTATGCGCAAATTGCCTATCGCAGAAAACACTAGTGCCCTTATACACTCACGTTCACTTGCTCCAATGAAAATCTCAAATTCCACGCATACATCGCTCTCGCTAGAAATGCTCATATGCTGAAACTTGCTTACCGGACTGATAAACGAATCTGCACAAATTTGTTATCGCTAAAAAAACATAAGCCTATAGTAAATTAGAACCTCAATGCGTGTCCACTCACTCCTCTGAAAAGCTCAGATTCGACTCATACACCAGTGCCCCTGCACGTGGACGTATATTTTCAGCAAGTTACATGTACGGTAAGCGATAATGCGCAACTTACTTATCGCGGAGGAAAACATACGCACATACGTCCTACAGTTCACTCATGTTCACTCACTCCAATGAAAAGCGCAAATTCCACGCCTACATGGCTCCCAATGCAAATGCACTTATACTACACTGACTTACACGACTGATAAGCGAACTTGCGCACTTCACTTACCGCTAAAAACATGGCTATTAGTAAATTAGGACCTCAATGCGTGTTCACTCACTCATCTTAAAAGCTCAGATTCGACTCGTACATAACATCTCCTGCCAATGGAACTATACTGACACTAAGTTACGTGTCTGATAAGCGAATATGTGCAAATTACTTATCACGTAAAAAAACACATAAGCCCACTAGTTCCTGGGTGCACTCGTCTTCACCCACTGCAATGAAAAGCTCAAATTCCACGCATACAGCGCTCCCACCGGAAGTCCACTTATACTTGCACTAACAAGACCAACAATCGAATTTGCTCAAAATGGTTATCGCTAAAGAAATGCTAGCCTAAACTACATTAGAACATCAGCGCGTCTTCACTCGCATAAATGAAAAACCTCAGATTAGACTCCTATATCGTTTCCCCTGTAAAATTGAATAACACTGTCACTAAATTACATTTCTGATAAGCGAATATGTGCAAATTATCGCGGAAAAACCATAAGCATAATGGTACCTCAGTGCACTCATGTTCACTAACTCCAATGAAAAGCTCAAATTCCAAGCTTACATCGCTCCCAATGCAAATACAGGTATGCTGCACTGACCTACACGGCTGATAAACGAATTTGCGCACTTCAGTTATCGCTAAAATCATGACCATTAGCACATTAGCACCTCAATGCGTGTTCACTCACTCTAAAAAGCTCAGATTCGACTCCTACATAACTTCCCCTGCAAATGGAGCTATACTGACACTAAGTTACCTGTCTGATAAGCGAATATGTGCAAATTACTTATCGCGTAAAAAAATCATAAGCCCACTAGTTCATGGATGCACTCGTCTTCACTCACTGCAATGAAAAGCTCAAATTCATCGCATACATCGCTCCCACTGGAAGTCCACTTGTACTTGCACTAACAATACCAACAATCGAATTTGCTCAAAATGGTTATCGCTAAAAAAACGTTAGCCTACGCTACATTAGAGCCTCAGCGCCTGTTCACTCGCATAACTGAAAAACCTCAGATTAGACTCCTATATCGTTTCCCCTGTAAAATTGAACAACACTGTCACTAAATTACATTTCTGATAAGCGAATTTGTTCAAATTATCGCCGAAAAGAATAGGCACAATGGTCCCTCAGTGCTCGCCTGTTCACTCATTCCATTGAAAAGCTGAAATTCCACGCATACATCGCTCCTACTGGAAATGCACGGATGCTGCCCGTCTCTTACAGGACTGAGAATCGAACTTGCTCAAATTAACTATTTCTAAGGAAAAGATTAGCCTATAGTTCATTAGAACCTCAATGCGTATTCAATCATTCCTCTGGAAAGCTCAAGTTCGGCTCGTACATCACTGGCCCTGCAAGTGGACATATAATGACACTAGGTTATCTGTCTGATACGCGAATATGTGCAAATTACTTATCACCGAAAAAAGAACATAAGCCCACTAATTTCTGAATGCACTCATCTTCGCTCAGTGCAACGAAAAGCTTAAATTATACGCATACATTGCTCCCACTGGAAATTCGCGCATACCAACATTTGCTTACAGGGCTGATAAACGAAATTGCTCAAATAACTTATCGCTAAAAAAACATAAGCCTAGAGTACCTTACAACTTCAGTGCATGTTCACTCACTTCTCTGAAAAGCTCAGATTCCAGTCATACCTCACTACCCCTGCAAATGGAAGTATACTGACACTAAGTTACATGTCTGATAAGCGAATATGTGCATATTACTTATCGCGAAATAAAAGCATAAGCTAACTAGTATCCGAGTGCACTCACGTTCAGTCACTCCAATGAAAAGCTCAAATTGCACGCATACACCGTTCCCACAGGAATACCACGTACGCTGACACTGACTTACAGTACTGATAAATGAATTTCCGCACATGAGTTATCGCTAAAATAACATGGTCTATAGTACATTAGAACCTCAATTCGTGTTCACTCAATTGTCTGAAAGCATCAGATTCGACTTATACATCACTGACCCTGCAAACGGATGTATACTGACACTAAGTTACATGTCTGATCAGCGAATATGTGCGAATTACTTATCGCGGAATAAAACGTAAGCCCACAAGTTCCTGAATGCACTCATCCTGACCCACGGCAATGAAAAGCTCAAATTCCACGCATACATCCCTCACACTGGAAATGCATGCATACGAAGACTAACTTACAGGTCTGATAAATAAATTTGTTCAGATTTGTTGTCACTAAAAAAAAAGTCTATAGCAAATAAAATCATCAGTGCACTCGTGTTCACTGATTTATCTAAAAAGCTGAAATTCGCGGCATTCATATCTCACACTGCCCATGCATATGCATTGGCAGTTTGCTCACATTATTAATAAATGAATCTGCGCAAATTACTTGTCATGGGAAAAAAAACATTAGCCTATAGCTTAAAAATTATGTGGTTTTACGTGGCAAAACCACTTTCCGATTATGAGGCACGCCGAAGTGGAGGACTCCGGAAATTTCGACCACCTGGGGTTCTTTAACGTGCACCTAAATCTAAGCACACGGGTGTTTTCGCATTTCTCCCCCATCGAAATGCGGCCGCCGTGGCCGGGATTCGATCCCGCGACCTCGTGCTCAGCAGCCCAACACCATAGCCACTGAGCAACCACGGCGGGTAGCCTATAGCTTAAACGCCACCATTTGCTATATTTTAAAATAAGCCGCTAAACATATAACAAGGTCGCTATATCTACGAATAACCTCTCCAGAATGGCAACGGTAGTAACAGTTCACTTTAAAAGAACATGAAAATAAAATTTCGATTTCGATTTTTGCCGATACCCAGCCGTGAAATGGCTTCGTGTACAAGCATATATGTGGTTCTTGCATGGGCATCTTTCATGAACAGCTAGCATGGGCATGTAGAAGAGATCACTGTTTTTATATTGTTTTTTACGTACTAAACTAACTTGGCAGGTTCTGCCAAGTTAATTCAGCCAAGACCTCTGCTACTAGCTCTGTTCACTTTCTCCTACACGACGTCAAATTGCACCGTGCGGTGCCACGTCATTTACTCATGGACCGCGGCCGGGCCTTTTTGCCCAGAGTCATTGATGAAATCTCGTGCTGCCGCTCAACGCCGCACAAGATGAGCTTCCTGTCACCCTTGAACGGCATCAAAGAGCGCTTAAGTCGCGCCTTCACGGACGTGCTATAGGCATGGTTCATTAGACCACCGTGACTGGCATCTTGCGATACCCTATCTGACGTTCCCGTACTACTCATCAGGACACCGCCGAATATTCGCCATTCTACATGCTTTTTGGTCGTGCGCCCACGTTGCCAATGGAAAACATAAGGCTGGCTGGCTGGCTTGGCTGGGCTTGGCAGGGCTTGGCTTGGCTTGCCTCGGCTTGGCTGGCTTGGCTTGGCTTGGCTTGGCTGGCTTGGGTTGGTTGGCTGGCTTGGCTGGCTGGCTGGCTGGATGAATGGATGGATGGATGGATGGATGGATGTTATGAGCATCCCCTTTGGAACGGGGCGGTGGGTTGCGCCACGAAGCTCTTGCTATTATACTGCGTAATGTCCAAAAAGAAACAGAGATAAAAACCCATATAAACTCCCACAACCAAATTTTCTGACCACCTATTGCGAACTTTGCTTTTGTAAGTCTCCGTTTTCTGGCGTTTCGCTACTTTTCTTCCACCAATCCTCCAATCGCCTCTGACTAATCTTTACGGCCGACATGTTTACATTTTACCCTGCTTTCGCTGAAGCCAAGGGCTTCAAGGAGGCCAGTGGTGCCTAAATCGACCGCTGGGCAGGCGGGTGGGTGGATCGATGGATGGATGGAAGGTAGGAGCGTCCCCTTTGAAACAGGGTGATGGCAGTTGCCACCATGCTCCGATTTTTATTTTGCCTTTATATTTTTATCTGTGTTGTGTGTTATTTAAATTCTCGATTTTCTTTAAACACGTCTTCCTATCCTTTTAACCTTATGTCACCTCTCTACTTTTTAGCCACCAATCCTCCTATCGCCTTTTGCTAATTTCCACCGCATATTTATTTACATGACTATTATAATCTCCGAACCCTAGGGCCTCAGGAAGCGTGACTGTGGCGGCATCGAGATCGGGCTTGATACCTTCAAATTTTAGTATGAGGTGTTCCATTGTTTCTACACATTTACCACACACAGTACATGTGTCTTCTTCTTCGTTAAATTTATTTTTATAGCACCGCGTTCTAAGACATCCTGAGCTAGCTTCAAAGAGTAGGGCACTGCCTCTTGAGTTATCATAAAACGCTTCCTTCCTGATCTGCTTTTTCCAGTATCGATATAGTTCCACACTATGCTTCTTTTCCATTGAATTTATCCAAGTTTTACCTTCCGCGTTTTTAACATGTCGTTTAATGCTCTGTCTTTCTTCGTCCTCGTGTCCGGCATGCTTACTAGTTAGCTTCCTAGTTCTTTTCCGCCATTGTGAGTCAACGCTTTTTCTGTATAGGTACCTTAGCTGCCCACCTGTTATCGTCCAATTTCCTCAGACGTTTATCGCATAAGATTTTACTCTGAGCTTCCCGTGCTTCGAACGATGCCCAGACCATATCTCCCTGTACTGCTTCGTTTGTGGTTTTCCCGCGGGCACCCAGTGCTAACCTTCCCACAGCTCTCTGATTTACTTCTAGTCTCGACTGAACCTCTTCCCATAAACACAGGACCGCATTCCCGAAAGTAAGACCCGGCACCATTACTCCCAAATACCTCTCAGTACCTCATACCAGTTGTACACCCACAATGCCCTATGTTTCATTATCTCGGCGTCTCTTCGCGCTTTTGCTATGAGAGACTGTTCGTGCTTTTCTTTGTACATCGGCCCTTTGTTTATCTATACCCTGATATATTTGTATTCGGCCACCCGGGGTATTTCATGGCCTTGTATTGTAAGCTCCTGATCAGTTGTATCGTTGAAAAACATCCCACCGGACTCAGCTGCACTAAAGCTGAAACCTGAACTGTCTCCTTCGGCTCCACAGTAATTAACCAGAGTTTGCAAATCTTCCTGACTATCTGCTAACAGTACAATATCATCCGCATAAATTAAACCCGGTAGTTGTTGCTCAACAACCTTTTCGCCTGATCTGTACGACAGATTATACCCTAGATTGCTTCGTTGTAACCTTCATTCCATGCTTATCATATAACGCATGAACAGCAGCGGTGATAGAGGACAACCTTCCCTTAATCCTTTGTGTACCTCGACAGTTGTCATACTCCTAATTCCTTCCCATGTTATTTCAACATTATTTTCTCGATATATTTCCTCTAGAAAATCAATTACCTCATGACCGATACCTTCAGCTTTTAATATGTTCCACAGGAGTTCCCTGTTCACGTTGTCGTATGCACCGCTTATGTCCAGGAAGGCTAAATACAGAGGTCTATTTTCCGCCTTAGCTATTTCTATGCACTGGGTAAGCACGAACAGGCTATCATCTCAGCGCCTACCACTTCTGAACCCGTTCTGAAGTTCTCCGTGTATTCTATTACTTTCGAAACATGACTGCATTTTTAATTTCACCGCCTGCATCGGCAGCCTATATATAATCGATGTTATCGTAATTGGTCGGAAGGATTTTATGTTCTTATCACCTTTCTCTTTATAAATATTATTCATTTTACTCTGTTTCCAGCTGTGCGGAATTTGCTTATTTGTTATGACTGCCTCCAATGCTTTTATCAGCGTTTCCTTGCTTCATTGGCCAAGTTCATTATAACTTGATTGGAATTTCGTCTATCATCGCGAACGGGCATTTTGGAACATTTGCTTCCGCCTTTTCGAGTTAAGATTGGTCAGTTCTAAGCTGTTTTCTATTATGCTATCCTGTGTTGCTCCCTTATTTGGGGCGATTACCTTATCGTCTTTCCTAAATGGCTCTACTATAACTGAACAGATGTAGTTCACAGCGTCATCTCCCTCTAAAAATTTTCCTACCGCATCGCGAATCTGTTCCTGGTTTCTGTGATTCGCTTTACCCAGCCAGCTTATATGGTTCCAGAATTTTCTTGACCCCGCTTTAGTTGCATCGCGAACTTCAGCCAGCCAGCGATCAGAGTACTGCTTTATTTTAGCCTGGACGTGGACCTGCACTTGTTGATTCTTTCGTCGATAATATTCCCATTTTCGGCCTATTTCCTATTCAGATAACTGCGCCTTCTTTGCTTCTCTGTGTTCCCGAGATGCCTACCGTCGTTGTTAGATGGCCTCCCTAATTTCCTTATTCCACCAACTTCGTGGTTTCATCTTTCCTCTCCAGCGGTTTGCTGCTTTTACTTCTTTTATTTTTGTACTAAAGAGTAGTTCTAACTGATTATAATCCCACCTTTCCATGGGATGTTTCTCTATTGCTTCCTATATGCCGGCCGCTATTTGCGCTATTCGTTCGTCGTTTAATTTTGCGTACTCTTTTTGACTTCCCTGCATTTCTCTTTTGAGCAGGACTCCCAACTGTAGACTAATACGCTTATGATCACTTCCGTGGCTGGACTTCCCCTCTTCGTCGATTTCCATTGTTGCGAGCTTGCTATACAACCCCTGCGACATTAAGCAGTAGTCAATGGTCATTCGTCTGTTACGGGACTCCCACGTGATTTGTCCCTCACACTTAGTTTATCTATTTACTATACCAAGGCTGTGTCGCTCACAGAAGTCTAGCATCAGCTTCCCATTACAATCTGTGTATCCATCCAGATCCTCGATGCGGCCATTCATGTCACCTAGCAGACAAATATCGGCACCTTCTCCAAACTGCTTTATATAGTCATCGAGACACTTCACTAGATCCTTGTTCTCTTGCCTGCATATTAGTATAGGTGAATCGATGGCTCCTAGCTTTGCCTACGCTGTGTCCTTACCGCTCAGTTTGCGTTGAAGAGATAGACAGCACGAAGGTCACTTCGCTCGCTGCTGCTGCCGCACTTGCTCACGCTGGCGTTTTGACAGAGAGTGCTTGGCGAGTGTCCGCGATCATAGAGTGCGATGTGTGAATGTTGGCTTATGCGGGATGACACCATGCTTGGTAATTTAGCTACTAAGCGAGTGTTTACAAGTTTGTACAATCGATAAAACCACTGTCCTTACTTATTATGGCTGCGTACTAATTTGCAATTTGCTATAACAATCGATGCTTTGCCTCTTGGGCGAAACTGCGACACTTTGCATTAGTAATTCGCGATAATAATAATAATAATATTTGGGGTTTTACGTGCCAAAACCACTTTCTGATTATGAGGCACGCCGTAGTGGAGGACTCCGGGAATTTTGACCAACTGGGGTTCTTTAACGTGCGCCTAAATCTAAGCACACGGGTGTTTTCGCATTTCGCCCCCATCGAAATGCGGCCGCCGTGGCCGGGATTCGATCCCGCGACCTCGTGCTCAGCAGCCCAACACCATAGCCACTGAGCAACCACGGCGGGTAGTAATTCGCGATAGGTACGTATATATATATATATATATATATATATTTGAAACATTGAGAGAGAAAGAAAGAGAGAGGTCTAGCCCTCACATTCAAGAGAGAGTTGTTATGCAACTGCCACCCCAAGAATTACCTGAGTTTCAATATTTACGAAAAACTATGTAATCCATTAAAAAGTTATTGTGTGTTCACTCTAGCAGTGTTTCTTGAACACAGAACAACTTTGGCTGATGTTCCTTTAGTCGATCTTTGTAATTATCTAGATTGTGAAATAGGTCTCTGGCATTGCTTTGAATTATTTATGCAGCCAAATTGAGGAAGAGTTGTGTTTTCTGTGTTAAAGAGGGCGTACTAAGGATAGATAGATATATAGGAATATCTGCACGGTGACCGTTAAGGTTACCGGTCCATTTTTTTTTGGCGTAGTTACAAGATGTTTATCCTTCTTATCGCGATCCGGCGAGCGCTGATCTTTTGGCGTCAGTGACGCCGGGGTTCTTCAATCGACCTCCATAGCCTTATCCGAGGCGCTGCACTACGCGCTGTGAATCGCGTCTGATGCCTTGGAGTTGGGTTTAGTTTAGAGGCTTCCGTAACCGAGGTCTGCAAGCCCGTGTTCGATATTAATGGAGCAGCACTAGCGACTGCCATCAGGACGATGGGCGCGCCAGTTACCGAACCACCTTGAGCGACCGCGGAATGCTCCCGAGGCATTTGTGACACAGCCCCAGTCGCACCAGCTCAGAAAAGCTGGTGTGATCTAGGCATGAACGACGTTTCCTTGTTTCCTGAAATATTATATTTTCTGTCTCCTCTAAGGCATTGATGTTTTCCCTAGTAGGGCTTGTCTAGAAGTAAGCTGGATTGCTTCCATCACACTGTACACACAATGTGAAGATGAGCTTCCAGTGTCTGATGGATGATCCTTCGAGCTGTATTTCACGGAAGTGAGCATTCCGCGCCTTGTCTGGAATCCATGCCCATAGCTCTGGCATTTAAATCACTCATTAAGTGCCACCCTTTCAGCGGCCCCCAATCCTATAAAATATGAAATATCTGCTATTGTTGGTTGGTGGGTTGGAGTTTAATGGCACAAATGCTACTCAGGCGATGCTGCGCAAGTCACAAGACAATAGAAAACACAACGTTAAAGCAGGTATCTCTACATTACATTATATTTGGTGTAAATAACTAGTTGTCTCTAAAAAGTCAAACAAGTTAGTAAATGGCACTAGCGGGTCATCTGCCAGCGATAGGGCAGGGTGTATAGATATATATAAATTACACAGGTCGTGTAAAAGCTTCTGTTTCTGTGTTTCGATGTGTGGACATGTCATAAGTATGTGTATCACTGTAAGAGGTTCATCGCATTTTTTCGCAAGTTGGTGGGTTTTCGTTTCGAAGCAGAAAATTGTATGTCAGATGTGTGTGTACAATCTGAAGTAGACACAGTATCACCTCATAGTACCGTTGCTGGTGAGTGCACGACTTCCATTCGCCAATTACGGATTTAGTAAGATGTAGCTTGTTGGTTATACAATGGTCCCATTCTTGTTGCCATGTTGTCATCAAGGCTTTCCTAACTGCAGTGATACTACCCTTATATGGAAGTGCTGTGTTTGTTATGTAATCGTGCGCTGCCATTGATGCACATCTATCCGCTGCTTCGTTACTCGGGATACCAACATGGCTTGGTACCCAGCAAAACCTAATTTATTATCCGTATTTGTTTGATGTCACCATATTTAAAATATCGCCCATCAGAGGTTCACTTTCCTATTTCATGTGAAGTGCAATAAGTGTGCTTAATGAATCAGTGTATATGATTGTGTTTTCGTGTTTTTAGCGATGATTTTTAACCACAGTCCCTATTGCGTAAACTTCAGCTGTATAGACACAGGCATGTTTTGGCTATCGAATACTTGTTTCCAAGCTTTTTGGCACGGCCCCCACGCCCAGGTATTCTTTTGTTTTTGAGCCATCAGTGTAATATTTCATGTAATTTTGATATTTGTCCTGAAGAGTGCGGAATTCTTTTATGATGTGTTCGTGCGCGGTGTCATCCTTCTTTAAAGGTACCAATGCCCAGTACCAAAAGCTGCATCAATTCGCCCGAAGCGGTCGTTGTGGCCATTTAGCAACCTCAAGGAGCTCATCAGGAGTGTGGCAATCACGACAGAACTCCTCATATTGTAGAAGGAGTATTATCATGTTCGGTTTACTTGTGTAGTGTAATCGTGAGTTCCTCTGTGTGACGATGTTGTAGCATATGTGTCGTGGTGAGGACTGGATTCTGAGTATGTAGGAATAAGTTAGTAGCGCTCTTTAATCCTGTCAAAAAGGTTGAATACATTCAACGAGTAAGCTATGGACAGGTGGTATTCTGTAAGCCCCACTTGCCAGTCCTATTCCTAGGTTATGAACTGGATCAAGCCGTCAGACGTAAGACTGGCTGAACTTATATGATGCTATCATAGTCTAATATGGTACGCACCAAAGAGTGGAAAATGCGTAGGAGGCATTTACGGTTAGAGCCCCAGCGCTTCCGGTACAGAACTTTGAGGATGTTAAGCGCATTGTTCGCTTTATATTTAAGGCTATTTCTGTGTAAGAGAAAGTTCAAATTATTATCAAATAGAACACCCCGAAACTTGCGCTCTTGTTTTACCGGTAGTATATCGCTTAGGCTACCAGCAGGACTTCGCGAGGAATGTCCTAATGCCGACAATATTCCTCATATCGCAGAACAAGTGACTCAATCATTTTAGGTTTATTTGTATAGTGTAAGCGTGAGTTGCACTCTGTGACAATGTTGTAGCGTATGCGTTGTGGTGAGGACTGGATTCTCAGTATGTAAGAAAAAGTTAGTAGCGCTCTGTGATGCTGTAAAGGATGCTCAATACATTCAAGGTGTAAGCTTTGGACAGGCGATGTTTGTTAGCGCCAGTTGCCAGTCGTAGTTCAAGGTTATGAACTGCATCAAGTCGTCGGATGTTAGACTATCTGGCTGAACCATACATGATGCTACCATAGTCTAATATGCTACACACTAAAGTGTGGTAGATGTGTAGCAAGCACTTACGGTCACAGCTCCAGCGCTTTCGGGACAGGACTTTGCGGATGTTACGTGCATTGTTCGCTTTAATTTGAAGACTATTTATGTGCGCGAGAAAGTTCAACTTGTTATCAAACAGAACACCCGGAAACTCGTGTAATTGTTTTACCGGTAGTGTGGCTTCCTGTAGCTTAAGGATGGGATCTGGTTGTAGGTCTCTTTGCATTTGCCGCTCGCAGGTTGGCGAGTCCGATGCACGACACGCAATTTGTAGATCATCCTTATATAATCAGTGCATTGCAGAGAATGGAATTACATTACTGACTGTGTTCATTTTCACCACAAGCAGTCTTGTGCTTAATACGCAAGCCTGTGGTACACCATTTTCCTGAATGAATACGCGGGACAGCACCGTTCCTAAACGCACTTGAAATGTTCGGTTGACATAAAATTGGCTGAACAGTTGATGTTGCTACCGCGGATTCCTAAACGCGCTAAGTCCCTTAAAATGCCAAACAATCATGTTGTGTGGTACGCCTTTTCGACATCGAAGAAAACTGCGAGAGAAAGGCCGCACGTATCTCCCGTTCTAGCCGGACTAGATCAGCTGTAGAGTAACCTTTCTTGTGCCTACACTGAAGGTTATTAAGGATTCTTTTTTGTTTCAAGGACGCATGTCAGTCTTATGCTTATAATGGCTTCATAAGAATTTGCAAGACAAATTACGAGTGCTATGGGTCTGTAGCTGGTTGCTGAGGTTTTCCAGCTTTCAAGAAAATAATTGTGATGGCTTTCTTTCACTGATTAGGCATTTCCAGTTTCCCGGAGTATGTTGAAGCAATGAAGCAAGGTCCAAACTGCTTTAGGGGATAGGTGAGCTAGCATTGTGTAATATACCCAGTCCGGACCGGGTGCTGTTCCTCTGCCAGTACTGAGTACTATGTTGATTTTTGGGAGTGTTAAGGGGGTATTATACGATCTCTCTGAACATTCTGTGGTTGGAAGCTTTAGTTTTCCTGCTGATTGCTTATATTTTAAAGAATTAGCAGAATACTTTACTTAGCTTGATATGTTATTGAATTGGTGCCATAATATGTCTGCTCATTTTTCTAAGTTCGTTTGTGTACCTGGGGGCGAGAGTATGGGGATTATCTAAATATCATCATCGTCATCATGATCACCATCCTGGTTACGCCCACTGCAGGGCAAAGGCCTCTCCCATACTTCTCCAACTACCCCGGTCATGTACTAATTGTGGCCTGTTGTCCCTGCAAACTTCTTAATCTCAACCACCCACCTAACATTCTGTCGCCCCCTGCTACGCTTCCCTTCCCTTGGAATCCAGTCCGTGACCCTTAATGACCATCGGTTATCTTCCCTCCTCATTACATGTCCTGCCCATGCCCATTTCTCTTTCTGGACTTCAACTAAAGAGCATAGTCGCCTCTAAACTTTCGAAGCTGATCCCACATTCTTTTGGGTGTTATTGAGCTATTTATGAATGAAACATAATTTTACGAAGGCTGTCTTGCGGCTTGTCTGCGTGTGCACCTGGCTTTCGATTTTGCTATATTGAAAGAGAGGAGGGCATCTAGTGTTGGGTAACGCCGAAAGATACCGCACGCTTTTTTTGTAGTTTTTTAGTTTCCGTACATTCATCCGTCCATCATCATCATCATCATCATCATCATCAGCCGGGTTGCGCCCACTGCAGGGCAAAGGGCTCTCCCATACTTCTCCAACAACCCCGGTCATGTACTAATTGTGGCCATGCCGTCCCTGAGAACTTCTTAATATTATCCACCCACCTAACTTTCTGCCACCCCCTGCTACGCTTCCCTTCCCTTGGAATCCAGTCTGTAACTCTTAATGACCACCGGTTATCTTCCCTTCTCATTACATGTCCTGCCCATGCCCCCCCCCCCCATTTCTTTTTCTTGATTTCAACTAAGATGTCATGAACTCGCGTTTGTTCCCTCACCCAATCTGCTCTTTTCTTATCCCTTAACGTTACACCCATCATTCTTTCCATAGCTCGTTGCGTCGTCCTCAATTTGAGTAGAACCCTTTTCGTAAGCCTCCAGGTTTCTGCCCCGTACGTGAGTACTGGTAAGACACAGCTGTTATTAACTTTTCTCTTGAGGGATAATGGCAACCTGCTGTTCATGATCTGAGAATGCCTGCCAAACGCACCCCAGCCCATTCTTATTCTTCTGATTATTTCCATCTCACGATCCGGATCCGCCGTCGCTACCTGACCTAAGTAGTTGTATTCCCTTACCACTTCCAGTGCCTCGCTACCTATTGTAAATTGCTGTTCTACTGTTAAACATTATTTTAGTTTTCTGCAGATCAATTTTTAGACCCACTCTTCTGCTTTGCCTCTCCAGGTCAGTGAGCATGCATTGCAATTAGTCCCCTGAGTTAGTAAGCAAGGCAATATCATCAGCGAATCGCAAGTTACTAAGGTATTCTCCATTAACTTTTATCCCCAATTCATCCCAATCCAGGTCTCTGAATACCTCCTGTAAACACGCTGTGAATAGCATTGGAGAGATCGTATCTCCCTGCCTGACACCTTTCTTTATTGGGATTTTGCTGCTTTCTTTATGGAGGAGTATGGTGGCTGTGGAGCCGCTATAGATGTATTGTAGTATTTTTACATACGGCTCGTCGACACCCTGATTCCGTAATGGCTCCATGAGTGCTGAGGTTTCGACCGAATCAAACGCTTTCTCGCAATAAATGAAAGCTATATATAAGGGTTTGTTGTATTCCGCACATTTTCCTATCCCCTGATTGATAGTGCTAACATTGTCTATTGTTGAGTAGCCTTTACGGAATCCTGCCTGGTCCTTTGCTTGACAGAAGTCTAAGGTGTTCCTGATTCCATTTGCGATTACCTTAGTAAATAGTTTGTAGGGAACTGACAGTAAGCTCATTGGTCTATAATATTTCAAGTCTTTGGCGTCCCCTTTCTTATGGATTAGGATTATGTTAGCGTTCTTCCAAGATTCCGGTACGCTCGAAGTCATGAGGCATTGCGTATACAGAATGGCCGGTTTCTCTAGAACAATCTGCCCACTATCCTTCAACAAATCTGATGTTACCTGATCGTCCCCAGCTGCTTTCCTCCTTTGCACAGCTCCCAAGGCTTTCTTTACTTCTTCTGGCGTTACCTATTGGATTTCCAATTCCTCTAGACTATTCTCTCTTCCATTATCGTTGTGGGTACCACTGGTACTGTATAAATCTCTATAGAACTCCTCAGCCACTTGAACTATCTCATCCATATTAGTAATGATATTGCCGGCTTTGTCTCTTAGCGCATACATCTGATTCTTGCCAATTCCTAGTTTCTTCTTCACTGCTTTTAGGCCTCCTCCGTTCCTGAGAGCATGTTCAATTCTATTCATACTATACTTCCTTATGTCAGCTGTCTTGCGCTTGTTGATTAACTTCGAAAGTTCTGCCAGTTCTATTCTAGCAGTAAGGTTAGACGCTTTCATACATTGGCGTTTCTTGATCAGATCTTTCGTCTCCTGCAATAGCTTACTGGTATCCTGTCTAACGGAGTTACCACCGACTTCTATTGCACACTCCTTAACGATGCCCACAAGATTGTCGTTCATTGCTTCTACACTAAGGTCCTATTCCTGAGTTAAAGCCGAATACCTGTTCTGTAGCTTGATCTGGAATTCCTGTATTTTCCCTCTGACCGCTAACTCATTGATCGGCTTCTTATGTACCAGTTTCTTCGTTCCCTCCTCAGATCTAGGCTAATTCGAGTTCTTACCATCCTCTGGTCACTGCAGCGCACCTTGCTGAGCACGTCCACATCTTGTATGATGCCAGGGTTAGCGCAGAGTATGAAGTCTATTTCATTTCTAGTCTCGCCGTTCGAGCTTCTCCACGTCCACTTTCTGCTATGCCGCTTGCGGAAGAAGGTATTCATTATCCGCATATTATTTTGTTCCGCAAACTCTACTAAAAACTCTCCCCTGCTATTCCTATTGCCTATGCCATATTCCCCCACTGCCTTGTCTCCAGCCTGCATCTTGCTTACCTTGGCATTGAAGTCGCCCATCAGTATATTGTATTTTGTTTTCACTCTACCCATCGCCGATTCCACGTCTTCACAGAAGCTTTCGACTTCCTGGTCATCGTGACGGGATGTAGGGGCGTAGTCCTGTACAACCTTCATTTTGTACCTCGTATTAGGTTCACAAGTCCTGCCACCCTCTCGTTAATGCTATAGAATTCCTTTATGTTACCAGCTATATTCTTATTAATCAGGAATCCGACTCCTAGTTCTGGTCTCTCCGCCCCGGTAGCACAGGACGTGCCTCCTTTTTAGCACTTTATATGCTTGTTTGGCCTCCTAAGTTCACTGAGCCCTATTATATTCCATTTACTGGATATAATAGTTCATTCGTCCACCAGGGTATTAATTTTTTCCGTAAGAAGCCTGAATGATTGTGGGATGGTCTGTTCTGCTGCAGCAAGTATAGCGGCAGTAATCTTTTCATTCATTTCTTCTATCGTTAACTGATCTGATATGTTGTCAACACTGGCTTTTTCAGTATAGAGAAGCCAGTCTGCTAGACGGAGTTTCCAGTGAAGTGATCCTAAAAGTATTGTAGGTAAAGGAGATGTTTTTAATGATAGCAGACATATAGTCTCTAACATAGGTATTGCCGATAACACTCTATTAAATATCGCCAAAGAGAAATGCACAGCACAGTGCCAGATCTAAACAGACAGGTTGCAGTACTAGTGTGTAAAAGTAATATGTTATTTGTTAGGACAAAATCTTCAAGTGGTTGACCTCTGGTGTCGGTTGTTTTACTTCCCCATAGCGTGTTATGTGTATTATCACCCGCTATTAGAAAAGTTTCAGGTAGTTGCTCTGGAATTAACTCTACATCTCTTACAGTAAAACGCGAATGCGGTAGAATGTATCTTGAACAGATGGTGATTGTTTTCTGAGCCAAAAAGGGTGACAGCAACGGATTCTCTGTGATTGTTAATGGGAACTTCTCTAGCTGCGATACCGCCCTGCAGAACAATGGCTACACCAACCGAAAGCCGGTTCGCCTCAGTATGGTGGCGCCATACAACAGTGAAATCTTTTAAAATGTCGTGTTTTCGGCTTAGGTTTGTTTCCGGTAATCATAAAGCCACAGGAAAGAAGTTAATTAAGAGGTCTTTGATGTCGCCTAACTTGCGTAAGAGACCTCTGCAATTCCAGTGGATAATAAAAGCCATCACTTTAGTTCTCTCGGGCAAGCGGAGAAAGTTTTGGAGAATTTAGTAAGATGCGTTCGAACAAGTCAAAAACGATTGATAAAAAATTTGGTACAGGCTTTGAAATGTACGTGCATATTGTCCCTATTCTTTGCCACACTTTTTCAAAATATGAACTTCTTGCGCCACCTAGTTTACTTCAGATAACCGTTAAGAGGAAGCTTTGGCTTGGGTGCTCTAATAAATACATGTAAAAGGAGAATTCGCTTTTTCTCGGCAACGAGTGCACCTAATTTGACGAGGTTTGTTGCATTTAAAAGAAAAACTTAAAGTCTAGTGAATGCGGGTTTCGGATTTTTTATTTGGGGGGTCCATTTTTTCTTTAAAATTTGCAAGAACGAAAGACCTTAAGAAGACGAAACTATCAAGTTAACAACTCCTTAACTCAGCAATAAAAAGTGATATCACAATACTGTCAATCGCATCTAATAGTACATCTAAAGCGGACAAATTTTATATGTTACACATCAATCTGAAAAAGATTTAGTAATACGGACGCACAGCTTTTGCAGAACCCTTGTAACCTACGTAACAAATTAACGTAATATATAAATTGGCATATCAAATTTGTCCGCTTTGAATGGTCTCATGGATGCCGTTTAGAGGACTGCGATATCTGTTCTTCATGCAGAGCTATTATTTTGTGAACATTGTGCTTCTATGTTTCCGAACCTTTGAAATAATGAAATTTATTTTACAACATCCATGCCCTAAATCGAAATTCCGCTTCCAGCAGTCACTAGAATTTACCTTTATCGCTCAGATTTAAAAATTCATTAAAATTGGTCATAAGGTTACCTCAAAACAGCGTTTTTGTTTTTTACATGTATTTGAGTAGGCCACGTTGGAGTTCGACCCGAGTTAATTCATCTTAAAGCTGGCATATAACGCTTTCAACCACTTCTATAGTCGCATGATCAGCTTCACTGTAAATTCTTGCGCGCCGCCTATGAAGACAACGCTTATAGTCAACGTGACGGACAGAAGCTCAATGGCAGTCCAAATCTGCGAGCGTAACTGCTGCAATCGTAAAAAAATATTCTTGTGGAAACCATCGAAGATGACTGCCATGGTAAGCGGATAGATAAGTCAGAGGGACGCAATGGTAATATTTGAAAACCTTAGAGAAGTCATTGACGATGGCGTCAGATATTAGCGCCGACAAAACAAGGGCTGCGCATCTTAGTTCTCTCTGCTCGCCCACTCATCGAAGGCCATATTCTCCTGCGACCATTAGATTTCCGTCTTGCAGATTCCACGCACCGTGGTAGCTGGTCTAAGGGAACCAGGGATAGCCATAAGGTACAGCGGAGTTGGGCAACTGACGCACCGAACACAGCATCTGGACGCTCAGACGCGACAAAGCTCTCGCGCGACAGTGCGTGCGTCTCAAGGTCACCTGTTGACGTTCGTCCGGGAACGTGCCACGACCGAAGAAAAAAATAAACTGGCGCCGCCTGCCACAACGAAATCGCGCAAATTCTCGAGTCGACAACTGCGCTTCCATCGAACTGTCAAAACACTCATTCTTCTTCTAATCTTCTGGAAGTATTCGTTGAACGCGTCGTTCTAAAGCCGCTCTTGCGGATATATGCGCGCAGCAGTTTCGGCTTTGGAAGCTACGTCTTGCTGTTCTTTTTTAGAAATGGTTGACACGTCTTTCTTTTTGCGCAGCCACCGCACAGCAACTACATCCTTCAGCAGTGCATGCACCCGGAGTGCGGATGCAGAACGTCCTTTGCACGACCGAGCTCGTCATTATTTCTGCGTGTTTTCAAGAACCTGTGTGCTGGGGACTCTCATTCACTTCGCAAAGCCGTCATTACAGAGTATTAGCGCTGCGGTTTGCTTAAGCGCATGCGCAGAAGGCTATTAAGAGCTTTGCGGATTACGTACGCACGTCAGCCTTTGGATTTACCGTTGCGGCCATTGCGTCGTTTGTTTAGCTAGCGAGCAACATGCAAACACACGCACCGCACGCTTCAATAGGAATTTGGCGACACTGTCTCTTCAACGGCCCGAATAATGCACAAAAAAGTGCTGACTTAGCTGTCGCTATTTGAACGCAATGTACCAGTGAAGATTTTTCGTTACTATGGTAACGAAAAAACTTCAGAAATACTTCCAGAAGTTTAGGAGAAGGGGAATGAGTGTTTTGACAGTTTGATGGAAGCGAAGTTCTGCCAGAGTCATTCTCAGGTTTAGGTGATGCATTCAACAGCCATTTTTACTTCAATTTTGTCCGCTTTAGACGTACTTTCACATGAAATTAAAATATTTGTCATACCTGTTTTTCACTGCTGAGCTACAGTTGCTAACTTAATAGTTTCGCTTTCACAAAATTTGTTATTCTCCAGAAAATTAGTAAAACAAAGTCCCTGTCCTGTATAAAAGTCCACTCCCAACAGTTCATAAATTAATAACGCATTATCTTTATAACGCATCATTAGATTTGATGCAATGGTTGCCTAGTAAAACGATTTCTCCTTTCCCATGTAGCTACATAGGATCCCGTGAGCTAAAGCTTCCTCTTAAGTGTTATGCGCACCAAAATTCTAACGTAACGAGCCTGATTGTGAGCATTACAAATATTTCTTAGAGCCTAGTTCTTTCGTTGTTTCTACATGTTACAGGACGTTCACCTGGTGTCGTCGGAGAACTGAACGAGGCACCTTGCTGCTGTTAGATGAAACTAAGGCCCATGTAATGAGTGATGTGCAGGTAAAATTCAAATTGAGTCTATGGGTTTATGTGGCTATTGCAATAAATTACGTAGGCAAGGACTCCGGTGTGTTACGGACGTATTTTACGAGTGGTGCAAACAATTGGCCGCCACCCTGACGTAACTAAAAATGCCAGAGAAATTGAGGGGTGGAAAACTGAGGTAACCTAGTGCGGGAAGAGAAATTATTGCGAAATAAATAGAACTTTTGTAAAGAAACAATTCTTAAACATGTGCTCGAAAGCTTTATTCGGACATATACGACTATGTATGCAGGTGCCCCGAGTAAACTCTACGCAACATCAAGTTTACATTTGGCGAATAGAACAATGACGTGTTGGGTCACGTGCGGGCATGAAAGTGTTTCGTGTGATCACTTTCTTCGCAATAAATTATGCCATCAAGCACTCTAGAGTATGAATGATTGACGTTTGGGCGGCACAAAGTTCTGCACACAGCCATGGCATGACTACGAATTCCATCAACATCAAATTTCCCAACAATAGGTGGATTACCAGGGCGAACCTGCATGTCGATTAATTTGAACTTTCTTAAACTAGTTCTCAGAAAAGCCTTCACATTTCGCACAGTCCCGTTTTTAACTACGTTTCCCACTTTCCGGACAGAACGTTTTTTTTACACAACCTCTATACTTTACACAAATGGGAGACACATTATGTGCTGTGTGTCTAGAAATTTTAACGTTACTGAATAAGTTATGAACCTTACAAATTATTGTGGGAACCCTCTTTTCAGATTCCTTATGTGTGAGATGACGTAGCCCTGGTGTCCTGGGGTAAGTGAATGATGCAGCTTCTTTATGCTTGGTTATAGTAACGGCCAGGCCATGTGTAATGTTTGAGGAAAGCTGTAAGATATTGTGTTAATTATTGGGTCTTTCGCAATAAAACACGTATGCATAAACTCCCGTACGTCACCATTGTTTTACAGGAGCTTTAAAATTAAGCCCGTTTTCCAGGCAGAGCAAAAAAAAAAAAGAACGTTTCCTAGAACATTTGGCAGAAATGGGTGGAAGGCTTAGGCAAATATGCATGCCAAGGTAAATGCGTTTCGAGTAAGTTCTGACCTTGGAAAAAAATCAATTAAAGCAAGTCTTCGAAAGGTCGATACCGCTGTTATCACCTAAGCTACCCAATAAACGCAGATAACTCTGGGACCAAGTTTATGTTTGTTTCGAAGCGCGGTACCGTTCAGTGCAATTTTTGACGAAATTTTAACGTCGATTGCTCGATTAGAAGCGTTGTAAACAAAAAAAAAAAACTAGAGCGCAGCTCTTACGCGCCCGTTCCTGTGGTGAGCACGATGATTGGTGGATTTTATTGGCGCAAGAACATCTTTGGGCAAAGAGCACCAGATCTATAGATATATTCAACAATTTATAGTATAAGCACAAGAATCAGACATAAGTGGTAAGCATGTTGATGTGTGCTATATAAAGGGGCAGATATTTTCTAGTTAAAAAGATGTAAAAGGCCTAGCAAAACAATGCTGGCAATGTTATATCAGATATTTCATTTGTACATGGGTTAGAGATTTCGGTGACTATGAGCGATGATTCTTATATGTTATATGCTATGTGTTGCAACACATAGCATATGGCAAGGCATGAAACGGGGAAAAGCGACAGGAGAGGGTGGAATAAGAGTCAATTTAATCAGAGATGGGGGAGACATACTGCTAGTAAAACTGGCGGCTTTCTATATGAAGTGTATATTGACTGCAAGGGTCTCAGAAAACTGGAATAATGCAAACATTATACTAATGCACAAAACGAGAGGCGTTAAAGAACTGAAAAAATTGTCGGCCCAATAGCTTACTCCCAGTATTATATAAATTTTTTACCGAAATAATCGCCACCAGAATAAGGGCAACACTGGCCTTTAGTCAACCAAGGGAACACGCTGGCTTCAGGAAGGGATACTCTACAATAGATCACATCTATGTCATTAAACAGGTTATCGAGAAATCCACAGAATACACTAAGCCTCTCTATATGGCTTTCATAGATTACGAAAGAGCATTTGATTCATTAGAGATACAAGCGCTCACAAAGGCATTGCGCAATCAAGGAGTACAGACCACTTAGTAAATACCCTGGAAAATATCTACAGAGATTGCACAGCCACCTTAATTCTATACAAGAAAAGTAAGAAGATACCTATAAAGAAAGTGGTCAGCAAGGGAGACACAATCTCTCCAATGCTATTCACTGCGTGCTTGGAAGAAATATTCAAGCTATTAAACCGGGAAGGTTTAGGAGTAAGGATCGACTGCGAATACCTCAGCAACTTTCGGTATGCCGATGACATTGTTCTATTCAGCAACACTGCGGACGAGTTACAACAAATGATTGAGGACTTTAACAGGGAGTGTGTAAGAGTGGGGTTGAAGATTAATGCGCAGAAGACAAACATAGTGATAAATAACCGGCCAAGGGAACAAGAGTTCAAGATCGCAAATCAGCCTCTGGAGTCTGTGAATGAGCATGTTTATCTAGGTCAATTAATCACAGGGAACCCTGACCATGAGAAGGAAACTCACAGAAGTATGAAAATGGGTTGGATCGCATACAGCAGACATCGTGAGTTCCTGACTGGGAGCTTACCGTTATCACTGAAAATGAAAGTATACAATCAGTGCATTCTACCGGTGCTGACACACGGGGAAGAGACTTGGAGGCTGACAAAGTAGCTTGAGAACAAGTTAAGGACCGCGCAGAGAGTGATGGAACGAACAATGCTAGGTATACCCTTAAGAGACAGAAAGAGAGCGGTTTGGATTACAGAGCAAACGGGTATAGGCGATATTATAATAGACATGAAAAGAAAAAAATAGGCGCTGTTCGGGTCATGTAATGCGAAGATTAGATAACCATTGGTCCATTACAGTGGCAGAATGGGTACCAAGAGAAGGAAAGCGCAGTAGAAGACGGCAATGGCTAGGTGGTCGGATGAAATTAGGAAATTTGCGGGTGCTAGTTGGAATCGGTTGGCGCAGGACAGGGGTAATTGGAGATCGCAGGGAAAGGCCTTCGTCCTGCAGTGGACATAAGGTAGGATGATGATGATGATGATGATGATGATGATGATGATGATCATGATGATGATATGCTATGTATTTGTTACATAGATTATTTGTAGTTTTCAGTAATTATAAGCGATAAATTTTGGCCCGAAGCCATCAGCAAAATACTTTTACCTTGCGAAAAGGTGCGTACCCTCTACGCATTCAACTCCTCGGGCTCCTCACTTTTATGATGGAGCATGGTGGTTTGCGTTCTAGTACACAGTCTTTAAAAAATTGACATTGGCACGGTATTTAAAAACTCTGCTGTAACTAAACATAGGGTTATAGGATAAAAATAATGGAAGGTGGGATGGTATATTATGCGTGTATGTCTTGAAAGGGCTGTAATCTTGGATGGTGAAGTCTTGGACATTCAATTAAGAGTGCCGGACTGAGTTGTTCACCACATTTTCCACATATGGGTGGTTGTGTGCCTGGTAATAGGTAAATGTGTGTTGCGAACGTGTGTCCTATACGTAGCCTGCACATTGTGGTTTCTGTTAGTCTTGCGACATTTGCTAGAAAAATTTTCTTGAGTTTGGGTTTTATTGCATGTAACTTGTTTTCAGTTTCTTTATCCCACGGATGCTGTCAGTGCTGGCGTAACCTGTTACGGACGGAAGGTTTAATATCTAGACTGGGGACCCTGCAACTTCAATGTCATCACGTTGACAAGCTTCTCTAGCATTCAGATCTGCAGCCACGTTTCCTGTTATGTCGCAATTCCCCGGTACCCAGCATATCACGAGGAAAAGTTCTTCATTGTGGACATCATAAATGAATTTGAGCAGCTGATTAAAAACAGGGTTATACGCCAGGTTTCCCCCGGCTAATTCAGTTACGACACTTAGAGCATCTATGTAGATAATAGCTTTTTGTATGCTATGTTGTCGTATATGATCCACTGTCAGTCGCAAACCATATGCTTCGGCAGTGAATATGCTGCAGTTTCTATGGAGGGTTTTTGTAATATTATAGCAGCGACAATGTGCAGCTCATGAGACTGTCTAGCCGTCTTTGAGGCGCTCGTAAAAAAGGACTTTACGTTGTACTTGTCTTCGAGTGATAAGAAGTGTTGCATAATAGCCTCACGTGACACGTTTTTCTTGTCAAGTGGTTTAAAAGACATGTCACACAGAACTGGGCGGAGGCAAAAAGCAGCAATGAGATCACTAGGTTCAGTTTTGTATAGATATCTGAGTAATTGAGCCCCAATTTTTTCGGGAACAGTTGTGACAGCCAAAGGAAATGGTTGAGCTAGCGAGCCTCAGCGTCGTAGTAACGGAGCGAACGAGCACAGCGAAGAAGGAACAAGCGAATGCGGAGCACACAGGATGCAGCGGAACCATGAGGAGGAATACGGAGGAAGAGGGTATTGCGCAAGCGCGAGATGAAATGCGTAGCGCGGCGACGATGACTACAAGGTGGCGCCAGAGTAGCACGCGTCATCTGAGAGTTCTTTCAGCGGCGGCTGGTGTCAATCGCGGAGGCGCTTCACCCATACGCTTTCTCTCGCAATCTACAGACTGGCGAGGCAATCTCCCCACATTTCGCTACCGTTTGCAACGCGCCACACGAGACAGATTGTCCGTGCCAGCCAATATAACGCGAAATAAAAACAAGTACAGAGCGGCGCACGAATTTATCATTAGGGAGTATCGTAATCGCCTGTGAGCATTTCATTTCTCGAATTTGTGTTATACGAGGTTCGTAGTAGATTTACCCGGTTTTCTCGATCAACTAAAAACAGGATCTTGCTTATACTTCATAAAATTACATGCTGGTTATAAGTACTGCTTAAACGAAATTGAAGTTGTGTGGACGAAATCCTACCTTAAGCTGTCCGGGGCGTCATAACTGTGCTTTAGGAACAACGCACAACTTATAACCAGTTGCCTGGTGGAAGTGCAAACGCTAATAAAATCCCATTTGGTAAAAATTGGGCAGAATATGGCCAGTGTTCTCGCAAAGTAAAGTGCGTGTCGGCGAATTAATGCATTTGTTGCATTTATTGACCAAGTACCCGAATACGTTGTGTGCTGGCAAGGTTGCGAATGGACAAGTTATATAAGGGTAACGCTCTAAAATTTGTGGTTTTATTACGGGCAACTGAAATTTTTAGCGCAGTGGCTTGAGAGAAATAGCTTGGCTAGCAACTGTATTGCGATTCTGAAAGGCCACACAAGTATACAGCATTTTGTTTTTCAAAGTTAAATTCCAATAGCAATTGCCGACTCACCTTCTCAGCCGCGAGAACGCTGTGTCAAAGGCTTGCTAGTGGCCGTTCTTAAACTGGTCGGGAAGATGCCGTTGTGCCCGCAATGTCGTGCAGGAGGCACTGCTCGAGGGAAGTTTCTCATCCGTGCGAAGCTTGGACTGAGGAATAACCATAGAAGATTGTCACCAGGGCGTTCTACATGTATTCTGTCTTTCTCATCACGTGCACCCAGGCACTTTACCTAAGCATTAGTGTATAGCAAAGGGTCACAATATATGCAAAATACTGCTGCCTGCGCTGAGCAGTTTGTCAACATTGTTAATTTACTTGCGTCCACATAAAGTTTGAGCATAGTTGTTTATGGCGTCTAGAAGCGTTTTACAAACTAATCATCGCAGGCTAGCAGACGGTTTATGAACTTATTATCTTACACTTCTTATGAATTATAATATATAAAACGTCTACAGAAAATACCTATGAACATGCTAGAGTCAAGAATACACGTGAAAATACACATTTTATCGACTTTTCTTTATAGGTAGTCAATATATTGCGACAAAACGAAAACAAACATTTTTCTCTACGAACAGTAAGCTGATCTTGTGTGTACGAAAAGAAACACATTATAGAAAGATAAAGAAGTGTATACAATGTCTGTGGGCAGTCTATATATGGTCTACAGACAATATGCAGACTGTCTAAATTATTTTTGAATGGCAAGCGTGCTCCCACGCCAAGAGTGCTTCTATCGGCAGTATAGAAGCGTAACTTACTAGTAGACGAGACAACCTCACGTTTGCTTCCGCGACAACAGCGCCAATCTCTCCCCTAGCGGAGAGATTCCAACGTCGCCGGTCGCTTCCCGTTGTAGCAACCACCGTCGTAGGAACCATTGGAGCCCGGGCTACCGGTGTTTGGGTTCACACTTCGGCGAGCGCGGCCTCGTCATCCCATAAGCTTGGTACAGAGTATTTATGTGTCGCTGAATGCCCGAACCGCTTCACAAACAATGCACCAGCTCGTGAATCTGCTTATTTCAGAGTGGTTCATAGATAAAACGTGTACTGCGCGGTGCTCTTACTCAAATGAATCACGCATTTTTCGGTCCGCGTGCTTTGACTTCATACATGCCTTGTGGTAAATTGAGTCGCCATTACGGACATAGCGATAAAGTTTAGTAAGCTGAGTACATACGGGCGAGCTCACTCAATGTTGGCTACTATCGGCAAGCGCGCTGCAGCTGATGGACCAGCTCATGAGGAAACGGTGTCGTCATTAAATGGAGAGTGAGAAAATTACGTAAATGAAGTATCATGTTTTCGGCAGCAAATTAAAGCGCGAATAACATGGGATGACATGAACCTGTGAGGCGACCACGTGACAAAACGACAACTGTAGTAGTTTACACAATTGGCAATAGCGAACCGTTTGTCGTAAAGCACTAGATTTATTCCTTGGAAGTCTTTGCGAGCCACTTCACTAATAATCTCCCGAATCCATCGGCAAAAGGAAGATAATTTGCAAATATTTAAAAAAATGCCACTCACCTACTACGTTACAAGAGAGAGAAAGAGAGCATGAGTGCCGCGAACACCGAGAGAAGGGGCCGCTGAGAGAACACACGTGACAGCAAAAATACACTTTTTAAGGCTGGGGGGCGCTTCTCAGGGGGCGCATCTAAAGTCCTTCTCCTGGCCTTTTCGCAGCTCGCACTTTCTCTCGTTGGTCGCCCTCGCAGTTTGGTCGTTCTCTCGGAAGCCGCCCATAGGTTACGCGAGGTTAGACATTAAAAAAATATTGATAGGTGTTGGCGCAATAATTTTTACCGTACTTAAGGTTGGATTATTGTTTCGTGTGCTAGGACCGACGATGGAACGCTATGAAACTGGCAGAAGCAGTTTTATTTCTTTTTGTGCTTTTTTGACGCGTAATTGCGCGCTTGTAGTGTGGTTTCGGGTTGGCTGCCTGCTTCCAGTTAGAAGACAGCTGTTGAGGCTAGTTTGGCGGACAAATTCCTTTTAGTGTCGAGTAGTAGCACAAAAACCAGAATTCTTTGTATCGCCAGTAATGTATACGTAATGTACACGATGTTTACAAACATGCAGGAGCTTCGTTTGACGGTTACGTTGTCCACGGCCATGCATTAAACTCGTAGGCAAAAACACTGTCCCGGCTTCCACAGATCAACCCGCTTCGCGAGTTATTTCTATTGCCTTGATTAGATTCTTTATTTGGCTTTCTAAACACACTTGCCCGGTGTGAAAGGGCTGCCATGAAGGCTTAGCCGGTACAAGCTAAAGGCGATGCGCTTGCATGTATTCAGCGCAATGTAGCTGCCAATTCAAAAACTCGGAGGCGTTTGCGCTGCTCGAAGCGCGTATGTGCGTACTTCCGTGTAACCGGCTGACTGCCGTGTGTCCAGCTTCTGTAGCTTCATAATTTAATCATCCTAGTACCATAAGGAGCGAACGCAAGGCGCGTGACATATTCGCCTGAATAACGCGAGTGTCATGTAGAAACTTGCGGGATCAACGCGGAGCATCTCAGCTATTCTCGTCGTTTCGTCATGGCGCTGACATCCCTTTATGCAGTGAAACTGGTCGCACGCTTTTATTATGGCAAGCTGATGCGCTTGGCTCTCAGGCCCAAACATCACAGTGGAACCTGTACTTCATTCGGGAACAAAGGATATGCAAGGAGGGAAGTTACACATAGAAGTGGTTTCCATCAATGAGCGCTTTCCACCCTTTGTGCCGTTCCAAGCCAATATGAGCTAACAAACTCGTGCGCCACATTATCCTGCCGAGACGGCGAAGTGGAGAAAGCCTACGCACAATAGTCAAACTCATTTGCACTGGTAGTGAACAGCTTGTCATCGCAAAATATATTTGCAGCTCATTACAAAAGCATGGACTGACAAAGCTACGCACTCTCAGTAATACAACAATAACACGTGTTACGTGTCTAGCCCGATATATGACAGAACACAGCCTACGCACCCCATACCTTCATACACCTGTTGACGATAGCGCGACCAGGAAAACAAATCTGAACGAGCAACGAGGATAGCACCAGTGTATAATCTTACCCATGCCTGAGCTTCGTACCCCGTCAACAAAGAAAGAAGCTGCGTTCGTACACGTTTACACATGCAGTATTGTAAATATCAATCCCTAACATGAAGCAAAACAAAAATTGATTTCTTCAATGACGTGGTTAGCCACGAAACTTAGCCAAAACATCGGAAATCTCTTGCTAAAGTCTTGCCGAGGAAATTCGACGGCCAGGTGTCATGGTGGTCAGTGCGTCTAGACGCGCAAAAGCATAAAAAATAGAGAAAAGGCACGAAAAATAGCACATGACGGCGCTCATTCAATTAAACGCAGACCTCTCCTACTGCCTCCTCGCATGCTCCTCGCAGCAGCGGCGACGGCAAGATAAAAGTATGCGCTACCTTTTAGTTTTAATTAGGGACTTTAGGCGCAGCGACGCAGCCTAGCTCAGATTCAGAGCTGTTCGCCTTATTAGCTTAATTTGCTCTTGAGTGCCTCTTTAAAATGATTTGTAAGGCACGCAAAATTGGTGTGCTGAAATCGAGGACCCGGCGTATGGTTAGCGTTCGAGCTCAAGATGTTCGTTCTATGCTTGTCCCTTCATACCAGTATCACGAAACGACCTGCCTAAAAGAAACGCCCAATGGTGAAGATACTTCAAAACAGGCTCAGACGAATAGCCGAGCAGGTTGATGTGCGAAAACGTCGCATGTTACATCAGCATTCGCATAAACGCATACGAAAATCGCGAAATAAAGAAAATGGAATTAGTTTGCGAGTTAATTATCGACATGCTGACTCCACCTGATGGTTAAAATTATGACCACCAGAGTTCTTAAACTACCTGTGCAAGCAACGTTTGCATATATAGCATAGCCTCTCGGTAATACATTACTGATTGCTTTGAAGACGCCGTAAAGGAACATAAAACAATACGTGTTCTTTCGAGTGCAACACGTGTTTGCGAGCAGCGGCCTGTATTTTTATCGTGGGTATTTTTTCTTCCTGCGCGTGGTTGTAAGAAACGAGATTAAAAGTTGTCACTGACAAAAAAAAAGTTTATCAGGCAGAAGCGCCAAAACGCAATTCTGCGGCAGACAATGCGTCATCCAGGCCTTCTGGTACTTGCGGTCCAAAGCAATCCTGCGTTTCTGGTCTCGTTTCCAACCGATTTTAAAGGGCCCTCCCCAAAAATTTGAGCGATAAACATAGGCGATTACGAGCGTTAGCTACAAAGCACACTTCCGGCGCCAGACAATCTCAAGCAGCTTTATTCGCCAATATCGTCCTAAAGCAACAGCGCGTCTATAATCTGACGTCTTCATTAGCGACGGAGGGTATCACGCAGTGGCTTTGCATTGCCAAACATGATTACATGGTCGTGCCGTGAGTGGGTCTTTTTTTTTTATTCTTGCCCTGAGCGGATGGTACCACGGGCCTAAATCTGCCTGTAGCTACAATACACCACCAGAGCATGGTCCTGTGGCACCACGTTTAGTTGTTTTAGGTTTTTAGAGCGCAGCTCTTTGGCGTCCGTTCCTGGGTTTCGCGTCGTCGTCGGCGTTGTCGTCGGCCTCGTAACCAGCTCCGCCCCCCTTTCATCCCCCGAGCGCTAGCAGCGACCGACTGATACCGCTGGATGCCGCTGACGCCGCTAGAGAGTCAAGATAACGTGACTGCATAGAACACCGTCGCCGCCATGCAGAAAGAGGAGGAAAGGGTCCTCCCCCCCCCCCCTGTTCTTGTGTGGCGGATAGGGTGCTCTTCAGTTGCCGACGCGCCGGTTATTTCACGTAGGCCCCGGCACGTCGACGAATACGTGACCACCTTCCCACGGCTAGACCTGGTTCTTAGCGCTGCGGAAGCGAGGGTATCATATTGTTTGTGTCGGCATCGGCGGCGTTGTCCCTGAAACCAACTCCGCAGCTGAGGTTGACTCACTATCGGCGTCAGCGGCATCAGTCAGTCGCTGCTATCTCTTCCCTCCTCCCTTTATCGTGTTGTCCCCTTGCTGCGCGCGCTTCTGCCCCCATCGTTTGCCGCTGGGTGTACACGCCGCCCCCCTCCCCCCTCTTTCTGCGAGTCTCCGGTTGTCAAAGCGCCGGCTCGAACTTAATTCCTTTCTTCGCTCCTCCTCCAATGCAACCCCTGTGCGGTGGCAATCAGAGAGCCAGATCGGTGGAGGCGGATCTGTATATGTGCACCGCCCGAGCCGAAATTGCCGCTGCCGTTCGCCCTGTGCGGTGGCAATCAGAGAGCCAGATCGGTGGCGGCGGATCTGTATATGTGCACCGCCCGAGCCGAAATTGCCGCTGCCGTTCGCCACTGCGAAATTATCTGCCAGTTCTTTCTGAGCCATGAGCGAGACGACCGATGGAAGTCCTCCGTCTGCTGCTGCTGCTGCTGCTGCTAAACGAGCTGCCAGAGCAGAGGCCCAGCGCCGTCGCCGTCAGAATCCAGAGGTGCGTGCCGCCGAAGCAGAAGCTTACCTAGTGGAGTCTTTGTTAAAGGAATACGTGTGAAAAATAAAAAAAAATTCTGTGATAGCGCATACATGAGTTGCTCGATTTCTTTGCCTGAATCTATCGAAAAGGTGAAACAGCTTATTTGCTGCGCTCAAATTTCGCATTAGGAAGTAACGTAATCGTCGGTAATTTTTTAGACAGCTATCATTTTTGGTTGATCTGTAATGCAGCGTTCATATCAACGCTACCTGCGAACAACAAAAATTCAAAGAACAAATGTACGCAGAAGTAACTAGACTTTTCACTTCTACTATTGCCAGCACCACAACGAAAGCGGCGCTACTGAGTTTATGACAGTTTCCTTAGCAGTCGAAATCATTTCTGTACGCATCCACAGGCACGTTGACTTGTTAAGACAAGTGTTTCCTAATTAACGTGCCCGTAGAGACCGTCCTTCCCACAATACCACAGTCGCCAGCAACTACATAAAAAATTGCGAACAAATTTGCAAGATTGTGTCAACAGTCGGAGCAGTCATCCTTCGTGGCGGGTCGGATGGTTCGGACACGCGATGCATTAGTGCGTGTAAACAATCCAATCTATCGCAGACCATCTTACGAACATGACATTAAACCGGCTAACAACGCACTTCAGCCTGGTTTCCAAACTATTCCTACGGTCCGAGCGCGACGAGGCGTCGTAGGAAACATCGGACGTATTTGACACGCATATGTGTAACACGTAAAAATGCGAAAGATAATTTCAAGATTTACCACGTTTCTGTTGATTCTAACGGTGCCGCACAATCTTCAATCGTAAGTGCACATTACCGCAGTAAAGAAGCGGTTTCCATTTCTATATCCAAAAGAATAATCAACATTACTGACCTGGCTAGCCGGGAAAGTCGCGAACTTCGCGCGAAGATTGGAGCATCGCGCTCCGAGAACCTACGCCACGGCGGTGAGGGGAGAAACTGAATCAGGTCACGTGTAGAATGACGTCATTGACTGAAGTTGCTAGGCGAAAGGTTAAATTCGAGCTAAACTCAATTCCAATCCAGCGCATTGAATTTCAAGGCCCCGGAGCGGAAGCACTGAGTCGCAATGTCCAGCAGAGGGAACGAAGTCGCTCGAAGCCAGCGCGAAGGCTGTGTTGATTGTGCAAGTCTCTCTACATTTGAGATTGGTTATTTTGTTTGTGTATTCCGTCGTTTTTCATCGATTGATTCTTTTCGTGTCACGAAGACTTGTGTTCACATCGTAGAAAGGGTCGTGTCACTACGGTGCGCATCCATCAAGCACACTGAAGCAAAGTGCTCGTCATTGTGTGCCTGTGTGTGCGTGTGCTATTGTATGCTCATTTCTTAATGTCATTTATTCACGCTCATTCATATGTTTCTAAAACGGTGGCGACGAAAGTGGTCGGAAATTTACGACATTGATAAATAATTTAAATGAAATCAATTAACTGCTTTCAAGTTTTGAAGCTTCGCAGCGCCGGATTGTTTCAGCCTAGGCCAATATTTTCTGTTAACCTCGTCCCCCCCCCCTCTTTGTTTCTCGCAGCCTTTCACAGAAAGAGTCTGGTAGTGGCAATAACTAGGTGTTCCTACCAAATGACGAAGTGCTAAAGGTAAAAAAATTACGAGGGAGAATGGCAGCTGCAAGCATGGCGCATAATTAAACTAGGAAATGATGGCTAGCAGGTGTATTCGCCTAAACTTCGCCCTTCTGCCTTCAAACCGCTTGTTGGCTTCGCAAATTCACCTCTTTCGACAAACTGTTGGGTTGTCAGAGCAACAAACTGCCTTCTACGTTTAGAAATGTCGGATTGCTTCGTAATTTAGGCAGGTAAAGCACCTCTGACTTTTAGTGCCTGGTTACAGCTGCTTCTGCCGTGGTAATTATTAAGAATATTCTACACATTCTTCACTTCTGAAGATCCCAAAATCTCTCTGCTTCACAAAGTTCACGTGAATTTAAAGGCAGCAATATTTACTTTCAAGATTCGATGCAGGAAGGCCATGATTCATGTGCGACGCATGGATGAAATAAAAAAGAAATCACGTCGCAAACGGTAATGCCCTTCGCGAATCCACGAGGATTTGAAACAAGTACCATATATTTCGGCACGCTGTCGAATATATCCTGAAGGCGTTATAACAGATGATGAGAGAGCCACGTTGAAAAAGAAATGACGGCCATAATTATGCTAAAAATGGTGACACCGATAATTATGGTCCTGCTGGATGTATGAATACGTCTGAAATTTAGCACGAAGCAATATTCATCATAGGCTTCAAACTGACTGCGTAGAGAAGAGAGAAAAAAGGATAGTCCACCGCACGCAGACCAAATTGTTACTTTTGCGGTCATGTGCTGTTGGTGCTTCGAACGTTTTAATTAAACACCAGTACGTGTTGTGCAAGATTTCCATTTTGAAGTTCTTGCTTGATATTTTTTTTTTGTCGCACCACCTCAGAGTGGGCGATATCTTTGCGCGCATTTCGGGAAGCACTGGAGACGATACTGTAAAGCATGATGTGCGCGTCCGTGAGTGATGGCAACAGTTGTGACAGCCCGCTTGCTGTTGTCGCGGTAAATAAGCACAGAACGGGAACGATCGCTCAAGAGCGCCGATTTTTAAGGCACAAGTACGCGCTCGGAGTGTGCACGGTACACATTCTATTCCGCGCATTCCTTCCTTATAGTTATTGGCATTTTGGTGACAAAAACCACCATAGTTTGCCGCACCATGAAACTTTATTGTAGGAAGCCGAAGTTATGCAAGAAGGAAACATCGAATTCAGTCGCCCAGGTGGTGAAAAATTCATCGCGCGCGCACATAGAGAACAAAAAATTACGAACAATATCAGCGTATTATTGCCACTGTCATGCACTGTGTACGTGCTCACTTCCCCGAGCCGCCTGAAACGAATTGGCAAGACGACTTGACAAGACGACTACTCCAAGAACGTTTCCGTCACCCTTGTTACGCATACGACACGTCACTGTCATTCAGCAGGAGTATCGCCTTCTGAGGACGCGGGCTGGTAGAGAGTTTAACCAGGTCCTGTCACTGCGAAGGCAGCCGTCAATGTATTTGTAAAGTAATTTCGTGCAACCGCTTGGGAGCAGACGACAGCCGAATCCTTCCGGAAGTTCGTAAATATTATCGAAATCATAAAGCATACTTTCGCTTACTTAAGCCTGTTTATTAAACTGCGTGAATAAATATGCGCAGTGACAGCAGAAAGAAGCTCACTGTTCCAAACACCCTCCTTGATTGACGTCAACTATTGGCCAATAGCAGCTGCCAATGGCAATCCACTATATTACTGATTAAAGCGTCCAGAGAAAGAGTGAGGCGCAGGCTTCTGCGGAAAAGAGAACGTTTGAGAGGAAAGTGACTTCGCGCTCCGTTTGCGAGCTCCAGGTGGCGCGTACGACTTCAAAACTTGGCTAAGATGTTCGCAGCAGCGTGTGCTACCCGCAGAATGTGCTTCTTCAATCCCGAGGTGTAGTTCAGGATAACTTGAAGAAAGATTACGTAACTATCTCATTAAATTAATATTTCCCCCATATTTATCAATGGAGAGCGTCCACAAAGGAGACAGGGTAAAAAGGAATCTGCTGTTGTAAAATGCACTACTGGTATCTCCACGAATTATATGTATTGTTATTATTTAAAGCTGCCTTGTATATTATGCATTTAAAATGTTATCTTTATGAAATTTTCGCTCCCCGTGTATCGATATCCTGGTGCATAAAATGTGATGAATAAATCAGTAGCCCTTTTTAGGTCATGTTTTATCTATGCACATAACGTGATGGACTCTTTGCAGCCGCATTGAACGGGACTGATAGGGTTAAGAAAGTAGCATGTCGATTTCTTCTGTTGACACTCCATTAAGCCAGATTGTTTGCAGCACGTGATCCAGTTTTTCCAGCCACATCTAGGCACCATTTACGGCTGAACGTAAAGACCTAACGCATCATTCTAAGTGATACCTAAAGAAAGAAAACAGAAATGTATTTGCTCCGTCCGGTGGGATATCGGAGGAGCTATAAGGTATTTCGCACAGATAGATATATTCTAACGATGCACATATGCCAGTGTGGTTATACTGGCGTACACACCCCAGCGATATCGTTCATTCAACACCTGCTGTCAGACGGAGTAGGATGAGGCCATTCACTAGGCTTACGAAATCAAAACAAACATACAATGCTCCTACAAATGTCACAATATCCGCTCACCGCGAGTTCATGGCAGGGTGATTTTCAGCTCAGAGAACATCTTCAATGACATCCACCGTGTACAATACCGCTGTTATCGGATCTCATAGTGTGCAGAGATATTGGCTTTTTGTTTAATTTCTATGACTCTTTATTCATGTCGATACGCATCACCTATTTTTTCACGGGCCGTGTTCTATTGAGAAAGTAGCCTTTCTTTCTCTCCTCGTCTGAACCTGATGAGTGCGAGTTATAGTGCACATAGCCGAGTTTCGGCTGATCTCGATGATGGCGATTGCTTCGCTAAGCCATTAGTGCAATTTATGCGTATAAAAGTCTTGAAGTTTCTTTACACAAATAATTTTGGAGATGACGCAACGCGTGAGTAATACTTCAGCGACTTGCCTAAAAACTATTAGTGCTTTCTTTAGCCCTGCTTCATGGTGCTGACGGCGTGCATATTTTTATTAATGTGTTTACAGGTATGAGTCGGAAAAAATTAGTGTGTTGATGTCATGGTGCATGACATCAGCATTACGTGAGCTGCCAAAACATTTCACCGAATACTGCTATTAATTGTGATTTTCACGCGCACACGCACGCACGCACGCACACACACACACACACACGGACGCACCCACCCACATCGCCGGCCAAGGGGTGCAGATCATATAATTTGTTTTAAATGCAAATGAAAAGAGAACAGCGTCTTCTTTATACTCGGGCGCTTCTACAAACGTGATATTTCGTTTCCCAGTCTCGAATTCTATCATAGTACTGGAATGTGCCGTAAATTTTTTATTACCATCCCATGCATGAGAGCACCTCCCTTATTCGAAACAGATTGAAGTTCACCGTGGCACGCAGAAGAACCGCGATTATCGAGCGTCTGCCAAAGACTCAACAAAGGAAATATATACGCGACCACTAAATTAAACGATAATTGGGCAAATGATAAGCAAAGCAAAGAAATAAATTGGATTTCGCTAGTGTCGCAGAACCTCACATGCAACTTCTTCAGCTCCATTCGCATGCGTCAGAATCCGCAATTGAAGCGAAGACAGTCTCACGCTGACAACGCGCGGGCTTTGCCGCACAGTGCATATTTCACGACTTGAGAATGCAACTAGCATCCGCAATCACGTTTTCGATATCGCCTTGTGATGACGCTGGCGGCAGGACTGTAACGAAACAAGTTTGCGCTGGAAGAAGGGGGGTCACGGAATTTTCTTCGCTGGCTTCATGTCCTCATTTCTCAGCGGAACCTAATAAAACCGAAGAAAGTATCGAGTGAACTATAGCCAATCTTTTTCTATCAGCTTCGTTCCCCTGTTTTCCCATTTATATTCCTAGTTTCTCTCGGCAACACCAAATCCTCTGACACTATTTATCAGACCAATGTCATTATCGCACGTTAGGCGTGGGTGTTCTCCCCACGTTACCTTCGGTTGCTTTTTTATATGCCATTTCGATCATGCAATTTACTGCACCTGCGCAAGCTATGCTTCCTCTTTGCGATGGGGTGGCTCAAAACGTAGTACCCGGATTATGAGTAACCGGTGATAGAGATTCAGTTCGAATAGCATAAGAATAGTACACCGTATGATATTTACGTACAGATGTCCCTTAATACTTCACGTTTCACCTTTTCTAAGGGCCCCATAATTTCAAAAGGAAACTAAGAGTTTCTAAACTCGCTATAGCCTGCAGATATGTAGGATCTCCCTGCTGGCGCCCCAGTTTTGTGACGCAAAGCGTGCTCAAATTCACAAACAAATTTTACTATGAAGTTCACGGAAAAGCCACGTGCGTAAACATGACGCATGATGTTTTTTTTTTCTATACTGAAAACATCACGAGCATAAACCCATACTCGTCCACTGAACTAAACACTTCCGTTTTCCTGACGAGCAGTAATACAGAAAACACACGACAGGAAGTGTTCTTAGGTCGCAAGCTGGTTGCTGAAGTGGTTCACAGCTGCAATTAAACGCCTATCTTAACTTTATGAAGTCTCTTGCCTTTGATCGCAACAGGCTAACTTCACAATAGATGTAAAGAAAGAGTCACGAACGAAGGACACATATCACAATAACCGTATTTGTTATTTACACGGCAAAAGAAAACACAAAATAAGTGTTAAAGAGCATGCTCATGAAACATAACACGAGACTTCACGGCATTTCACTTAGATAGTTAAAAAGATCCAAAAGACAAGAAAACCAACTAACAGGTAAGATACGGGGATGTCCAGCGGGGGACGCATGCCTAAAGCAGATCGACTGTATTCCCTTGAGATTGCAAGGCTGGAGGAGAAGTTAAAGGGCAAGAGACAGCGGTGGACATTCGCTCCGGCACATTCCAACAAAAAACTATGAAGATGCGTTCATGGTTGCTATACAAGAATGCGCTTAGCATGCTTTGGCAGACTTTGTTGCACATTTTGCAATCGTCAGTGCTCTCCTCACCAACGACCCTTACCCGCTCGCCAACCGGTGCATTGGGCGCCACTTCCTCAAGGGTGAGCTGGGAACCCCATGCAGCGTCTGCGACTGCCTCTGCACGCTCGAACAGACGTGCAATGTCTCAGACGACAGTGTCTGCATTCTCGGCCAACGGCGAAGCGTCCCAGTCACAGCGTCTAGCGATGGCAGAGCATATTGTGCCACAGCAGGACTCTGATGCGAGTTAGTTGGTTCATTATCTTGAAGCAAACTTTTGCCACCGCGAAGAAAAATAGACGAAGAACGAAGACGTCATTAGCAAGTTCACTGTTCCTTCCGAGGAGCTATATAAACAAGGTTAACTTTCGAAATGCCACGAGCAACAAAAATTCAATTCTTTAGACTTGCAACTTGATTTGACGACCCAGCCTATATGTTACATGTATAACATGATAACGAAGAATATACTTCTTCCTTTTGAATGTGTCAACTACAAATTTTTTAAAATGAGGGTAGCTGCAACGTGTCCTGACACTGCGCTCGTTAGTTCGTGTAACCATAAAAATGGACTTTAGCTATAGAAACCAGACCGTTCTTCTAAATAAGGCTGGTTACCCTTCAGCCTTTATGACTAAAGTTTGTGAAAGACTCCTGCAAAAAGTTTAAAGATAGAAAAAATTGTCGCAAACTGAGTTGGGACGTAAAAGAACGCACCGTATTTCCCCCAATGTAAAGAAGGTTGCGGGTAGATGTAACGTAAATGTGCTCTTTTTAGCCCCGTGCAAGCTGGAACGCTATGCCCTTTGTTGCCAAAGAAATGAGTATGTGTGAGTTGCTCTAAGATGCATCTTTAACGTTTCACCAATTGCATACGTGACTTGGTTTACGAGATTCCACGGAGTTGCGGACTTTCTTATATTGTGCAGACATGCCGATGTTTCAACTATAGAGCCCGCGAACACCATCTTGGACTGAGTAGCAAAATAGACCGTCATATGGGGGACCATTGTAAAAGATGCGGGTGTTAGTCCCTACTGGAAAAAAACAGTTTCTGAAGTAAGCCACAGATAAAACAGAGAGGGAGAGAGATAATATAGATGCTTACTACATAACTCAAGCAAAGCAAAAGTGCATCAGTCCGCCATCACTGTCACTGCTTGATAAAGACAAAATTTTTAGGTTTAATATACACTTTGTAACGTCGCAATGTTGCAGAGATTATATGACTAGAAGTTTCTTACATGTTTGTTAGTTATGGTATAACTACTGCTTGGACGCTCAAAATAAGCAGCTCGAAGTCAGCGCTCATCTGTGTCTCTTTCTGTTCCTCTTCCTTCGTTTCGTTTTCTTCACGTTTGTAAAAAGTTTGCTTCAAGATCTGGTGCCAGCAGAAGTATCAGCTCTGAGCACATTATTCCATTATATCCCTGTCATATTTCCGTAATTTCTCCTGCTTTTCCACACGGCTCATCGATGTTAAGGTTTGAGCCCGCGATAGCCTGATAGGGTAGGGTCGGCTTGCTTTGCTTTCCCTTACAGTGTCTCTTTCTCTCTCACGAGGAAGGAATGCAAGAACGCTTATCTCACCATTGTACCGTAATGCAGGACCTCCGGTACCACCTGTACAGACGCACGGTAAGTTTAACTGTGCGGTGTTTACAGATGTGCGAGACTGCATTGTCTTTGGGATCAGTGGTCCACGAAAACGGTTACACACGTACGAATCGTGGTTTGTTGGCAAATAAAACTAAACTCGTTGAGATATTTGGCAAATGCGTGGCAACAACACTTCATGATGTCATAATAGGCAACGCTTACCGAACATAAAGCACAGTTTTTGCGAAAATTTCAGCGCAGCATATGCGCACGGGGACCAAGAATGGCTAGAATATACTGTAGACACAACATTGGATCATAAGTGATTTTATTAAGGCGTAAGACTTTAGTGGCTCATGAGTGTCGGGCGCAGTCCATGGTGGACGCAGGAAAGCGGTGATCACCGGCGAGGGGAGCAAGGAGAGGAGGCGCCATGCCAGTAGAGCTGTGCGAGTGGGCGCGTCAGAGAGCGCGGACATGCGCGTGTGGGTGCGCGCATATCGGCGACAAATCTTGTAGCCATTTGGCTGTGATTGCATCCAATGCTTGCGGCCACGGCGGCGTCCGCTCGCATGACAGTTCAGACAACAGGAACAGAGGCAGTCATAGATAGCCTTTCACCTATCGCAGTTTGCCTCAGAAAAGTGCCCATAGATTTTTTCCTCACATTGTCAGTATTGAGGGCTTAATCCGATCGCTCGTGATCCGTTGCCAAGATTGGAGTCCGGCATGAATTCGAAGGTAGCTGGCCCATGCCGTCGTCCAACTTATCCACGCTGAGGACGTTGATGAAGGGAAGGACTGCTTCTCATCGAGAACGAGGAACAAGGGTTTATTTACAGTATTTACGTGCAGTTCATCAGTCTAGCATGACTGCGAGAGAAAGTACGTCAGTCTAACACGACTGCTTGAGAGAGTGCCTCAGTCTAACATGACTGCGTAAGAAAGTGTCTCGAGCATCCACACAACATCCGTTTATAGAACACTCGGTCCTCCCCCGATTCCAAGGTGCCGGAAACGTACGTCCAGTCATCGTAAATACGCCGCCTCTCCGTGGGACGGTTTACACATACACACGCACACACACACACAGGTGCATGGCCCGGAGCCGACGTCAGAGGGGCTTCGTAGAACTCGGAGCCGACCCGCGCAGTGCGCCCGGGTAGCGTGTGCCTTGCGTCTTGGTCGGCGCGTGGGAAGGGGTGTCCGACGATGTTCCCGCGGCAGCTCCCCCACTCATAGCAGATCAGGTCCGCGTTGGGGAGTTCGGTGACAATAGTTGGCCCGCCGAACTCATTTAGTCACAACGGCGACGAGGCTAGAGCGTAACGGTGGCGGTTTCAGCACAAAGCCTGCTTCGTCAAACGCATCCTAGCTGAAGCGACGGAGACTGGAGGACGCGTGTATTGTTCCCGACACAAAGTGGACTTAGTCACGCCGTTGCTAGAGGTTGGCGGCGGCGCTCCAGGAAAGTTGCGGCCACTGTCGCAACTGGCCGGCAAAACTTGCACTGCAGCTGGCCGTTCTTAACAACATGCACGCTGCTTCCTCCGCTGCTTCTAAGATGACCCGATCAGTTTGATAGTAACTTTTTTTGTCAATTTGGCCTGTCTTCGAATTAAGGTTTGCGTCCGTAAGAACACACGTGAGGGACAAAGTAACCATAAACGTTGGCCTTGTTGGAGTCAGGAAGTGACATCGTTCTCTTGTGTGCTTCATCCCGCTGGATTTTTTGGGGCGTTTTCCTGTCTGCCTCGTCCAGGAGGGCGTCTTCCGTTAGAAAGTTGAAAGACTTTCCCCCAAGGCTACCTGCAGTCAGCCATCCGCCATCTACATCAGCCCAGATGAAAGACATCGTCAATGGAATCGTGGGACTCCCTCAGTTTACGGATAGCTCCACAGAAGAGGCAATAGAACCGGAGGGTGGATTCGCTGTCTTCAAAGGTCGTCGTTTGAAAAAGAAACTACGCCAGCCATGAGCACGGTGTGAGTTGAAGAGGACTAATGGCGCCCAGTCCTTTACGATAGGATACATGGGTACATCAACAGGTGACAACCTGAACAATCTTAATAGACAATTCTTAACAGAATTCCTCGACCGCATAGCACCAGGCCAGATAAATGAAGTCTGCATCGACACTAGCAAGAACGTACTTACGGTTGATGCGACATATGTAACCGTACCAGAGAATTTGAAGGAACTTCAGACACTTGGCAGCATTCCGGTGCGTCCTTTCAAAGTGTATGGGAAAGATGCCCCAATTTGCGTGATCTCTGACATGGACTCTCAAACCACGGACGACGAGAATCTCACCAAACATGTGTCGTCACCAGCACGGTTATTGAATGGCCGTCGCCTCGGACAGTCACGTTGCATTAAGACAGTCTTTGACTCAGCTTCTTTACCTGTGCTTGTCGAAGTGTGTTATGCAAGGCATCCTGTGTGGCCATACGTGACAAAACCTCTACAGTGTTACATACGCAAGCAGATAGGCCACGTGAGTGCCGTCTGAAAGAACATCATGACATGTCAATAATGTGGTGGGAGTCCCCAAATGGAAGACTGTCATGCGGATGCACCAAAGTGTCCCAACTGACACGACCTCAAAGTTTCGCCCAAAAATCGTACATAAAACACGGTTACTCAGGAAGATGGCAAGAAATAATTCTTCCCGAAGAGAGACCGCTGGATTATAGCGCCGAAGGCGACACCACTTACGGAAAAAGCACGAGTGTGCCAGCAGTACAACCAGACCAAGTCAACCGGAGCCTCAACAAGCCTCCGCATCTTCTCCGCACAACTTTTAACAAAATCAGGAAAGGTATGGAAAGACCGAGCGATCGCTGCCAGTATATCGAGACCGGCTAGAACGCCCGCAGTGACTGGCCATGCGCAAGATGCTACTGAAATTGCCTGGCCTTCCCTGCCGTCGATAGCTTCTCACTAGGATCATGCGGACGACGGTACGATGCAGCCTGCAGACAAGCTTGATGGAACCAAGATCCAGAGCATGCTTCGGCAACTGGTTAATACGATGCGTGATGTGCTTTCTAGTCTACGCATGCCCTCAGCATTGGCTGCGTTACAGATTATGGGTACCTTAGAGTAGCATCTCAATGTCGCGCTAACAGCAAGAACTTGTACTTCTGAAGAGGAAATGCGTTGATCTGTTGTTATGCAGTCGAACGCGTGTAGTCTACGCGGACGCCTTTCAAATTCTTGACAACGCATGCTCAAGTATCGGTTTCCTTTTGTTGTAGTTTGCGAGCCCACTGTTACTTCCGACCATCAGAATATTTACAACTCTGGTCCTGGAAAGACATTTCCAGAAGCAAAGTTCTGTTGTGCATACGCCGTGACATGGTGTACGCCCGACATATGGTCGCGGAACACGCTTCGAATCAATACGTATGTGTAACGGTAAGACATAAGAAGCGTGTATTTTCGATCACTGGAGGCTATACACTGCCGGAAGAGAGATTTGATCTCCTACACCCGAGTTCTCACGTCCAAATGTGCGATGGACCACATATAATTATCGAATACCTTAACGCCCACCACCCGTAATAGGGCAGTTTAATAGGAATAGACGGGGTAAAGAATTGGGAAACTTCATACATAACGAACGTTTGGCAACCATTTATGACGGTTCCCCTACTTTTCCCTGAAACGCGACATACAGCAGCTCCTTAGACCATGGATTCATGACCAGAAGCCTTCTACCCTTAACAAACTGGTGCACAGATCTGGGGACGCATGGTAGCGACCACATACCTATACATATGTACAACTGCAATGGCTCCTTGAAGGTCCTACACCACGTATTGGCTGTACTAACTGACGAGATTATCAGAGATTGGTGGACAACGCTTACTCAGACGAATCTTCGCTGCCTGATTTCGAACGTATTATTACCACAGCTCTTCATCGCACGACCAAGTCCATAAGCATATTGGTACCTAGAAGCTCCATCGATATATAATATGAAAAACTACGAGCTATGCGTCACCGCGTCGAGAGAAAATACCGAAGAACGAACTCTTCCTCAGACAGTACTATCTGCTTCGGAGCTCAACGACATGTCCGTCGGCACCTTGACAAAGTGGGCACCAAGCGCTGGAGAGGATTAGGACTTCCCTGATCTTCGCCAATCACTTTGTAACATATGGCAGGTAATGCGCAGCTTACAATTTCCCTGATTGTAGATTTCTGAAAGATTGTAGCATTTCAAAATTGGCAAGATGACTGTTACAGCTGCCCACGTATTTGCGATGTTTCATGTTTTTACCTGTGGGTCATACGTAAACTATACGGCGTTCCCATTCGACCCCCATCTGGACTCTCTCGACTCGAAACAGCATACTTTGCCGACTGTGGCTTGGTGTCGCCTCCACAAGATCTTTCGCCTTCCGAGTCGGTATGGACGACCGTGCGGCTTGCAGTCACTGCGACGGCGAGGAGACCACCGAACACGTGCTCTGCCACTGTCCTCAATACAGCGCGCACCGGCTGTCACTAGCGACTGCGTTGGCACGCCTTGACGACAGGCCAGTTTCAGTACAGTCAGTTTTGGAATGCCGACATGAACTGTCGTCGCAGCGAAAGCCCGTCAAGGCTTTGTTGACCTTTTTACGTGACAGTGGCCTATTAGAAAGACTATAATGACCCCATTCCGTCCTTTTTCATATTTTTTTCTCACGATTTTATTTTTGTCACGCTCTTCTCTCCGTCTTTACTTCCCCTCTCCCTTCCCCTAGTGCAGGGTAGCAAACCGGATGTTTTAACTCTGGTTAACCTCCCTGCCTTTCTCTCATTTACATCTCTCTCTCTCTATACGGCGTACCAGCATGTACGCAAATTTCCACACCACCGCGAACAAACTATTTCCTGTACGTATAACACCTAAGACCGAGTGAAAGATAATTATTAGGGGCTGCTGTCGACACCTTAGTTTATGGCTACAAGCCGCCTTGCACGCCTGTGTACTAACTTCGTGAGTTAAGCGTGGACGCGTTCCCATGGGTAATTAAGCTGCACGACTGTGCTTCACCCTATTGGGGAGACCTCGCGACGTGGTGGCTAGGACTCCGGCGCTGATGCCGCAAGAAGCGGCTTCCATGTGGGGCAGAGGAGTATGAAAGCGCCTTTCGAGTCTGGTGTTGTAAAAAGGCTACCGATTTTATAGGATTACATTTATTTCATGTGCTGATATGTCACATTAAAGTTGCAAGGAGTCTCCTTTGTGTAAACTTGCACTGAAGATTGGAGCACGTTGTATTCCTGATATGCAGCGTGTAGAAGAGTGACAAAATGTTGACCCTATGGCATATTAGAATATGGTACTCTATCATTAAGAAGCTTCGTTTGGCTCTGCTGCAGTCTTCGTGCTGCAAGCACGCTTCTACCGACAGACAAATTGAAGCTTTTCTTCTTAGCAAGAGACCTACCCCTATGCGTACGTTTCCTGTCTGAGTTGGCTTCGGCAGACGAAGAAAGTGGAATTTTGCCGATAAGAGAAGGCGAAAGGAAAATACTGCTTTGAGTATATAATTTTCTATGTGTAAAATTTATTGATATTAATTATAGTCACCGGCGGTGTGCATTAAGCCGCACGTTGTTATAATAAGATAATCACTTTTAAAAGTGCGCCGGGACCAGTGTCAGTGATCCGTATAAGAACAATGTGATGTGCCGTATATGGATATTGTTGATATTCAGCAAGGTAACTCACACCCGAGAACAATATATAGGACAGAACAGTAGGAGTTCAGAACTCGCGAGCCCGCGTTTTCTGATAGCTTCCACAATCCCTTTTCGGGATATATTGTGTCGGATGGTGGTAAGAGTTCGAACTGCCAAAAAAAAGTTAGAGAGAGATGCAGGTCTAATACCATTTTATGCACTGTCTTTATTCTGGGTCAGATGTAGACTGTGCGCAAATTTGACATTAGAGCGTTCTCTCTCTCTCTCTCTCTCTCTCTCTCTCTCTCTATATATATATATATATATATATATATATATATATATATATATACATATATTTCAAGGAGAAGTTCTGTAGGTCCGGTGCATAGGTAGTTGAATAAACGAAGGAGCACTCTTACGAAAATTGCATTTTTAATGTTTTAACGTTTCGGCTGGGGCACGGCCTTCGTCAGAATAAACATAGATACAAGTTTGCACCCGCTTTTATGGCCGTGCGCAAGTGGGCATAATCAGCAGTGCGTGCACGTGTGCACTTGCAAATAATAACAGAAAAATACAGCAGTAAGTATAACTTAAGCACGATAAATGGTATGTATGAAATATCATTATGGTATCATGATGATGGTACATGAAGTTACAGAATGATATCAATTGCGGCATGGCAGAACTAGGAACTAATTGATTTGGCATGGTTTGTCATTTCTGTAAAAGAATATACACATCAAGATATTGCAGAAAGGCACGACATTTTTCCGACGCTCTCGTTGATACCCGATGACACAGTGTTAAATTTATGAATGAAAAAGGATTCTCGTACTTCTCTATCGTGGTGCGATTTGAAACCTGATTGTATTACTGTTGCTTTGATGTTGTCAAACGTATGACCTGGCAGTCGAATATGTTTAGACAATGGAAGGTGCGGCCAGCTGTTAGCGTGTGCTTTGTGGTTGTTAAATGTGATAGGTAAAGATGTTACGGTCTGACCGATATAATGCATGTGACACACTGAACATTCAAGCAGATAGTTATCTGTTATTATTTGCAAGTGTACACGTGCATGCCCTGCTGATTATGCCCACGTGCGCATGCCCATAAAAGCGGGTGCGCACTTGTATCTATGTTTATTCTGACGAAGGCCGTGCCACGGCCGACATGTTAAAACATTACAAATGCAATTTCGTAAGTGTGCTCCTTCGTTTATTCAACTACACACATATATATATATATATATATATATATATATGTGTGTGTGTGTGTGTGTGTGTGTGTGTAGTTGCTCTTTCTCTCTCTGTATGTGTATAGAGCAACTGATGGTGGTCTGTTCAAGACTACTTTCCGCTGCACTTCGCTCCTCGAAGAGGCAGGACTTCTGTCGAGTGAGCTCCTGAAAAACGCTTTGCAATGTGGTGAACGTGATTTAAATCATAGATCCAGGACCTGAAATATACGGCACGTAACGGTTTCTCTAGCAAATACCGCTAAATTGCCAATGAATATATTATAAAACTTATCGATTACCCTTTTATTTCGAAGCGGCTCGGAACATGCGTCATAGAAAGAAACGCGACTGCAATGCCGCACATGCAGAAACACCTCGTGAGCAATATTTCTTTCGGCATCACGCGCTTGCAGAATAGCCAGACAAATTCGAAACTCTAAGAAATAAAGAAATAAAGAAGTAAAGAAAGAAATGAAGGCATCAAATCACGAATGTTGGGGCGCAGCAGCGAGGGCATTCTCGGGTGCTTGCGAGGCGTTTACCGCTGCTCCCAGCTAACGTACTGCGATAAGGGAACAAAGACACGCGCCACAAAGGACGCGCATCTCGCTCTGTCAGTACGAGGTAATTTTCTCATGGACTGAATAAGCTGAACGTGCTCGCCATTCCTTCCACAAATCCTGCTGCCGTCACTTCCACCGGAAGGGCTCTAGTTGAGTCAGCACCCTGACGACTGTTGGCAACATCGATACCGTCCAGTGCTCGGCAGAGAAAGAAGCTGAGCCTCCCCACGGAGTACGTTTTCTTTCTTGTTTTATTGCACAGACGGCTTACTCTTTACTTTCGTGCTCTGATGTTAGACACAGAAGTCTCGAACAGAAATAGATGCCTGTACACTCAGCCCGTTAGGTGCCCTAAGGCGACCGCAAACAGTTAGGTAGGTTCCCTAAGTTAATATGACCGGACAATCGTCCACTCTTCTCTACATTTACGCTCATCTCCAGGTTCGAGTGCGAAAACGAGATTTGGCCGCAAACGAAGTGAGCCTACCATCATCTGCAAACCTCAGCACTTCCCTTTCCCAGCTTCAAGCGTTTCGAGACGCCGCCATATTTCTTTTGTGTCCGATGAAACTGGCAACATTTCACGTGCTTTTGTCTTCGTTCTCCTGAAGAAGTGAGAAGAGAGCATCTTCTTCTCCGGGTCTCTTCCTTTACTTTCTTGCGAATGCATAAAGGATGACACACTAGGGTGCGCCGCTACGACGGACTAACCTGGTATTCTCAAGCGACGCAAGCTGGAACCACCAAACGAAATAGTTAACTGCCAGTAAAATGCGGACAAAAACCGCGCACAGCCCATCGAGGTAACGAAAGAGCACGGGCTAGCTGTCATGACTGGCATGGTTCCAAGCTGCAATGCGATCACCGAGAATGCCCGTGCTGCATGTTCCAGCCCTTCAGACTCTTCTACGCCAGGCGTGTCTGCGAATGCGGGGGCGACATAGCGACGCCAAAGTTTGGCGCGACATCAGTCACAGAACGACGTTCCTACAGGGATGAACTCGGGGTGCCTGCATTAGCAATTCAGATAAGTTTCGGAGTCCCCAAGTTACCTGAACACGCACGGTTAGCCTGAAGTGACTTCCGACTGGATGAAAGCCTCCTCTCTCAAACTTTAGCAAAATGCCTTTCGCGTTGTGCTTTTTTGTGACCATGTGAGTCTAGTAGCACGTCTTTTTGTTTGTAGTTTTCGCTCTATTTGTATGCTGTTCCATATTACCATATCTGTATTTTTTTATTTGGGAGGTTTTGCCGCAAGGCATAAACAACCAATAAAAGGTAAATAATATCAACACTGCCTCGTGCAAGAAGGGTAGTAGTGTTCTTGCTGTTCATCACCCAGCCATCAATGCATATTCTGTTTCTTTCCTCCTCGTGACACAGCGATGTGAACAGAATATATTATAAATAATTTCCTGACTTTGTTCCTATTAACAAAAATTGAGGAAGTGACTAACACTTACACCTTTATGAAAAATTGTTAAGACACATTTTGTTCCTTCATTGTTTTTATTTTCTTCCTCAAACCTTTTTTAAAATTCTTGCACCTAGTTGTAGTCAGCCACCAGCCCAACCTCGACAAATATAATTGCGAGACCTATCTGGCTTGGATGTACTTTCGTAATGCATGTAATTAAAACCAGTGAATCCGCTACTTCTTTCTTTATTTTCAGTAACAGAGAGACTTTGCACATTACAGAAACATTCAAATTTTTATGCGGCATATTAGGGTAGCTAAATCAAAGGCAATCAATCATCTTCGAGCAATATAGAATATAAATTTATTGACAGGAAGGACAGAGAGGTGGACTTGAGCTAGTGTGCTCTAGACTGCTACTCGGCACAGGGGAAGAGGGAAGGGACCACTAGTGAGGTTTCAGATATCCGGAAATATGAAAAAATACCATTTTTTTTCCATTGGCTTGAAACAGCTCACCCTGTCCCATATTTTTACATTATATGTTGGGACTGTACAAGTATATACCGACGGTTCGGTCACACCATCTGCCACAATGGCACCATTTGTCACCCCACAACTTGGAATTACTCGGCGATTTCTATAAGACCCCAAATAGGCATCAGCAGCTGCGGAACTTGCGGGAATACGGAAGGCTGTCTGTTTTATGAGAACGCAGACACCTTATAAATGGACGGTGTTCTACGGTGCCAAATAAGCGCTACAGGCGCTAAAATGCTATTTAACGAGAGGACCATATTACCCGCTTGTGCTGAAAATCGCTTAACTTCATCACAGTGCCGAGTTAGGTGGCCACGTGATCACTTTTCAATGCGTGCCTAGTCATTGTGGTGTGATTGGCAATGAATTCGCTGACAGTGAGGCAAGATCAGCCTTCGCTTCCTCTGATGAAGTACCGATTGCCTACTCACCACCTGACATCAACTCTATGGTCAAGGCACTTATGCAGGACCTTACAAAGGCCTACAGAGCTCACGGTGACAACATTCACAGAAGCCTATATATGATCGACGCAGACGGTAAATTCTGTTTGCCCCCGAAGGTTACGCGGAGCAAAACGTCATTGCTACACAGGATTCGGCTGGGCGTTGCTTTCACCCGTCGCTACGCGCACCTCATCGGCCAGTCGGACAGCTCTCATTGTGAACACTGCCAGACACCAGAAACGCTGGAACACATACTGTGCAATTGCCCAGCATATATGCTGGAGCGACGGACGTTTGAAAGTTCCCTAGCCAGCGTTGGCAAGCAACCACTGTCGGCGGACGCTATCCCTGGCTCATGACACTGCAACTTCAATGCGGGCAACTAAGGCGCTGTTGAAGTTTCTGCAGCACACCAAGCTAGACGAGGGGCCCTAGCAGGGCAACTGTCTCATATACACAAGCACTCGCCACTTCTCTTATCATCATCACCCATCCTATAGTACTTTCGCTCTCCTCGTGCAATAACTTTAGCAGTGGCCATACAGTTGACTTCTCTCACATATTTCTCAATTCTTGTGGGGATTTGGTGGAAGCACGTTTGCTGCCAGGTGATTTGTTTCTGTCAGACATTGTTCCAAAATATTCTGCTCAGGGTTCACGGTGTGGGATCGGGCTATTTGGGCTAATCCCTTATATATGGACCTTCTGTGTTGAAAGACAGGGCTTGTGTGCGTTCATTCCTTCTTTCAGCACTCGATCCGCTGGTGCGCTCTATTTATAATAGCAGAGATCCTATTTAACTGTGTCGCTCATTGTTGGTACACAACAAGCAGCTATATATCTTGAAATGGTCGTTGTCTTGGGCAGGGGGGGGGGGGGATGAGAGCCAGTAGAACGAAATAAAAATCAATTTGACTCGTTTACGTCCCTTGACTCCACGCTAAATAAAATGCCCGTCCCATTCGTGTCGCTTTTCTTTTTGTACATTCTGCTCTAATATGGTAATATCTTGTTGGAATTTGCCGGACTTTAGACTATTGACCGTATTCTAACATGAGGCATGCAATCACTGCCTTTGTCGCCAACGTAATACTGAGTAATAAAATTCCGGGTTGAGGAAGTCAAAACATATACCTCAATGGCATTCCTATACCGAACCGATATATGCGCTTGCCGTGCGATGTTGGTTGCATGTTGTGATTTCGTTTTTTGTGCCTCTGTTTCCCCGGCATTCACACGTGTGTATATTTTCTGTATCCTCACCCCTGCTTGGACTCATACGAGTCTGTAGCATTCTTAAATAAATAAATAAATAAATAAATAAATAAATAAATAAATAAATAAATAAATAAATAAATGCAAGTGACCTGTTGAAAAATTAGGAAGAAGTTTAGATTGGTGTTTACTACCACGCAATACGTGAAGGTTGCTGAAGCACAGATGTAAAATACTTTTCAGCAGCAGGTGAACAACATGCTTTGAAGAAGGCCGATTTACAAGCGTCTTTTGGCCGCTTGCTTCCAATATAAAATTAGAAAGCTTCCGTTCGCAAGTAAGTGTCTACGTACTGCACTAATAAAGTGAAGCTCATCGGGAAGGTTCTCAACAGTGATATTGCATAGCCGTGAAACCACACCTGAGCGCTGAGGGAGAAATAGTTGGGAGAAACTGAATACTACACGTAGTATCGAGTGTGGTATGTGTCGCGTTCACAAAATGCAGTGAGCGCTAGAAAATGTTGTCTAGCCCGGCGTGCTCTTTTTGTTATAATCATACTCATACTTCATTAGCACTGCATTAGAGTGATATTCATCGTTAGAAACCACATACGTATCTTTGATCTCACTCATCTACCAGGGTGTGATTTCACCAGCTATAGGCCTTTTACCCAGCAGTGCCCAGTGCGCCGAGCAGTCGGCGCACTGGGCACTGCACACGGACTCGTCACCATTGAACGCTTTGTGAACCGGCAGCAAGCAGGTATCAGCCGCCGCCGATCTGTGCAGGAACGTTCCACCAAGAAGTTGGGGGTTACTTAGCACTGCTTATTTAAAATGTAGAAGAGCAGATTGAAGACGTGAAGATGAAGAGTGAAGACGCAAAAACTGCAAAGACTGCGACAGAGACCGGAAAATTTGGAACGAGACTGCGGTAGAGCTTCGTCCGCTTCAGCTTCACAAAGGGTGCCCGTGTTTATGACCGTTCCTCATGTCCAGCTGCCCGCAATGCATGTACGCGCAACAGGCTCAAACGCCAGCGCTGAATGGTCATTTACTGGCAATGCCTGCCAGGCTAGCGCCGCCTGCAGCATCAACGGAGCATTACCGTGTTACCGCCACCGCTGGCACATAACATCGCGGAATGTTGAAACTCGATGAGGATGCAAGGAAGCGCTATATGTTCTCTACACGTAAGAGGAGGGGGGGGTGGGGGGTATCATACCCATGCAACTTGACTTTCCATGGCTACGAAGGCAAACCAGAGTTATAAACGACCACCGCAAAATTTCGTCAGCGGCGGAAATCAACCAGCAGGCCGGCGATCGCTCCGCCACTTGAAACGTTTTTTTTTGGTCCACGCTTAGGCGAATATATTTTTAATCTGCACTGAAAGTGATCAGCAAACTATGCCTAAGTTATCCAACCAGCGTTGGAGACAAGAGCGATGCGGTTCGAACCAACCACCGTGCTCGGAGTACGTTGCAAACTGACAATTTTCGCACGAGCACACGCGTTCGATTGCCGAACGAAGATGTTGTACGAGCAGTTGACGACAACAACAGGGTAACGGCCCTAACGGCCTCACAAATATCACGCTTTAACGAATGGAATACAAAAGGTAGAAGCAAGGGTCGCGCTGCTGCCTCCGTCGCCTTGAGCTCTGGTAAGTTCGCACACTGAAAGTATTGGAGTGCAGTCAGAACGAAGAAGCGAGCGGTATGCTTCCAAGGCATCTGCAGCTTTGGCCGAAGTTCCTCTCGTCTACAGGCTCACTGTTCACCGTGGTGGCCAAAATAGCAGCAGCATGAGTCGTTCATGCGACCGTCGTGTTCATTGTAAACAAGCGGGCTAGCGACGACAAGCAGTCGGTCGATGTCGGGCACTTTCACGTGACCACATATGGCGCCGTCCACGATTACGGTGCTGTACACGGTCTATGCACGCATACAGCGAAGAAAGCTGGCTTCCGTTTATGCAGGACGTGGCTTGTCGTTTAATGTGCGCAATTACCGTGATCAAACTCTTAAATACCGATTGCTTGCAGCGCTATCTGTGTAGTCATGAACCATTGCCAAGAGTGTCTTCTTGATCGGTTTGTTTTGACTACAGTCATTCATGCTACTCACTGATATGCAATTGCCCGGAGAAGCGATACATTTCAATGAAACGTTGGGAAGCCTGCACCGTTCAGAAGTAGGTCTGTATAAGCGCGCTGCTTAGTCGTTTAAGCACGTGGACGGAATTCTTATGACAAGAGGGGCAGTATCGGATCAAACGCATGGTCATTTGGCCTAAATTATAAAGTAGGGTCGGTGTTTCCCCTCGCTTAACGAGAATGCAGGATAATGAAAACGCAGTGAAAAAATATTTGATGCCTTGCGGACGACGGCAAAGCAGGACGCCATCAATCGGCTGCCCCACTGCGAAAGGCAAGAAATGACGATCAGCGATCGCTTAAGTTCGATGCGTTAACGATGCCGCTCTAACGGGCAAGAAATATATGGTCGAATTCTAGCACGTATTTTGGTTGCCCCATTTACCGATATGTTGCCAGGTCATCTCAGTTTCTCATCGCCAAACATTTTGTTGTTGCGATGCCTATCCATGCGAGAAGACAGTGGACCAACGACGACGCTGTTTTGTTGCCATATTTTTAGCACAAGCGGCTCGCGTATGCTTGTCTGATGCTATATGTTGATACACATTAGCATGTAGCTAAGTATGTTCAAGGTTTTCAGCAAAATTTTCATATGAGGTGGCAAAATGTGTCCGAAAAAACTCATCAAGCTTGGTTGTGCGGAACTTCTCCGGCATTTATTTTAAAAAATCTTATTTCATTGAAACTTTAAAAAGCGGTTTTAATGACTTGCATATTTTACAAATTCGAAGGCCTACTTTAAATTTAAGGCATTGGACCCCGTCAAACTTTATTATTCTACACCACTAGTACTATTGTCCCAAGGAAAGTCAAATTCATGTCACTCACAGTATGATTCTTGCAAAATTTCCAAACGTTGGTTTTTGCAACAACTGTTTCTGACTGACCCGAAAATCAGTTCTTTTTTTTTTAACATTTTAGCTAAGGCGCAGAAGCTGAAACATATTTCTCACTAATTTTCAAAAGGTGTCTCATAAGCTGACAAGAAAACATACAACTGCACCCCGTAATTATTTCGTTATGAAATACCACCAACGCCGAAATTGCAAGAATGGCGGAAATTTGAATATTTTAGACATGTTTTTCAAAAAAAATAATTATCACCGTTTTGCAAAAACATGCTGCATTATTTTACTTAAACTGAGAAAGTCGAGGCTATTTTACCACCCTTCTGTGGTCATCCCAACGAGGTGTCTCGCTTTATAATGAAACAAACATCGCACTCTTACTGAATTCTGAACTTGAAATTTTTTCGTTGTAAAGAGGAGCAACTCAGATTGACTTATTTTTGCCTTTTTTGCCATAAAATGAGTTGAGCTTCTGTTTTCTGGGCTCCTGCATTCTTAGTCCTGCTACGGTGCGTTGAGGTAGCGAGCTCGCGGGAGAGCGTACAGCATCTTTTGAAAGACTAGTCGGGGGAGCCTATTCCTGGCATTTATCTCTAACTACATCTGCTGTCTGAGGTGCTCCCCTTGTACAGCAACGATGTACCAGCCCAGCAGGTAAGCGCCATGGCACTACTGCAATGCGTAGTCAAGAGATTAGTCAGGAATTTCTTTCAGCTTCATCGCCTTAGCTAAAAAGGCAAAAAAGGAAACAATGATTTCGGAATCATTCAAAGGCAGTTGCCCAAAAGCCGAAGCACTGCGATTTTTTCAAAAGTTTTGTATGAGTGATATAAATTTCCCTTCACGTGGGCCAATAGTACTAGCGGTGCAGATTTACCCCCGAAAATTTGGACGGGTACAACGCGTTAACTTTAGAGCACTGGGCCTTTGAATTCGTCAAATCTACAAGTCATTACACGCGCTTTTTTGGCTATAGTGAAACAAGATGTTCTTTCGGAAAATCTCTGCTGCGCTTCGCAAAACCGAGGCAGCCTCCTTTCTACGCAGACATTTTCCCGCCTCATACAAAAAGTTGGCTGAAAACAAAGTATTTGGGACCCCACTTTGTCTGTCTTTATTTGAAGACACCCAGATCTGCAAGTACCAGATGCAATATGCTATTTTATTCAGAGAGAGAAAGTACAAGTCAAAGCTGGGACGACAGTCACGGCAAAATTGCAGAGACGGTCCATGCGCTGACTTCAACAAAAGAAAAAAGAATGTATTCAATACCGGTTGCAAGTGTATGAGGATGGAAGATGGCCAGTGCTCAAATATATATATATATATATATATATATATATATATATATATATATATATATATATATATATATATATATATATATATAACCCTAGTGCACGCCAATCAGGATTAAACATTGATAACTGTTTTCATAACAGCGATGGGGAAAATAACCGCTGACGCTGTGAGAGCCCAGACGGTCATTCTGGGCTGTTTCAATTATCAATCTAGTAAGAGCGTCTTTATTTTATAACAAGATGGATCACCTTCTCAAGAGTTAATTGCGACTTGGTATGCCCATAAGGCCAATTCACTGCCTTTACTAAGTCTGTAAGATGTCTTTCACTTCAACATGGCGACTTAGGTATCTGCGATTACAGTAATTTCATCTGTCTCCTCACATGGTGTCCTTTTCTTTGCCTTCTAGCAGTAATTCAAGACGGTATCAAAATCAGCTCCGTAGTGCATTGGGGATGTTTTGTAGATGATAATGACAGCTTGCGGCATGCAAACGAATGTTGTTAGAAATGTGTAAAGCGGCTCTCTTTATTTCAATTACTTCTGAGCACACTTGTGGAACCTCATTGAATACAAATACCAGACACGCGAACGCCAAAGGGAACTACATGCATGTACGGTGCAATCGTTATTGAAAAAAAATGCATAAATGTTGGTCAGTGATTCGTGGGTCACTTACCCACGTCACGTTATCAGCGAATTCACATATGCCGAGCTAACGAAGATCTTTACAGATGGACGAAAATAAAATAATCTAGTATATCAAAGACTACTATGCTGTACTACCAGGAAGTCGTTTTATCCCAGTGGAAGTAACCGCAGAATGATATGGCACAAGCCGAAATCTGCCCCAAAACCCGCAAGCGCTTCAATATATGCGGCGTAATTACTTTGATATTTGCGTGTAGATATTCAAACGTCTGACTTCATTCGAACTTCGTGCTTTTACAGTGTCCGCCAGAACGAACGCATGTTCCTGTTGCGTTTATTGTTTTACCAAAGATGGGGGTGAGCGCGCGCGATGCGCCAGCCATGTCACGCGACCGTCTTGATGAGGTGGCTCGCGATGCGTTGCTGGATTTACGTTTCACATGTCATACAGGCCACGCTTCCGCCACCGTTACCACACAAAACCCCTTAGCACATTCGCCGTAGAAGTCCTGAAAGAGTCCAAGTGCAAATCCGGTTAAGACGTGTACTAACCGTTCGTGGAAGCAATGCTATCAACTCTTGGCCTGACAGTTCAAATGAGACTGACTCTTCATATTTGACACAAGCAGCAGTGCTAACTAAATGAGGACGGAGAAAAGAGGATGAAAACGCAAGCGCTGAGGTCCAAATGCGACTTAGTTTAGAGGCAGCGCCTTTATTGCCAGAATGCTTTCTTCGTCCTCTAGTTTTGCACTGCGGCTTGTCAAATACGAGCTTCCACAAACTCCCCCAAGTTGCCTTTCTGTTGAGTATAACTTTGATAAGATTTTCAACGTGCGTCCGTTAATATTGGACCCACGATTTCAATGTCTGACAGTAAGTTTTTTTTGCTTGCTTACTGTACGAGTTACTGTATTCAACGTTTATCACTGTGATGTATCTAAGCAAGAATTTATTTTTACTTTAAGCTCGATTTGGCCCAGGCGGACTGTATACAGGAGGCTCGAAATGCTATCGGTAAGTCACGGTACTTTTGTTTCGTACTGAACAAATCGGCATTATAATTAGGAACTATCAGTCATATTGGTTTGTCTCATATGTCGTTGCTATTCCACGTCGTCAACATACCCGACTGTGCTTTCTTAGGAGAAGTTTGCTGAAAGATTCCTCATTGAAATAAATATGCCTCTATCGATCTCTCTCTCCCGATGTCGCTGTTGCCACAGAAGAAAATTAGTAGCTATGGAAGCGACAAGCCTGCTGCGTAGGCAAATTGTCCAGACTTGAACATATGTTCTTATATTAGAACACGCGTTTTTGTACAGGCTACCAAGGAAAGTGCGTCGCATGAGAATTTGATATGCAATGATCCACAGCCTCTTCGTTGTCACGGTTGCATGGCTGTGTGGTGTTTACCAGTCGTAAAATACCGTTTTGCAGGACGGGGAAGGGGAGGAGGCATGTATGGTAGCGTATGAGAAACTTTATTCAGGTCATTCAGGTCGCGCTTGTTGTGTTTGACCTTTTGAGTCATAATTCCTAGCTGCGGCATGTCGATTTTTTGCATTGAACACTTTCATGCTCCCGCTATGCATTCTCGGCGCCTTCAAATAGCGTGATAGGTCTGAGTGATGAAAAGGCTTAAGGGGGGAAGTGGGCCTTAACATTTTTTTTATTCTTCGTCCGATCTGAATGAAACTTCACAGTCTTGATCAGTTTTTTACACTGATTTCAAATCTGTAATCAGAATTTTGATAGCTGCACCGCTTCAGGTACCAGTTGAAGATATTAAAAAAATTAAAGGGTACTTCTTACGGGGCTTTTTGGCAATTTCGCCTAGCCAAACACAATAAGCAAGTGCTTGGCCTCAATGCCAAAGACCTACTCAAGGGGGTGATGCTATTTTTATTCATGTGAAAGTAAATTATAGACAGAAAAATGAACCAGCATTTACTGCAATTAATTTTGTTTAATTTTCTCACATTACCATCTTAACTTGTAAGTTGCAAAATGATGCTACAGCGACATAAATAGCATCACCCCCTAGATCTTTTCTACACGATTACAATAATACCAAATTTGTCAGTGTCACTCAAAAAAGACAGAAAAAAGCCCCGTAAGGCTGAGTGTGGTGCCCAAAAACATCGAACTGAGAAAAACGAATTTGAAGTTTGAGACAACTATAACTTTTGCTAGAATGCAGCTACAGCAGCGTGAATGGCATTATTGTGTAGCTCTGTTTTTCAAGAGAAAGACCATACTAAATATGTGATGGTGCCCTCCAAACCAAATTGCAAAAGCTTGCCCTAAAGCCATGTACTACCCCTAGGGTTGGTATAAGAAACTACATCTACCACCTTCATGTGCTTGTTTCAGTGACCTATACTCTAAAGAACAATTCAAATTGTGTGATAAAGTGGTCTTGCCACAGATAAACAAACTTAGAGAATGTTTACGGCTAAACCATAGCAGCATGTTTATTCAGATGACCTAAAACTGCTCACTGTCCCAGGATGAAATTGGTCTACAGCAGACCAGGGCTGTATGCAAGGTCACCTGATGGCTTGTGGCGCTTTGCAAGCCTAGTTTTGGTATCAGTAGGAACCAAGTGCTCCTTTTGAGACTTGAGAAGCCTGCTTTTATCCTTCTCAAGGCTGCGGCGCACTAAGCAGGTTCCCGCAGTGTAGCCAAGCTTATTGGCAATTTGTGTGTTACTCTTCATTATTCCCTAGTTGAAGCGGCTGATAGCCTCAGCCACTCCCCGTTCAGTGCTAGGCATTGAGGCATGTTGGTTCTTTGGGACCTGGTCCGAAATCATGGCGCGCAGGCTTTCATTGGAATTCTGCGCGATCCCATCACTGCACCGCTTCAACAGAGCATCATCGCTCAGCCGCCTAAACACTGGTTCCAATGCCTGGCACACAGTCAGGCAGGCTATTCTTGTGTGGCGGGGGCTCCTCATTCTTAGCTCTGGCCCTATTGAATTTGCACCATGACTCTGGGCCTTCAGGGCAAAGGTCATGTCTCGGTGCCTCGTCCGTCGACGATATGTGTTGCAGTGTGGCCTGGACAGCTTTCTGCATGCTTGGCACATCATTTTTGTGGCTCCGTAAAGCGTAGCCATAATAATACGTGATCTTCTTGATCCTCTCTTGCGTTAGTCGCCCTTTACCCCCAACTGGCTCACCTTGGGCTTTCTTTTTGTCCGGAAGGGTGCGCAAGGCAGCTCCCATGCGCTTGTGCGCATGGTTGATGCAGTCTTTTTTTCAACCTTTATGAAACCATACACAGCATCTTCAGTCAGTGCATGAAAGGTTCGGCTATCCCCATCCGAGAGCATGGTAGTGTAGCGAAGCTAGTGCTTCATTAATTAGCGCCGGAACAAACACAGGGCTGCTTCCACTTCCATTTGCCCTGCTTTACAGTCCACGTTCTTCTGGCACAGTGGAGCATGCTGGGTAAGCCAGGCTGCATGGCCTTGCTCATTTTCTTTTGGCCCATTTGCGCAGCCAAGGCAAAAGTTCGACAGCACAACATGGTCTATTACAAGACCCGTGTGCATCTCAATTATGCACCCAACACAAATGTGGGAGCTATGTCCACGAGTAAGCCAGGTGCCGTCGTAGACAACGTCGATGTTTCCTGGCGCGCTGCCAAGCTCCACGTACAATTCCTTTACGCGAGCAACACTAGCAGCCTCGCACTCGGTAGCGGTCGCAGTGCAAGCTTCCACCATCATTTTCATGTGACCCTGATAAGTTTTGTGATGCAAGCCACGATGAGATATATTCATTATGGCGAAAAAGTCGCCGAGGGCTGCTGCTCCCTTGACAATGCTATATATGGCCTTCATTGCGCGCACGTTGACTTCGAAAGGCGTTACCTTGGGCTGAGCACCGCCGGATACTTTCGGAGACGAGAAGCGCTCTTCGTGGAACTCGCAGGTGCTGCAGAAGAGCACGAGCTTTTAAGAGAGCCCATACTCTCTGCCCGACTTAGACAGAGTCATATCTTTCATGCCGCACTCGGGGCAAAGCACAGTACCAAACAACGCATTAATCACTGCTAAATCCACGATGACAAATTCTGTGCCATTTTCCTTGTTGTCGCTCACCAACTCGACGTCCAGCAGGTTGAACTTTCGTGCCGTTGTGCACTGCGACGCCAAACGCTCTTTCAAGTTAGCCGCATTTCTCGCGCACTCGGCAGACTCGTTAGCGGAGTAGTACACCGTATCGATGCGGTCTTGGACGCTGCTGGAAGCGCTTGCCGACGACTTGATAACGCCCGATGTGCTACATATCGGCTGAGAACGGGCCGTCGGCGCCGCTTCGGAAGCTACAGGTAATGCTGGCAGCGCGCCGTCCTCCGACTGCGCGTTCCACGCACGCTTTCGTTTTTTTCCATACGCGTATGACGCGTCTTCTTCTTTAGGCGAGCGTCTCCGGCCATCCCGGAACAAAATGGAAAAACTGCGTCGGGAAACACGCTCGCACGAAGACACGACGGCAAAAAAGCACGCACGGTAAACGCCACAGCGCAGAACGCGAAACAATATGGGCAAAAAGAAAAAAAATGGCTGTGGCTTAGCTAAGGTTAAGCCCAGGATGCAAAGCATGCTAGCCTTTATTTTAATTGTTGAACCACTGTTTAGTCTGGTGAACTGCTGTTGCTTGGCTATATTTGGTTCGGCTAGACGAAGAAACAACTCATGCGTTACTCTGCTTCGCCTTCAAGAGTGGAACGCGACAGCGTTCCCGTCGACCCGCCAAGGGATGCAAGACAATGGGCTACGGCGCAGCGCCTACGCGCCCCGCATTGGACGCGGTGAGCGTCGAGCAACGCAGCGTTCGGCGCGACAACGAAATGTGCGCTTGAGCAAGCGACGCACGCCTGAGCCTTAGAAACAGCTCGTTTCTAAGGCAACACCGCATTCACTAGAGGCGCTTTTGTACCGCTTTGAAGCGTCGTACTCGTGGCTCAGTGGTAGCGTCTCCGTCTCACACTCCGGAGACCCTGGTTCGATTCCCACCCAGCCCATCTTGCAAGAGTTGAGCCAAAGCCACCTAGAAACAAGCGCAGCTGCTTATATACCGCCGCGAGCGACGGCGCGAGTTGGAGCCCCGTTTCTCCTCTGTCGTGACGTCACGGTGTCACGTGGTCAGCCTTGAAGGCGACACCGCCGCGCCTGAGGAGCTGGGTTGAGCTCTAGTAATATGCTTCGCATAAAAATGACGCGGCCGTCGCGCCAGCCAATGGCAGGCGCGGAACACCTTTCGCGCGCGCTCCAGCCAATCAGCGGCCTGGAAACGCTCTTTGGAAAACCAGCAACGGTGGCTGTTAGCCTGAGCGACGCCATTTCGAGGCGCCGGAAAACACGCACAAAGGAACCAGCTTCAAAAGACCAAGATGGCGGTGATAGGCCGACGGCTTCGCCCGTGGCGCGCGCGGAAAGTTTGAACAAGTTTTGTCCATTTCGGAGCATTTCGCCGCTCCCTTGGTGTTCTGAAAGCAGGTTTTGTCGTATTTGCCGATCGAATTCAGCGTTAATATTTTGAGCGCAGGTGCTCGAAGGTTCAAACAGTCCGAATATGCGTTGTTCTAAAAATCAATTTTTTGGCCATTTTTCGCCATTCTAAGACCCGCGCCCCCCGTGTATGGTAGCGCATGAAAAACTTTATTCAGGTCATTCAGGTCGCGCTTGTTCTGTTTGACCTTTTGAGTCATACTTCCTAGCTGCGGCATGTCGATTTTTTGCATTGAACACTTTCATGCTCCCGCTATGCATTCTCGGCGCCTTCAAACAGCGTCATAGGTCTGAGTGATGAAAAGGCTTAAGGAAAAACTCAGGGAGACGTAAAAGACGCTCGATGTCTCGAAGTTCATATCTCGCAGGAAATGAACCACCTTACTTCAAGTTTAACTTGACATGTATGGGTGGTAAAGTTTGTTTTGCGTTGGTTTCTTTCCACCCGCTAACTGGTTCAGTAAGTCTAAGTGGTAGGTACAAAAAAGTGGTGCCATTTCTGTCTGCCTGATTTCTACTTTACAACACTTTCTACCTCTTGTCACGACGCGTTACTTGTTAAAGAAACCATCCCGTCTTTCTGCTTCGGCTAGGAACCGAACGAAATACATTTTAGTGGCAGCTTTCTGAGTAGTACGTATGACTCCCAAGATTTACACCGAGAAAAAACTTCAATTACTATTGGCCGGCTTTATTTAGGCCGTCGTAAGCGTCCTAAAGGTGAAGCTGGCTCACGTCATTGTCAACGGCATCGTCTCCGTGAACACGAGGCCTCTAGACTAGGGATGTAATCACGACGAATAGCGCGGACAAACTCTAGGCGGCTCCTTTTACGTTGAACAAGTACAGGCGTAGCCTAAATGATCAAGAACGGTTCCCCCTCAAAGCAAAACAACGACAGAACTGAGAAAGAGAGCGCCTGAAGGGAACCCGGAAGACTCTGTGCACTGAAAAGACGCGTAACGAAGGCCAGCCAACCCGACGCATCGTCAATGGTCTCTCGACTACTGGCGCCGCCGCTACCGTTCCGGAGTCGGCGACGAGAACCAGGTGCAAAGGACACGGTAGTGCCGAGGAAATTGGACGTAAGCGCGAGGAGATGCAAAAAGAAAAAAAGTTTCCAGAACGGGGACATCTCTATTGACGCATAAAGAGCCCCGTACCTATTCGTTTTTTTCGTTCTTGCGACGCTTGTACGGCTTTGCCGGAAGGCGGTGCGGTTCGTTAGGCGCCAGCCGTCAGTGCCCCGGTTTCCCAAAACCAAATGCCTAGCTGCAGCCGTCGCTCGAGGCAGCAGGTATCTGAGGAGCACCAAAAACTCGCCCTCATAGAGGAACTACGTGCATTTTGGGATGTACAGAGGAACGTTGCTGAGTCGGGCGACTCTGTTGACAGCTGGGATTCACGGGGTGGTGTACGTGGTAGAGTACCGCACCCACCACTGCTAAGGATGCTTATTACGTGGGAATTTTTAGTGACCCAGCCAATCAAAAAAGTTATCTGCTCTGGCACAAATTGAATTCTTTGCTAAGGCCGAATTCAATTTCAGCTATTCCAGATGTTATGCGTCATAACGGGCAGAAGCTTTCCGGAAATGCTATCCCAAACGCGTTTAACGAAATCTTCACATTAAAACCACAGTTAAATGACGTTGAAGGTCTCAAAAACTATATTCAGTTCCTGCCTGTGAACGAGTTTAGTAACACTCTATTTCTTGCCCCAAATTGCCCCTCAGAACTCTCTTCTTGCATCAGTGATATACGTAACAGCCGGTCCCTGGACGCCGATGGCATCCAGATTCGCCCCATAAAGTATGTGCATGATATTATATGCCGTGTTCTTACCCATATTTATAAGTTAATATTAACTACAGGCATATTTCCAAGACAAATGCAGTCTTCATGCGTTGTTCCAGTCTTCAAGCATGGTGATAAGGGGGCACTAAACAACTATCGACCCATTTCGATGATTCCAGTGTTTTAGAAAGGTATTGAGAAATTAATGCATATCAGATTGCTATCATTTTTTAATCACCACAATTTGTTGAAAGACTTTCAACATGGGTTTACGAAGCATTGCTCTACCGAAACAGCCCTCTTGACTCAAAAAGAAATAATTATAGATGCATTCAGTCGCACTCAAATGGCATTAGGCATATACGTCAATTTTTCAAAGGAATTTGACTTAATTGATCATACCATCCTTCTTAGTAAACTAGAAAACTATGATGTGCGTAGAACAGCACATGCGCTTTCAGAATCCTATCTTTCAAACAGGACACAATTCGTAGATACAAACAATGAAACATCTACAAGGAAGCCGGTCGTTGTTGGTATGCCCCAGGGAAGCATTCCAGGGCCACTCTCATTTTGATTTACATAAATGATATTCTACACTGCACAGACAACGCAACATTCGTCTCATATGGTGATGACACGACAATTTTTATTACAGGGAACTTCGAAACAGAGATAGAAGCGATGGCTAACAAAACGCTGTCTAACCTAGATGCCAGGGCCACGGTGAATTCTTTAAAAATAAACCCTTCAAAAACACAAGTTTTTTTGTACACGCCTAAAGGAAAAACGCTGACAAAGAAGTTGAATTTATTTTTGGGCTCTCAGCAGTTAGAGTTGGTGGATTCTGTTAAAACCCTTGGAATACATTTTTCAAAGCACCTTGCATGGAATGTGCATGTCGAAAGCCTCCATTCATAGATGTCGTCTGCCATTGGTGTCCTTGCACGTACGTGATGTATTCTTCCTACAAAGGTGAAGATTATGATCTACAATGTGTCAGTGTCCTCTATGTTGCAGTACTGCAGAGCCATACGACATATTGCTGCTGTACATTATGCTTCTTCTGCAAAACTTCTTTTTACAAAGTATGAAATCCTTCCAGTGTTCTGTTTATATAACTATAGGCTGATGCTGTGTTATAAAGCTTTTGTTAAGTATGGTACCAATACCATAATTGATATTGCTAAGTTAAAATAAACACAAGTGTTTGTTCTACCAGATACAAAGAAATGTGTACTGTACCCACCCCCTAGAACTTCTTATCATGAACAATCTTTGTCCTGTAAGCTACCTTCCCTTCTGAACCTATTAAACCATGGAGATTTTGATCCTTCGTGTAATCATAATTCTATCATTAAGCGTTTCGCCCAGTCCATTTATTTTCAGGAATAGTACATCCTTTCGAATTCTTTTCCCTCCACTTGTCGATCGCTGTTTTTCATCTTCATGCCATTTCAAGTCTATGTAATTGGGTTGTATTGTTCTTGCGCTTTGTTACAAAGCTTTTTTGTTGCTCGATGTTACGTAATATTCGTTTATTTATTTGAACTCTTTGTGCATGACTGACCATCATCCTGCTCTTTTGCCAACTGTAAAAGTGTCGGGACCTCGTCAAGCTGCTCAAGCTTTTAGTCCCGTACTCCTATTCCAAGGAAATAAAGCTGATTGATTGATTGATTGATTGGTTGGTTGGTTGGTTGGTTGGTTGATTGATTGATTGATTGATTGATTAGAAATTTCGATGCGCGAAGTGTTCGTTTGCTCAAGGAACTTGGGAAAGCCTTCTTTTTCATCAAGGACAGTAGGATGTTTACGAAAATACCAGACGACAGTAGGACTCTCCGTCGAGGTATCCTAATCTCTGTTATCAATATATTTGGAGCCTACAAGTCACGCTGCCTACTCCTTCTTTCCGCAAAATGAATAAATGGAAAATGAATGCCACAATAAACAACAGGTATGATCAAACGTACTGAAATGCATCGACGTCTGAAAACAAACTAGAGACAGTTTGGGTAAGACAAACAAGCCGACTTTCTGGTTCAAATTCATCATGAGTACCTTTTAGCACGGTGAAAAGAGGGAAAAGGGGTAGCCTGATGGCAATACCTTTTGCTGCAAGTGAGTGAATCGTCGATGAATCTTCACGTATATAAGCATGAAAGTGATTATCGATACCAATTAACAATACTGAGTGTTAATTGCGAAGAAGTCTAAAAGCTTAAACTAAAGCATACACTGGAGTTGTCAATCTAGAAATGCAATTCTCTAACGGTCAGGTTGAAGGAAGGATGGCGGACGCAAGCATCCCTTCCTTTCTTTCTTTGCTTCAATAAGAAAGACCCCTACAAATTTATGTTTGACATGGTTATTACTTTTGAAAATTATCTCGGTTTACTGAAAACACGTGAGTACCCGCACCTTGTGCCAGATCTAATGCAACATGTGAGGGCCCAGATGATTTCTGTGACGCTTGATGCTCCCTTAGCGCACATTGATAAAATGTACGGATTGGCTTACGTAAACCTTGCAAATATAAACGGGACCACATGAACCATGCCTGCGACACATCTCGCAAACTTCTTGATGTCTTAATTGGTATGTCTATTAAACGAAGTTTCTGGGAAAGTGGGAGCCTACACGGCAAAATATATTCCTATATAGAGAAAAAGACGAAATGAACTTCATATCTGGCGCGACCAATGCTTCTATTCTTGAGGTGTATAATGTGAAGAAGTAATAACTTCAAGTTTGCACTTGTCTTTGCTACCTCGGCACATTACTTGGTGGAAATAACGCAAACTGAGCCTAATGACAATTCCTGGATAGCCAGTCTTTGCCAAGTTGTCATCCTGAAAGTTTCAGCACGTTTGTTTTTGTCATCGCCACTGAGTTCTAACTGGCTTGAGTGATTTGTTTTTTTTTCAACGTTTAGAGTGCCTTAACGTGCAACTATGGAAAAGTGTAATAGATCTCGGTCGGCAGTAACAGCCTACATAATGAGGTTGAACGTCCAATATTAGATGAAGGAACTGTGCCTTATTATCATTGGGCAACTATAAGGAAGTTTAACTTCCCACCGTTGTCGTTCATTACTTTCGAAAATCCCTGCGACATCGCCGATTAGTAGAGTGATAGCAGGAAGGGAGTAATGACGCATAAAAACGACCTTTTTATACGGTTAGCGTAACATCCCATTCAACCCTGTAGCACCGCATCGTTTTTTGGGCGACAGGGGCGCATCTAAGCCCGAACAATAAGCAACTTATTATATAAATTGTATTGTCCGTGAGCACATGAAAAATTCCGATGTGCCATTGCGGCGTGACAGGACGCTAAATGCAGTACACATGCGTATGTGCAGAAACCTGTGTCAGATGTCGTTGAGCGAGATCTCAAAGAACGCTGAGGCACAGAAGCCATTTAAGGGGAATCTGTGAGAAATGTGTTAGCATTGCCGGGCAAGCCGTTTGTTGAGTGATACTAGTGGTGCTACAGTGTCAAGCAGTTATCTTACTGAGTAATGTACTGAGTGACCGAGGAACGCCAAGTATTTTAATCGTGCCATCCAAGTAAAAACGCCTCTTAACGAAACTCCTAGAATTGTCGTCAGGACAGTGCATCGTCATGTACTGAGATCTAAGGTGAGGAGTTTCCTTGTCGCTAGTTTGCTGGAATACCGCTAAAATATCCGTGATTTGATTTTACCAGCTCCTTTCGACTCTGGCAGCGCGTTGATGCCTTCAAATTGCACGCGAGCGTTCACTGGCCAGTTCTCTGCCCCTAAATTTAAGTGCTACGTGACGTGTGGGGCTAACGGACTGTTCTTAATTTTGTTCCATGGCGGCGGGTGGCGGTGGTTAACATTCTTATGGCTAGATCTTGTGCGCATGCAGATATGCCCAGTAATGAAAGTGTGAGAACAGTCACAACCATAGCTCAACTGGTAAAGAATCGCAAACGTAATGCGAAAAATGTGGGTTCGGCTGTCACTGACTGCAGCTTGCTTTTGTCATCCAAATGCATTTACTGTTTGCTTATTACATCTTCGTTTCCATTAGAACGAGAGTTAAGTTACTCTGTGCCTTTCTTACTTTCATCACTTGTGTTCATCTGGCGTAATATATTGAGTATAATCTATGTACTGATAAAATAGTGTGAAGTTACATAACTTTAGGAAAGAAACATTTTCCAGGTTTGGTTTTTGCTAGCCAACGTGGCTTCTCTAAACGCAGCTGTTCTCGCAATACAATTGCTTACACCGTAGCCCAGTGCTGTTGTGGTAACCTGAGCTTGTGGGTGCATAATCTTGAGCAGTATGAACGGTGAGAAATATTTACTTTTCAAGCAACAGTAACTCGTGGTGTGTAGATTCGAGCATAGGGTTGTAAAATGTAAGAAATGGCATTCCTATTAAACATTTGGTCTCATGAAACACTTTTGCGAGGAACGTGTGCATTAGATCTGAAACCACTACGGCGTCTTGAAAGATAATTACTTCGGTTGCCCATATATTGTTCCAGGGGAAGGGGGTGCATACTTTCTGATCCTCGCGACCTGATTTGCGGTTGCGATTGTTATAGTATTATTAGGCCAATGTGCCCTTATTAACACCTGATTTGGAAGATAAAGGTAAAAAAACTTAGTGATTGAGGGCTAGATGAGTTCACCATAGACAGCCTGAATGAATAGAAACCAACTGTACGCCAAATACTGCGAAATACTATGGTTTTATAATCACTGAGAGATGGTGTCGACGCACTTCGTTGTAGATTGTGCGTTGGAGCACTCTTACGCAAAAATAGCCTAGCAGCATTTGGTGTGATCAGCAGTTACATAATTTCAGCTGAGGAAAGGAACACATAAAAAATGATAACACAAGAAACTCTACAGCTAATGGATCTTCAGACGCTCGCGACGTATTTGCGGGGATTTAGTATGGCTGCTAGCGGATGAATTAATCCCCCACGATTCTCTCGCGTCACAACTTTTCGCAAGCTTGACGCAAGCGAAACTAAAGTGCGGAAGTGTTTGTCAACTGCGTCTTAGCCTTCAACTAATGGTACAATTCTTTCCCCCGTCCTTTGTTTGTCGGCTCGCGTCTGCCTTCAGTTTCGCTTTAGCTGTCAGCCTGGCATATCTGTCAGATACGAACGCAGATGCCAGGCTATTGTCAGGCCCAATAACAGCTCCGATGGGGCTTATAGGGCAGTTCTATCGTGAAAGGAACAGTAACGTGCTGTTATTGATCGAAAGATGCGGGTGCCGACTGGTTATTCCCGTGCGCTCGCAAGTGGTAGCCCTGAAAGTAGCGTAATGAAAGGCTCGTCGAGCTTGTGACATCGCGAATCCCCCGTGAGTGAGGCGCTAAGCAGGAGAACGACGCACCGCACTTTCTCTGCGCCATCATTCTCGAGTCTTGCTGTCCTGCCCGGGCGTCTAGCTGTCTCGCAATTTGGTGTGTTCACAATTTGCTGTCGTTAATAGGGCGCACATATGACACTCATGTTGGAATTTTATAGGCTGTCTAGTCTGTAACGCGTATGAAAACCTAATGTGTGTTTCGGGAACTCATATATTTTGCTGCTTTAATAGTTTAAACCCTTCCTTTTTTCTGGACACTCTTCCTGCTGTATGCATTTTTAGCTTACGGAGACTCATAATATCTGAAAGAAAAGCTTAATATAAAAAGTAACTGCGAAAGGTTAATCGGCAAATATGAACACTAGCCCGACCAATGATAACTTATCAATGATGATTTGCCGGGCCACGTATAAGGAAATCCTATCCCCTCGACGCCGCGGCGTCAGAGCTGCGTGCCTATTGGCTCTCCCCGCAGGCCACTTCCGCTAGCATGGCGGCGCCTGCAGGGCCGCAGCCTCCGACGTTGCCTCCGAGATTTAAGTTTGCTAACGCTCCGACGCTGGGTTGTGGCCGCGGTGAACGCGATGCAGCAGTGGGCGCTGACGCCCAGTTGGCGACAGGAGCTCGTGTTACATGCATTGTGCTGTATCCGAAGGACATGAAGCAACTTGAAATGCTTCATGAAACGCCTCTACAACGTTGCGAAAGGGTTGTGTGCAGGCCTTGGACAACGCCACGCCTCGCTCACGAAAGGCGCGTCGCTCGCTTTTTCAATGACTCTGAAAAAGCATTCACGCGGAACGTGGACACACACGACATCGAAAATGAAGAAGATGGCGGCGGCAGGATCATGGAGTCATGTGTTGAGGTTACAGTAATAACGACGACACGGTAAATTTCTGTTGCGGTTCAGAGTACATATTTCCCGGGGCGCTAGTACGATCACGTAAGACTTTACACCACATATGTTACGCGGATCGCACGCTTCTCCAAAATATTTCGACGCCACACAGAGTGGCTGAGGCTTACCAGGCGAGATGCGAAGCGCTCATATATGCAGATGTGCGTCGATAAGCCTTCAAAGCATGCTTCAAACCATAAACACTTTCCTGCTGCCGCGCGTTTCGCTTAGCTCCGACGCCCCATTCTTCGTGTGATATGATTTTCTTATACCCGCTATTCGTGAAGAAAAAGCACGTGGCCAACACGTAATTGCCTGGTCTCTTATTGGAATAAAGCGTAGACCAAGAGGAAAGCTCTACTACAACATGGAGCTTGCTACGATTCTTCAGTTATGAAAAAAGAAAATGGTAATTTTTGAGGGCTTCATTGCACGGCATTTGTGTAAAGCGGCGAAGCATTTCGTGTATTGCAGTGAAGAGAGTGTCATAATAATCTGTAAAGACGTTATTATAATATCTTTAAACCTAACTCGGCCACGCTTCTAGCCTTCGTTATTATTTCAGGTGTCATCTGAGGCCTCCGCGCTGAAGCCTGCAGTGTGTTGCAGTGAAGGGAAGAGGAAATTTGTCATAAAAACTCGAAACTCCACTGGACCATGGTCGTAGTATTCATTATTATTTCAGGGGCGCACCTGAGCCCTTCGTTTGCCGGCATTATTTTCCTTTTCGCTGCCTATGCAATGTCACCGTAGTGCATCTAACTATTGTGGAGAAGTTTTTGAAAGCACATTCAGCGTCATGATATTTGTTCCTTTATGTACGTCTTTTGATACTCTAAATTGTGAACTAGACTTGCTGTCACAATAACAACATGCAAGTCTACTATTGTTCAGGAGGACAACGATGTGCAACGTTATACGTTTGGATGAAAGCATTTTCATTTACCGCATTCTGCACGCATATACAGTGAACTCAAGCTTACTTCAGCATGTCTTGAGAATTAAGAGCAAATGAAAAAGTGCTTCCCTGTCAGTATAAGACGTAATGTAGAAACAATATGCTACCATCAAGTGGATAACCTTTTCACTTGCTTTGTTTTGTCAGGTGGTTTCTCTAAGGTCTCTCATTAGCGAACCAGATGTGGGTCAAGTATTTCCGCTTGCGCTTGTAACTGCAAGGCATTATAGAATCCTCTATACTTTTTTTCAGTTTGCATGCCTTGTTTGAATACGCATCGGTTTAAAAAAATTGTGTCTAAACAATGCCAATAAAACCAAGACATTTTCGTATATTTACACGTTGAAGAACTTACACTACGCTCCTGTTCCTGCTTCCGTTTCGCGGACGCTTATTTTCCGTCATTTGTGATCTGGGGTGTATTGCTCTTGTTTTTTTAGGGGGACGGATGCGGAGGGGTAGTTATACGCATTTCATGATGATAAATTTGCTTTGAAAAGATTCTCCACAATACTTGTATGTACTGCTGCGAAATTGCATAACAAACGAAAAGAAAAATAGTAGCGGCAGAAGGAGGACTCAAGTGTGCATATGAGATTACAATAAAGATTACAACCGCGGCTCAGCGGGGCTTTCAGTTTTTATAAAATGTTGCTTACACTTAGTACGCGCGCAAATTCTTTCTTCTCTTCACTGCAACACACAGTGTACTTCAGCGCGGAGGCTTCAGGTGGGCACCTGAGATAATAAAGGCTAGAAGAGTGGCCAAGTGAGGTTTACAGTTTTATAATAACGCGTTTTTTACGTTGTTATGCGCACAAATTCTCACTCGCATCACTGCAATACATTCAATGCTTTCCCGAATTACACGATTGCTGAGCGATGAAGTCATCAGATTACCGTTTTCATTTTCATAACTCAAGAATCGCAGCATTCTCGGCGTTTTAGTAGAGTTTCCCGCTTGGTGTACACTTTACTCCAAGAAGAGACGAGGCAATTACGAGTTGGTCACGCGCTTTTCCTTCACGTATAGTGGGTAGAAGAAAATCATATCCCACGGAGAATTTAGGGTCAGAACGAAGCCGCACTCGCGGCAGTGGGAAAGTGCTCATCGTTTAAAGCATGGTTTGAAGCATACTTTGATGGCTTATGGACGCACATCTGCAAATATATGCATGCTTCTCATTCCACGTGGCGTGCACTCAATCACTCTGTTTGACGTCAAAATATTTTGAACAAGTGCGCGATCCGCGTAGCGTGTGCGGCGTTAAGTCTTACCTTATCGTACTAACGTTCTCGGAAATATGCACTCTGAACTGCAACAAAAAGTTACCGTGTCGTCGTTATTGCCTGTGGCCTCCACACATGGCGATGATGATGATAATGAAAACTCAATTAATTGCAAAAACTCACAACGGGGGATAGGCCACGATTCGGGTGGTAATATGATTGAGAAATACAATAAATTAGTTAATAAATAAATCAGCAACACAAGAAACGAAAATAAATGAATAATCTAAAATGAGAAATAAACTATGAGTAAGTGGGATAAATTAGTGTTTAATACGATAGCCAGCCTTGGCTTAATAGGATTAGGAACAAGAACATATTACTTGAATCCATAAGGTAAAGGATATACTTAAACATTAGCAAGTGAAATTTCCAATAATAATATTAGTAATGTTTATACTGCGAATTTGTATTTTAACATTTCGAATTTTCTAAAGGGAAGTAGAATTAAATCTAATATGGAAACTACATAATAGTTATTTAATAAGACAGGCTTTTTCTGTCACATAGGAACTTAAGAAGGGCTAGGCAAATGTTCCTGTGGCTGTATCCTAATTCCGTTGCTCCAAGGGAGAGTATAAGAGTACTGCTTAAAGACAGTCCTAGATTTCGAAGCGCGATTTCTAGACATCGTTTTCGATGAGTAAGAAACCACCGACACGATAATAAATAAATGATCGGTGGGTTCTGACTCATTGCAGAAGCAAGCATAAAGGAGATACCTCCAGATCACATCTGTGGAAGTAAAGCTTGTGTGGCGATAAGGCAATGCAGACTTGCAAATGATACTACGAATTGCCGGTTAGGACACCATTGTCGGTTCCAAGAATAATTTAGATGCATGAAATCTGTATATTTTACCAATGACAAGCTTTTGTTTTGTTTTCGGTCAAAGAAAGCTGCCTATATCTGGCTGCAGTGATGTGCGCCGTTTCCGGCAGCACAGATGTCACCGGACCTGTTAAAGAAGCTCGTGTAAGGAATCGGCGATTTTCGATGGCTCCATGATCATGCCGCCACAGTCATGTTTCTTTTCGATGTGGCACGAGTCCACGTTCCGCGTGAATACTTTTTCAGCGTCGTTGAAAACGGAGCGACGCGGCTTTCGGCAGCGAGGCGTGGCGTTGTCAAAGGCCCGCACACAACACTTGCGCAACAACGTTGCACAGGCGTTTCTTGAAGCATTTCAAGTTGCTTCAGCTGCCTCGGATACACCACAATGCAAGTGATGCGTGCTCCTATCACGAAATGGGCGTCAGTGCTCACTGCTGCATCGCGTTCACCGCGGCCGCAGCCCAGCATCGGAGCGTAAACAAACCTAAATCTCGGAGGCCACGTCGGTGGCCGCGGCCCTGGGTGCCGCCGTGCTAGCGGAAGTAGCCTATGGCGAGAGCCAAGAGGCGAGCAGCTATGACCCCGTGGCGCCCAGGGGATATGTTTTCCTTAGACGCTGCTGGACCAGCTTATTATCGCTCTAGGAAAAATGCAGACGACGTAAAGCATGGTCGAATGGCCATGAACACTCCGTGAAAGCGCGCGTTCCCGGCTCTGCCGCCTTCATGTTCGCCTCTTTACGTCAAGTCTCTGAAATGGAACGCCACACGCCTGTGACCAGTGACTTGTTCACGGGTCGTATGGGTAAGCAGCTCGTCAGGCGTGAATATGTGCGCGCGGTACGTCACTGCTCACTTTAACTGGAACAGTTCAACCTCGGCGTTTAACCTGTACAGCTCTGATCTAATGGGCGGCTGGTTACCGAACACAGCAGCATAGCTGCCCTCGTTGTGTGATAGGCACCAGTGATGGCAAGTAACGTGTCCTCTGGAACCGCGTTTATGCGCGTCTTAAGCAGATAGTCTAGAGACGCCAGCCACCACATCGGTGACTCGTAAGACACCGCCGGCAGAACTACTTGTCTTTACAGGTGGCGTCTCATCACTGGATTACCAGAGGTGTGCATCCTCACGTACGATACTGACTTTGTAGCAGGCGTCTCGGCCTTCTTTCAGAGACGTTCCGCGTCTTCGAAAAACTACAGCCGCCTGTTTACCACCACCCCCAGGAGCTTAATCAGGGTCTGGAATTTAAGCCTCTCCTCCTGTTCCGCGATCCGGATTGTAAGATTGCTCTTTCCCATCCTTTCTTTTCCGAAGGAAAAGAGGGCGAAGAAGGTTTTCTCTTGATCAGCTTGACGCTGTTGGCTGCCATCTGCCGTTCCACTCGCTGTAATGCGTCTGTGCGACGCGTCGCAGGCGTTGCAGACAACCGTATCGTCTGGATGCGCCTGCACGCACACGCCGGTTGGCGTTGACATGTGGAGCCGACCATCTATTGTCCGTGTCGCAGAAAATGCGGCGTCGGCGTTGGACGTCGTTTGGCCAAAAATAATTTTTTCGCCAGCCAGCCAGCCATTTCGGCCCGTCGCACCGTATGCCGTATGCCATATGCCGTGGCCATAGAGTTTCTCATTACATTACCTAGAGGGAAATCCGGCACTGCTGCGCTGTGGTATGCATGGGAATGCCGGTATATTGTGGATTCGGATTGGCATCGTTCTCGTAGAGACAGGACACCTTGAAGACGCGCTTGGCAAGTACCGTTCCGTCTGTCACAATGATTCATTTTCTACTAGAACAGCACGTGAAAAGCGGTTTTAGCTTCATTATTACGCGAAAACATGTTTTGTTTAACTATGAGAACTTGTTATTGTGTGTGCGACTACATGTTACTTAAAAAGTATCAGCGGGCCGCTAAAGTTGGAGGACAGACGACAAGGTTCGCGCTCGCTTTGAAACAGTTGGTCGTCTGTTCTTGCTTTTCTTCGCTTGGTCATGCATCGTGGGTGAGTAAAGATGTAATATGTTTGAATGGAAACATTTTATAAAGATTTTACTTTGAGAACGCGTTATTTTCGTAGTCATATCCACGTTTTAGACGAAGCCTCTTACAACACCAGCCAACACGAGCCTCGCAGACCCATATTCCATCATTCCCATGACGGCCCGCTGCCCCCTTAAGAAACTCCCATAGACGGTGGCGCCAGATTAGCCTCTAGGTGTTATAGTGAGAAACTCTATGGCCGTGGCCGACAAGCGGCCTTGCGCGGCCATTGCCTAGCAACGCCGCAGCCACGCTCCAACAGATGGCACCGCCTTCGACGCCGCTGCCGTCGCCGCTCACTCCACCAGATATGCTCCGCTGGGGTAGAGGGAGAGGAGGTGTCGCCACGTGGGGGGGGGGTAATATATATGCGCTTCGCCTCAGTGAATTTTAATCAAGCGTCCTTCCTTTCCTTTGATCACTATCAGTGCATTTAGTCGTTATCGAGAGCGCGAAAGAGACGTAATGACGACAGAACGAAGCGAGGAAGAAACAACGCGCTCAAGAGACACCTGAAGAACGCACCGCACGACTCGAGAAGCGTCGTAACGAAGATGCGGCTAGAAGTCGTGCCACGTCGCGGAGTGACTCTTCGACTGCGAAAGAGACCGCTTTGAGTTATCGAGATCGTCGGAATGAGATGCTGCGTAGACGTTGCCTAGTCGTTACCTGAACATTGTGTCTCGTCGTGTCTATACAATAGAGCTAAACGAAACGCTTAACCACAAGTTAACACCACAAGTGTAGCCATGCGGTTCTTGCTTTTGGAATTCGACTAGAGTTAACCAGAGCTAAACCAGAGGCAATTTTTTTTAAGTTTGAAGTTTATTTCCTTTTTAGTTACAAAAAGACGAAACAAGCGCTAAAGGCCATGTGGCCTGACAGGGGCTCTTGCTCCTAAGCGCGTGCGGTTTACATGACAATGCAATGTACGAAAAAAGCAAATATAACACAAGAACGAGCAAGTAGAATGTGGAAAATACAAATAAACAAGATAGTTTGTACATTCCGAAGCACGCAAGCACAACCTCTTCTCTACAACTAAAGTTGCTCATACCTTGTCTTTCATTCTTTACGAATTTATTCCTCGTAATTTTGAGAACGGTAGCCCACAAACAAATGTAATGGGGAAAAAAACACCGACATCGAGTGTACTTTATGTTAGCTCATCCCAGATTTAAATATTAAAAGTGTGAAACAACAACCGAAGATCGTCCTACGCAAGACGTCGTGTTTCTACCAGGAAGCTCGCCTTGGTGCACAGTATTCGTAGCCAGCGTTTCCTAGAAAACGTTACGTTTACATAAGCTGAAGTTGCCGGGAAGCATGAAAAACAGAAAGGGGTCTTTGAACGCTATCGCGTTTCACACTTAAAGGCGAAGCTTAAGCGTCCTCCAAATTGTTTTATCGTATTCCACAGGAGCGGAGTCAGTGGCGATCACTGAGTACTGCCGAGTGAAGCCTCCACAGACGCGCCGGAGCACACTGAGATACGCGTAGAGGTCGTACGGCCATACGGCACAATAGAAAAAGAGAGGCCGTTTTCGCAGGGAGAGATAGAGGTGGTGCTGGGGAGGATGTCGCTGCGCTCGGCGTCTCGACCAGACGATCTGACGACGGACGTGGTCCCGGGCATTTTCAGCGTGCATCCAGGCTTGGCACGATTGGCATTCAACGCGCTATTGGGACTAGGGTACTTCCACAGGACATAGACGAAAGGTAGATTGACATTCATGCAGAAGCCATTCATGCATTCGTGCATTCGTGACATTCATGCATTCGCAGAGTGCATATCGTCCAATCTGCATCAAGGCTGTCCTGGGGAAAGTGCTAGAACGTCTGCTCTAAGGTCACCTGTATCTTTTTATGGTGTCGTGAGGACACATCCACTCGCAACGATACTGTTTCACACACAGTAAAAGCGCGGGGACGGTATGGTTGATGGCATGGGAATTTCCCAATAGCCAGAACACAGATCAAAGCTTGAAGGTATTCTGCTCCTTGTAGCGAATCAAAGGCGCCGTCAATGCTCGCGTCTTTTGACTTAAACCAGGCGTCATTAGGGTCGTACAAGTACCGTTTCTCCCCATATTGATACGGGGCATCGCGCGCTATTACGCTAGCGTCCGTAACGCGTGTCAACCACCGGGCGTCGTGTCATCACCGAGCGAGTTGAAGACATGCTTGAACGTGGTATTATCAGCCCATCCTACACTCCCTGGTCGTCTCTCGTAGGACTAGGGAAGAAAAAAAGATGGCACATTTCGTTTCTGCGTGGATTATCTTCACCTCAACAAGATTACACGAGAAGATGTCTACCCTGTTCCGCGCATAGATGACGCTGCGGTTTGCCTACATGGTGCAAACCGACTACTGGCAGCATTCATTATTCCTGATGTTCTGTATGAATTTATGGTAATGCCATTCGGCGTATGCAATGCGCCCGCGAAATTCGAGAGATCGATGGACAATATTTTGCGAGGCCTGAAATGCAAGACGTGTTTGTGTTATTTAGACGACGTGGCAGTTTTGTCTCCTGATTTCACCTCTCTCGTCTATGCGAAGTTCTTACTTGCCTTGCCACCACCGGCCGTCAACTTAACTTGAAAAAGTGCCGCTTCGGAGCCCGCCAGCTGACCATACGTGGCCACGTCGTTTCGACAAGCTGACAAGCTTCTTACTGTCGCACAACTTCCGCGGCTGACTACAGTGAAAGAGCTCCGAAATTTTGTCAGTCTGTACTCTTGTTTTCATCGCTTTGTGCGCAATTTCGCCTGCATCATCGCAACCCTGACGAAGCAAGTGGCTGGCCCCACTGATTTTTGTGATGGGACTCCGGCATCTGACGTAGCCTTGACCATTTCGCGTCGTCTGCTTACCTCACGCCCCGGTGTACGTCACTACGACCCCAGTGCTCCTACCGAAGTTCATACGGACGCCAGTGGTGCAGGTCTTGGAGCCGTGCTTGCGCAACACAAGCCTGGCTTCCCGGAATATGTGGTTGCCTATGTGAGTCGTATCATTACAAAGGCGTAAACCAACTTGTCTGTCACAGAAAAAGAGTGTTTGGCTGCAGCTGGGGTTTCAAGCAAATTTCGCCCTTACTTGCATGGTCGTCCCTTCGACGTTGTGACAGACCACCACGTGCTGTGCTGGCTTGCGTCACTGAAAGACCCCTCGGGGCGTCTTGGACGTGCGGCTTTTGGACTGCGAGAATTCGACATTCACGCTAGATGACATTCACGTCATCTAGCGCTCCGAGCGCCAACATTCTGACGCAGATACTCTCTCCCGATCCCCCGTGCGATCCGACGAAGCGCCATCCTCATCCATGGAGTGCCCACTTGCAACGCTTACTGTTACTGACGTGCCGTCTGAACAGAGAAACGATCCGTGGATAGCGTCTCTCATTGACATTCTCACCAGCTCTTCAAGGACTACACGCCCTCGAGCCCTTTTTCGTAAAGCCACTCATTTCGTGCTGCGGGACGCCATATTGTACAGCCCAAACTATCAACCAGACGGTCGCAAATGGCTCCTAGTCATCCCTCGCAATTTAAGTTCTTTCATTTGCACGTATTTTACGCCGACCCAAAACATGATCATGCTGGCGTCCCGAAAACCTACGAGCTACGGGTGCGGCATGTATTCTTATGCCTGCCAATAGATTCGGTCATGTGCAACCTGTCAGCGACTCAAGACATCTCGTCATACAACAGGCCCTCTGCAACCTTTACCGTGTCCTGCACATTTTTCTGACCGGGTTGACGTCGACCTTCATGGGCCTCTTCCATCCACTGCTAACGGAATTCGTTGGATAATTGTCGCAGTACACCATCAAAGAAAATACGCCAAAGCTGCTCCACTTGCTTCGACTGCTGCTCGCGTTGTCGTCGCGTTCTTCTTAGGGTATTTCATCTTACGGCACGGCGCATCACGACTACTACTCAGCGACCGACGCCGAGCCTACTTGTTTGAAGTTACTAATGAGCTACTCGCCATGTGCTGCACGATTGACCGCACTATCAACTACATACTAGTGATCTAACGGACTATTCAACCGCACTCTTGGTGACATGCTTACAATGTACGTTGCGTCTGATCATTCCAATTGGGAGGACGTCCTCCCTTTTGACACGCGTGTATAATAGCACCACTCAAGCTACCGCAGGCTTCTAACCATTTTTTCGCCTTTATTGATGTGAACTACCCTCTACCAACGACACCGTACTACCGTATCACTAGGACGCCTCCGAATTCACTCATCTTTCCGAAGTTGCTCACCATGCTCAAGAGTGCAGTCAACCGGCTCGCTCATTCACGTCGGATACCGAAGGCGTCTAGAAAGATCGCCGCGATAACAATCATCCCACACAGTCCTTCGCCGTGGATTTTCACGTCTGGCTTCGGAATCTCCTTCAGTCTCGAGGCCTTAGCGCTAAGATTGCTCCTCAATATTGGAGTCTGTACTGGATCGTCGAGTTTACAACGCCTGTAAACTGTGTGGTCGAACCGGTGATGCCATCTTCGGACAATCGTCGCCACGGCCACGACACAGTTCACGTCAGCCGCCTGAAGCCATACACCGCCCTCCTCTTCATCCCCTTAAGTCCCCAGGATGGCTTATCTTCGCCGCGGGGATAATTGTAGTGGGGAATATGCATGTAGCGCTGTTCCCAGTGCCATCACTTCGGCGCGACACCAGAGCTCGAGCTGCTGATGCCAAGACTGGTCATATAGAGCTACTTGCCACTCCTCGGACGAGCTTCAATAATTTCCCCTTACAATATGTCCACTTCCTTTCTGCCCTCCAGACCTTCCAGACCCTTTCTATGACCTCTAGCCCCTCCCGTTCAGAGTAACATGTAGACGAACATATGCCGATAAAACCTCTCTGCTTTGAAACAAAAAGGTATTTCTGCCTCTTCAAACTTTACCGAAAGCGTGAAAAAAGCAGTTCCAGATAATCAGAACACTAAAGCCAATGTACAGTTTAGCATATTTTCGTGACAGGTATCTCTGAGTTGGAGCTAGTTTTAGGATTTCTTAGCAGAAATATTTTCATTAATTCTCAGCTTTAGTTTCGCAATTGGGGCATGCGCATTCAGGTGAATAGTTATGAACCTAATAGTTTCATGTTGTCAATTACTCAGGCGATTATTCCGATTTTCGCCGCAAGTAAGGCCCATCGCTTCAAGTAACGCACTTAAACAGGCCAAATTGCGCTATACGTGCATAGGACATCTCTTTTCAAAATTTTCAAACCTAACTAAAACGCAGCGTAGACATCGTGGTAGGGCTAGAATGGAGACGAAGAACACCTTGTGAAGCACTCGGCCTAAAAAGCAGCACTCAAAGAAAAGCGAGGAAACCGGTGAAAAACATGTTGCGCAGTAACGCCAATAACTCGGGAGAAGTATAGGACCGAAAGCACCTAGAACAAAACGCTCTTGTTCAGGAAGGATGAGCGCAGGGCGTGCTACGAAGCGGAGCCGTAGTGCGGAAAATGCGGCAAAGCTATCGCTGCACGCCCGGTTGCCCATTTCGGGCCCTCCTGAACGGTGTACCGGGCATCGAGAGTGCAGAACGGCGTTGCAGAAGAAAAGCTCCTCCGGGGCTCAGAATGGGGCGCCTCTAGTGTACAGTCTCTGGAAACCCGCCTGTAGTGCCTGCCCAGCAATGGATTAGTTCATTTTCGGGGAGTCTTATCTCTGTAAATTACTCGCAAGAACTGTCGCGCGTGGTCAGTCAGTGAAACGCATCGAATTAGTAGGGCATTCTGGGTGCATGACACGCGGCGCATCCAAGCCCGAGCGCCATCTAGCGCGTGCTCGGGCAATGAACTTCCGTATGCGGCAGCGTTGCATTTCGCAACGCCCGTTTCGGAGATTTATACGCGTACTTCCGGCTTTATGTTGTCATTTGTATCATTCGAAGTGGCGCATTTTGGAGGCGAATCGCGCATATCGCGACATTCAAGAATTCGCACGGACAATGCTCTCTCGCCGTCGCAACGATTGTGGCACGATTCATCATTTTTTTTCTTTTTGAACGGCAGAGTATATTCGTGGTAGCCATGAAAGCGCGGCATGCGATTCCGTCCATCCGTGCATGCTGTACGTTTTATGACCAGCTAGATGCAAGATCCTGTGTGGCAAGATCTTGCCACACTAGAGTGTGGCAAGAAGCCAGCCACACTCTAGTAGCTCAAAGTTGCGAAGCAGATAGGGCGTAAAAACCATAATAAGCTTAGTATAGTATATACGTGGTCATTTATTGTCAAAGCATGTTTCCCTTACAGCACAGTGCACACAACATCTCCGAAAACGCGGGCATGGTTATGAAGTTATATCAGCAACACCTGAACCGAACGGAAATGTTATGCTGTCTAAATACCGGTGCGTAGTTCTGACGTAGGAACACCTCCCGTTTCTATGTACTTTTTGTTCATTAGCATGAATAAATAAGAAGTTGACGGCAACAAATAGGGCCAGCTACTTCTTATTATACGGGTGTCATATAAATGTATCACACAACATCAAGAATATAAGAAAACATGCATACATACATACATACATACATACATACATACATACATGCATGCATGCATGCATGCATGCATACATACATACATACATACATACATACATACATACATACATACATACATACATACATACATACATACATACATACATACATACATACATACATACATACATACATACATACATACATACATACATACATACATACATACATACATACATACATACATACATACATACATACATACATACATACATACATACATACATACATACATACATACATACATACATACATACATACATACATACATACATACATACATACATACATACATACATACATACATACATACATACATACATACATACATACCTGCACACACACGCACACGATGGGATTTTCACTAAGCAAAAAGGCCCATGCATTTCTTACCCCAGAACTTATAAACAATACGAGTCCCCTCCGCAAACCTTTTACGGGCAGCAGCCCGGGCATGTTTCTGTTTATTTCGTAGTGGTTTCAGCATTGTCTTTGGAATAAGTGACCGTCAATCAAGGCTCATCATTTAACACACCAGCTGCTGTTGTTGCCATTTTAAGTGACTTAGAAATGCGTCGCGACCCAGTTCTATTACCATATGGCCTTAGGTTTCTTAAGTCGACGCCCTTGGTGGCTCGGCTGAAAAAAATGTACTGCGTCAAAGCTTCCGAGTGCTCATTACAAATACTGACTAACTGCTGGTCACTTGCCAGACTATTAAACATTACTTGATTTTTCTTCTGAATATTCTTTCAAAAAACGGAGCCACATGCTAATATCGGATGACTGCCGTAACGTTTAGACGCAATTTTAGTTTATTTTAGCCCAGCCCTAGCCAAATCGATTAGGCTCATTTGAATTGCAGTACTATATATGCAGTAACAATCACCAAATCACTGGGCTATATTCTGTGACTGAAAGGCAGCCCTGCAACCCCTCTTATCAGCTCTGCACCAGAGCCCACATGAACAACTAGCAGCAGAGGTACGATTACGCTACCATCAAGCGGTGGACACAGGCCACGACATTGTATTTCAGTGGCTACCTGGGCATTACAACATTACTGGCAACGAAAGTGCCGACAAAGCTGCCTGTGAGGCACACGATGAATGTGAAAGCACCACGATACCATTGTCGAGAACGGAGTCAGCGCGGCACCTCAGCGGTACCGCCCATATTATTACTCTAAGCTAATGGGACACAGCGGAGGTCACCAACCGGCACCTATATGCCAAAGAGCCGCGTGTGACATTACAACTTTTACCCGGTTTTAACCGACGGGAAGAAACGCTACTGTGCCGTTTGCGAGTACGAGTTTCTTTCACAAACGCCTACTCATTCTTCATTGGAATTGCGAACAGTCCTAATTGTAGCTCATGTGGTGCCCAAGAAACGAGCAAACATATCCTGTGTGACTGTCCCACATACGAAGACGACACGAAAGGCCTTCTCGCAGCTTTTGGGCACCTAGACGACCGTCCTTTCACAGAGGAGAAGATTTTGGAGTGGGGCCTCGTGCGTCTGCTATGTGCAAGGCTACAAAAATGCCGGCGTGCTTCTTGAAATGCACCAACCTGTATGACCGTCTGTGAGTGACTCAGCGATGAACGCTTGTGTGTGCAACAGTGGAGGCTGTGAACTTCTTTCTTTCTTCTTCTCTTTCAATCCCCTTTCCCCAGTGCAGGGTAGCCTACCGGGCTGAGCCTGGTTAGCCTCCTTGCCTTTCCCTTATGACTCTCTCTCTCTAATGTTTGATTCGTACACGAACATGATGACTCTTCCCAGCGCTGCTCTTTCATGACGCTTGTGTTTAAACTTGCCTCTGGACTTTTTTTTGCGCGTGTTGAACAACAGATATTGTATTTTGTGTCTTCACTATGTAGGTTTACATACAAAAACAACTGTTCAGTTGGGGACAATCGGAGCAGCGCATATCCTATTAGTTCATCACCAAAGTGCAACGCGTGCAGTATAGTGGGAGTAAACAGCGTTAATGCAATGCTTATGTTGTTTGACAGAGCACGCCCTTCACATGGAATAACAGGAACAGTTTCTTCTCTTCCAGAAGAAAGAATCCTGAGAATTCAAAATGCATGCATCCAGTAGTAGTGTAACTTTCAACTCAGAATGACTTGCCATCAACGTTTACTGTACAAGATGGAATGAAGGAGAGAACGCTTTGGCACTATGAAGATCTAGCTGCATGAAAAGAAGTAATATGCATGGCATAATGTATAAACGAAAATGTGAGCTGCAAGAAAGTTCTTTGTTCAGCAGCGATGTGAGCAGGACGACCTCTGGTGAGGCGTTGTAGGGCGCGAAATACGGGAAAGCTATTTCGCCACGCCTTTGGTGGATCCTCCCGGGACCTAGCGTGGGGGGCATTCGGCTGTGAGAACTATAAGAGGCGTTGCAGAAAAAAGGAAGGCTCCTTCGAGGCTCAAGTGAGGCATGCTGCCCGAAGACCGACGAAGAACACTATTCTGCGGGTTCAATGGGTTTGTTGCTTATCTCTATTATTTTTTTAAAAAGAAAAATGAAAAAGTGGCTTATTTTTAGCCCTACGGCAGTCGAACGCGAACTAGCCAAGTGTAACATTTGGGAGATCCCATTTCCGCCTGCACCTTACGGGAGGGGCTTGATTCTTAGGCTCGGCATATCGGTCACTTAGACGTTCGAAAAGGGCAAATTTCACTCTGCGTCCGGTGAAGATCTTCCTAGAAGAACATTCACTCGGAGAACTCACGGGTGTTTCACAAGATGTGAACTTGGGCGTGGTTGTAATTTCTGGGAAAATTGCAAAACCGCGCTATGAGGAGAGGCAAAGGCGCAGCGTGATTTAAATATTTACCCGTATTTCGTAGGGATAGCTTCTGCGACCACCTATTTACGCTTGCATACCCTCTTCTTGTAGCACAGAATAACAAGAGCGAAAAATCATGTCCTGACTGCATATATCACTTTATAGCGTTGTAACTATAATATCTAATATGTGCCGAGGTCACCGTAACGCCTCGTTTTTGAAGGGTGAGTTTATAGAGGTTTGGTTGCTATCCTATACGGGTGGTTTGTTAAAAAAAAAAAGTGCGAAGAGTGGTTCAATATGGCCATAGAGGTTACGTAAACTCAGTGTGACTGCTAAAATCTTCTGCAGCCGCAATCGCGAAAGGTAACCTTTTTTTGGTGGCCCTCAACGTTTACAAGTTCATATAAGTTTTCTAAATTATGGGGTTTTACGTGCCAAAACCACTTTCTGATTATGAGGCACGCCGTAGTGGAGGACTCCGGAAAGGTAGACCCTCTGGGGTTCTTTAACGTGCACCTAAATTAAGCACACGGGTGTTTTCGCATTTCGCCCCCATTGAAATGCGGCTGGCGTGGCCGGGATTCGATCCCGCGAACTCGTGCTCAGCAGCCTAACACCATAGCCACTGAGCAACCACGGCGGCTATATAAGTCTTTTCTGATTTATTCTGTACAGATTCATCGTAAACAGATTGCAATGCAAAACTATATAGCCTCACATTATCACGTCTATAACAATGCTAACACAATTTGCACGCCATGATACCAATTGAGACTTCACAAGTAAAACATGAGGACAATACAATAGCTCGTGCTATTGCCTGAAAAACCTCAAAAAGATATTGCTGTTACATTTGCTCTCTGCTTCCTAAAATATCGCAGCAAGTTCGAATTTTATGGTATCCATTGTTCAGTATAAAAAAAATTCGCGTTATTACATGCTAAGCGGGCATGAAAAATGTATAAAAAAGAAGAAAAGCGAGAGATTGCCATGTGCCCCTCCCCATGACAATGTACAAAATATGGTTGCCATGGCATCACCGATGGATACCGGTGGCGGCGCAATGGCAAAGCACGGCCTACTGGCAGTACTTAGCCACAGTGCTGGCAAAGCCTTCGTGATTGGGCGTCTAGTAAGTGTGATCTGGACGCCGCAATATACACAGACTACGGGAATTTTAATTTTTTTAAGGAAAGTATTCGTGCTGCACAATTATACGAAAACGCAGACCTACAGTAGCATAATCAATTTTTTTTTATTTCTTAAGATAAACATGTCCTTTCTACGAGCGCATACTGAGTGTTCGAACAAGTCAGCTTTTTTATGGGGATATTTTGTGCTAACCACGCAGTTCGTGTGTTCTTTTCCTTTTGGAAGCTGCAAATATTGATGTTACATTATCCTTACGAAGATCAAGCTAGTACTTCGAAGTGCACCAGTGATGAGTGTTAAATATAACGCATAATGCATCTCCATACGTTTATTTATTGAAAGCATGCCTTCTTGATATGGTTATTACCACCAAATGTAACATTTTTTTATTTCACTTTTTATTTATTCTTCATAAGCATATTATGCCGAGGACAACTTTGTTCAGTAGCGTCACAGGAACTTAGTAGAGAGAAAATGAATAACCGTAGAGGTTCATCGTGAACCTCATCAGCAGAAGAATATTCTTATGTAGAAACATACTTCATCTTGCTGACCTCTCGCTTATTGTATGCGCTATCAGCCGCGATAACGGCATAAGTAGCGTGAGATATGGCAAGGGCGCACCCACGTTGGCTGATGTCACTCCTGAAATTCAGCGGTAATTCACTCGGGCCTAGCTCTCTGTGTATCATGTTTATACCAGTAAATTTGACTTCTTCTCTTACATTTAGAATTCAAAGACTAGGTATGGACGCGGTCGCTGTAATTGCGAAAATACCGCAGGTATTCGCCAAGGTGGTCGTAACCTTTGAGTTGAACGCAACTCAGCTTAACGCACGAGCCTTGCGTCCATCTTTACCTCGCGTTAACCCTTTACTACAAACCCTTATTGCGCTGTCAGAACCGTTGTTGGCGCCGCCGTATAAATACAGCCCGGTCGCCTGCCTAATGACTCAGAAATGATTGATGCGGTCCCAGTGCGGTGAGGTGGTGTTTCTGCAATGTTTGTTAATGGCTATACTTGAGACCCGCTACAGCAGCTTGCAACATAAGCGTCGTCTTGAATTAGTGCAGGCGAGTAGCTGCAAGCCCCTGCCTTCCGTCTTTTTTCATAAGCCCAAATGACGCATTTATCTTTCGGTAGGCCTTAGTCACAGAGAGACGTGGCTAGGGCAGTTTTATTTTGGGGGGCACTATACTCTGTACCTCTACACTTCCTCCACTGTAATTTGAACCAGCCCAGCTTATTTGTATATGATTCAAATTTCCTTCTTTCCTTCTTAACGTACAACCATACTGCCCTCGTTCTGTTAGAGCTCATCTTAGATTCCTTTTTTTTTGCGATTAAGTTCACATTTAGATAGCTGATTGCAAGAAACACTCAGTCGTGCGGTGCAGTTGCGCGCGGTTTGGGGCAGGTGTAGTACAGGCTGGTGCCGCTTGCGAGTGATAATGTGTGTCCGCTTTCACCAGGAGAGCTTTGCGATGTCAAGGATCCTGTTGTTGAATAAATAAAAATCAAAAAAAGACAGCGCGCTTTTTTTGCCATCCAGTGGTTTGTTTCCGCCGCCTGTCGCTCTGCGCGACACCCATTATGGGACCGACCTACATTGTCGCCGGTTCCTGTAGGGAACGACGATAGAACTCCGTCCGACTCCAAATGCCACGTCAAGTGTCCGCAAAGCATTGAAAAATTATTGTACTGACTAAGCGTTTAATTCCGCACACGTACTGGGTTTCTTCTTCTTTTGAGGTGGGACAGGTCGTCACTGTTAACGATAACAATGTTGTTGCGACACCACTCAGGAGATCGAAACTGGGCTGGGATATAACCTATTAACTATATTCCAATGTCATTGCTTTTCGCGGTTTCTCAGCTCCACGAGTCGACGTTGGTTGATAGGACATGAGTAGAATCCAGCAAAAGGAATCGTTTCGTCATACCCGCTTATGATTTACTGTGTTCGTCGCCCTATCTGTTCCTATTGTGGCGCTGTCGTTGTTACGCCACTGTCTCTTCGTCGTCGTCATCAGGCCACCATTGAAGCGCAAGGTTTATCCACACCACAGGCCAAAAGAAAACAAAATTTAGTTAATACCACAAGCGCCTCGGTGTATTTTAGATCGTGCCGCAACAGCAATGTACGATTAGAAGCTGGAAGTACTAACCTCTGAATTACAAGGCTACATTCGCGCTTGCAGATTGTGGGTGCTGTTGCTTGCTATGAATAAACAAAGAGTGCTGATGTCAGGCCGCATACGCCAGACAATACCGGGGCGAATCGTTGGTGCCGTAGCGGATCCATTCGACGCTGTACGCCTCTCAAATAGGTTGTAAGTTACTGTAAATGGTGGTGTTCATCGTTGACGTATATATATTTCAGAGTGAGCGAAATCGCTGCAATCTCCCCACTTCTTCGTTGTGATAAACGTTCACAAAAAATGTTATTGATGCAGCAATCAAGATAACGCAAAGGTAGCGACAATTTGCACGAACTTCGGTAACTTTCATTTTATAGGAAATGCCCAGGAATGAAAGTAGAGGCATACGCCAATTTTTTAGGAAGCACTCAACGGGTTTAGTTGTGGCTGTCCGATAAAGACGCTTATGTCACGTGGTTATTGACAAAACAATTGTTTAAGCATATTTTTCTGCTCACGTGTAGATCGTACATTATTTTTAGAATGCCACCAGAAATGGCATTCTCTTTGTCATGCTGTACACAACACTAAGTTTCGTTTTTAAGCTTGTAAGCGCGGCGAAAGGTTGCCATCCAATGTAGAAGCGTGGCGCGTAACATTAAAATTCAAGTGCCAGAAGAAGCAAACCACTTCGTTTTTTCGCTTGCGAACTTCGGGATAAAATTCGGATTCAAATATTGAAATTGGGATCCAAATTTGCCTGCCGAAAAATAAAACTCTTTTCCGATACTTCACTAACATAACGCGTAATTATTCAAAAGAAAACTGCACTTTTGTTCCACGTGTTCTCCAGCTACAAGACACAGAATTTTAGTAACACAGGAGACATAAGTCAGGGCAAGTTGTTTCAGCACATAAAAAGTAAGTCTCAAATGATCCAAACCACGCAACGGCCGTTAATTTTTAAATATCGTCGCCGTCTCAATATTACAGCCGGGGGTTTCCCGCGAATCACTTGACAATGGGGACTTCCTGCGCACCTTGGAGGTGTGCATTTTGTGCCAGTGGAATCTACAGGTGGATCAACATGAATCCGAACTATTTCACTTCGTTGCTGAGCTACTGCAACTCGGCAACATACCATCACTTTAACTACAAAGGACAAGATGCTGACGAAGCGTTTCATGCAACACTCATGTGAGTGGTGACTGGCACCCACTTTCCGTTTACTCGAAGAAAAGCCGTCCGCAGTATGCAAGGCTACAGAGCTTTAAGAAATTTGCCACTGTAAAAGCCTGCGAAAGAATGGGACCTAAAGAAACCCGCAGACACGTAAGCACTTCTTACGAGATGTGAATGCGAAAGCTTTATATTCCAATTAAACGCCGCTGATCACCCTAGTGGTCCTCCTAGTTAAGAACCCATCTATCATCAATAGCTAAGAGCTTGCGCAGACAAGGAACGAACGTATAAACCCTGTTTCACATGGGGCGATTCTCAGTCAGCGACACAGCGAATTCTGTCGCTCAGCGACCGCCGCGACGTCGCGGGCTCTCCGCGAGTGGATTTCAACAAGTTGGTCGCACCATCGCTGAGTCGCAGCAATCGGTGCGATGTGGGAGGAGCAATGTGTGACGAAACAAAGCGCCGTCAAAATAGGCGCTTTCATGTTTTACCGCGCGTTGGTAGCTCTGTGGAGTAATGTCATGCGCCAGTTTTAGTTATCTTTTAACAGGGCGTACCTACCAACGCCTGCGGCTTAGGAGCTTCATAATCATCTTTCTTTTCTTTCGCTTACGCAGTTCGTTTAAAAGGAGAAGCTGCAAGCTATCCAGGTCGGGAGAAGGACGCCGCTTCAACATAAGGTACACACCCGTTTGACCGTCACTGTCGTCAACCTCTTCATCGCTAGAAATTGCACCAGCTGCTTATACATGCACACCCAATAGTAGCTTGCTCTTCTGCGAAAGCAAATACTCATCTCGAAAAAATGTTCTGGCTTCCTTAGTAACAGCAAAACTGGAGTGTACTAAACGGAACCACCCCACCGAGCTCATGCTTGCGGCGTTCTGCAGCGCCTCACTCACCGTATCTGCATGCTGTCATAAAGTCTCGACACTTTTAAACGTTAAAAAATGGTGTACTTATTCTATTCACAAATACAAATAGGAAAATGCGAATATTTGACTAGTTTCTATGTTGTTTTTATTTAACGATACAGGCATGGACACGTCGTGAGCAGGAGATATCCTTGCGCATCGCTGCGACGGAAATAGCGCTGCCGCAAACGCACGTGAAAACTGTCAACGAAAATCGCTGTGCGACATGCGCGGCAAAACGTTCTTCGCCCCAATTGTGCCATGTGAAATAGTCTTAAAGCAGGCTTTTCAGAGCGACAGTGACGTGGCGTCCATAGCGATGCCCTCCCCCCTCACGCAACACGTGACGTCGCAGCGCGGGAGCAGGTGTTCCCTTTCGCCCCGCTCTATTCCCTCGAGGCGGGCTCCTAACGTGGCGTCGCCGTCAATGGCAATTTAGGTGCCGTTTTTCGCGTGCCCAGACGACAGTCGCCTGTTCTATTTTTTTTTGTTCATTGATCCATTTCGTGCTTTCGCAGCAATGCAGACATTGAACGCTCGAACAAAAATGGTTTCTTGAAAACTGATACGAACTGTGGGAGTGCTTTCGAGGATAGTTGCAAAGCGAAAAAAAAAAAAAGAAAGCCGGAATAATTCAGCCACGAGCCTCAACCTCCAGCTAATTGATACTTGAGTGGCTGCGCCGGCATGCGAGAGCTCTAAGTGGTGTTGAAAAAAGAACATAATGGTTTGACACCGATCAAGCGTTGAACTTCCCTGATACAACGAGAAAGGCGACTGGTCTGTGGCCTACTTCGCTAGGATCGATACTACTACGCGGAGGCCCCCTGAAAAAGCCCCCCCCCCCCCACCTCCCCGAAAACTTGCCAAGTTGAGATTGCCCAGTAGCTGGAATCTCTCTATTGTTTCTTGCGAGGCTCCGATCGTCTGAAAGCGAACGTCGCGTGCACTGGAATTGCGCAATCTACGCTAGGGATATCGCATTATGCAATGCCGTTTCTCAAAGGAGCTTACAGATGCGCACTCGAATGGGCGTTACTAATGTGGTCGTTTGTTCCAATCGAAAACACACGCTTGGCTTTGTAGCCCATAAAAATATTGCACACAAACGAAAAGCTGCATTGGCTAGAGGCTGAGTTTCCGTGGGATAGTACCTACGTCTTTATTTTCAGCTTTTTTTTTAGGTTGAAGGATATATAACATAAGATGTTCTAAATAGAAACAGATTGTGCCTCCAAAGCTTTTTAAAACTCACTTGAAACGCTCTGAGAACACTACCCCTGTCACACGGGCAAACCAAAGCGCACTTTGGGCAAGTGCACTTCAGAGCGCTGAGTGTCATCCTGGTGGCGTGCTGGTAGAGGAGAAAAAAAACTGTCCTTTCAAATTGGTGGAGACGTTGATCGCGAGTCAGAAGGCGAACCATACATTTCTTACCTAAAAGAATAAACCGTACACAAAACAGTTTGTTATTGTTAGAAACAGCGTTTACAATCAACTTAAGTGCAAGTGAAGTAACGCATTGCAAGCTCTATAACAAGATTAATAATCACGAGCCAAGACAAGAGAGCAACACTTGACCAGCACGAGTCCTAACGACGCGTTTCGCCATACAACTGCGCGGCCACTACCCGTTGTGGCTGTAAACAGCCCGCGAGCGAGAGTAGATGTTTGCTGTTCTTGTGTTCCTTTTTTTTTTGCAGTGTGGCACATTTTATTACCTTGTAACGTTAACAATTTAAAAGAAATGTAATTAAATATTACTTCTGACTCTGCTTTCAATATTACTTAACTTTTTTTTTTTACTCATTCCTAACGAGGCTACATACTTCGCCGTGGCGAAGTGTGTTCGCCGAACAGGCTCACCCACGAGTGCGCTCTGCAGTTAGCGTCACGTGATTGGCGTTCCCGAGTGGCAGCCTGCGCATGACACTAGCGGAGAAGTGCACTCGCTCAAAGCGCATGTAAGTTTGCCCGTGTCACAGGGGAATTATCTAAATGCGGCTAGCGCAGGCGTTTCCCATTCCTTAACCGACACAAACTGAGCGATAAATTATAGTGTGGTAGTCAACATTTAGCTTTTTTGTTCCACTGCTTAGTTTTGAATTGTCTGTGCATATTTACGCGTACTGGGATTCTGAGGATGGTCGCGTTCTCAGTCGAGTTCGCTTCCCTTCATTTTTTCTACTCTTCTCAGGGTTGCGGCTCGAGGCAGCGCGTTCCAATTTAGGTTGTCCCGCAAGAAACTCCGGCACCTGTTGGTGCATCGTGTAAAGTATGCATCCGTTCTATTATTCTCGACTGCCGGCGCAGTAAAAGAAAAGATTGCTTTTCCACTGAAACTGTTTGATGGCACTGCTATCCCTTGCGCGCGAGCGCGGAGTTGCGTGGTATTTATCCCATCCCGCTTGCATCTTCCTTTTTCCCAGAAAGAAAATAAATGTGAGATGTGTACCTTGCTGCAAACATCTTACTTGGAGATGCCTTTGGATTCTCCATGCCTACTCAAGGCATTTTTGACAGTTCGAACAACAATTGATGAGTTGTCAAACTGTTTCCGATCAAATACCTACGCGCACGTCCTCATCCTCAATTACGATCAAGACCCGAAGACAATAAATGACATAGGTGTTGTATACGGTAAAAAAAAATACGAAAATACAGAAGAAATAAATACAAAAATATATTATTACCACAGTTTGGGCGGAAGTAGGTTTCGAATGCTCCTGATTATGTAATCTTATCTACTGCATTATGAAAATGCTTACTGCTACCAATGGTTACAACATCGCCACTAAGGCACTTCCACGCGTGTCACCAGCGAGACAAGAATGACTGAAAAGATTAGTAGTATCTGTGTCTATGCCTACCTTATATTTTTTAATCAGCGCCTGGTGAAACGCAGTGCAGTGCAGGGATGATATCGTTGCGACGTCCTGGAGGGTGAAACAACTTAAGAAACACTATTAAACGAGCGATTTTGAGACGATATCAAAGGCATGTAGAGGCTTTCTTCCGTTCGGGTTATACTTGCCGTGAGTATGTAATTAGACAAGATGAAATGCACGAAGCTACAATGAACACGCTCCTAGTAATTATTTAGGTTACACTGATTATCGTTTTGCGCTCAGTCGGCACATTTAAGGTTTGAACATCTTAGGGTTTTATATTGCAGATGTTTCAAGGAAATAGCCGCGTTGTAAACGTTACGGCGGAAGTAACGTAACATGCGGCTAGCGCTATTCATCATGTAAGAAATATGTGGTGTCCAATGTAGGTTAGATTCTGTATGGGCACGTCAATATTCGTAGGAGTTGATTATGTCTAAGGAAACATTATTTACGAGGTAGATACAGGGGCAAGTATAACAACTAGATACACGCGGAACGTCACATTTTTTTATATATAATAATTCCCCGTGTTACTGTCGACACGAGTTAGTTACAGCATTAGGGACGAATTGTAGGATATTGGTATCGTTGTCGGTCCTTATTTCGCAAAACGTACCACAGCCACGAGTAAAAAACAGAATGTTTGTGGTTAGAAAAGTGTAGAGATCACTCATGTATACAAAATATAATATAAGGGAACCCCTCACACATGCATGCGGCATGCCGTCTGAATGAACATATCTAAAAGGGAAGAAGAAGAAGAAGTATTTTAATGACCGGTGAATGTAGAGAGGTGATCATTGGCTATAGTGAACTGGGAACGGTGGACAAGGCAGTAAATTATTCATTCTAATAGGTGAATATTAGGATGAATATTTCTAATAATGCCGTGGCTTTTATTTGTAGAGCTCGGCTGCGCGAGGTTGTGGGTTCGATCGCTGGGCACCCACAGGTTTAAGTGAGGACAAGCGTATCCTGGCCTGGCGGTCAGCTTTCCTCAGGGGTAACGTGCTTCGGAAAGGATCCCGTACATTAAATTGTCCTCGAAACCCACGTGTACACAAAAGAAAGGAGGATTTTGCGGCTGCCATTGCGGCAATGTAGCAATGTAGTACATTGCGGCAATGTAGCATTCCAAGGACGCTTACTGAGGTGGAGATGCCTTCGCGTTGGGGAAAAACACGTCTTTCCGAGCGTGGAGTTCCCCTAATGGCCGAACACCAGGCCTAGAGCCCGCTTGTACCTATTTTTACGAAGAGGAACCTGGTGGCAACACCTGCCTCCCACAGCGGCAGCAGGTGCTCTTCAACAAGGCCGTCCTAGGTTGGACAAGGAGCGCCTAGGTACCACGAATGAAATCTATGTTGGGGCCCGTTCGGAGATGTGAACTCCCCTCCCCCGTACAGTTTGTGCTAGCGCAATTGGAATTAAGGTATTTCAGGTCAACCCTTTGCAATCTCAGTTAGCTTCGTACTTGCGGTGCGAGTTGGAACAAAGACTTCAGGAACTGTGATACTATTATGCTGGAGTTTCTCTCTATCAAAAAAGAAATCCAAGCAAGCTAAAAGTTTAAACGAAGATGGAAACTTGAAATGATGAGGAGTCATTCAACAAGGAACGTCACCTTGGGCCAATGTACCGAAAAGGAGAATTTTGTCTTCTTCAGAGCAGCAAGTGCTTTGATGCCTTGTAGTGTTTAATGGCGCAAGGGTCAAGTGTACTTTGGTGTCTTGACGAAGCAATTCCTGGCCTGACGAAGACAAGTAAACCCCGTCGAAACATTGGCCTAAAGCGACGTTCCTTGTTCGACTATTCCTCGTCTTGCCAAGAAAGTACGTTTCCCTTCGTCGTATAGTTAGTAAACTTGGGAATCACAGGTCGAGACCTTCTTGGCATAAATGAACCCAGACAACAAGCGCACCTAATCGAGATCGTAGAAACCGATACCAGAACATAACGTGTAATTCAATCAAGCGTCTTTGGAGGTGGTTCGTCAGCGGTAGATGTGCAGTCGCCTTCAATATGAATGGTAACGCGGTGTGTATGGTCTAAAGGGTTCCAAGCCTGCCTGGTGGCGCCTACATAGGAAACACTTGAGAACTAAACAACGGTGTTTCCAACTGCAAGTGTTTCTTCAACATATTTTGCGTAGGTCGGCTTTCCCGTGCATTATTGCCGCCCATTTGACCTCGAACGCTGTGTTGCACCTCATACTGAACGCGACTTTACGTGAGGTTTCCTATGGACGCCGGAACACATTTAGTGGTGCTTTGGACATCCACCTCTGAGATATCTGCACAGTGCGACGAGTCTGCTCCTGAGCTTCGCCTGAGAAGTCGCCGGTCTCAAGAGTACTAATACAGAATCCTCAGCACGCACCGTTGAACACACGTTTTTTTTTCCTGAAACACGTCCGCTGCAGGCGCGGCAAGGCTGCAGGGCCCACGTATGAAAGCTATGGCGCGGCAATTTCATTTCATTGTCCATTACAGGAGAATTCACCTGCTAGGAACCGGAGTAGCCTCCTTGCGGAAAAAGGTAGAGTCTGTATCTATTGATTTCATTCCCCGAATTGTTTTGAATAATTTTTCTATCTGAAAGTAAAGCGCATAACCCGTTTGTCTGGCAAGTGTGTTCTGTTTCTTTTTTGAAAAGTACAGTCAGTTACGAGCTATCAGCACGCCGTCCGCCCACAAGCACTGCACTTGCCGGTACGAATATGTAAACACATTGCGTGTCCTGCCAAAGGAAATGTAGAAAGCTTCCCTCCGGGAGCAACGTTTTTCTGTCTTCACAAACATGATTGCAAGGCTAAATATTATTGAAAGTGTGTGAAGCAGAGGTTTCCAACCTGAGTGATGCCGACTATGGTCCTTATCCCTTGTGCATGTAGTAAATAGCAGAGATAAGCTGGATTTTATATGCTGTATTCACGACATTCCCGCTGCCCATTTCGTAGTAGGAACTCAATAGATTCAGTCAGTAGTCAGCGATCAACATATATATTTAGACGAATTCATTAGCCCCAGTCTCTACATTCTTATAATGTTTGTTTCGTTTTACGTTTCATTCTCTACATTGCTTCCGAAACTACACATATCTTGTCGACGGGAACGGTGAAAGAGCAGTTTTGCCATGCTTTCATTGGCGCATTTCAAGTGCTAATCTCATTCCGCGGAACCCTCGTTGATTAGAGTGGCGTTGATGAAGACAGAAAGCACTTAGCGCTTATACAACGAAAAGGATGAGTGCTTGTGCTTCGTCGTAATCATCCAGCTTCCGAATCTCGTACATTCGGGAGCCTGAAACTTTTTTTATAGATGAGCAAGCACCAGCCCACGCACCTTTCTTGGCGGAGCTTGAGAGGCTTCCCGATGCAATTTGTATTTTAAGAGGTAAAGTACTCTCGTGTTGTTTATTAGTGGGAAGTGCTACAGCTGATGCCGTGTAGTGGGGTTGTTATGGCGACGCTGATTGGCAGGTTTTGGTCATTCGCGCCACAATTCCATGTACCTGTTAGTTTTGTTCAGCGAAAGCAAATATATGGGGAGGATTTTAATGCGCGGCAGTTAGTCAGAGCCCGGAAGAGATGTGAACATTGCCTTGAAATTATTTATGCTTGCAAATGTCCCTTTTCTAAATGCTGCCTTTATTAAAAAGCCCTCGTATTACTGAGGCTTGGATTGTCACAATCAATGTAGACAATTGAAAATTTGTAGTCTCCCTCTTCGGAACCGTTAACTCATCAGTTTCAATATAATTCAAGATAGTGCCGTTTCTGGCCAAAGTCATGACAATACGATTTGAGAGCCCAAAGTATGCATGCAGCTAATGTACTTGTAATCGTTTTCCGAAACGAAAGCGGACAAACACCATCTTTAGGTGATTAACTACGAAAATAACAGCATCTTGGTGGTCGCAACGCTATTAGTCGAAGTGCAATGTCTTGGAGGGAGCTGTAACTGCAGTTACAGTCGAACCTGCTCCGTATGCGACAATGATGCATTTGACTGCAACCTACTCTTCATTTTGCGAAGTGAAGTACACCTTATCTGAAAGCGTCATCCCGTCGCCAGAGGAGAAACATGGGGCTCGATAAAACAGACAAAACGCTCGAAAAAGTTAATAATCCGAATAATAAGAGTCTCATCATTTCGAAGTCGAGCAAAAATTTAAATGAATTGGTTGAATATGTTACTGTACTGTATTATTGTATGGTTTAAAGCTTGGTAAACCATGTACGTTGCGTTTGCAATACAGAAGAATATGAGTATGGCAAGTTAGTTCTGCAGAATTCTGCAGGGTAGAGGCTCATGAAAAGAAAAATTGGCATACACCCATAGGAAACAACAATGAAACCCGCACGCATTTCTGAGAAACAATGCTTGGCCGCTGAAGAAAAATTTGTCCTGATACGTGATTCGAACCCGGGATGAACGCCTTTCCGGAGCGATCTGTCTACCGTCTGAGTTAACCAGGAGTCTGGCAGTTCGCAGCGCCAGAGCGAAAAATTACCACTCGAAGGTCAAAGAGAAATTCGGCAACTCAGTTCTGCGGAAGTCTGCAAGCAAGCTGGAAGAACGTTCATGAAAGGAAAAATTGACATCCACCCGCATGTGGCACGAAATGGGAAGCTTCGTAACTTCGAAGCTATAGATAGCCTTCAGCCTGTCTAAGCAAATTTTCGTAAACTTTTCTGCTCCTAAAGTTCACTCATGTGCGGAACTTCGTCTATCATACCGTTAGATTTACATAATTTTCAATGTTTTCATCAGCAGGCTTCCATTTAGGTTTGGTCGGAGACGAAGTATAATCGGTGCCCCAATAATACGCCATCATTTCTTTAAAATATACTTAAGTAGTAATATTCGGAAGTAATCACTATCTCAGAATACATCTAGAAGCAGTTATTTCGTCTACGCATCTTAAGGCATTGATATTGTAAGTAGGTACTAGCACTCTAACACAATAACAATATAAAGCAAGAACATTCAATTAAATTTGTAATCCCAACAAGACCTAAATTCACGGAAAAATGGGGCAAGAAGCGATTAACGGTATAGTCGAGCAAGCAATGTCACCGTAGCCAACCTTCCCTCCTCAGGACTCGTTTTCGTCAGAACTGCCACCGCAGTCGCTTGGGAATTGGGATGAGGGCTGCTCTTCGTCAGAAAAGCCACTGCAGTTGCTGTTTTGACGAAAGCAAGTCCCGATGTCGAAGCGTTGGTTTAAACGGCATTCCTTGATCAACCAATATCAATCGCAACATAATTCCCTAAAGACAACGCCTGTACACTGCGCCGCGAAAGCTAACGTATTGCGCTTGTCCGAGGTGCGAACCTGGCTTTGGCTTCTGTAGAAAAGAGCCTATACGACTGTTCTACACTTCAATAATCAGGTACACCATTGTAGCCTTAACGTACTCCTGTCTTGAAGCAGTGCACGCCTCTGAGCGTCTTTTAGGATTTTCGAAAGCTCTCATGAAAGTAACCTTCGCGTGTTATACAGACCACTGCTTGGGATTTATAATGTGTGATTAAGCAGGTCTAACTTAGCAGCTGTTATATGTGTGCAGCACTATGGCCGAAGTGAAATAGTTGCAGGGAACAAAAATCGCTAAGTCAGCGGGCGGGAAATGTAGTAGAGCTAAGGGTTTCCAAAACATCATTACAATTTTTTGTTGTTGGTAGGGTGCATTGTCGCGGTGTAATGCCTATGTCCTTTTCCGGTGATTTGTGACCGATATCTTCTAAGGAACTCGTCAGTACCTTTTAGGGGCGTGCGAATATCCGAAACTTTTGAATAACAAAGAGAATAGGGTCCCATTCAACTCGGGGACGAAAATTTGTAACTGCGAATACTTCTCGAATATTTTTGGAATATATGAGAACGTAAACTGCGCCCAATTAAACACAACTTTGGAGCAAAAGTGGGACAAATTTTTACCCGTGCGTGCAAAGTCAAGAAATAAAACATGCGAACTTTTGCAGTAAAAGCAGGCTATGTCACGTGCGTAGACATATTTTACAGGCTATACCGCGATCATTCGAATGCTTTCAAGACTCCTGTGTAGGCGAAGGAATAACTTTCTTTTTCTCATAATGCTCTATTTCTGTTTTTTAATAAACAAAGTTTCATAACGTACAATTTAAAGACAGGAACTTGCCAACCTTAACAATACCAGGATGTCGACATCGTTTCATATTATTTGTGATAACGGGTGTTCATAATTCTAAAACTATTCAATAAGTATTCCATATTCGATTCGATTCGATTCTGGCCATATTCGATTCGTATTTGATTCAGTCTCAAAAATCCCTATTTGCACGCCGCTATTCCTTCCTCCACTAATGTACCTCGGTAGATACAGTTTCGCCAATTGGCACTAATTCGCAATGGAGAAATCCTAAAGCAATTTCACAGACGCAAGTACAGATGTTATTTGCTAAATTTACTTCCCGCGAAAAGCATGTATGGGCGTCGAACTTCTCCATACGTTCTAACGGCGGAGCGTAATCTTTGAGAAAAACGCAAGGAATTCCCATGATGTCGTGAGAACAACTGGACAACGCACGAATATTCACCCGAGTCTGAATGAGCATGTAGCTCGCATGCCCCATGCAGGAATGAGGCAAGGCCTCCGCAGCGCCATCCATTACAAAGCTGTATATTCAACGCAAGGATCAGCAAGTCAAGTGTGTGTGCATGTCTGTATCAACCAACGCGCGTTGCGGTAGCAACAGAAGGGGCTTGTTTCTAAATATGCCATTTAATTCGCTACCCTCAATTCAACCCCCCCCCGTTTACACACACGTACGCACGCACGCACGCACGCACGCACGCACGCACTGCACTATGAATTTTGTTCAGCCTTCATATCTGCTTTGGGGAGGACGATTTAGTAGTGCAGCGCCATTCTTTTGGGAAAAGCGGCTGGGGTAAGTATAATCAATAAAGTGTCTGTGACATGGTGAGTCGAACGCTTGGCCTAAATTGGTATGCTTGTTAGTTAAACACCGGGTGCGTCCGCGCAACTGTGTCATCGCTTTACTATCTGGGCGTATGTCGTACTGTACCTAACGAGATGGCCAACCAACGAAATAGGACGATCGACCTATTTCCTGGCCCACAACTGCTGTCAGCTCTAGAAATAAGCTTGCTCTTGGTTGTGCTTCAGACTCATCGTACATCGTTCGTTGGTTCTTTCGTTTTTTTTTTTCAGAGAGGGTGCGTGTTTTTCCCCCCGCACAGTCTCGTTCAGCCTACCAATCGGACCTGTCGACCGAAATTTTTGTCGGTGATGACCATCGTAATCAGGATAGTGGCGTCCGAAACTTGCTGGCAAAGGTCCCAGTAGAGATCGATGCGGCGCGGCTGCTGCTCGTCGGTGCGTGTGCAAGGCAGGAAAGCGCTCAATGTAGCTAAACTACGGTTGCCCCGTACTGAATGCTAGTCGCGCTGCAGTACCCGAACGACCTGTGATGATTTGCCACAAGCTTATACGACGACATTGATGAAGTCGCTGGCGTGTTCGAATGGATAGGATCTAGAGATTTTCGAGTGGTCATAAACTGCTCAAAATTTGATTGCAGAATGTTGCCCCGCATTTTCGTTTGGGTGATGCATAGAAACGCTTTTACTGCTGAGACCCGCTGTGGTTGCTTAGCGGCTATAGTGTTGGGCTGCTAAGCACGAGGTGAGGGTATCGAATCTCGGTCACGGCGGCTACTTTTCGACGGGGGAGAAATGCTAAAGGACCCGTGTATATGGATTTAGGTGTACGTTAAAGAATACCGGGTAGTCCAAATCTTCAGTCCCTACTACGGCGTGCCTCATAATGAGATCGTGCTATCAGATCGTCCTTAAGATAACGCTAGCAGAAAGGAACTATCCCCAAGTTGTTCTCGATAGAGCTTATGATGCCGCGTAAAAATTGGAGAGACGGTCTGAAATGGCGAAGAAACAGGCCACGCCAGAATCTGACAGACCGCCGGCCTTTATAACAAAATATTCTAATGCACTTCCAAACATAAACAACATCCTACGAAAATACCACCCAATATTATCAAGTAACGAGCGTCTGAGAAATGCGTTCCCGGATATACCTAGAGTTACCTATCGCCGCAACAGGAGCTTGAAAGACTTGTCAGTGCACGCAAAAGTCAGCCAACAGCGTTCCTCCTTAATAAAAGCATGTTGTCGCCCCAGGTGCAAAACCTACAGGCACCTTCAAAGTGACATTAAAATGAAAAGCACCCACAAATAGTTATACGCACGACGTCAGATCTAGCTTAACTTGTACAAGTTCGGATGTGATTTATATGCTTGAGTGTTCCTTCTGTAAGAAACAATATATCGGTGTAACAGGACAATCAATGAACGTCAGATTAAACGGACATCACGCCGACACAGCTAAAAAGCTGCCCAAAGCCTTCGCCGGTCGTTTCAAGCAAACAAGTCATAAATTTGATTTACTTAAACCCTACATCTGACAGTCAACTTTCCGTTCTGAACGAGAAAGAAAATACAGAGAATCATACCTTATCCATAAGTTCAAGACATTGCAGGCAATTGGCATAAACGTTTTAAAAGGAATAATAATAATAATATTTGGGGTTTTACGTGCCAAAACCACTTTCTGATTATGAGGCACGCCGTAGTGGAGGACTCCGGAAATTTTGACCACCTGGGGTTCTTTAACGTGCACCTAAATCTAAGCACACGGGTGTTTTCGCATTTCGCCCCCATCGAAATGCGGCCGCCGTGGCCGGGATTCGATCCCGCGACCTCGTGCTCAGCAGCCCAACACCATAGCCACTGAGCAACCACGGCGGGTATTTTAAAAGGAGTTTTAGAATATATTAGCTATGCTAAATTTCAAGCTATACACAACAACACTTAGTTTGATTTGTTAGCGTTTTGTTTTCTTCATTTTCGACCTTGGGCACAGCATTCCTTTATTCTCAATTCGACACGCTAACAAATCTTCGCTCGTTGCGGCACCCACCCGCCTTACCCCCTCTTCCCTTGAGGAGAACCCCCCTATATATACTGTGGCGAGGAAAACATATGCCGCCTTGGAGAAGACAAGCCCACTGGCCGAAATGTTGGCTCCTGCTTTCACCTTGTTCTCGTATTGCTTACGGTTTTGAATTTCCATTCCCCGCCTTCCCCGCGTTTTCCTCATAATCAGATCGCGGTGTTTGGCACGTAAAACCACATAATTTTTTTTTTACTGCTGACATGCAAATGCTAGTGAAAATATACCATGCAGTTATTGCAGCTGGGTCGTAAGCTGTCTGAAATGCTTCCATTGTAGTATTCCACAATTTTACGCTTAACCTTTTGAGACGCTGTCTACAAAAGTAGGCACAGCAAGACAGTGCATCAATAGCAAAAGCACTGATGGAAGTACTGATATTTAAAATGTGTTTTATACGCCTTTAAACACTTTTTATTAGAACTGTGCTGCAATTTTGAATAACGTGGAGAATGTTTTAGCAAAATGAGTGGGAAGGTAGACGGCTGGGTGTTCTTACTCTGTGTCAGTATGTTGTATGTAGCAGGTCCACTTCTTTGATTGCTTTTCACAATGTCATGCACCAGGCATAATTTCGAAGTGGCTGGATAAGTGCTTTTCAAGCTTTTCAGAACAGGAAATAGTATATGTTCTCATATTTGATTTTCCTGTAGGGAGTTTTTGCATGGAGCCGAAATTTTGTATACTTGACAAAACTCCCTAAACAATTGAAAATTCTTAATCTTTTCTGCTGCTGCACACTTTCTACGATTCTGGAGATGCAAGAGATGTGGTGAAAGCACATTTTCAATCAACGGGATAAAGTGGCATCTGAAAGGGTTCAGCAAAATTTGCGCGTTTCACGTGTGCTGGCGCGATCAGAGATCGCTGTTGGAAACGCGCGTTCAGCTTGCGGTCAGCTTCGCCTCACGCGATTAGCCTTGGCCATGACGACGGGCTTGGCTGAAGACATCGGCCCGGCCTAGGCCCGTCGCTTGAGGCGAAACTGATCACAAAATGAATGCTCGTTTCGAAAAACCATCGCCGATCGCGCACCAGGCTACACAGAAAAATTGTAAAAACACTTCCTCACGTGGTCGCTGAACTTGTATAGCAACCCGGCTTATACAGATGCCGCTATGACACTTGGCACAACATTGAACGACACAAAATGTCACCTTTTGAATGACCCAACGGTGTGCAATATATGAGACAATGCGGAATATAAAAAAAAAAAAACATGTGGTGCTCATTCGGTGCCGTTACATCGCCTGCCCTTACCTTGACTGGTGGGTATTCTAATTTCTGTAACATGTTGCGCTGTTCTGCGCAGTAACAGAGAACATAAAGAGGCACATCTGCATTTGGTTGCAAGCTCAAATGGTGTATGTGTCCATATAATTTTGTTGGGAAAGGTATAGAGATCTTGTTCGGCTTAAAATACGGCTGCCGCCAAATTTCGCAACACGAAACGATAAAAGCCCAAGAACAAATCATTTTTACATCGACTGCTGCGTTTAATGGAAACTTATAGCTCCCGCTTTCGCACAAGGAATGAAACTTCACTCCAGATCTGGCAAGGAGTGGCAAGAAGCCCGCAGCAAAGAGTGAAAAGAGCACTTTATATTGCATTTAACTAATTATTATGCAAGGGTCGTTTGCGGAAAAAAAAACATTCAATGCCTGAGCAGGAGCACATTTATATTCGGAGAGAAAGAAGTCGTGTTCATCCTTTAGTTTGTACCTTTCCTCACTTATGGTCTACAGTAGCTATTCCCTGTGCTCGACAGATGAAAAGGCGGGCAGATTACAGAACAACCTCGGAACCCCTGAAATGATATGCAAAGCTATTCAGTCCTACTTTTGTGTTATTTAGAGACGAAACTCTTCGAACAACATTTGACCGTTGTACATTGAAGCAAACAGTGTGTATTACAAGCCGGCTAGAAGAAAGAGTGTTTTTTTTTAGAGCTGAATACATATGCGGCGTCGAAACAACCTTCACCACTACTTGCACCGGCTTGTATCGACGCATAAACCTCTTAGTTCAATTTACGTGTACAGGGCGGCGTCTTCTCGTAAGTTTCAGTGAGTAGAATTGCGTAAAAATTGTAGTTTTTCAATTTTGTTGGTGGAAGCAATTCTCGGAGACATGTGCGCATGTGCTCGGAGACATGTATAGCATAAGTGTGTCAGCTAGTCTACCCCTCTGGTAAACGGCTACTGCGTCACGAGCACCACTTTCTTCCTTGGAGACTGGCTTACGAGTAAGAAAAATACAGAAAGCAGCTAGCCTGGTGTCATGGCAGTGGTTTGTTAATGTGGAAGAGGGAGGCACCATCTTGTTTGTAGTCTGCTATGTGCTCGACGAGCGCGCGAGTTGCTCGGCAGACGCAAGGGGCTGTGAGCGCCACGCAGTTGTGTTCGGTTTTGCTTTTTCACAATTTTAACTTTGAGCCACTATCTTCTTGCCGCGACAATATTTTTTATGTGTCTGTATGGTTTTTTTTACGTGCGCATTAGGTGCCAGCAGCGCATCCTCGCTTCTTGAATCTTTACTCCATCCGGTTAGAGATGCGCGAGCCAGGATCTCATAGAGCTTTACTATTCCATTTCAGCAGGAAAACATTAGGCCGACAAATGTGCTTCATTTCATATTATTTTGTTATGAAGAGCGTTCGCACCGAAGAAGAATCTATACATCAAACAATAGGGCAGAGATGGAGATTTCTTATGCATATTACAAAGAGCACATTAAATTTATTTAAGCAAATACCTAATAAAGCTTCTTGCAGTTTTTCTGAGCAACTGTCTTGCTATCTTGCTTCGCGATCGAACAACAACAAAAAAAGCATTTTTTTTTTAAAATGATATTCGTTATGGGGGCTTAACAAGTCATCGGCAGCCGAAGCGACAGCAGCAGAAGTGCCGCAGTTTCGCTCATCATACGAAGCCACCAAATAGAAAAGAAAACAAAAAATGACACCAAAAGAAGCAAACAGGAAAGGGAACATTTTACATCTACGTGTTGCTTTATTAGTTCATAGCTCTGAAAACCTAGAGCCAGATATCAATATGCCATTTAAAATTTTCGTTGGCTAGCAGAAACACGCCGACGCTATTATGCCAGAACTGAAACTAGTCCACCAGTCCTCGTAGTGCGTATAGCTGCTGGATGCATACTTCATTGTCGTCTCCTTTGCTCGGCGTATATGTCTACTTCATTTGTGTGGCATTATTGTATCTGCGTACTACACGCTACTCCGGAAAATGCAATCACGACTACAATAAAAGAGGGAGCCACAGATGAAAGCGGCGCAACTCGAAGGTACGGTCTTTTATGGACACTTAATAACGACCTGTAATTGGTGGGATTTGGGTATCTGGCCACTTTGCCTCCTATAAATGGACATATTAAGGCATTCTATCGCACGGTGGAGAACGATAAATGCGTCGAAGTAAAGCTTGTAAGGAGAAAGGCGTGCCGAGTTAGCGTGGAGCTATACCGCGTGGGCATCCGATAATTTACATAATTAAAATAAACGCACAAGAAACAGCTGCCATAAAATTTCACCCCATGAGAACACATGTGTTGAACACATCACCGCTCTACCTAGCTCTTAGGACCATAGCAGAAATCGATACTCCAAAATTATTTTCCTTTCTCGTGCTGTAGCAATCACCATCATCATCGTCATCATCATAAACCCATCTTTAGGTCCACTGCCACGACGAAGGCCTCTCCGTGCGACCTCCATTACCCTTGTCTTGCGTTAGCCGATTCCAATTTGGACATGCAAATTTCCCAATTTCATCACCGCACCTAAATTTCCGCCGTCCTCGACTGCGCTCCCATTCCCTTCGCATCCATTCTGTAAATATATTCGTCCACCGGTTATCCATCCTACGCATTACATGGTGGGCCCAGATCCTTTTTTTCTGGTAATGTCAACTAGGGTATCGGCTATCCCCATTTGCTTACTGACCCACACCACTATATTGCTGTCTCTTCATATTACCCCTAAAATTTCTCGTTCCATCGCTGTTTGAGTGGTCCTTAAGTTTCCCTACAGCTTCTTCGTTATCCTCCAAGTATCTGCCCCACAGGTAGCACCGGTAGAATGCAATGGTTGCACATTTTGCTCTTCAGCAGCAGTGATAAGCTTCCAATCATGATTTGGTAATGCCTGCCATATGCAACAACTTAAAAAATGGCTCCGGTAGCTTCTTGGCGATTCATTGTCGCGATCACGGATGCACACCTATCGAGGACCAATGCGTGATTGTTTCCCGTGGCAGCACGCAGCTCTTCCATGAAATATCTGAAGCACAGATGATTGCGAAATTGGGTGATCAGTGTGTTAGCTTCCCTTCACTGGCTCTCACAGAAAAAGAACCAAGTTTCTTGGAGGCGGCATCACATGCCTCGTATCTATATTACATGAATGCGCAGTTCATTTTCATGTAAGTGCATGCGCCGTCTACACAGCTTCACATGTATAAAAGATTCACTGGTACAATAAACTGAATTGAAAGTTTTAGCTTGGTGTGTCGTCTTACGTCCGTGTCGTTTTTTGTTGCGCAATATCATTTGAGCTGAGGATTGGCGCTGCTTTTACCCGCCGTGATATTTTTTAGTACTAAAAAAAAACTGAACTAAGAGGTTGATTGACTGAATTATAATTGTGCGTAATTACAGTAAAAAAGGCCGAAAGGAAGCCTAACTGAACTCGTTGAAATTACGCATCCCTAAAGTAGGAACCGGAATGATGGCTTTACTAAATGAAGAAAAAAGACATGGGCTGACCCCGGAGATGGATGGATGGATGAATGGATGGATGGAATAAGTTTACTGAAAGGTCCTGCGAGCTACGGGGCGCAAGACCCCATAGAGCGGGCTACTCCCACGCTGGGACCGGGAGTTGTAACTCTCTGGCCGCATTGTGGGCTCGCTGGACGGCCCAGAGCTGCTCCGCCAAGTCCGTGCTGCGTGACGATTCTGTTTGTCTGGTGGAGTCTTGGTTCTTGTTTGCGTGGGTCCGACCACTAGTAATGTGGGCCGATCCCGAACGTTGCCCCGTTTAAACAACAAACCACATGGTTCACTAAACGCCCATGTACAGTTCGTCTCTCTTCGGCGTCAACCGCTGTTGACTCGCTTTTATTATATGCATGAATCGTCACATTAGAGATCATTTTTTTCTGTCTTAATATGCCCGCGTACCTGTCGGCATACTAGTACATAGGGCAATAGTTAATGGTATCCTACAATTTTGGCGGCAACGCATTGCCCATCTTTGAAAGGGTCGAAGACTACAAGGTGGGATCAAAATACGAAACATTTATTTGGAGCACTAAAGGCCATTTCAATAACAGGTATTATTATTTAACTAATTGACCCTCAATACAAAATAAACTCGTAATATTGCAGAGCGCACAAATGGATGGTTGCTTGATGTACCGGATTACTCCGGGAGCCCTGCCGACCGTAAATCGCTGCGTTTTCTGTCCGATGTCGTTCTACGAGACGCAGTATAAGAGTGTTACTAAAAGCAGCGACGCACATGAAAACTCTTTACATTGGATACTTCGAACATCACAGTGAAGCATGCCTTACGGCTTCTGAATCACGGTATGCTAAAAGACCGCCTCCCCCCCCCCCCCCCAGATTTCGTTTTAAAATATTACATTTCTTTTTTCCTGATTGCCACCGTTTGAATACGAACCCTTGATACGCTTTCTTGTGGTATGGTTTCGAATGCAACACTCCCCCCTTTGACAATCAGCATTCTTTAAAGGGTAAATAGATTACTGCAAGAATCGTACACAAAGCATGCGCATTTATTAAGAATGTAAAGCCACGTCATTGGTCTTAAGGCGTCAAAAAATGAACGCAGCACAGACGGCTCTTTGGTTTATGTTCCAAGACGTGGAGAGGTATTGACCAGTCAACATAATGACGTTGGAAGTGAAAGAAATCACTACAATTGTTTTACTCTTTTAAACAACCATGGACATCATTTACCATAAAAAAAAACGAAAAAAAAACGAGACGTGTATAGCCACCGTGGTGACCTGGTGGCTCCGACGCAGCGCTGACAAGCACGAGCTCGTGAGATGAAATCCTCGCCAGGGCTACCGCATATCGACGGGGCTGAAATGCAAGAACGCCCGTGTACTGTGCATTCGCTGCACGTTTAATAACCACAGGGTGTCCAAATTCATCGGCAGTTCCTCCTTATACACAGTGCCTCATAAGGAGATCACCGTTTTTGGCAGGTAAAATCCAACAATTTAAACGTATAAAACGCGCCCGCGCTCCGAACATTTTCTCGAGCGTTTTCGGCATCCGGCACCTATTCTTAATAAGCATTTTTATCACTAGTTTCTCGCCAATGACCACTCGACCAGCATTTTATCGCTTTCTTACGCATATGTCGTCGCCAAGCAAACAAACCTATTCTTCCGGCCCGCGGTTGCACCACATGCGTGAGCGAAGCGTGAGTGAACGTAAGGTGACTGTGTTTGGCGTGTGGGTGAACTCTCGTGATACCGTCACGTTGTCATGACAGCCACCATCTTAGCGCGCACCAACAATGGTGGTTAGGGGAGGAAAGAATGGGTTTTATTCCAGAAGCTTTCCGTAATATATCTGAATACAAGCGGAAGATCGAAAAAATAAGACTACCACAGTAATGACAAGAAACACAATCATGGAGAAAAGTCTACCAAGGCAACAAATAAAATGCGAATAGAAAGGTTATAAATGTGACCCTAAGTTTAACTCGACAAGTACCAGTGTCACATTTTTTCATGAAACATTTATCTACGTAAGTCTGCTATGTTTCACTCCTCTCTGCGCTTTCTTTGTCATTAGATCAAAAAGGTTGAACTCATAATTTTCTCATGCGGCCGAATGCACGTGCCAGGTATACTCATGATATTATAAATTTCCCTTTTGCAGAATTTGCATGCGGTCTATCCAATCCTGGCATCCTTTCTTTGAAACCTATAACACACCGGTTCAGCCATGGGAATTGTATCACGACATTGAAAAATTTTCTTATGGGTCCTAAGCATTCCCCTCCTCCTAATAATATTATTGTGTCATTCCTAAGTGCACTTTTATACGTGCACCCTCTTATTCTGTTTTTATGTTAATATTTTTCTGTCGGTAGAATGCTATCTAATGTTCATCATAATGCCGGATGTTAAACATTCCTATAATTTGGAAAACACGCTTTACTTCAAGCTTTATTATTCCTTCATTTATGATTCTTAATGCGTCCTCAGCAGTGAATACGAGCCACCAGGTGAAACATTAGCAGCAAGAATAACGTGGTGCAAATTATGAGGGAAAACTTTTCGGATCATCCGGTAGGAGGTACGCCAAATTGTGCCCATCTTCTGCATTTCACAAAACTATCGATGAACACAGATTTCCTGAAACATGTGAAGAAAAGAAACAACGGAAACTAGAACCCCGAAAATGCCGCCGACGTATCGCATGAGAAATGATTATGGGCTCGTAACAAGTTGTCACTCTATAGCGCGTGAATCCCTTGTGAGCCTGTCTTGGACGAAGAGTGACGCATTTATGGACGCAGACGAACGCATATGCTACATACCTGGAAATATTTTAGTGTGTTTCCACGTTAGTGTTTGTTTGGAACTTCTTTGAAGCTGATGTTTTGCAGCAGATAACAAAGAACTTAAGGTGGTAGCAAGTGCGTGTTCTCTAAACCGCAGGCGTTGATTTTAGGGTGGCCCGCCGTTTTATGGCTTGCCGCCCTGTGCTCGCTAGTTTTGAGATATGCAGCAGAGGGCACGATTTTGTCCTAGGGAAAAGCAGAACAATGAGGAGCACTTTACACCAGCGACAAAGAGAACGAAGTTCAGTGCAGAGAGAAAGGTAGTTTAAAAACATACTTATTGTTTCTTTTCTTAAGAAAGCAAGCCAACAATGCGGGATCTTTACGGACAGTCGTCGCTGACATTCCACCTGAAGTTGACATTCTAGCAAGAGGTTCTGAGGGGACCCCAAAAATGAAGTGGCTATTTGGTCTGGTTTCTGCCTGGGAAAAAAAGCGAAGAATGATTTGGTCACTACGAAACTCTGTAGAGTGTATTCAAAAGTACAATTATTCAGGTTCGTTGCTACATAGGGTCGTTGGCGCATGGTACTCCACTACATAGCAGGAAAAGGCAGCTCGCCCAAATTCACAGACTTGGGGGGTTACCTCAGCACACACTATGCACTCCGGGATTGCCCGAACACTCAACGGGCACTTCAATCTATGCTGAAGACACTAGTCAGAAGAGCCGACACACTTCAGGAGTGGCTGGATAGTCCGGCATAAGCCAATACGGCCGTATCACCAGAGCCTTAGGGGAGAATCAGGGCACCGTCGGTGAGGAGGAAGAGGTTAGCTGCAAGACTGTCCGTAACTGTGCGAAATGACATTCCCTTCAGAGGCTTTATCAGACATCTACTCGCAGTATTGAAGCCGACCAGCAGTAACGGGATGTCTGCTGAGCAGAAATCCCAAGGCTTTTCAGATATCGGTTCACAAGATCTCCTGAAACGCGCTGTGGCGTTGAATTCAACAGCGCACTGAAATGCTTGGCCCGTGCTTCTGGAAAACTGCTGGCTCTCTTTGCCGTGCATAATACTAGACAGAACTTGAGCTAATACGGCTTATATATATATATATATATATATATATATGACATGTTACAGCAGCGAAAACAAGAGCGTATCACGAATAGTTACAAATTGAAGGCTTACAAACATTACCGCCAGTACGAAGCTTTCGGCTTTTCAACCACGACCGTTGAGCTAATACGGATTACACACACACATATATATATATATATATATATATATATATATATATATATATATATATATATATATATATATATATATATATATATATATATATATATATGACAGGTTATAGCAGCGAAAACAAGAGCGTATCACGAATAGTTACAAATTGCAGGCTTACAAACATTACCGCCAGTACGAAGTTCCCGGCTTTCCAACCACGACCGTTCACATTGGAGCCAAAGTAGGCGTTTTCTATGTGCGGCGCTTCCATCTAGCCCACAAATATTGCTCAAGTTTCTCATCAAAATTTCATACAATTATTTTCCTTATGAGCGCCAGAAACTGTGTGTTCTAAACAGAAAAGATTACAATTCAGAGCTAAGCTGATTCTTTAAATCAGTTTTGTATCAGCGTTGAACCATTCTTTAAAAGAGCGCGAAAGAATTCCGTGAATACATGCCATGTGCCTCGCATACGCAGGATCCTTTCACGCTCAGGAAAATACCTTTATGTAGCACGTACTGAGCAAGAGAAAGCTATATCGGGAGTTTTTTATGCCGCTCTATTATTCTCTGATTGGCACTTTTCATCTAATTATAATATTTGAGAAGAATAATTATTCAATAAGACTAACTATATATTTAAGTGGAAGGGAAAAAATTATTTGTGTATCTCGAAGCGACGCTAAACAACATTACAGTGGTTCTATCGAGCTACGTGGCATGCGCATATTTTTAAACTCTGGCTTAGCTTAGCTGGGACACTTTTGCTTATATTGTGCCGAAGAAAGTACATGTCGCCTTGGAAAAGACAAGTGCACTTGTTGAAACGTTGGATCCCGCTTTAACCTTGTACTCATTTTGCTCATCGCCTGGAATTTCCATCTCCCGCCTGCCCCGTGTTTTCTCTAGGTTTGTGAATGTGATTTTAGGTTTGAAACTGTTCGACATTTATAGTTAGCTTCATGATATGAGTCTAGTGCATAACGGTACACTATTGGTTGTTTTATATTTGTCATGCACAGAGAACTGAAATTTGTGGCCATGCTTTCGGAATACGGTATGTCGGCGAAGGCTCCTTGGCCGTCTTTTGTAAAATAAAGACTCAATTGGCGTTTATAATACTCCTATGAGTCCGGGACGACAACTACCCTAATGCAGATGACATTAAACAATGGAAAAGTTTCTTTAGCCATATTGCTAGGAGAGACTTAAATTTTTGAATTATTGCTACAGATCGACAAGTTTTTAGCGGATATTCCACCTAGGAGCTTGTGGAGGATATTCGTTTTCTTTAGATGTTCTTATCAGTATGGGGAAGTGGTCGCTCCCGTAAGGATTGTTCATAACTTCCCATTCGAGTTCAGGCAGTATACAGGGGGAAACTAGGCTGAGGTCAATTGATGAAAATGTTCTGTTGGCGAGAGAATAATATGTGGGTGCCTTCTTATTCAGCAGGCATGCACCAGAAGAGAAGAGCAACTGTTCAACAAGACGACCTCGCGCATCTATACGAGAGTCGCCCCACAGGCTGTTGTGCGCATTGAAATCCCCAAGTACAACGTAAGGTTCTGGCAATTCATCTATGAAGGACTGAAATTCGTGTTTGCTTAGTTTGTAGTGTGGGGGTATATAAATCGAGCAAATGGTGATAAGTTTGTTTAGCAAAACAATTCGAACCGCCACTGCTTCAAGGGCCGTTCGTAGCTGTAAATGTTGACATGCTATGCTCTTTTGGATTACAATTGCAACACCTCCCGATGATGCGATTGCATCATCGCGATCTTTGCTAAAAGTAACATGCTGTCGGAGAAAGTTTGTGTATTGTGATTTTAGGTGTGTTTCCTGTAGACACAGCACTTTTGGATTGTGTTTGTGTATAATCTCTTGCACATCATCAAGGTTCCTAAGAAGACCTCTGACATTCCATTGAATGATTTGTGTATCCATATTTAATGTAAATAAGTGCTGTGTGTACGGAAAGGGAGGTGATGCCTTAGGTTACAGAGCTCTTTCGAGGCCCTGTAACGAGGGTTCTGCCCTTTCTGGAGCGGTCGAGAGAGCCTCGCCGCTCCTTAGGCGTTTGGTGCGCCTTGAGGACAGGTGTTGTGTCCATTGCCTCTTGTGAGGCGCCGGACACGTGCTCTTGCGAGCGAGAAGTTACCAGGGAAGGTCCCGCCTTGGAGGGCAAGACCCCTGCGCCCACCAGCCCGGAGGTCGATGGGGCACCCTGCGGGATTTGGCTGCGCCGGCTGTTGCCAGCGCTGGAAGGGGCCGGGGATGTTGGCGCAGCCTCGGCTGTGCCCACCTTCGGGGTCGATGGTCCCCTCTGCTGTGTTGACGGAGCAGCGCTAGTTGCAACCGCCGCGGGGGCAGATGGCGTAGCTGCCGACTCACTGCCTGTGGGTCGGACAACCGCCGGAGGCCTTTGTGACGCTGCCCCCTTACGCGCCACATCGGCAAAGCTGCTCTTAGACAGGTATGACACCCGCCTACGTGCCTCTTTGAAAGATATGTTTTCTTTGACTTTGATTGTCACAATCTCTTTTCTCTTTTCCAGGACGGGCAGGACCGCGAGTATGCGGCATGCTCGCCTTCACAGTTGACACAATGTGGAGTGTTCTGGCACGTTTCGGAAGAATGTTCTTTGTCACTGCACTTGGCACATGTCAGCCGGCCTCGACCGTTCTGTGAACTGTGGCCGAACCTTTGGCACTTAAAGCATCTAAGAGGATTGGGCACGTATGGCCTAACACGTAGTTTAATATAACCGGCCTCGATGGACTCGGGGAGGGCACTAGAACCGAAAGTGAGAATCAGGTGTTTCGTCTTGATCTCTTTACCATCTTGCCTCATCTTAATTCGCTTAACATTTATGACATTCTGTTCGCTGAAGCCCTCCAAGAGTTCAGCCTCAGTGAGCTCCATCAAGTCATCGTCAGAGACAACACCACGGGTGGTGTTCATCGTGCGGTGCGGGGTTATAATTATTTGGGTTTCCCCAAATGAAACTAGTGTTGACAATTTTTCATATTGTTTTTGATCGCGGAGCTCCAAGAGGAGATCACCGCTTGCCATCCTCGACGCCTTATATCCAGGACCAAAGACTTCAGTCAATGACTTCGAAACAAGAAAGGGTGAGATAGTTCTTACTGGTTTATCTGGTTTTTCAGAGTGGATCACATGAAAACGAGGGAAAGATTCTTTTTGCCGTCCAAAAAACTGGAATACTTCATCGGTGCGCCCTCTTTTTTGAGGGCGATCAGGAAGCGGAGGAAAGGATGTTGCCATAAAGGAATTGAATTTTCGGCAATAACGCCAGCCACCCACCATGGAGTCCTACAAGGGGACGCTACAGGGACTGTAAGAACAGGTCCTGCAAACGCCAGCTGTACGTCATCACTATAACCGAATATGAAATAACCTAGGTTGGCTAATCACACAAGGTTAACCCTTGCTGCCTGGAAAATTTGGAAGTAAGCGGAAGGAAGGAGAAGACAGGAAAGATGAAAAGTGAGAGAAAGACGAAGGCTGGAGGGAGAGAGAGACAGGAAAAGGCAACTACCGATTTCCCCCGGGTGGGTCAGTCCGGGGGTGCCGTCTATGCGAAGCAGAGGCCAAAGGGGTGTCTTGCCTCCGCCGGGGGGCCTTAAAGGTCCACACACCCAGCATCAGCTCAACCCCCAGGATCCCCCTTTCCCCAGACACGGGAGGGTCCAACCCTCGTGTGCTCGGGTACGTGGTGTCGCAACACACCAAACGCCTGCTTGCGCAGACGCCCCTGCGGGGAATTCATTGTTCTGTCGATAGCGTCGAAATAAGGCAGAGCACATGACAGCTGATGCCAAGACATTGCGTCAAGTCGTCACATTCCAAACGGCAGGCATGCCAAAAATTCGCAATTTTTTTTTCAAGGTAGCAATTCTTAGTGGCGTTCGTATGCCACGTTTACACACTTGAAGCTGCCAAATCAGCCCTGAACGCGGCCCATGGAACTTAGTTCACGACTGTTAGAGTTCCGCATAATTATCTTGGCGCAAGATTACATGGCCCGTCTTCGGCATCTCCGGCATGCGTTATTGAGACAATCGAACGGGGCAGTCACCATCAATGGTTTTGGAAAAGTTCAGGGCCATACTGCCTTCTGATATTGAAAATTTTGTCATCATGAAGATCGGCTGAGGGGCGCTTTTAAGATAAGATAGTTATAAAAGAGGTATAATGGAGCATAATTGAAGTAACAGAGGTGTAATTACAATGGGGGTAAGATTACACAAGTAGCTTCAAACACACACAAAAAAACCATATACCGTGCTTGCTACACAAAAGTGAGGGAGACATAACACTAACAATGGGGTAGTAACTAAAAATAAACACACGACTTAATATTTCGCATCTCAATTTACCACTGGACATGAGGGTCAAGTTTTTGCAATAGGACGCCGCATAAATATCTTGCGATCTGCTCCAGCGAGTGCATTTCATCCTCCGCGGAGTGCTGTTGCAAATTTCAGTGCCCGATGACGTCATTCCAAGCAGCTCGTAGATAAGAAACCGCCGAAATATTGTCATTTCAATTTCTCGCGGACGTCGCTTTTAGAACGCGTCGCGCAAGTTCCTCCGCTGCATTCGCATCACACAAATACCGGACGAGACACGTTGCCGTTCGACAGCTGCGGCATGAAGAATGCCCCTCCCCGACCTTACGGAAAAGCCGAGGCAGTTGTAATTAAATGGAGGCCCGATTTCGGCGGGCTCGGTGGTTATGCACGGGGCAGCTAGCCCGATGTGCGACGCCGTGGAAACAAGGAAGGCTGAGGAATTTCAACCCAGTTTGTTTCCTACTATAGACTCCGAATACTTTCAGCAGCGATGTAATGCTCAACTGTGCGTGAAATGCATATTGGTTCACGCTTTTATGTGCCACTGGAACTTCTATCATTGTAGGGAATACCACAGTGCATGATGCTTCCACGGAAGGAACAACTTCTTCTACCTGCTGCTTTAATTTGCGTACTAAGAAAAAGGAAACCGAAGAAGTATGAAAAAATAGGCCTGTTACGAAAGAAGGCTATTTGATTATCTTGCCTAATAATATGTAGCAATTCTAATATATTATGAATTAGTAATAGCGTAGGAAATGGGTCGATGAGCCCGAAGAATAAGCAATAAGGTAAGATGCGGGGCGACGCTGACTTGAAGTATCCGACACAATCTCACAACGACGGCATGCATTTCGACTGCGCCTGCTCAGGCCAATAAAGAATAAATTCGAAGGCAAGAAATTGGCTACATTTTTTATTAAATAAATTAAAAGACTACACTACGCAAGTTTAAAGAAGTCCTCCAACACTTTTCAAGCCGCAGTCTATCGGTTGCAGGTTACGCAAACTGATGCTTGGGGATGCTCCTACCATAGGTCAAATGAGCGATATCGAAATCTTTAGTATTTCGTCACGCGAAACAAATCACTACATGGCTGCCAACCGCGTCAACGCCCCGTGGGACTCCCCACAACCATTATCGATGTCACAGTGCGCTACTCCATGATCGGTTAAAAACAAAGTCGCAGATGATTACTGCATTGCAGCATAAATGTAGTAAACTAAGAATTGATTTCATTTACGTGTGCTGTTATCTTTATGTTGGCATAAAGCGGATGCGCCCGTAAACGAAAATCACTACAGCCACGAAAATTGGCCGACATGTTGGCTAGCTGTCCTTTAGCCTCTGCTATGGTGGCATACCTCAGACCTCTGAGCACAAAAGCTTCTCGCTTTTCTACGCTTGTGAACAGCCATGTCGCCTCGCAGCTTTTGTTTTTTTGGCACGTTGTTATCGTGGTAGAGGTTTCTTACCTCGGTGCATCGTTCTTACCGCACCATTTTTTGTTGTTCGCGGTGCTGCAGTGAACTAAGGCTGAACTGCAGGAAAGAAACGCTACGTAGACCCACGTTGCTTGGCCATCAGCATACGGAGTAACCGACATCCGTGAACATAGAACATGTAGGCAACGTGGTGAGCGAGCTTTCGCTTCGTTTCGAGCTCTTACCAGAGGCAGCGAGGGGTTACGTCAGTGCGTGAGAGAAAAGGGGACAGTAGACCACGCAAAATTTTGAGTTGAGGGCATGCATTTTCTTTTCCTGTGTTTTGAAATTTTTTTCACTGAATAACTTCAGACTGCGTACTGCCATTCTGCCATCTGCCATACTGCCATCGCTCCCATTCATGTTGCTTTTTTTTTCTCCATACTGTCAATCTACGCAACTTACGACCGAAGCATAGTATAGCTTGAAAAGGGTTAGAGGGCCGTTTAAAGGAATTTTGCAGAGCTATGACTGAATACGAAAAAAAAAGAACTTATATATATATATGCTATGGTACACTGACGTACTGGTGCACTGGTGCGGTGCAAAATAGAAGAAAAATAATAATTTTCCCCTTCAATTATTTTGTTCCCTAACTATCAACCTACTATCGAGAAAGCGACGAAGTCCGAGTTCTGAAATGCTAGTTCAGCACAAAAACAGATTTGGTGTTTCTGTTAGGTGTGCTTTAAAGCAGGATGCCTAAAATGTAGAACCAGGCGCGAACAATGAAAAACGGCCTAGATTAGAACAGAAATAACGGTGACTTTCCAGACCATGCAATAAAAAAAAAACATATGGTGAAAATTCACGGAGCGATCTGATTTGTTCTAAACGACAAGCGAAGAAAAAAAACGACGATATCATAGCAAGGAGATGTGCTACCGCCACAATAGATCATCAGAGAACGCATTAACTAGTCCGCTTCAGATTAGCGAAAAAGGAGAAAACACATGCACGAAAACGAAATTTGTTATGACACAAAGGCTAAACGTGTGTTCTAAAATGCAGCGGCAGCGATAGTAAGTGCGCCAGGCCTCTGCTGCTGCGCAGCGTAAACGGCACCCCGAAGGCTACCATGCATCAAAGTTGTACCTGAACCTGTTTTTTTTTTTTTTGTGCTGACGAGGGTTTTCACGCGAAGGCGCCGGCTCCTTTCGAAAGTTTAGCACCACTAAAGCTTTACGCCGCAAGCCAAGCCGGGTTATGCTGGTGCCCTGTCAAGCAGTGCGTGCCCGGCGGCGGTGGGCATCGAACCCATGACCCAGCGTCGCGCGCGCGCCCGTACGCATACGTAACGGTGCGGAGTCGCGGCGCCGTGCTGCGGTGACTGTTGTAGGTGATCGGGTTAAACAAAAAAGAAATCTCCAGGACCATGACCACAGAGGCCGACTGCGTTATCAGCAAAAGACACTTCCGAGCGCTACCATGTTTTAATACGTTTATAAACGTCCAAGCTGCAAGCCATATTTTTTCCCCTGAATCTACTCTGTGACAAAGGAAATTATGCCGAAATATCGTCATCGTAACAAACATAAAGATCACAATTCTTTTAATAATGCCAACCTTTCTATCCTTTCTATGCCTACTTTGCTAAGCATTAGATAAACCCAAAACATCGGTTTCGCCATATGCTCCCGTGACGCAGACGCATACACACATCGCACATATTTTCGACAGGGCCTAGCACAAAACGCTTTCTTGTTTCGAAAGGATCACAAAAAGAAGCCGGCAAGCCATCTTACCAACTTCCCCTTCCTCTCTTCCCTAGGCCGCTGTCACCTAATATAACAGCTTCATAGCGCAAATTTCCTCGCTTTGTGTTTACATAACCGGCACTGGAAGCGTTGTAAGACCGAGAAGGAAATTGGGCGAAGGCTGTTGGAGGGGGGTAACCACGTCATGGGCGGTGATGGTGGCGCCATAATTGGGGTGCGGCGTGCCTAAACGAGAGGCTTCCAGCGGGATCACCCTGAATCAAGACTTCTGTGATAGTGGCACATTAGGCATTATTTAGCCGTATATAAACGAGCTGCCTCCGAATTTTTTCCTGCTTGCCTGACTGTTTATTGTAAGTTCAGCTTCATTTTGCCTGATGGTTCACATTGAAATAGTAAGTTCACGGATAGTAAGACTGCGAGAAAAGGCTGCTTCCTGACTGCGTGACCGGACACGCAACTCCCCAAATTTGTACTTGGCAGGGGCACAATGCCAGAGATACGGAAATAGAATCTTAAACATTCACAATAAACAGCCGTACTAAATCAAGCCAAAGCGAGAAGGAGCAGATCATTTCTGTAAAACGCTTTGAATAATGGCACACATATGAGCATTACAGGTCAGTTTCTGCATCGTAGAATTGGCACTACATGTACGATGAAACATGGCCATATCAATTAATTGATAATCACCGAAGCGACAAGGTCGCGCATATCCTAGGCTACTGTTTGTCAAACTTTTCTAGTGCGTGAACAGTTTTTATAGCACCAAACCGACCGTGGCAGCTACATGTTAAAAGGCATCTAGAAAATTTATTTTTTTCAGCGACGCAGCTACATTTACATTTTATTTAATTAATCGACGTAAACCACATCAGTGCCAGCTACCCAAAGGACTAGTTATTGTTCTTCTCATAAAGTTTAATTGATTCACATATTTTGTTCAGCAAGTTATATTTGCTCTCTTTATATAACCACATTCTCATAACACCGATTCTGCAGTTTCGGCGAAACAAAACTGGCTGCGCTTGGGAGGCCGTGTTGGGTTAATAATGCACGTCGAAAAATAATGTGAAATAATGTTTTCGGCATGTAATTTTTTTTCAGGTATAATATCCAATAAAATTATGGCAACAATGACCTTCAGACCAGCAAGGGAGCATACTTTCGTGAGGAAGGAATACTCTACAGTGCATCACATCTATGTCATGATACAGGTAATCGAGAAATCCGCAGTGTACTACAGCCTCTCTCTATACGGCTTTCATAGATTACGATAAGGCGTTTGATTCAGTAGAGACAAAAGCGCTCATAGAGGCATTACGTAATCAAGGAGTACAGTACGCTTACGTAGATATCTTGGAAAGTGTCTACAGAGATTCCACAGCTACCCTAATTCTCCACAAAAAAAGTAGGAAGATACCTATAAAAAAGGGGGTCGGACAAGGAGACACAATCTCTCAAATGCTGTTCACTGCATGCTTGGAAGAAGTATTTAAGTTATTAAACTGGGAAGGCTCGGGAGTGAGGATCAACGGTGAATATCTCAGCAACCTTCGGTTTGCAGATGACGATGTCCTGTTCAGCAACACTGAGGACGAGTTACAACAAATGATTGAGGACCTTAACAGAGAGAGTGTAAGAGTGCAGTTGAAGATTATTATGCAAAAGACAAAGATCATGATCAGGACCCGGGTAAGCGAACAACAGTTCAGGACCACCAGTGAGCCTCTAGAGTCGGTTAAGGGGTAGGTTTACCTAGGTCAATTACTAACAGGGCACCCTGATCACGAGAAGGAAATTTACAGAATAAAAATGAGTTGGAGCGCCTACGGCAGACATTATCAGCTCCTGGCTGGAACCTTACCGTTATCACCGAAAAGACAGGTGCTCAATAAATGCATTGTACCGCCGCTAACGTGTTGGGCAGAAACTTGGGGAGTGACAAAGAAGATTAAGCACAAGTTAAGGACCGCGCAAGGAGTGATGGGATGAAGAATGTTAGGCGTAACGTTAAGAGACAGGAAGAGGGCGGTGTGGATCAGAGAGCAAATGGGGATAGCCGATATTCTAATTGACATTAGGAGAAAAAATGAAGCTGGGCAGGCCATGCAATGGATAGGTTGGATAACCGGTGGACAATCAGGGTTACAGAATAGGTGCAAAGAGAAGCGAAGTGCAGTCAGGGACGGCAGAAGACTATAGGTGGGGCGATGAAAGTAGGAAATTCGCAGGCGCTAGTGGAATCGGTTGGCGCAGGACAGGGCAATTGGAGATCGCAGGGAGAGGACTTCGTACTGCAGTGCACATAAAATAGGCTGCTGCTGCTGATGATGATATATGTGTACACATTATATTAGAAGAAAACAACCTTGAAAGAGTACGGCCCCCGTTACTCAAAATTTATCTGTTTTCCGGCAACCAGAATGTACATGTAGCTGCACCCCCACCCCGTTCCCCAGAAAGAGCTCATGGCACATTTCGGCGTCATGACCTGCTATTTTGCCATTTCAGAAACACTGCCCTAGGCATTGCTTTTCTACTGTATATGTGTAAGCACATGCCGAACTTTAGCAGAGCAGCAAACCAAGCAGAACCACTTTGCTGCATTTCAAGAAATGTCTTGAACTGTCAAAGCACTGATTTTAAAATGTTAGGCTTGGAGTTTATAGTTGTTATTGAATACAAGATGTCCTTTGCTGACTTCTGCGGGGCTTGTGTATCGGGGATGTAACTATTTTATAAATACTTGAGAAAAAAAGTGGTCGGCCGGGTATTTTCAGAGGTCTTATGAACACGAGAATGGTATGAAATGACATCTAAACCTTGGTTGCTGACAGCCATAGTCAGCAACCAAGGATGTAATCAGAAATGCTCATAATTAACCGTACATGGAGTGGGATGTGAGTGCCTATGCCACTGTTGGTCTCTGATGTGCCGTTATCACGTGCAGTTTAACTTTACCGATACACACTTCGGCAGATGGCGCCAAGAGCCCAAGTTCTTCACTCTATCGAGTGATTCCAAAGGGAACAGACGTAGTCATAGGAAGTACTTTCTCAGAGGAGCCGGAGCAGTGCGCCAAAGCAATAACTTTATTAATCGCTGTTTCGCTAATTTGATTTTAAGAAGTGTTAACCGATCAATCTATATATATCTAAGTTTTCATGATTTTTAGTCTCGGTCTTTTTGCTCGATATATGTAGGTAACGAATAAATACATTTCTTTTTCCACAAGCAGGGTTACTTTTATACTACTCCTTGTGATTACAAGATAATGGTCGGTAGTAGGAGGAACCCACGCGTGTGTTGTTCTGAGGGCGAGCGTTCCTCCTCGTTGAAAGAAAGACGGTTTTAGTCAGTACGCAAAAAAACGGGGCAGTTTTTATTTCCTGAATGTGTATGCTACGGTCGCGACTACACCGTCTAGAGCGTGAGAAGTATAAGCTGGCAAGGCGGCTGGGAAAGCTAGAAAAAGAACTCAAGAGTGAACAGAAGCCGTTGACGCCGGCACAAGATAAGCCAGCCAACGTAGAAATGAAGCAGAGGGCCGTCATTCCACAAATCAATGGTGAAAGCTTCGATTTGCGCTCGGAGAACAGGGCTTGCTCCGTATCTGGAGCACGTGAGGAAACCGAAACCACCACGCGGGAAAGCAGTGGCGGACACGTCAGTGATGGTCACCAAGACGCTACCACTGATGTGTCAGGCGGGGAAGAAGAAAGCCAAGGAACGGGGAGGATGAGACATGGGGCATTGGGCGTCACGGCCCCAGGTGCAGCTTTCGGTGGTGAGTAAGAGTGAAAGGGTCGAGTTTGCTTTGTTGGGGATTCAAACATGCGTAAAGTAGAACCAGTGATAATAGAGAGGGTAGGGGCAAGCGAGCGAGCCCGCGTTACCGCGCTTCCCGGCAAACTGATTAAGGAAGTGATAGTGAAAGCCAAGCAACACAAGGGGGACCCAATGGAGGAGAGGCACCTAGTAGCGATAATTGGCGGCGCGATTGACGGACGGCAAGGACGAGGGACACAGATCACGAAGCAGACAGCCGAAGAGCTTACCAACCTGCGGAATGTTTCAATCTATTTTTTTTTCCACAAGTAGGGTTACTTTTATACTACTCCTTGTCAGTACAAGATAATGGTCGGTAGTAGGAGGAACCCACGCGTGTGTTGTTCTGAGGGCGAGCGTTCCTCCTCGCTGAAAGAAAGACGGTTTAAGTCAGTACGCAAAAAAACGGGGCAGTTTTTATTTCCTGTTTTATTTCATGATACAATATTCTGCGATTCGAAGGCAGCCTTACAATGTCTTCTATCATCTCTTCGTCGCGGGTCGTGTGAGCAACTAGTGTCGGAGATACGAGAAATGCACCATCGTATGATAGCGAAAGGACACGACGTCGTGTTTCAGTGGCTGCCTGGTCATTGCGGTATCTCCGGCAACGACCTCGCTGACGAAGCTGCTAGAAAAGCACACAAAGGAGCAACCCTTTCTTCAATACCTTTATCGCGGACCGACGCAGCCCAACACTTAGGCGAGCTAGCGCACTCTTTGACATTGGAGAAATGGCACACACCTGAATTCACTCAGCATTGCTTGCATTCCCTCGATCCCTCTATGCAACTGCGGCTGTTACCAGGCCTTCCGCGAAATGAAGAAACAGTGCTGTGCCGCTTACGTTTGGGCGTCGCATTCACCAATGCTTATGCATTTCTGATTGGAATGACTGACAGCGCCGAGTGTAATGCCTGCGGTGTCGAGGAAACCGTAGAACACCTACTGTGCTACTGCCCATCTTTTGAAAATGGAAGGCAAGACCTCTGCACAGCTCTCAATCAGCTAGATGGAAGGCCGTTCACCTTGAACAAGATCTTGGAACCATGGCCTCGCATATCGCAGCTACAAAAGGCCAAAAAAGCGCTGCTGCGATATTTGAAAGCGACCGGATTGAGTCAGCGTCTGTGATCCGGACTCAGTGACTGACTGATATCTCTAGTGGACTTTCTCTTCTATTAATCTTTCCGTCCCCCTTTCTCTTTCCCCAGTGTAGGGTGCCAACCGGGCTCAGTCCTGGTTAACCTCCCTATCTTTCTTTTATCATTTTCTCTCTCTCTCTTTTCAAAAAAAGTGTAGATCGCAATGTATTTTACAAAAGTATAAATAGCGTAGTACCAGAGATTGAAAGGCAGGGGTATGCACTCAAAAGGGCAGTACATGCAGTAAAGAGAGAAATTTGGATGCTGGCTAAAGGAAAGAATTTTACGGTCATTGACATCTACCGAGAAGAGCACAGAGCCGGGCGCGAAGGCGCTTTTGTGCGTGACGGGTAAATTTTTGCGATAATGTAGCAACACTGGTTGGACGTCGATTCTTGGCACGGGCAGGAATGTTTTCAGGAGCGTCAAGCAAACAGGAAGGAATATAAAGTATTGAATGTAGCGACACATCTTGAATGCAGCAGAATAAGCCCACAAAGAGTTAAGAAAGACGAACAAAGTATAAGTATAGAGACGGCAAAATTTGTTCCATAAACATGCAGGATAGCCGCAAGCCGGAAAATGGCTTGTAATTAAATGCAGTTTAATAACGAAACCATTAGCGTCTACGCCCTTATCGGTACGTATCTACAAGATTTGCAGCACCCGTCTTTTATTGAAAATTTTTGGGAGAGGGGGGCAACAGAACGGCAAAGGGTAAGTAAGGGAGACCTGTGAGGAGCATTTATGAATTAGAGGCACATGGGAAAGCAAAAGGACGTGGAGTAGTTTACCTATGGACAGGTAGCGATAGAAGAGATAAAAATAAGGAATTTATTGATTGTATTAGAAAATATATTACTGAATTTAGAAAATCCTGGGCCAGCTGATACAATAGGAGACACGAATGCGCCCATGGATGATTTAGACGGATATACAGGTTACAACGGTTCTCTAGTGCTGTATCTGTGCGATGAACAGGTGAACAGGTGTATAATGTGGCAAGGCGGAAATAAGCTATCACGTATCGATGGCGCCTCACTGTCAGAAACTGTCTACGAACGACTAGGCCAAATGATGATAGATGAATATCGAAAAAATAGCCTGGGTAGCGATCATAAATGTTTAGCCCCAAAATTTGGGAGAGATACTAACGAAGAACACGAACCAATAGCATCAAAATTTCTAGAAATGAATGAAAACAAATACCAGAGATCGGAAAAAAAACATACGCATGATAACTGAGGCGCTTCATACAACAGTCTCGGAATTCAGCGAACCGGTATACGTTAAACAGGAGATAAAAGAGGCACGGCAAAAAAAAAAATATATTTGGATTAGGAAGAGAAAACCGCGTAAGTGATGGAACAAGGAAATAAATCAGGCTATAGAAGAGCGTAAGCAGGCGTCTAGGGATCATCCAGAAGCCAAAATGTTGGGAATTATACGAAGAAAAAGTGCTCTTTAGATGAAGAACTACCGAGAAAAGAAAGTAGTGGCGAGTAAGCTCGTGCAAGAGGAACTGAAATGCACAAGTGAACGTTGGGTGCACAAAATTAGCAAAAGAGAGAAAGGTGAAACATAAAGAAACGGAAACCGTGTAAGAGCACTGAGAGCTCCAACTAAACATTCGCAAACGGCTATAAGGGATGACGACGGTAACAACTTCGAAGGAGACGTTGTTCTGCACGCGGCACGTTATTAGGGATACTTCCGGCCCAATAGAAAGCGTAGTTCTGGCTCACACAGATCCGACGACCACCAGAGAAGCCTGAGATATCAAAATTTATCATAGATAGCTTGTAGCAAAAAAACAAAAACAGAAGAAAATGTCCTTAATAACGCAGCCGCAGGACCTGATGAAATCCCTATACAGCAAATCGCAAACACCGGTCCAAGGATCAAGGCACTGCTGACTAATGACATTGAGCGGTGTTTAGAATGACAATGCATAGCACAATATTAGAGCTGTCGAAGTGGGTGGAGAAAAAGCGGTGCACTGGAGGAACATCAGAGCGGTTTCACATGATGGAGAAGATTAGAAGATAAAATGTTTGCGTTAGCTGTGTGTGTAGAAATTTCAGCTGCTGACGATATATTAACGGAGCCTACGACAACGTAGACAGGGAAATTTTATGGAATATTCTCTAGCAGGAAGGCATAGATGACGATTTCTTGTAGCTGCTGAGGGAGATATATAGAGACAACCGAGTACGAAATATGTGGGAAGGTCGAAAATGTAATGAAGTGGTGAAAGTTCACCAAGGACTGACATAATGGTGTCCATCTCTCTCCTTTCTTATCACGGTTTATTTTAAGGGCATAGTCAGACGAATACAAATCTGTGAATTAGGGTTTGATTTATAATAGATGCCTAATCTATATATGGTGCAGCAGATGGTCCCCGGACTGATATATGCGGACGACATAGTGCAACTAGCGTATAATTCAAGAGATTTACAGACACTTTGGACTATGTGCTGCAACGCAGCACATATTCACATATTCAGTAAAACTGAAGGCACACAGGCCTTCAGTTTTAGCGCAGGGAAATCGGGAATTATGATCCGTGATGAAGAGACGAGCAATTACGCGGTCTCAATTCAACAGCAAGTCATACCCATAGTCGAGAAAGGTTATCACCTCGGCGTATACATAAAGGAAGGAAACGCTTACTCAAGCACCCACCAAGAGAATCTGAAAGTAAAGGGAAAATAAGCCCAGAGCATTGTGGGGCCACAATAAGTATGAAGTGGTGCGGGGAATCTGTAAAGGACTGGTGGTTCCAGCGTTAACGTTTGCAAATGCTTCTCTGTGCTAAAAATGTGATTTGTTGTCGGGGTTGGAAGTTTAACAAAATCCAGGCCGGTTGGCTGGCTTTGGGAGCTCACGATAAAATCACAAATGAGGTTGAGGAGGGCAGTGCAAAATTAGTTTCGAGGAGAGAATCAGGAATGTGGATCAAAGTAAATGGGCGGCTGAAGTGCTCAAATATCTGCACATGAAAAACGTGGACACAGAATTGAAGAAGAGGTCAAGAAGGTTGGCAACCAGTTACAGGTAATTGAAAGTGCAATTAGACAACCAAGAGTTATAAAAAACAATGTCAGAGAAACGGAGACAGTAAATAGGATGCAAACAATTAAAAATAAAGACCACGAGGATTTACAGGACTCAGAAGAAAAAATTTAGAAGGTAAAAACCTGTGCAGTAACACGAAGGGTAGCGCATTTTTATTTGAGGCTCGAGCTGTTTGCCTAAAGACAAAACATGCCGGAGCAAATATTCGTACCTAGATGAGTCCACATGTAAGCTGCATCAAAAATTTCTAGACCACTCAGCCCACCCTAATGGAATGCTAAGAGATTTACCCTGCAAAGCCCGTAGGTAAGATACACCATCGAAAAGTGCTTGGATATAAAGTGCACGGAAGCATCAACCGCTCAGCAGTCGAGATAAGCAAGAAACTTTTAGAGTAGTGGTCGAAAAAGGAAAGCAGGGAAGGAATTGATACGACCGGATGCGTCACCAGGCATAAGGAACGCTACAAGGTAAATGGAGGAGTTCTTAGGAAGAGAAAGAAACAATAAAGATATGTATAGAACGAATGCTAGAATGTGAAGCATGTGTCGCATACCCGAGTAACTCAAGCAGGCTAGGAGACTATCTGTCGCGGCCACGTTTTTAAGGAGATGACAATACATCATCATCGTCATATCATCAACAAGACGGAAAGCTTCTGTACCGGAGAGGCAAGGGAGAGCGGAGACACGCACGAGTCTCATAGCGTGTCAAGGATCCGTAATGAAGACGTTCCACCGATTCACAAGACAGCCATCGACGCTGAAGACAACCCGCCGTGGTGCCTTGGCGGCTACTGCGTTGCAATACTTAACGCTATGTCGGTGAATCAAATCCACACCGTGACAGTCGCGTTTCGATCAGGACAAAATGCTGAAAACGCCCGTGTTCCGCGCATCAAGCGCCCGTCAAAGAACTTCAGGTGGCCAAAGTTACTCCGCGACTATGGAATAATTTTCAACAATAACCGTAGGCACTACGGCGTCCTCTACTAACTAACTACCTACCTACACCAGCATTAACTTTTCTATATCTTTGAAAACAATAAACGCAAGCTCACAGGGGCTGCCCGTGCTCGACATGCCAGTGAGTACGCCTGCGAAGGTCGCCTTGCGTAACCACGCATCAACCACGCCGAAGCTTGCGGTGCCCGCTTTTGCCCAAAGTGGTCATTGTCATCACGCGCTCTCCGAGCATCGGGATGTCCAGCAGTGTTTGGAGGCCGTGGAACGCAACGGAGTCACCCAGCACAGACGTGTGGGTGGCGAGATCTTTGAATATAGCGACTGCAGGAAGGCGGTCGAGGAGACCCGATGGTTGTCATATGGCCTGTGAAATCTGATACGATTTAAAAACCAAATTAGTGAATAACGAAAATGAAAAAAATAAAGACAGAGAGATACACAGTGCAGACATATAATCAATACTTATTGATCGAATTATCTGAACGGTCATGTATGAGGACATGTTCTTGTATGGCGCGCAAACTATGTATAGTATACAACACAGCATTTGCGATCAACTAGGACAGTGGTGCCCCTATTCTATGCTTTGCAGTGTTTCAAACAAAATGTATTCGTGTTAAACGTAAGTGTTGCTTTGCGCACGTTTTATGGAACGCAGAGTGCTACATTCAGAAAGGTAGGACACAGTGACGTCGGTGTATACTTTTATAAACTCTGTTTTCTTCTTCTGACTCTCTGAGCGAAGCACTATTTCAATACTAAAGAAGATCGATAAGCGAATAATATTATTTCTTTCATTTGTTTTTTGTCAGTATTACTAATTTAATTTAGTAAATAGAGAAGCACTTGTGAACGTCGCCTCCGTTTCGGTGATAACAGCAATGCGCTGCTTCGTTCTGCCGTGCATATCGCGGTATAGGAAGGAGGCATTGACCACTTTTCATCTCAAGCAAGCTTTCATAAAAGGCGCACTTGCAGGACAACAAACCTGACAACCTAACAGGTAATAAATGCCCACTGGCTAGTGAACAGGTGCCATGCATTCTGCTCTTTACTAATTTATTCACACTTTTTTTTCACAATGTGACTTACGTCTACTTAAACCAAAAAAGCGAACGGCGCATGATTAGCTTTTAGCGTGTATGGTATGAGAAGTACGTGATAGGTCGCCGCTACACGGCTCACCCTAGACGCGAGGCTGCTAAATTTTGAAGACTTTGTCATCGGTGCATAATCAACTGAAGCGAAGTATAGGTTGTGCGAGTCTGCGCGACGGACAGAACTGTGTAGATCCCGCGCTGAATGTAGGGTGGTATTTTAATCCTTGTTTACGGGTAACTCGCATGAAGTTTAACACTACGCTGCATGAGTTTCGAGGTGCGTGAAGCGCAAAGCGCATGTAATTTTGGTCGATTGCTAGATAATGAAGCGAAGCACGCCAAGCGCTATTCAGGGCATCCAACATGGCATTGTGCGAAGCATCAATAACTCTATGAACAAAATGACCGCCAGTTTCACTCTGTCTTTTGGGTCAATTGGAGTTCTTGATTAGTACGCAGCCGGTATTCCGGAAATTCTGTCGCATAGGGGTTCTTGCGAACCCGTTAGTGCATGAAATAGTATGTTAGCATTATTCATGTATGGCCAACTAGAAGGAGGAATAACTATAGTATCTGCTACACAACACTAAAAGTAAAAATGACGAAACATTCATTCTACGTTTGAGACTCTCTTCCTAGTGGTCTAGAGAACCCTTAAATACTTATACGTGCTGAATTGTTATGCACGGATATAGATGAACATGTAGTACAACGAAGTATAACCGCTCTACGCCTGCTGGATCTCTAATAATAATAAGGGTACTCGCGAGTAATACATCGAAGACTGGACCAACTTTCTTATTTCTTGAATGACTTTTTTACAGTTGGTCCAAATGTTTTACAGTGTTTTTCTAATGTTTTAAAACAATAAAGTTTCCGGCCTTTTGTGACGTATTCTAAATTCCGTACACATGGCGTTACTGAATCAGATGTAAAAAGTGCCACTGCTCTCACTATTTATTACCGAGTGCGTTTTGTTTCCTTAATCTTACGGAGTGCCTAATTTTAAAAAGCTATTGTTCGTTCACATCTCTCTCTTCGTGGGAATGCTGCTATATACTTTATTTAGCGGTCGTGTAAATAGCCACACCTCACGAGGCTATTTTATTTCAATATAACACCTGAACCTCTCAAATTTCTCTGAGATTTGCCAGCACCGTGTTGGCTTTAGCACGGATGCTATTATTATTTATCCTTCCGCGTGGCAATATTATCACACCTGTCTTCGGCACCTGAAAGAACTACACGGTGTGTTGATCTGGCAGAGAGCGGAATAGCATACAGTCATCACTTACAGATGCCCACGTCAGGGACTAGATTATTGCAGAATTTGTTCCCAGTAGCCGGCGTCTGACCTGACCTGCCAAGTTGTCTTCAGGTCGAGATCATTGCATTTTCTGAGAAATATTTCCATGTGTATGAGATATATTCAGTTACGACTGATGTACACACAGACTATGCCTGTTTTTCTCTCTTCACATGGGCAATGTCGTAATGATCCACATGTATCCAACTTTCTTTTAGGAAAGGGTGCGTTCAGAAACCAGTAATATTTTTAACGGAGCGCTTGCGCGTGCTAGTGCGGCCACTTTTTTCTAAAGCACTAAAATTTGTGAAGGATGTTGCATTAATGTGTAATATCAGTTCAGGCCGTTACCTATTAAAACATTTCTGCAATACCCATGTCACGATAATTGTCGACGTTGTCGCGATAAGCTCGAAGCAGTGCAGCGACGTGGCATATTGCCGCGGCAAACGCGTGTCATGTGCGAGGCATGTATGCTTCAGTGTTCCTCTATCGCATTTCGCTGTGGACATGCTGCGACACACAGTGGCGCCTTCGCGTACTTCGCGTTCGGCGCACGTGTGGCGCAGATAAGGTTGTCTGAATATACCCAGCATATTGAGCCCAGCACTGCTGCAATGTCGTATCCTTTCTTTTCTCAGTGAAGAGCGGCACAAACAGCTAGGTTTGTGCCGCTCATATCTCGTGGCCCAAGCTGCCGTGAAAAATTTGATTCAAGAGCAGCAGCTGCCCAGTGTCACATACACAGTGACCAACGTTCTTCCGACGGCTGGTTTCGAACCTGCTTCACTTAACACAGCAGCCCGATGGTCTATCTAACTGACCATCGTGAGGCTGTGAAAATGATGCCACTTCGAAAAGGACGGCACAGTCCAGCACAAGATGAAGGTTTACATTGCTATGGTTAGCGTGGAAGCAATGTGCTGACGCACCGTATTGCAGTAACCATATGTATGAGGCCTGCATACAACCGGGATGTTCTTTCGCGCTTCCGTCGGCAACACCGCGCCGTCTAGCGTCGCCGAAATCGGGTCGCGTGTGTGAATATGTCTGCGGATGGGACAGTCTGAATAGTTACGACCCGCGTTTAACCCTTCACACTACGAGAGAAATTTCGGTAAATTTTTCGTCGTTGAAGAGCTGCACGTACCCAGTTACATATAGCCAGTGAGACAATTTGGCGTGAAAGACATTTATTAAAGAACAGTGCATTCCGTGTGGCCCATATTCAGTGGCACGTACTACATTAACCGAGTTTTGGGTGTAGTACATTGAAGAGCGGCACATATGAAGCTGCTGACTCCTAGTGGTCGAATTTTACACTACAGATAACTGCTGAAGTTTCATACAAACATGTAGTTTCGCAGACCTAGTGATCCAAGTCGAGGTGAACGAAGTTTATTCATGAACAGCACATAAGTAGGAGCCCTTACACAGTAACACAAGTGGGCGCGAAACAGGATAAACGATGAGTGTCGCCTGTGCAATGTCACGTACTCGTGACTCAAGTAGACTTCTCGACTGGTTTCGAGCCCTGCCCTATCATCAGAGCAGCGTGATGTTTTACCCACTAGACCATGGATCACCCAGTTACCCAAGTTGGCGTGAAAGCGGTTAGAGATACCGATAGACAGACACGTAGGTAGCCGCCGGAAAATGCGCTAAGTGCCCTAATAACGCTAGTTGCCATAATAACATGGCCACGTTGTAGTGATGGTTCAAGCAAGAACCAATGTTAAGACGTAATTACCAATTTAACTCTTTATTAGGTGAACCTGTGCCAAGCAAAACAAGACCAGTGACTTCTTCCGACAGCTTAAGAAGGTTTGCAGAATTAGCATGCAGAAGAGAAAATGAAGAGAATAAAGATGCACGGCTTGTAGTGATCTGTACTATGTTTTCAGTGGCAGTTGATGGCGTGCGCGCGAACAGGACACGGCTGGAAGCTACATTTAGACATTAGACATCTCTTCCTCATGTGCCGTTCTGACACGGGTGACTTCAGGCGCAAACATGAGCTTACCCGACGTTCCACCAGCAGGCGAGCTTTTAACCTCGTTCCTTGCAAGCCAGGTGGCCGTGGCGATGTTCCAACTCCACACGCAACCGTTCTGTCGAAACACAGCAGAAGCGCGGATCGCTCATCGGCATCGCTCATCGTGTTGGTAGGTGCTACCACCTACCAACACGCATCGCCGGTCCAAGGTCACAGGACTAAGGCTGCGTGCCGCGAACTCTGCTTTATAGCCATGTACGGTCTCCGTTCTTTGATTATTGACATAGGCCTGCGTAGGACGTTTCCGTGGATATTCACCATAACCGAAATTGTCCATGCGCTTATTGGTTGCGAACGTGTGTCACACTATGACTTGGACTCAGAAGGGTTTGAGTGCGAGCTAGTTGGTACGGATCATTCATATTTAAAACAGCGCCGTGTTTGTGTAAACAATGCTTGTCCGTGTTTTTCTGGCGCTGTTTTAAATATGAATGACTTGGACATTGGTATGCGACGTCACCACCTTCTAGACAGAACGATCTGTGTACCTCTTCATCTCAAGCTTGCTCAGTGACAACAGGCCCACCGGCATGCGCGCACTCATCCCGAGTTCTCTATGACAAGCTCGGACCCTCGGCACCAGCAGCAAATGGTGCGGCGGTCCGGGGAGACAGCAAGAGCCGCAGGAGCCCTGGAATGAGGGCGCCTTTCCGCACAGACAGAAAGACACCGGCTTTTTTTTTTATCACTAACTGTTTTCCTCCTTCTTTTCCATTAGAGATCTTGCTCGCCGAGTTCGCGGATGTCACAAAGCCCTGTATTCTTACCCAGCCACTTAAGCATGTTCTACCAACCACATAGTTAGACGTCATCCACCTGTCGCTGCACGTACGACTTGCCTTTTTGATCAACGAGCCAAGTGGGAATTTGACCACATGCTAAAGCTGGGAATATTACGCCATAGATCCCAGCTCTTGGGCCTCGCCACTGCATCTCATACCGAACATGAACCTGGGATAGTTACGCCCGGGCCTTGAGTACTTAGCTACGGTGGCTAGGTGGGTAGGTGTGCCGCCTGCCGGGCGTGCAGGGTACACTCTAAAAACAGTTGCACCGCTTCGGGTGTACATTTGCCACACAACAATAATCGTCATCTGTCTTGGCCGCATTTCCTTTCCTTTAACGGTGTCAGCCCGGTACTTCCAAGTCACGCACGGCATTGGCGTTAGCAGCATGACAGAGCATTCTCGACAGAAAAGTAACGAACGCAGCGTTTTCAAGAAAGGAAATGCGGGCAAGACAAATTATGATTATTGTTGCGTGACAGATATACACCCCAAAGGGTGTAACCTTTTTTTGACGGTGTAGTGCAGCGCTTCTCCGCCTCATGACGACAAACGTGGCGCTGCAGTCAGAGGCCTGTCACAAGCAGCGCTCGTCATGTGGTGCTGCGGCCATACTGCTGTGGAAATGCGGCGCATTTATGAATTTGTTTAAACTGGAAATCGTCTTCGCAGTCACACCATAGGCACAGATTTTTTTACGCGACGGAGCTCTGTCCCTTCGAAAAGTAACGTATTTGCCTTGTCCGTCAGCTGCTTGTTTGCCGGTTTCAGAGGCAAAGATGTAGAGCTCTATCCTAACGCTGTTATGTTCGGTAAAAATGTAGAAGTTGAGTGTACGCTGAGCAGCACAAATTCTGCACGGCAGAAATGACCCTTCATCAGTTCTTCTAACGCCATAGCAAGAGCCAAAATTTGTTTCGTCAATCATTAAGTAGGTGCTGTATGAGACCATAATTCGTGCAGGGAATATTCTTATACCGCGAAATGCCTAATGAAAACGACTTGGTCTGAAGGATTGTAAAACACAATCAAATAAATATTGATATTTGCACAACTAAACTCGTTTCATAGCTCACCGTGCGGAGCTCCCGAAACCACCCACCGACCTTCTTCGCAAAACAAGCAGCCTGTCTGCGACAATTTTCTGGACTTCGGAAGTCACGGTGGTCTCCACGAACGTAAAACAAGCCGTTGCGTACGCTGTGCTTCTCATTCATGCCAGATTTTGTACTCCCACTATAATCACGGTGAATGCTACAAGCGTGGCAATCCGCGCTGTACTGCAGCAAGATATTGATTTCAAGTAGCGCTCTCTGTAACTTTTTTTCTCGGATGCTTCAGACGGATGAGACACGCGAGAACATCTTCGGCCGCGCGCTTCTCACCATCTACGCCAACGTCCAACCCTCCAAAATTTCTTGGTAGCTTAAAATATTATTCTTCTCATCGACTACAAGCCTCTTGGTTACGTGTTTACCGAACCAACTCGTCAAAGTGCATCGCTCGGCAGCATCACCGTTTCGCCTATTTGTCCGAATTTACTACCGACATACTATACATTATGTGGCGAACTATGACACTGTTGGTGGGCTCTTCCGGCTAGCTGCCATGATTCTCCCTGTGCAACCCTGAGACTTGGGGAGCTTCGTGACGTCGCAGCTTGAAGATGCTGAATTGCAAACGCTGTCCCCCCCCCCCCTTTGCGGCTCTCGTTTTCTAGTTATTCAATGCTACCCCATACGTGTGCACCAACGCCACTTTGGCTAGACTCATCAAGAACCTCTCTCGGCTTTTTGTACCCGTAGCTTACCGCCATGCAGCGTTTCACTCTTTGCACGATGTTCACCCTGGTATCATGAGCTATGCAATCTCCCGTAGCGGAGGGCTACGTCTGGCCTCACATGAGCACCGACATGCGCAACTGTAGAGGCATTTGTCCTGCCAATACACCAAAGTGACGCATCACACAAATTCCCCGACTCAGCCTTTCCTGCCACCCGGCTTCGACCACGCGCGCATCGGTTTGGTTGGACCACTTCCTTCTTTACGTGGTTGCAGTTACCTGCTAACAATCATGGACCGTCCATGCTAGAGATCACCAGCGAATCTGTTGTCTAATCCTTCGTGCTCGCCTATGTCTCATGCTCCGGTTGTCCCATGACCATCACGACAGATAGCGGGAGGCAGTTGGAATCCACCCTACGTCCCTCACTCATCTTCTCGGACTGCAGCATCTTTGTACATCCTGACCCTGTCTGCCATTCACGTCTTTCTCCAGTGAAGTCCCCAAACATCACCTTTGACACCTGCCTACAATGGGTCATTTCCCTTTTTATACCGAGCAGCCAAGTCAGCAACGATTCTTGAATATGGCCGTGAGCAAGTTGTCAGTCTCAATTAAGCAAAATCGGCCTACCTGGAGACGCTTAATCACATGTGGACATCGATGTCATCACAGTCACTTCCCCATGTTAGTGCACTTGAAATCGCTTCGCTGTCGTTTCAGTTTCGATGGCCTGTGTAGGCGGAGGTTCTCTGGCACCTTCTTACATCAGCTTAAGGAGGCACGCGGTGCTTTGAAGCGCACTATAACAGAATAAAGATGCGCTGTTGGTGGCGTGCGCATGAGCACGACAAGGCTGGAAGTTAGGCTTCGCAGCTAGACGTCTTGACCTGGTTTGCTGTTCGTACGCAAGTAATATTCAGCAGCGGCGAGTAGACTTGTGGATAGCCGAAAATGTGATCAGGGGTTCAGTCGCGTCGGCAATATAATGATTGAGTGAAACTTCCAGACTAATCGCGCTTGCTTGAGTAATTTCGAGAGTGCAAACCACTATTCTTATCGCACACGAAATCTGATTACATAAGGCTAAGCGACTACATGAATAAGAGACCTAACCAGGGACAATATTTGAGAAACTTCGTATACAGAAAAGCGCGTCGTCCGCTAGACGATACCTTTTAACATTCGTTAGCCGCGGAAATAGTCACCGAAAGATATATATAAGTGCGTGAGGTAATGCCCCCTCCCCCTCCTAAAGAGCATCATTCCGATGCCGGATATGGGACATGAAAGCAAAAAACAAAAGCACAAATAAGAAAAAAGCAAGCAACAAAACAGAGTCGCAACATACATTAACGCTTCCACACATAATGGCTTTAGACGCACAATATGGACAACTTCCAGGCAGTGCGCAGCGCCTTGGTGATTGCGTAATGCCGTGTGGCAAGACATAATAGTCATATGCGCCAATATATCTAAGGATCTAGCATGGTTCTAAATAACGTCGAAGAAGGTTCTCACTCAGTCCACCTCGGCGCATAGGAGTCTCTATCAAAGTACGGTCGCCCGGCTTGTATTACACATATCCAGCTCACTGAAGTTAGGCGGCGACGTCGAGGTTGTCTTCATCCATGAAACCTAGCGTCAAGCGTTGTCAGCAGGTTCCTTGAGGAAACAAGTTGCAACGACGTCATCCAAGTTGTCTCTTCTGTTGCCGTGTTGTAAGCGAAGTTCACGCTCGGTAGGACAGCATCTAACGTGTTGTGTTCAACGTTGACGTACATTGCTAACATATCGGCACGTGTCTTGTCCAGGCTTTCTGTTAGATGATTCGTTGGAGAGTGGTAGACAGCTGTCCTCCGGTGGCTTTTCTTGCCATAATGCAGGAAGGCTTCAGTAAGCTGAATTGTAAAAGTCGTTCCTCGGTTGGTAATGAGGACTTCTGGCACACCATGTCGCAGCAGGATATTCTCGACGAAAAATTTCGCTACTTCCATCGCGCTACCTTTGGGAATGGCTTCTGTTTCGTCGCAGTGGGCAAGATAGTCGATGGCCGCGACAATCTACTTGTTTCTGGATGTTGACGTTGGAAAAGTGCCAAATAAGTCCATCCCAATCTGTCGGAACGCCCGACAAGGAGGTTGAATGTGCTGTAGTGATCCCTCTTGCCTGGTCGCTGACGTCTTGGGTCGCTGGCAGTCTTGCCAGATCTTGACGTAGTGAGCGATGTCGGTGGTAAGGCATGGCCAGTAATACTTCTCCTATATCGTGAGCAAAGTGCGCACAAAATCGAATTGCCCAGTGGTCAAATGGTCATGCAGGGCGTGCAGAACCCCTGATGGCAGTAGAGATGGCGCAACGAGAAAGCAGTTGTTGTGGACTGGGGAGGTGTTTTACTAGGACATCGTTTCACAATGAAAACGAAGAACACCGGCGCCAAAACGCACTGGAGACGAACACGGTCTTTCCTTCCAGGTACTTAGCATTACCTCTCAGATACCGGTTCTCTCGTAGCTGCTCGGCGAAGTCATCGGTACTTATTATTCTTAGTACGGCGTACATCCTCGCCTTAATCATCTTGCGGAGGCGGGTCAATGAGGGCACGAGAGAAGCAATCGGCAATAAAGTACTTTCATCCTGACTTGTAAAACGGAGCGATGTCGAATTCTTGCAGCCTAAGGTTCCACCATGCAAGGCATCCTGAACGGTCCTTTAAGTTGGCTAGCCAACTCAATGCGTGATGGTCACTTATATATGTATACGTACTCGAAAGGCGTGCCCTGGATAAGTGCGACATTTGGTGGTATAGCTTGAATTATGGCATGGTATTCCTAGAGCCATCATATAAGCCATTCATTGAGACACATAAGACATTGTGCTATATTCGCAGCCACCATCGTGCTGCATTCGCTGTGGCTGCCGCAAGGGTGCCGTTCATTTAGTAGCAGTTTACGTTCTTTTTTAGGCGGCGCCTGAATTTGTATGTTGTGTTCTAAATTTCAGAATAACGTTAAGACCCATTTTCCGAGCACAGTCATGAAGTGAAGGTTTAGTTGTAAACAGTTTCGCAGTAACCTCTTACTCAAACGCCTTCTCCGGCCTGGTTATCTTGCTGACAGTAGCGGATGTTGGGATTCCCTGGTCAGAACAACATTTTTTCCAAGACAAACAGTGAAGCGGTGACTGCTGGATGGAATGTTTGTATATCACAGAGCATAATTATTTACTTCCGCGGAAGAGTTTATGACAAAATTTCGCCATCCGAGCTCTCGATGCTATCGCACTCCCTCCTTCCCCGACGCAATGAGTAAACACGGGTGGCAGATTTGCTGTACTCATCAAGAGGGATCATACGCTGGCATTTCGAGAAGCTGGTACTCCACGAAGCTCTTTCCGAGAGAATTCTCCCTACCGTGAGTTAATCAGGGTGTAACACTTGTTTGCCAATCACTAGACGATAGCCCGAAGTTTGCTTTACGCGTTACGCACTTCCTCGCTATTAGTTCACATCGCCTTTGCAGCCCTTTCGGCTTACGTTGGACGCCGCTACATGTCCTGCTGTTTATTCATTTTGTTTGCGCAAAACCCGAAAGAACTTATATACAATATTTGTATTGTTGACGTAGATGCTGCGCTATTTTGCTTCGGTCCCCCTAATAATCTGGCTTTGTGTTCAGCTGGTAATTCGGAACTAAATTGTAAGGTTGCTATTTTTTAAAGGATTCTTTTGTAGGTGCCTGCAGAAGGGCTTTTGCACTCTGATGCAGACAGAAATATAAACTTCAGCATTTAAAATGGGGTGAATGGCATGCAACTTCGTGCGGAATTTAGGTATTCATATGAGTGTCTCAATGAGATATCTGTCCTCATGAACTGCATTAAATAAAGGAGCCCAAATAAAAATTGAGAAGTTAAAGCAATGTGTTTACCAGTGAATGTATGAAGTTTCCTCGCAATGCGTTCTTCAAAGACTACTTTTCAGTGTTTGCTAAAGCATACTCTCACATTTTTCAAGCCTATAAATGCAATAATTCTTTTGCCAGCCACGGATATCAGTTAAATACCTTTATTCACGGACGCAATAAAAACTATAGCATATCACCAAGGACAATCGAATCACAATAAAAGCATCAGCCGCCATTAATCTTGAGAATCAAGCTGAACTACGGAATGTTCCCAATGTACAGCTTCTTCTAAGTTAAATTATTCTTTAAATTATTGAAGACGTCCACATTCAGAAAAACAGAACATATTACATTTTGTCCACTGCAAATATGTATAAAAGGAGCTCTAAAAGACTGTTGCAGCTCGTTCACAAAAAAATTAAAATTCCTGCCGAGTTCCGCAAGGTTTTCAAATTGTGAACGCTCATGGCGATCTGCCTAGCTGGAGAAAAATAATTAATTAAGAATAATATTGCCCACATTTTGTTTATGTCAACAAGTCGTATTGACTAATAGCCCCAAAATGACACCATGGTATTTTCATATACTGAGACGACGTGGTAGCATTCCACAGACTATCGCGAAAATATTTAGATAAATGAGTTTACATTTCAAAGAAATAATAAATTACTTGTCTTTCGGAAGACCGCACATAAATAATTAATCCTACATATGGCGTATCCATGGGTGCTCTTGCACGTTTATCATTTTTTGCCTGGCAATTCTAAGATAGCATTTTTCTCCCTATGTGTTCTCATGACTATAGCAAAAGCTAAAAATCACTCGTTACCGCGCTAGAGGTGTTCCTGTTTTCTTGCGCTTTGCTTTTTACCTGCCCTACAGAATCTAATATTACAGAAAAAGATAATATAGCGATATTTACAAATAGGGCTATATTGAGCCCTATTTATTGTTTTATCTAGAAAAGTTCTTGCAGACAGCACTACTGTAGCCACGCGTTAGGGAAGCCGTGGCAAGGGCTATGCTCCGAGCACTACATGCAGGCCTCTAGGCCTTGTATTAGGACATAATTTTCAGCACAACAAATAATGAAAGATATTTCCCTTGCAGCGAAAGAAAAGCAAGCATGTCAGAATGGAGGAACTCCCAAATCAGAGCCGACATGTTTCCCGTTTACAGACGTTTAAAATCTGCTGCGTCATATGCCCAAACTTCCCGAGAAAGTTCGTGCTTCTAGAAGGTCCTTGCTGCCGGGAGCCTGTTTGAAATAGTCTATCTTAATTTTTAAGGTAATGTGACATATTAATATTTCTTATACAATATTATTTCTCACATTATGTCTTCAGAAGCGCGAAATGATAAATGGCGACGGCAGCACGTAACCTTCAATAGAAAAGACCGGCTGCGTGACGTCATGCTTCCTTCCATTTCCTCGAAGGCACGTATTTAAAGTTATCAAGCGAATATTTACTGCAATTTATATTGCTAGCAAATTATTCGTGTAACGTGCTAATGCCATGCCATCTTTGCGAATGCCTCGCTCATAGGTCAAAAATGCGATTCTTTTTTATTACATATATATCGCTGATGCATAGCTCGTTCGATGCTCCATGGGCACTATAATGTAAAGCTCTTTCAAAATGTTTTTTATGTAATTCTTGCAGTCAGCCCTTCATGATTGGTCAAACATTTTTCCGGCCACCCCACTTCCCCTGTCTGTGACACGATGTTAGGAGAGCCACAAAATCTTTCCACGTCATACGACGTACACACAGCGATTACGCCTAATTAGACTGAAGAAAAGAAAAAACAGGCATTTCCGTCAAATTTTGCGGCTTTCTAAGCATGATAGCCTTCCGCGATTGGTCAAAATGTTCTCGGGCTGCGGTCAATTTGCCTCTCTATCACGCGACGTCACAAACCCGTGAAAACTCACCACATCCAAGACACGTGTACGCTTTAAAGATGCCCTATCACGCCGAAGAAAGCTGAACTCTTTTTTTTTTTTTTTGGAATGAAGACCGCCCAATTCCGAAAGGTTCCCACTACGTGTTGGGTGCTGTTGGTAAGAATGGATTTATTTGTGTATAATGAAATTATTTTCGTGGCTGTGTAACGCTGTCGAGACCGGCAAGTATGCGTCATCGCTATTCAAACACTCCTACGCTGGGCGAGTAGCGGACATTTCAGCCTTCCGTTGTACGCCACCGCCATTTTCGACTAGCCACCGCAAACTAAGGGGAAGCGGACCAATCGCAGACGCCGGCACCACCCTTTCTCATCCAGTTATCTACTAGGCCTCCCCCTTTTCCTCCTCCCAACCGAAACCATCTCCACTTCTGCGTACTTCTGGTCTCTTTTCATTCAATTACACATAAAAAAACACGTCAATGTAGGCAATGCTATTCGCTTCGAAAGCAAACGAAATTGACATCGTACAAACGAGGAGGAGCGTATGATTACGCGCTTCGAGAAATAGATATAGATATAGAGATATAGAGAAATATACATTCGAGTAATTTTACATTATAGGGCCGCATGTTTGCACATTTTTTACTCTAAGATATTGTGCTCTGTTATTCATTTCAGTACTCTGGGCTAAGTTCTATATTTGGCACTCTTTCTTATTCGGCGTTGCACTAGCCTTCCGTGCTTCATTATTTGAATATGAGTTCCACACCCACTTCCCCATCCAATTATTGTGCTATAGACTCGTCACAAATAATTTTGGTCAAAGCAATCCTGTTTGGAACAAAGCCACTAAACAACCTGCGCTCAAACAACAGTGCCCCAGTTTCGACTCTGCTTTTGCTTACCTCCTCGAGCCAACTTAGATGACACAATGCGTAGACTAAATGTTTCCCCAGATGCTCGAGTGGAAGCAAGAATCCTTTGTAAATAGGTAGCTACAAGCTCGGTTTCCAAGTCTAGGTTGAAGTCTAGGTCGCTGCAAAATTGAAAACATTTTCTTTTTTCGAAAATTAATTAGAAGTTTAGCCTTCTGCGAACGCTGTAAAACGGACCACTTACGTAGTTTAGTGCTCATATTTGGCTGCCTAACAAAAGCCGTGAACGTACCAATTGATGTTTTACGGTAAGGAATGCACTTTCGTGTGCAGATGTGTACACACCAGGAATACCACGACGACGCGGACTTTCTTTTCCGCCTAGGAACGTAACTTGCAATTGAAAACTTTAGTCATACTTGGAATATCGAACATTGCAGGGCACTTAGTCGCTTCAATTTCGGCCTCTGCGTTGAAAGTATATTCACGTTTTCAGTTTTCTTTTTTTTTGCGCCTGGTGGTGTGTCCGTGTGCTTTTGTTCCCAGGTGAACCTAGCTAGGTCAATGTAACCTTACAATTCTATGCAAGAAGCTGGCACTACAACGGTGCTTCCCTCTGTACGCTAGATGCCAGAATTCTGTGCGCAGTGTTTCGCTTCAGGTAACAACTAGCGCTTGTTCGTTTAGAATATTTCTAGTCAACGGCGGTCCTATTCACTGAATTTAAGGTGCATCAGTCAATTGCAGACAACATATAGAAGGTTGATATGTCACAGCATGTTTAAAGCGTGCTTACCGGAAAAAGCTTTCAGTGCAAAGCGGGAGCAAGTCTCGTCAAGGCTATTAAAATATTTAGGTGTTCAGCACTGCTGACGCCTACCATACAAAGCAGAATACCACGATCAGTAATCGGAACCCCAGTTTGTGAAGGTAGAATGCACTACCACCTGCCGTCATAATCGATAAAGCCAACTTTATAGTTTAGCATGCGATGAAAAACAAAATAGGCGCAAAGAGAAACTGGATGCATTCGCTTGGATTTCAATGGAAACTCTTCAATGGGCACAAAATGTGTCACAACACTCGAAAATTCCACATGTGTTGTACAATGTGTCAGAGCTTTAAGGTTATATATTTAGTATCCTAGTGTTACCCAACTAGAAAGAAGGGGGAACTATTTAATGCCTTCTAATCAAATGAAATAAAGATGACGCTGCTTTAGCCGCGTCTGTGCAAACGACAACTATATAGTCCTAAGGTTGGGCAAAAATTCTGGTCCCCGCATCGAATGTAGTTAGCGCCTCTAAAATATGAGAATGCTGGTAACCGTAATGTCGCGAACTATCAGCCGAACCTTTAGCTTCGCAAACAGGCCATGTGCTGACCGAGCAAGCAACTTCCTTGCTAAACTAGGGAGCCGCCAACTTTTCTGACTACGATGGTCATTAGTCAGCCTACGTGGTGGGATCGTGGAACGCCTATATATAGCTGGCTAATAGCTAAGGGCGTGGGAGTGCTGCGGACTTTATTGCGGGAGATTTGTTGTCAACTGCTCCTTTGTTCGGCGTCTCTAGGGGCCAGCCTGAAATTGCGATGCGATCATTTATCAGGACGTGACTATTAGCAAGAGTCATAAGAAGTGAGTTTCTGCACACGTTAGACTCACGTTCGATCTTCCTGTCATCAGCTACTGACGGTGTGTTGCACGAAACTTAACGCGTTAATCTAGCGTCTCTTGAACAAAACGCAACAATGCTTGACCTTGATTGAATGTGTTTATAGAAGTTGGGTAAGGCACCAACGACAATGGTGTCATACGAGCTTTTGTTTGGTTTTGTACTGTGGGTGTACGAAGGTTCTTTTGATTGGTGAAGTTAAAGTGTTTTATGTTTATTGTAGGACATGCGATATTTGGCTGAAGAAGCGTTTTCTAATTTCATAAAACACAAATTCGTAGGTTCAATCTTAGACTTTTTCTAGTGCATTTTCTTTTGCCTCACCTCAGCACACCCCATGGGGGCACACAATTGTAAGGAAATTCACTCACAAGTTTTATATTTATTGAAATTGAGGTTCATATTTATAATACTTCCATGGTCATGCGCATCATCATCTACATGGTGTATTATGGAAGTTGCCTGGCGAGGAATAAGCTCACCAGGTAACTTTAGAATCACTAAAGGTTTAAAATCTGTGCAGGTGTGATTGGAAGGTGACCGTATCTATGATCTTTAAGTGGGAAAATAGCAATTACGCTGCTGTATGCTGTATGCACAAAACTATTATGCTGAAGCAACGACTGGGGGCATTGTTGGTGCTGTATGTCGCGCAAATATGTATATTGTGATGGCTACACTATAATGACTATAATCGTGCTGTAGCCATCACAATCATCATCATCATCATCATCATCATCATCATCATCAGCCTGGTTATGCCCACTGCAGGGCAAAGGCCTCTCCCATACTTCTCCAACTACCCCGGTCATGTACTAATTATGGCCATGTTGTCCCTGCAAACTTCTTAATCTCATCCGCCCACCTAACATTCTGCCGCCCTCTGCTACGCTTCCCTTCCCTTGAGATCCATTCCGTAACTCTTAATGGCCATCGGTTGTCTTCCCTCCTCATTACGTGTCCTGCCCATGTCCATTTCTTTTTCTTGATTTCAACTAAGATATCATTAACTCGCGTTTGTTCCCTCACCCAATCTGCTCTTTTCTTATCCCTTAACGTTACACCTATCATTCTTTTTTTCATAGCTCGTTGCGTTTAAGTAGAATCTTTTTAAGTAGAGCCCTTTTCGTAAGCCTCCAGGTTTCTTCCCCGTACCCGAGTACTGGTAAGACACAGCTGTTATAAACTTTTCTCTTGAGGGATAATGGCAACCTGCTGTTCATTATCTGGGAATGCCTGCCAAACGCACCCCAGCCCATTCTTATTCTTCTGATTATTTCCGATTATTCTTTTGATTGTCGGCTGTTGATGATTATTATAATTTCCACAATATGACCCAGACACAGAACTGGATACTGGCCAGGAAGCCAGGGGTACATTTAACATAATTCTTAAGAAATGAAGAAATGCGAACCAATGTAAGATTTGGCACATTGTGCAGCCCGCGTACGCAAAAGCACACGCCCACGCCAGTTGCTCTTACGCTAAAGACGCAGGATAAAAATGAAAATGCAAATATATAGGATTCCATCAAGCCCTTTAAGAAAGCTACGCTTCACATAGATTTCAGCATCTTCGTATTTTTTTTCTCCAAGAATTAGCTTCGTTCGTATCTGTCATTCTTATGGAGGCTTTTTTTCTGTGCACCACAAATACGCGGTTGTTCTCCATATAGCAGGCGGTCTTCACCGACGCAGCCCGTTATCGAGACAAGAAGAGTTTCGTGGCGGCAGTTACTAGCCACCGAGGCAACCACCTCACAAGCGTCACCGTGAACACGGCACATGCCGAAGCGGCAGAGGCAGTGGCCATAGCACTGGCCCTCACACACACCAAAGCGACATACGTAATCTGCGATTCGCAAACGGCAATTCGCAATTTTGCAAATGGACAGATCTCGCAAGAGGCGTATTACATACTCCAGCGACATCCCATACACCAGGGAGAGGCCGACTTCGATAACCAAAGGCACTTGCTATGGATCCCGGCACACACTGGATTGAGCACCCCCAACGAAGCGGCTCACCGCGTTGCTCGAGGCCTCACTCACCGAGCATCATCGTAGCAAGAGCCCCCGCAGGGTACTGCAAACGTCTGGGCGTGGGAGGATCGTTTGACCAGGTTCCACGACATCACGACACACTACCAGTTACAAAGACGCGTATACCCATTCCCTCACGCTAGGTTAGACAGGATACAAGCAGTACACTTCAGACAATTACAAACAGATTCTTACAGAAACCCCAGACTCATGCACGCCATATATCTAGACATGTACACTACAAACAGATGCACATCATGTGGCGAGGTTGCCACACTTAATCACATGTAATGGGAATGTCAGCACTTAAACAACAAGTCGGGCAGTGCCGACCCCTCCGTCTCTTCTGCCGCCAGCCTCCGCTCGCGCTGGAAGACCGCACTGCTCAGCTCGAACCTGACAGCACAATTCTAGACCATCCAGCGATCCGAGGAAGCCGCTTCGAGACAAGGTCTCGGAACCGCGTCCGCGGCGGGTGCCCAGACCCACTAAAAAGACGCCGGACTCAAATCTTATTGATTTAAAAATAAAGTTTATGCTCTCTCTCTCTCTCCATATAGCACGTATTGCTAACGTTGTATCAGCGCCTTTACTGTACGATTAAGAGCTTGCACTTCAAGGAATACGCACGTGTAATTTTGTATAGAAACCATCTGCAATGCTGATAGTGAAGGTAATGCAGCTATTAATGCGAAAGCGTTATGTGTTTCATGAGGCAGAAAAGCCAGCGTTGTTTGCAACGAGTTGTACCAAAAAACAATGTGACGTCATCAGCGTATTGTATGAGATCAGTAAGAATGAAGGTGAATTAAAGTAGATCAAGGTGGAATAAACTGGACTAAGGCTGATGCAAATAAGCGCAAGATTGGTTATCGCGGATTAAGGTTTGTACAAATTACATTAAGGTATTTTATTGTGGATTAAAGCGGATTAAGGTTGGTAAAAATTATATCACAGTGGAATCGGGTGGATAAAAGCAGATGAAGGCGGAATAAGACTGTTACAAATTTGTGCGAGGTGGATTAAGATCGAGAAACGTAGACTTGTGAACGACAGGTGAGAATGTATGACGTCATGTATCATGGACGTACTCAACTAGAGAAGTCAAAATGTTTTCGCAATAAAATCGCATAAGGATACTAATGTGACTGTCAATTTTTAACTTTACCTGATGCACGGTCCAGGAATACGGTATGTAATTATGATGCCCCATTATATTTTTATATTTGAATGTACAAAATGCCTTCTGTAACAGCGACTGGAACAATATCTGAAATTAGGAGTTCGAAAAGACTGGACCGACGGAAGCCTGCGCTCATCGCTGTTACTTGTAAAATACGGTGAACTACGTCTTCCACCATGGAGGAGATACTGTGTTTATGACAAGAACAACGTAATCAAGTAAAAACCGCTCAGCAGTGAACGGGCGCGACATTGTTTAACCGCAAGCATCTATCAAAAGGGAACAAAAAAGGCAGTTCGCCAAACCTTTACCACACAAAATATATTTAAACCCGAATATAAGATAGGAAAAAAAGTAACTACGTACCCACAAAGATTAGCAGTGGGTCTAGTGAGCCTAATCTAATTAATGCAATAATTGGTGCGAGCTGCCCGTGACGGGCGCTTCTCGACAGTGTGGACTCTGTGGTCGTCTCCGGCCCTAAATTCATTATTCCTGAGCGGGAAGGCTCCCAAGGGTAATTAGTTGAATACCCTTGCTGCAGGGAACTGCAGAGAGCTGGCGTTGCGGTAGAACCGTTCTCAAAGGTGGTCGTAGTTGGCGATGTGTCGCAATGTCTCGAAACCACACGCTTTAGGTACACGGGCCTCAACCGACCCATTTACAAGAGAGATGCCGTAATTTTGCGCCAGCAGAAGATACAGCGCGGTATTTTTTGCACGTAATGCCATGGTGTGAATTTACTTGAACCATGTGTTTGCGTGCTTTGGTTGGCTCCACGAGTAATGATTTTATTGCTTCCAAAACAAGCCTTTTTTATCTATCAAGCTCCTTCCATACCATGACAGGGTTCCAAGGACAACCAGCACAAATAATCTCGCTAAATATTTACTTACAGGATTTTTTAGAAAATGTGAGATGGAAAGAGCGTGCTGCGTGTCTTGTTGCTGAAGCACATTGTGGAAGTAAAAACTGGCGCAACATTTCGACATTGAAAAAAACAAAACTGCAACAGGAAAACGCTGCTGTAAGTAATTTTCTTTGATGGAAAACTATGAGCTGACTTGACCGTATATAAGCAGGCTAGCTTGAGCAAATGTTTGAGGAATTTGCTCGCTTGAGCTACTTGACATTTGATACACACTTCTAGAGAAAGTTAAATGCTAGCAACTGCAGCAGTTACTACTCATCACGGGCCGTTACAAACCTTTCGCTAACGTTGTAATTACGTGGGAGATCCACCGGTGAATGGAGGTTCAGTTAGTAAACAGCGCTTCGTCATCTTATCTGTTATAAATTATGATCTGTTGTAGATATCTTAGTGCAGCATATACCAGGTATTGTTGTTCATTTATTTACATTGCAGAATTTTTAAAAATTCTTAGAAAGCCCTATTCTGTTCATTCGGCTAGATTACTCGGTGAAGCGGACATTACTTGTACGAGAAATCTAAATTGATAATCGACAAAACCTTGAAATTTTGCTCATCAGCACTTACTTTTTACTTTAGGGCAAATCTTGCAGCTTACGAATTGAAGGCGTGAAATTATGAAGGCACAGATACTTGGAACAAAATTTGTGACTAGCACTGATTTTGATATGCGCCGGAAACCTGTGGTGATAAATGCGCTGTTGTTGTGCCTACGTTTTTTTACCAGAGCCCATTTTTATGCATAAAAGCATAAGAGTTGAAGCGCCTATATGTATACTGACCGACATTTTCTAAAGACATATCTCGAAACTGATGTCATCCTAGATATTTGTTCTAACTCAATGTGCCTCGCGATCTCGCCGGCTACAATTCCCAATTTCCAGTATGTGTCATAAAAATTAGTTTAAACTCAATCAGCGATATAAAAAAAAGATTCTCATATGTAGGCGTCAACCTTTACCTTAATACTCCTTAATAAACCTTAATAAAAAGTTGAATTGCACTACGTGCTACAAGCAATAGAAAATAAACTGCAAAATAACAACGCAGATATAAACTACGGTTCTTTTTATTAAGTTGAATAAACGCTAAATAACTACTTAGTGGCGCTCATGTGTGGACACATACCTCGATAAATTTGTTCAAAGTTGTTAAATTCAAGAAAAACGGGGCTTACAGATAAGATCTGTATTCCCAAATTACGGGCATAAATGCACATATCGGGCTCATTAAAATTCATTTCCCGAACTAGCACCCTAAGCAGGTCACAAACGTTGTGCCCATTCAGCTGTACCAAACTTGGGAAAAGGTCCGGTGAATATTGAATATCTGTCTTTAGCTTTCGCCCACTTTCGCACGTAGATTTTTTGGCAGGCAACTCATTTAGAACTCAACACACCACAGTGCATCGAAGGAGCTGGGCAACTAACCGGATTTTTTTTCGGTAGGCAGCTTTAAGCTTTAGACAAGAGAGCAGCAGCAGAGTACCATCCTACTGTGCCACTTCTCACGGGATGTTAGATGCGCGACCATCGCCACGGTACGCGAACACTTTGCATTGCAGTTGCATTGTACCCCGCCAGGTATCACCACATGTAGCAGTTGCATCTTATCGTGCCATGTGTCAAGGACCAGTACATGTGCGCTGCGTAGTTACGATACCTGTGCTTTTCCGTACACGTTCTGGCACCTCCTCGCAGGGTACGAACCCTCTGCTGAAGAAGCGACTCTGAGAGCTGCGCGCGCTGCTGCAACCAGGCAACGTCGGGCTCAGCAGACCACTCGGCTGAGGGTAGCACAAGCCGTAGCCCGTCGTAGACACCGAGCGGACAGTTCAGTTCGTTCTGGTGAAAACGAAGCAAAGAGACTTCGCAGTGAAGACATTCTGGTGCCTGGTGCCGAAAATGGAGTCCCTATGGAGCCGCTCCTCCAGCTTACGCTGTGACTGTGCTGCGTGAGTCGCGCGGGGCCCGTGACTTATTTCTTTGCACATTACCTTGCAGCCTATTCCTACTTATAAGGCCGAATGCTTTATAAGAAACACAAATTTGTCAGCATCGTGTGTCCTTAAGTTGAATAAGCGCAGAATGTAACCATGTGAACAGGGCAGGCACCCATGGGTTCCTTCCGCCCTTATACCGCTAAACGACCCAACGGGATGCAACTGACCCCAAAGTCAACGATTAATGAGTATTGTCATGGTACTCAGCCTTGCCATTGAAACATTAATTCCAAACAGATATCTAACGATAAACAATGATGTTTCTACAAAGCTGCATTCAGGATACGCGTACCTTATATATCCTTTCCTTGACTTCACTCCATAGCTTTAGTGGGGTGGGCCAACCGTGGACCCCTTTATTATGTGGACTAGGCATTGGTATCGGACCTGGATAAAAATGTGTGTTTAGGTGGCAACGGCTGCATTCAAGCGTGCGCATTAACCTTATACTGCTTCAGAAATAGTTGCTGCGCTACGGAATGATTGCGCGCAGCTAGTAATCTACGATTCGTTTTGTCTTAGTGTTAAACACTTGGAAAACCGTAACCTCCGGTTCCAAACTACAAATATCTAAAGAATATTATTTTTTTTATAACACTCCTTCGAGAAGTTACAGCACGAAAGAATGTACTTGGAAATACAACGGTGCGTTTCGTGTTCTTTGGGGAAAATTTGTTTCTAAAGAGTCTGTTACGTACCGTTTAATTGTGTTGAGATGCCCGGTTGAGATGCCCGCAATTGACTTGTATGGTAACCTTGATAGGAGAGAAAAAAATTAAATGAAAGAGAGGAGGCAAAGATAATATCCAAGAAACAATCTGGTTGACTACTCTACTCTGGGTAAAGGGAAAAGGTGAAAAGGCAGAAGTGAGAACAACGAAAGGTGGTGAACGAGATCTCGCGTAGGTGTGCGGTACCACGCAGTCACAGACGTCCACAATGTCGCCTTCAAGGAGCACAGAAGTGGAGAAGTCCTCGTGGGTCAAAAAGCCATGGGTACGGTTACAGCGAAGGCCCTGCTCTGAAAGAGGTAATTCCTCTAGTCATTGCAATGGGTTAGAGATTTGCATAATTCTACAGAAAAAAAAACTCCACCTTTTTTGCGCGTAATATAGCTCATGGAACAACCTGTCTCAATAATTTTTGTGCGCGAACGGTCGCAACAGATCTTTAGCGGCCATATTATAGACAACTATGGCTAATGTACCATGTTTTATCGTTCACATTCGTATGGAAATTTTTAAGGAAATTGAATCCATACTTCCCATGACGTATTCAAGCTATGCCACATTCACGAAGGACGGATAACCATTGGAAAGACACGAGTGCCATTTCACTGTTTTCACGCTAACAAGATGCGCTCAGGGACCAGCGACTCAATAGCGAACGCTTATTCGAAGTAATAAAAGAAGAACATCTCGCAGACCAGGCGAAGACGACGAGAACTAAAGCAGCTCAGTGAAAGACCGTGTCTCACTACAGATGATGCCCGCACGATCGAACCATGCAAGACTGTATGGCGCTCGTTAAAGAAAACGACGGTCCGCTAGCAGTATCGCAACTCTATATAGCTGCCACGTTCCCCTGTTTTCTCAAATAAGTTACATAGATTTTGAGCATTCCTAAGGTTTGAGTAGATTCTGTTAAAAAGAAATCTTTTCCAAACGGTACGAAAACAAGCGACTTTGTTAGACACGTAAGAAAAGCATGCGCTATAGAAGTAGCCATTATAATGCATGTTTAGGGGAGCGGTATCGTTCCAGTAGCCATCGTCATCGTCGTTGATGTCGCCTCGTCCCCGCCCCCCCTTCCTGCATGGTTACAACAACCGTATATATAAAGAACTTACGCTCACTTCTCTTACAGGTCGTCACCATCAAATAGATGGGGACGCTCACCGAGTGGAAATTGCGCGTGGCAGCTTATCGATGGCATGCTTCAGATTCTTTCACCGGGAATGTTCACAGCGCTGTAGAGCCTGCCTTCTTTACCATGCCACTGACCCCACGTTCCTTTCTGTGGACTTTCGGTTTCCTGTGTAGCTGCCACTAGCTTCAGCTTTACTGTTAGCCAGAAAAATTGTCTGCTAGCGAATTCTCTCCGCGAAAGGATCGCACATCTCATGGACGTAGCGATGTTTGTTATGTTTGCGTAGAATACCGATGTTTGACAAGAAATGCTTAATGCGGCTTTCCTTGTCAGCCAGCTCAAAAGGGAATGTGTCACAGCTAAAGTTACTGCTGAGACATTTGGGATGACATTAATTAAAGCGTATGCAAAGAAAGCATAAACGTTCGGTCTCGAGGAGATAAAGAATGAAGCACCGAAAATATGTTACTATTTCTTATCAAGTTTCTGCTATTGGTACCTTGTATCGCGCCCATGATTGAGTGAACACACAGACTACTAATATTTTTCAGGAAAGAGAAAAAAAGGACTGTGGCAAATACTAACGCTTTGTCAGGGACGAGTAATTAGAGGGAATATATCTAGACTTGCAAGTTCTTAATTGAAAATTTCATAAAACCTTTTCCCTCATAAGCCGCTAGTTGGCGGTCGGGCAAACCAGGCACTGCGCGTTCTCGGTAGACTGAATCTGTGCTACTTCTAACACTTCTTTGTGCTTTTTCTTATTTCGCATGAGAGCACACGGGCTCATTGAAATCGCTTCAAAGTGAACATGACAGAACATTACCAGTTTCTTGCAATGCATAATTACTTGTGTTTTTTCATATCTTGGGTTTCGACACCTCCCACGAAAATTTAAAACTGACCGGAATCTGAATTTTTTCTTTCTGCTGACACATTTCACCCGTTTTTAGTAGTCTTGGCAAATTTCCATGCGCACTGGTGTGCGCTATGAACACTTGCATTTTTATGAGCCTCCCCCAACGTCTTCGCGTCAAAGAAGGGGTCAGATACGTTCGTGCGTTCAGATTTTATCCAGCTAGCCTCCCAACACTCTTCTCGAGCTTCTTTCTTTTCGCTGCTTTGCGAAAGCTTCTTCGTGGAGACAATGATTTCTGGAGCAAGACAAAAGCTTCACTAATCACGTGCGGAGCTCAATAGGCACGGACTGCCGACATCACGGCTTCGGGGACTTCCTAAAATGAGTGGCCCAAACACGTGACGTCTAAATGAAACCTAACCATTCCGACGACTACGATCTAGGCTTACGCTCCCCATCGATGATCAAGAACCGTGAATAATGCTCGCGCATTATTGACTGCTGTGTATGTGCTTTGGCGGCAATCCGGTGGCTTCTGAAAGGAACGAACCTAACATTAGCAAATGTTCGCTCAGTAGAGAAAGGAACTAGCTAGCAGAATGCGACGATGCGAGTCAGAACAAATACGAAATGAATTCCACCTAAGTGCCCTCAGCTAACGTGCGTTTCTTCACAAATTTCCGAATGGCAATGTTGGGTTGGTTACTGCTCGCAGTCGAAAGTATTTTTCTTTAGATTCTGCAGCAACAGTGCCATTGTTACTATGGTACTACTGTTGTGTCCATCAAACTACAGCCTTATTTGATCCATGATTAAGCGTGCATTGTTCTCGTGTGATATGTAGGCTATCTTTTCATGTGGGTAGAAATCTTTAAGTGAAAGCACTAGGTTTTATATTTGGGGCACATCCTTTCTTTTTTGTTCTGTCGAGCCATATGAGAGACTGTTGAAAGAGGTAGCTGTGCAAAGAAACATGCCCTCGTGTTATTAGTGTGCGTCACTTGCAGATGGCATGTGTTAGCGTCCCAGACTATGAACAGTCCCAGTCTGCCGAGAGAGAATCCGGCTGCGACGTAGATGTATGGATGTCTGAACATTTACACATTGTCGGAATTGGGGCGCAAATAACGGCACGTCCCATGTCCTTACAGAAGATTTGCACGCGCCAGCGCGCGCTAATCTCGGAGGTTACGGAGCGGCATGCCCTGTTCCTTGCAACACTTCCAGATGGCGCTCGCCTCCGCCGCATCGCGGCCCACGCTAGAGGCCGCGTTTCTGCCAACAAGCTCGCCTTCCTGCATAGCGTTCGCCGCCAGTGTTTCCCGGTAAACGTTATGGTTACATAACATGCAGTTGCTGGGAAGCGTGAGAAGCAGTCAGAATGCTATCGCGTTACACTCTTAAAGGCTAAGCTTAGGTGTCCTCCAATGTTTTCCTTATGCTTTAGAGAATTTTCATTCTGAATAGCCAGTCATATACTTAATAATTAGGTGCCATACTAGTTAAGTGTCGATAAATTATCACTTCATGGTTTTCTTCGCGCAAATATACTCTTTAAGGCCAGAAATAAATAGGATCAAGTTCTTTTCATTTTGTTTAATGCGAAAAGCGGCTTGGACTTTGCGGGGTGAACAGCAGTGGGGATATGTTGGAACGATTGCATTTATGCTTCATTCCTTTATTCCATCTGTGTTTTATTCACATAAAGGCGCGCCCAGCTATCAGAGTGATTGGACAACCAGTTCGACCTACGACTCTAAATCAACGATTAATGTTGGTAATCATGCTGCGAGATACTGCCGCAAATACAGATGAATAATTTGCATACCAGGTTGAACTGCACATCAGAAAAAGGATTCACAATTATAATTAGCAAACTTTTTCATGTTTTACTGTGTTGCGATTTTCTTGCGCCTGAGCTTATGCGTCCTCATGTGCAAATGACGAAGGGCATTTATGAAGTTCGTATTGTCACTGCGACAGATTTATATAAAGGCGTACACGATAGGGATCAAAATGAGCGTGCATCTCTCTAGTTTTAATCAATAATAATCTTGTGTTCTACATAGAGCGGCTCCACACCACTTGGGCCCCAAAACCAAGACAGCAACACCCACCGGGAGGGACGTAGCCGCAAAAATGTTGTCATCTTTGCGAGAGCAACCAAGATGACTTTTTGACCACCTGATAACCATAGATGAGTGCTGGGTTCACAATTATGACTCAGAAACTAAACGGCAAAGCAAAAAATGAAAGTGCTGAAACTGACCGGGCCAAGAGAACAAGGTTGTGCAGTCATCAGGCAAGAGCAAGCTGAGCGTCTTTTGGAACTGCCGTAGTGCTCTTCTCCCAGATTCTACCACCAAAGGCCAAACTACAAGAAAGTACAAGAAAGTACTATTGCCAGCTTTTTCACCAACTTGTGAGGCGCTATCAAGACGAAGCCCAGAGGAAAGCTCACGGAAGCCGTCCGTCTGCTCCTTGACATCGCACCGGCGCACTCAGCACAGGCGACGGTGACGCATGTAACATCTGTAGGCTATGAAATTTTGACCCCACTCCCCCTGCCACACTCACCTGACCTCGCGCCAAGCGACTTCTTCCTCGCAGGAAGAGCACATTGTTCGGGAAACATTTTAGGCACGACGAGGCAGTGATCGCTCAAGCCGACCTATTCCTGAACTTTCAAGCTGAGGAGTTCTACTGCAATGGCCTGTGGCAGCTCATCCATTGTTGGCAGAAGTGCATGACCTCGGGAGGAGATTATGCAGAGGAAGAATAAACTTCCACTCAAATTTCTCTTATTTTTTTCTGGTCCATCAAGCCAATAATACCAGCTTTATGAATGCCCCTCGTATATGCGCTTTAAGAGAAGCGGCAGCTTGAGAAGAGCGTCTTTATACAAAGATGAAATCAGCCAGTAGTTGTAGTCTATATGGACACGCTTAACTTTATACTAGCTGTGATGTAAGCAGAGGCAATGAAGATGCAAAGACGAACCAATTTTTCGCATAGCTACTAAAGTCAATTACCTTCGTTCACCTTCTGCTCACTAGCGTTGTGCGTATAACGTGAGTAGTGCAGTTGTCATGCACGAGTTTTACCTGAAACGCAGGCAGATCTCTGGAAGGCAACACTCTAGTAAGGGCCTAAAGCCGTCCACAAAGTCTAGCACGTTTTGAACCTTATTTGTGCATATTGATGTCATCGCCTATTCAACAGAGCTCGTTTATTTGCTCAAGGTCATCAAGGCAACGAAAATCGATACGCGTCACCAATACCAACACACATGTCCAGCTACGGAGGATTCAAGGCGATGCTGAGTTCGCTCAAGGCTCAAGGCGATGTCCTCTCTAGCGTCACTGTTGACCTGGCGGTACACAACCCCCTCCCGATCCAGATCATCACCATCATCATCATAACCATCATTAGCCTGGGTACGCCCACTACAGGGCAAAGGCCTCTCCGATACTTCTCCAACTACCCCGGTCATGTACTAATTGTGGCCATGTCGTCCCCGCAAACTTCTTAATCTCATACGCCCACCTAATTTTCTGCCGCCCCCTGCTACGCTTCCCTTCCCTTGGAATCTAGTCCGTAACCCTTAATGACCATCGGTTATCTTCCCTCCTCATTACATGTCCTGCATATGCACATTTCTTTTTCTTGATTTAAACTCAGATGTCATTAGCTCGCGTTTGTTCCCTCACCCAATCTGCTCTTTTCTTATCACTTAACGTTACACCCATCATTCTTCTTTCCATAGCTCGTTGCGTCGTCATCAATTTAAGTAGAACCTCTTTCGTAACCCACCAGGTTTCTGCCCTGTAGGTGAGTACTGGTAAGACACAGCTATTATACACTTTTCTCTTGGGGGATAAAGGCAACCTGCTATTCATGATACGAGAATGCCTGCCAAAGGCACCCCAGCCCATTATTATTGTTCTTATTTTTTCCATCTCATGATCCGTATCCGCAGTCACTACCTGCCCTAAGTAGATGTATTCCCTTACCACTTCCAGTGCATCGCTACCTGTCGTAAACTGCTGTTCTCTTCCGAGACTGTTAAACATTACTTTAGTTTTCTGCAGATTAATCTTTAGACCCACTCTTCTGCTTTGCCTCACTAGGTCAGTGAGCATGCATTGCAATTGGTCCCCAGAATTACTAAGCAAGGCGATATCATCAGCGAATCACAAGTTACTAAGGTATTCTCCATTAACTCTGATCCGCAATTCTTCCCAATCCAGGTCTCTGAATACCTCCTGTAAACACGCTGTGAATAGCTTTGGAGAGATCGTATCTCCGTGCCTGACGTCTTTCTTCATTGGGATTTCGTTGCTTTCGTTATGGAGGTCTACGGTGGCTGTGGAGCCGCTATAGATATCTTTCAGTATTTTTACATACGGCTCGTCTGCACTATAATTCCGTAATGCCTCCATGACTGCTGAGGTTTCGACAGAATGAAACGCTTTCTCGTAATCAATGAACGCTATATATAAGGGTTGGTTATATTCTGCACATTTCTCTATCACCTGATTGATAGTGTGAATCTGGTCTATGGTTGAGTAGCCTTTACGGAATCCTGCCTGGTCCTTTGCTTGACAGAAGTCTAAGGTGTTCCTGATTGTATTTGGGATTACCTTAGTAAATAGTTTGTTGGTAACGGACAGTAAGCTGATCGGTGTGTAATTTTTCAAGTCTTTGGCGTCCCCATTCTTATGGATTAGGATTATGTTAGCGTTCTTCCAAGATTCCGGGACGCTGGAGGTCATGAGGCATCGCGTATACAGGATGACCAGTTTCTCCAGAGCAATCTGCGCACCATCCTTCAACAAATCTGCTGTTTTCCTGATCCTACCCAGCAGCCTTCCCCCTTTGCATAGCTCCCAAGGCTTTCTTTACTTCTTCCGGCGTTACTTGTGGGATTTCGAATTCCTCTAGACTATTATCTCTTCCATTATCGTCGTGGGTGCCTTAAACCACCTTAAAAGGTTCTTTCTTTGCGTGAGTCAGGGCTGTTTGTAAAAAAAAGTTGAGTGGCGTCGTAGGGGCAAGTTGTGCAAACCGGCGCATTTCGGCGCTGACTCTCCACATAAAAAAGGAAAAGTTGTGCGAAATGAGTTAACTCGCCGCTACTTTAGAAGGTTTAAGCGGAAGCGCTTCTCTCGGTTGATGCGTCGGCGTTGATGACGAGAACTTTCAGAAGCGGGAAGATTAATTTCGTTAGCGAAAGACGGCTCTTCGCAAACTGCGCCTGTGGCAGCGTGTATCCGCGCAGACGTTTCCATATTTACGCACGTTTCTCGTAGAAACGTACGCAACCGCACAAAGCCTTCTTTTTTTTTTCAACGCTTGCTTCAGGCGATAGGTGAGCTTGCGTAGCTAAAAATTTTTCGTTCCGGGGCTACCTCTGTTTGCAACACTTAATATAGTTAGTAGTGCCGAACCGGCGAAGTAAAGCTTTCTGCTTGGCTTTATGGCTTATATGTGCATTTCTCACCAGAAAACACAAACAAAACGCAAGTGAGAAGGCAACGCCGAAGCTTTCGACTAGCTAGGATGTTCATAAATTGGGAAACAAGGTTTTCTTCCTTGGGAGGCTATCTTTACGTTTTAGCAAATTAGCTCTAGAAAGACACGTGCTAAGTGCAGACGCAAGGGTGTACTTATACTCGTGCAGCATTTTCACGTTGTGGTGACAGTGAAACACGACAAACACTGTCCAGAGGGCGGCTTAAGAATTGCAACCTCTTCACCGTGTAATCTCGTGCCCCTGGATAGCAAGTAAAGCTCAACTCAATACTATAGCGGGACGAATGCACAGTTGCCAATCATCGAGTGCGCACTGAAGGATTAAGACCACCGCTATTAATACTCGTACCACCGCGCATTCCATAGTTTTGGCTGGCGCTTGCGTACATACTACATTTGAGAATGTGCAACACTATTCCCGTTGTGCATAAAATTGAGTTAGACAACACTCTACGATTTCAGCGGCAAAATAAAATAAACATCAAAGCCACAGTGGGCGCGTTTTGCGCCGAGTGATAACTTCACAATAAATATGCGGTGAAAAATGGTTCCTCGAAAAAGAGCAAAACTAACTAATCGTGAGAATATGCTGCCCTAATGCCGCGAACAATCACTGAAATACTACGGTTGATATAAAAAAAATTGTATTACTACCTCTAGCAAAGGTTACCAATTCATTTTTTTTATTTCAAATTAAAGATTTGAGCGACGTCACTTTGTGGTCAAACAGCATTCTTAAAATTGCACAATCAAAGCTTTATGCGTACATCTCGTCGATAAGAATTGTTTTGGAGATGCGATCTGTGTTTGTAAAGCAAGTTGGGTTGGCGTCATTGTGCTTGTAACTGAGGATATATGTACCTGGCAATAAGCTTCACAAATAGGAAAGACAAGAACAAAATAAATACTGCGCATCCTCCCTTTGGAGATGATTGGCTATATTAATGTCGTTAGCAATCTACCTTTTGTTTGGATGTGTATTTTTTTATATGTATTTCATAAAGATAAGTATGAATGATGGGACACACCCAGTGACCTAGGTGGGCATCAAAGATGTTTACTTAAGAGCGACACCTACCCAGTGGTAAATATCCTATGGTCCCAAATTTGTATGAATACCTGTTCACTGAAGAGCGATTACTACAGAATGGCACGTGCTCAGTCCACGGAGTATGCATGAAACAGGGTCATTGAAAAGCAACACATACCCAGTGATTAGGGCAGGAGGCAAGGAGGTTCATTGAAGAGCACTGCATGAGCATAGTTACATATCCAGTGACCTAAATTATAGTGAAAAACATCCGTTGCACAGCGGCTCGTAACCGTGGCACATAATCACAGAGGAAACTTGCCAGTTTCCCCAGCCTACTAGCCTGGTGCTCTACGCATTTCACCATTGACTACCTAGAGACCCAAGTTGGCGGGAAAGTGGCTAGGCACAGACACAGATCCATGAAGGCATGCATGAAGGCAAACCGCCAACGGGGATAGCTTTCAAAATGCTAACAGCCTTCACAAAACTGAGACGTGTACATACTAACAACTAGGGTTTGTTGCACGCTCCACTGCAGTGAACCACGGCAGTGTGCAAGAGCAACGACAAGCTCGTTCAGCTGTGATTGCGTCCTTCAATGTCGAGAACATATATAACAAAAAAAGAAAATCTCAATTGCAAGCGAAACAGCTTCAACACGCAGAATGATTATCATGTCATATAATACGAGCAGTCGACATAACCTATAGGCACACACCTCTCCTTAAAAAAATAAAGGAAAGAAGGACGTTACACTGCGAAGTCTGCAATTCCGCGTTAAGTGAGACGCCGACAACGCGTATTGTACTCTAACCGCCGGACTCGAGCTGCGTCGTATATCGCGCTGTCTACGTGGCTGCTCACCGCCTCGCACCAAAGTCACCAGCGCCGAGGCGTCCCCTCGGGTGTCGTCTTTGCGAGCACTGTAAATTGTTCACAGCGCCACTGTACGGCGCCTGGCGGAACCTTTCGTCGGGTTCTTGTTGCAACCAGTTCAGAGCACTTAAGCAAACCACAAGGGTGTCGTAAATACTCTTGATCAAAGTAGACGCCTTGTATAGGCGCTGGGAAAAAACACGGCGAAAATGCTTGTTCAGGTTTTTGTAGAGAGCATGCATTGACTTCGGAGTGTGGTAAACTGAGGCAAGAAGTGACGTTTAATCAACGCAATTGGCTCAAAGAAGCGAATTAGTTGCTTGAAATAGACATTTCTGCTATTTTGACAAGCTCTTATGCATCGGAAGGCAATTGCTGTACCAAATGATGTGATAAAGAACATCGGCTGAATATTCGAAAAACAACCCAACAACATTGCGACGCAGAAATTTATCGTATGCGCGGTTGAAGCGAAAAACAAAAACGCTAAAGGTGGCTCTCAATACTTCTTGCGTTTCATATCTGGCATTCAAATGATTCAGAGAAAGATTTAGCTTGAACCTAGCAGAAACCTGCCTAAGCTGTTCTTTTTTGCCGCTTTCGGGAGCGTTTGGAAGCCAGAAGCGGAGAATGCCCTAGCTGCTTCTCTTCTAGACAGGCATCGTGGACACTCGAGACTAGCACATGCAAGACGCTTGCCAAAACGGTCCCATAAACAAGCATGTTAGCAAAAAACCTTGCAGCAGTCATGTGATCAAAGCCTCCTCGTATATCTTTGCTGCTACCGTAATTAAGGTTAGGCGATCTTTGAATGTGCTGTGCTGGAGCTTGCAGCTCCTGATGAGACAGGTGAATGGACTCTTATTGCTAGGTTTCCTTGATCTAACGCACGCTATAAGACTTTGCTGAAGCACTCGAAAGTAACAAGTCTAATGTAGCATTAGTTATATGCCCTTAGATTTCATTAAATGCAGCTTATAAAATACACGCGGCAAAGCAAGGAAGGTTTGCATCTATATTAGCTGTCAACGTTGAGAGTAAAGTACTCTCATGGGCTTCATTCATAATCAAAGTAAAAAAAAAAAAACTTACTTCGCAATCGTCAAATCTATTCTGTCTACTTGGTGAACCGACACTAACACGCCAGTTCAAAATTGTATTGCAGCATGGTTCCTTGCGCAAGTCAATGTGCAGTGCATTGTGCAAGTGTTACTAGGCTTTCATGGAGAAAAAAACAGACAGTGCTCAGGAACTGTAATGGCGCCCCCGAAATAACGAAGGTACCGCAAATAGTAAACTCTCATTACAAGTGGCAAATATTTTTTCAAGTATTAGTGTGATCGGAAAGCGCATTCTTGAAAAGCCGGCCTACGAACAGGGCATATGCAAGGAAACAAGCGAAACAAGCACGGAGCTCGTTGTTCTCCATGTCTGTTGTGATCGTTTTTGCTTCTGTCCTTTTATAGAGCACTTTTGCAAGTTTACGGTGAATCTCGAACTCGAAGTCGCGCATTATTTATTAACATTTCGTCATAATAGGGAGCCCTTTTAATGGGGAAATACCTAGCAGCGAAACTATACCTTCGCGTTGCTGAGCTTCGGTCATTTTTCTTGTTACAAGAATTCACGGTTTTTGTGAGTTGCAACGCTTTTTCATTTCCGCGTGACTCTTTACGAACGTTGCATCCAAATATCCACGGAGCTCTTGACGTAATAACGGCCTATCACTCTAAATGCACGACAACCATAAACTTGGTGCTTCAAATGAAACCTAGAAAGTAAGTGTAAAAACTGCAACGACGGTATTCACCTAACTATAACTAGACGAAAAGTATCAATCAGAAAATTGCATGGCGACATGGAAAACTACCATACAGCATTCTCTTGCTCTATACGTGCTACATAAAATTGGCTTTCCGAGCGCGCAAGAAGCCCGCGAATACACGCAAAATTGCCGCGCGACTAGGCCGCTCGAGGCACTTTGCGTGTACTCGTCGACTTCTTTGCAGATTAGTGTTGCTACGCAGCAAAGACTTCATGCAGCTTAGAAGACGACCACAGGCGTGCTTGTAAATGCGAACGTGAGTGGCGTCGACGCACACTTGTCAGACGAAGGCACAACGGGAACGTATCGGCTATACGTGCAAACATGTGCTTTGAGAATTTCATCGCGCAGGACGAGTTCTGTTTGCTCTGCAGTGTGCGCAATATTCCTTACCATGTGTCCGTGGCATTTATGCTGAATGGGGCGTTCCCGAACGAGAATGTGTTCGACTGCTTCATGGGACCGACCTCCCTAGTGAGAGCAGTATACAATAACAGCTTTCCGAGTGTAAACCAAAAAAAGAAGCTTCGCTTAATCCCCATTCCCTCAGCGCGTGAGGTCTGCATACACTTCTTGTGGAAAAACAAAACCGACGATGTAATTTGTTGCGTGCTTTGAAGTGAAACTAATCGAAATAGGAGCTAGTGCTAAAACTTGTAGCGGAGAGTCATCAATTAGGCACATGTTTTGTTTTGATGTGATAGTCTCACGTCGGTCGTGGCGTATTTTCTTAGACAGCTTTTTGATGAGGGAGTAAATGAAGTATCTAAAAGAACGTAATAAGTCTTATTTATGCCTGTCTTAAGACGGATGCGCATAGTTACGAACTCTGCTCCGCTAGCTTAAAAACGTATTTATTACTGCATGGTGTCAAATAATTGTCAGTCTTCCCATAAAGGTTCGCAAGTAAAAACCCTGTTATTGATAAAGAACTAACTTTATGATTATTCGATAAGATACCGCGTCCCAACTATTCATTCGAAAGTTTTTATACAGATTGTTAAAGTTGTTTCTTGATGCAAATATTTTATATACAATTTTGCTTGTTGAAAGAGAATGCTGCCCTATTCGTCGGTGGGCACTATGCGATGACGCATATGTTGGCAAAACGCATTAATTCGGGGCAGACACTCTATGGTCCAAGTGGTGTAAGCCACCATGGCCTCCTCCATTCACGCTGCGGCAATGTACACTCCGCGCTTTATATATAGCCTCCCAGAGGAAAAAGCAACTTACAACCCTATTAAAATTCAGCAAAGTTTCCTCGCGGTTTAATGTCTTGTTTGACTTTAGTGATATTGCGCTGCTCGACAATACCGAACGTATGTGCTGTTAGATTATTTATGTTGTTTATTTCCTGGCAGAATGCGCGCGTATTGCGATCAAATGTCACGAGACGTCATTAGAAGACTTCCCTTGCCATTCTCCTCGAAGAAATCGCACCAAACACAGTGGCTCTCCTTCCTGGAAAAGGAAGCGCGCAATTGTCTGAAACCATTAATAATATCTCGCAGGAAGGCAAGTCGTCGATAAGAACGGGGAGCCGAACAACTGGCTCGAGCACCATTAATGAAATGAGAGTGGTGCCTATTGATCACCAAAGCACAATACGCGGGCCGCAGGGCTCCGAATGGCGAGGCGTGACTGCGTTCTGCAGCGCAGTTCAGGGCCACAATACGCGCCGACTTTTTGTCTTGATATTGTTTCGATAATAATGGTAACCGCTATTGTACCATTGTCGTCTCTCTTCGTTAGCCTACCACCGAGGCAGTCGCACATCAAAGTGACTTGACGTAGGCAGTTCTAAATCGAAACTTTAGTTGACACCCCTCCCCCTCTGTCCACCAGATTGGAACACATGACCTTCAGGACAAATTTCAAGAATCGACAGTTCCCACTGTTGAAAGCTGAACAAATGGTGAGTTTTGCAGCTGTATGTTGAGTACGGGTCAACAGTCGAAGGGACGAATGGGCTTTCTTTTTTTTCGGGCATGTATTCAGAGCACTAGAAACACACCAAAAATACAAATTTTCTCTTCCTTTAGACATGTAGTCTCCATTAAAAATAGAACAGCATCTGGAAGGTTTTCAATTTTTTACGTTGGGTATCGTTATTAAATGTACCTTGGAACACCTATTTGTCTCTGTCGTGATTGAAAACTAGCAGTTTATTTCACCATGTGTTCTAGTTTTGAACTTCGTATTGCGCTTTTATTTGCATATGAAAACTTCTGTGCAAGAATAAACTCCCTAAGAGTGATATTTAATGTTCAGCCGGCCTTCCTCACTCTCTTGTAAGTGCTGCCATGGTTGCGCAAAACGCACTATGGGTTGCGCTTGCCAATCAGCTTGCGTAAACCCTTTCTTGCTAAGTTACCACTGGTTTGACATATTTTACCTCTTTCACAATTATCCTTGCGGAACCAAGTGGACTGGTGACCTCTGCTTGCATGTATATCTTATTAATGCTCTGCATGCCTCCCGCTCTTTAAAGGGATCAGATTGAAGGGCACTGAACCTAACGAGATCTTTTGGTGAATTGCAGCGCGAATGTACAAAAGGACATTAGAAACCAGACGACAGACGAGCGCTACATTCCAACAAAAAGCTTTATTTTCGGCGACCCATGTTTAAATATCCGCCACTCATCGCATTGCGCATGCGCGATTGACACCTCTAGGGAATGTTAATTAACTCCTTATCTGACAAGTGCGTGTTGACACAACCAGAGCCAAGCAGCGAAATCATTTCAGCCTCAATTATTTCACGTGTTAGTTGATCCCCGCTTCTGTTGGCAACAGTACATCGAGAAAACAACGGTTCACAGCCACACGAGCTGCAGTGACATGCAAGCCAACCGTCGTGCACGCTTTTCTTGGCATTGTTTGGCTTGCATGTCACTGCAGTTCTCGTGGCTGTGAACCGTATAGTTCGCTCAAAGTACTGTTGTCAGCAAGACCTGTGACCAAATACCACGTCAAATAACTGTGACAGAGATGATTTCGGAGCTTGGTACTGAGTATGCAAGTACGCCATCTCTGAACGTGTCAGATAAGGAGTTAATATTCCTAAGGATGTCAATTGCGCATGTGCATTATGTCGAGTGGCGGGTGTAGACACGGGTGGCAGAAAATAAAGCTCTTTTCTTTAGGTTAGCGCTCGTCTGTCGTCTCATTTCTTCCATTTTTGTGTATATCTGACCTGCAGTTCACCAATATTTTGTACTAACAAGCCGAAACAGCCAAATTACCTAATGAGGTCGTCTATTGGCGCACATGCCCTGTTGTTCAGGCCTGGAATTCAGGCTAGCAGTACTTAACAAATAAAATAAATAAACTGGAGCCGACCATCGCCCCACCTGACGGCTTTTATGGGACGATGCATTCAAGTTTCAAAAGTGCACACAGAAGTGCCTTCTCAAAAGCAAAGAAGTGTCGAACAAGCGGTGCATTGATAGGATAGGATAGGAATCACTTTATTAAAGTGCCGGCACCGACGGTTTAACGCGTCGTGACGCTGGCCAAGCGTCGACCCGGGGTTATACCCTACTATGCACTATCCCAGTTGGGCCCGTTTGTAGCGGGTCATGAGGCTTGTGCTTTCCGAGCGCACCCCGGGCCTGCTGGACGGCCCATAGGGGCTTTGATAGTATGTGCCAACAAAGAATATACTGGCACGTCTCCCGTTTAATGGCGTCGTCAGTTCCAATCTATACACACAAAGCAGAAATAAAATAACGTGTTTCGGGTAGTGTTGCATGGCGCAACCATTACACAGATTGTTATTTGGAGACTTTTTCCCTACGTATATTATATATTTGCGCTATGACAGGCAGAAGGCGCGCTACTCATGAATTGTGTTGCCATGACGCTTCTGTCGCTGCTACAGTAGAGTTCTCGCAAACATATATTTCTCGCATATAACCAAATGAATATCAGCAGAATAACGTGATTCGAATCACCATCCGAAATTGTCATCGGCCCCTTAACTTCCACATCCAGACAACATTACAGTCTGTCACGGGCTAGGGCGGACCAGACAGAGCCGATTACGTTATGCCTGTGCCTATGCATAGCCTGCCTTCAGTGCTACTATTTCGTCGTAGTCTTCTGAATGATTGGTATTAGTAGTTTTATTCATATTCGAATGCTGAAAGTAATCACACAAAAAGTGAAGGAGGCTAGACATCTCGCTTATAAAGGACACCACCCCAACCCACCTAGAAAGGAGAGAGAAAAAGAAAAGAAGGAAGGAGGGGAAAATGGGAAATGAAAAAAGGCATGCACACCACAACCTGTCGCACTACACAAGCAGGGTGTGAAAACTACATAGGGTAATTGAGTTCCGCAGTTGAAAAGAAATACAGCGCAGAACAGCTTTGTTAGTAGCGTACTGATTTGAAGTTCAATTTGTTGCAAATAAAACCATTATTGAGTGCAGTACGACAAAGAAGTTGGTGTGAAACTTGCTCAGAAGCTCACAGGCGACAACTGTTGGAAGTTCTTCATTTCAAAAGCAAGTTATAAAGTGCCTGTCTGTAGTCTCCACATGCAGGGCATGAATAGCTTGGTACACGTGCCTGTCGGCGAATGCGAGATGTTAAATTAACACACCCGAAGTGTAATTTGAATGAAAGGAACCTTACGCTGCTGATGCTGGATAAGTATGTGATGTTGGAGCTTTCTCATGATTAATCTGGCCTGCAAGTCACCAATTATAATACCTGCGCAATAAACCTGGGGTCGAATTCACAAAGGCTACCGTTCTTAAGTGTCATTTACATTTGGCCGGCCGCCTTCGTTGATAATATGTCCTGCATTACGATTGACTGGATTTTCGAGGACTTGTAGCATAAGAGCTTTTATTTTTTGCGATTATGGGGCCAGTAGTTTGATGCAGCGTTGCTACCCGATCCACGCGATACTTTTTCTAGCATTATCTACCGCGTGTACACGAGCGCGCGGGGTACCGCGGATATCTCCGCACGCTTTCACGCTTTCGCCAAGCACGTTGAGCTTGCACGCTCTTGACGATCAAGTCTTCTTTGCTGAGCTCACATGGGTTTCGCGTATCTCTTGTATGACTATCTTGCGCTACTTTCGTTAAAAAAAAGAACAAATAATTGGTGAATTATATGTGTTGCCGTAAAGAAAGCAAAATCGACTTAATCGCACGTAAGATAGAACACGATTAAATTAGATTATTGGGTTTTTGAGCCAAAACCACTTTGTGATTATGAGGCATGCCGTAGTGGGGTGCTGCGGAAATTTCGACCACATGAGGCTCCCTAACGTGCACCTAACTCTAAGTACACTGGGGTTTTCCCATTTCGCCCCCATCGAAATGCGGCCGCCGTGGCAGGGATTCCATCCCGTGACCTCGTGCTCAGCAGCGCAACACCATAGCCAGAAATAGGGTGCGAATAGGATACAAAAATGAATGAATATTGAACAAGAAAAGAGAGGAAATACTACAGATTATATCCGTATCGAATCATTTGAATTTCTATATATATGTCAACCTTGTCTTATTTAGCGTCGACACTTGGCAGATCCTTTAGTTTTATTATGGATTCCCTCTTTTGAAACCAAGAGGTTTAAAGTAAAGCCTTCTGTGTCTATTCTTGCGGTGTGGGCGGCTGCTACTGCTTGAAAAAGTAGAGGAACCTTGTATACCTGTATGAGAGGGAACAAGAAGTACTGACGAACCAATGGCTTCTCTCTAGTTTCGTGCAGCTATTGCTCTCAGCAGCACAGTCAACCATGGAAGCTATTGCACACATGTACACTGAATCAGTAGGAACAATTATGCGGCGAGCTGTCAGCAGAAAACCTTCCATTGAGAAGCGCGCGACTCAATCGTTAAAATATCTTGTCGACGCATGGGCAGTGGTGCATTGCCCCGGCCCACGCCAGCGATGCTTTGCCGGCAGTGCGCTCGGCTCATTAGGTGGCAACCACCGTGTCGGCAGCAACTGAAAAATCTCTGGTTGTTGCATTCGCCTCAAGTGGCGAATACTGAGGGGACGTTAAGAAGAGAATGGCAATTCGAATACCGGGTCGGGCTCAATTGAAGACAAATTATATATAGAGACGGAGGTGTGAGCCGGTGAGCCAGGTACGATGTTTTGGTTATTAAAGATGAGAGGTTCCACGCCGAACATTTTTTAATAAAAATGTTTATATGTTACCAGTTATAAAATGTATTACAATATCGCCGTATTTCTGGTAACCAATAGTTAGATTGCTGTGCTAGTGTGCATACTTGTGTTAGGTATGCTGCTACCGGTGTGCATAGTGTAACTGTGCTGACATGGCCTATTTAACATTTCGATTCGCAGTGTTTGAATACGCGTTCAATTCTCTTATTGCATTAGTATTCCTGTTTACGTGGCCTTCAAGAGTACAAACTATTATCGCGCTGTCATGTACAATGCCTTATGGGCCCAATCAAGCAGTCTAAGGTCAATTTTAGCCCAAGATGAGGTTTCTGGTGTATGTAAGAAAAAGTAGAGTTAAACAAAGTAATTTCCTGCAGCAACAATTTCTTGTGCTTCCTTGGATGACCCGTTCATCATTTTTTTCACTATTTACGTAATACAAGTGTTTTTGTACTGGAAGAATAGAAACTGAAATATCTGCCTTTTGAAGTCGAAACCTTATAGAGGCAACCGACAACAAATCCATGGAAAGCATAGGGGAGATTACTTGTTTTTTATGTGAAATGTGTAAATGGTAATGTCAAATGAAAGTGCACGAAAGAACAACTTAACAACAGTGGCAGCCGAATTCACATCTTTCGCAATCTGTGTGCGATGCTCTTACCAATTGAGCTACAGCAACAGTGGTTGCCACTTCCACATTCTCGGGATTTATGCGTGTGTACAAAATTTGAAGCTGATAGAGATTATGTTGACTATGATGTTTACTGGCGTAAGCCATTAGGCGGGGCAGCGACAAATAGTCACTTCGCGTGCCTTGTCTAAACGCGTTTTATTACCTCTACCTCTGTCTAGCAATTTGCCTATCTGGCCTCGATCTCCACTTTTGTCACTGAAACATCTATTTCTATATTTTACCGTTACCTACGCTTGGAACGCCATCAGTTCTGTCTGTCACCGCCAGTGCGCCAATGTTCAAAAGACTTTTTTTAATTATCTCGACTGCTGACCAGTTAATTGTTCTATCCTTTTCAGATTACAATATCTATGGAAGGCGGACAATGGGCCCCACTAGTTGAATGCCTTCACATTCCATTACGATGTTCTGAGTCGTCTGACGCCTTTTTTTTTTTTGTAGCACGCTTATGCCTCATCCTGTGGCGCACATTTACTCTGGTTTAGTTTTATACTCAGGCAGCCAACTATGGCGTCAGATACCTTTGCTTCATCACAAGCGTTCCCCTCCTACTATCTTTCTTGTCATTTTTGTCAATCTCCATGGGCTCATTTCTTTTCATGCGTTCTACCCAATTTACTATCCATGTTTCTCTCATTTTCTTGTCCATGGCTCCTGGTTGTCTATTTAGACTTTCCATTACCGTGTACTTGGTTGCGAACTTTCCTGATCTCTTCTTCCATTCGGTGTCCACGCATTTCAGGTGAAGCTAAGGTGTGCACTTTAGCCGCACGTTTGTTTTGAACTATGTTTCTTGGCCTTTCTTCAAAGATGATTTTGCTCTCGGCGTCTCTTACTTCAAAAGATGCCAACCCTGTGTCATCCTGTACTGCATAATTTGTGGTTTACCGTAATATTCAAATGTCAATCAGCCGATCCACCTTTCCTTATCTTTAAACTCCAACAATATTTTTTCCAATCAGAGCAGAGAATTGCATTGCTGAACGTCAACTCTACCCGCCGTGGTTGCTTAGTGTCTATGGTCTTGGGCTGCTAAGCACGAGTTCGCGGGGTCGAATCCCGGCCACGGCGGCAGCACTTCGATGGGGGCGAAATGCGAGAACACCCGTGTGCTTAGATTTAGGATGCATGTCAAAGAACCCCTGGTGGTTCAAATTGCTCCGGAAACCCCCACTACGTCGTGCCTCATAATGAGATTGCGGTTTTGGCGCGTAAGTACGCGTGATTTATTTATGACACCATTATACTTTTCCCAACTTCGCACAACTTCGTATTTACTGTTGCCCCATAAGAATCTGTTTCATTTTTACTTCATTACACTTATCTTTCATTTTCAGAATGAGTGTTAGCCTGAGGATGTCAGTGCCCGCCATTGAAGACCATGACAACACATCTAGCACATTATTTCGTCCACTGACACCTTGGTGTATCTCTGTTTGCTGCTTTCTTCTCTATTTGATATCATAGTTTCCATTCACGCCCAAAGTCTAGATGGAACAATTATAAATGAACACACATTTATATTACGACCAAGGTTTCGGTTCAGCGATCAACGAATAAACTGCTCTGGTGAGCACTCGCCATACAGAACGTTTCAGCCTGCATACCGGAAAACATTTTAATAGCGTCCATTTTACGAACAACAGAAAACTAAGACGCCCCTTTTTAACGTAACAATGGGTGAAAAGGAGGTAGTAGAAGAAAGGCGCCCGTAGCTTAAAATGCACTATAAAGCTACTGTAGTGACATATATATATATATATATATATATATATATATATATATATATATATATATATATATATATATATATGTATATATATATATATTTTTTTTTTTGAAAGTTCTTCGATCTGCCAATGTGCTATTCTAACAAGCTTAACGCTACTTTCACAAGCTTTATTGATGCGACACTGGCAGAGAAAATAACTGAAACTAATAGGTAAAGCCCGTTGGGCAACATGTCAACACTTCACCTACTTTTCATCACTCCATATCATGTTCTTATGTTGTGCAGCATGCCGTGGCGACTTGATTCAGATCCAGCAGGTTCAAGCTCTTCCCGCGATCCTATCAGTGCCTTCCGGCCTATCCCCGCCGAGCAACAGCGGGGCTCCGGCTGATGTATCTGCCTCGTGTCGACATTCTATCGTCACACGCCATCGCTGTTCGAAGATGAGGGGGCGTATTATTCCCTCGGGCGCGTTGGTCACGCGCATTCTGCTGCGTTAACGCTGTCGTCATAATACGCTCATCTTGCCGGAGACAGGACGGTGCTTCGCCAAATCGCCAGGAGCAAGGAGTTTCGGCAGAGCGAAACCCCATTCTCTCGTTTGGCTGCGCCAGAGTATCCTTTTTTTGTATATGCTGCATTCATCGGTCGCTACGTAGGACCCAAGGGTACCAAGAGTTTGTCGTTACAGTGCCGCTTCTGTGCCAGATTGTCCGCGCCCTTGCGCTTAACCGAAACCCTGCTTCGAACCCCTTGAAGTGCATTCATTTAGAATGATCGACCGTAGAGTATGCGAAGATTACGGCAAGAAAAGCAACTGCGTGAAATTAGGCTTAGAATGACTCTCATGAAGCAGTTATTGCACTTCAGGAGAGGGATCAGTCGGCTTCGATATTAAAGAATGCTTTTTATTCATTTATTTATTTATTTATTAATTTATTTATTTATTTATTATTTATTTAAAATACCTTACAGGCCCCTACAGGCATTGTGTAAGGGGGAGAGTACACTCAAATGTTATACATATAATTAGAATACATATGTGAATACATATACAAAAATACAGTGTAAGAAATGCGCTAACATGCAGTAATCTAGTATTAAAAATTGTGCAAAAGACAAACCGAACGCTTTTGAACGCGACAGGTCAGTGAACAATAAATTTTCACAAAGTAAAATATGACCAATAGAATTGCAGAGCGAGCGGAACAATATTTGGCTATAATAAAACAGTATTTAAAGGGTAATAGCACAATAATAACAGGAAACTCGACAAAAACTCGACCTTAGGTTATGTATAGTTTGAAAATGCGTTGCTAGTTGATGCCGGAATTTTTCCTTGTCACTTTCATAAGCGATGGCGTTAGGAAGATTGTTCCAAAGGCGAATGCTTCTTGGAAGAGCGTAGTAGCTAAATGAATTAGTCTTTCTGTAGATACACATGAATTTGAACTGATTGTGCTGCCGGTGTGGCCTGTAATAAGGAGGATCAAGAGGCAAGACTGATGGTGCTATATTCGGGACATATTTATGAAATAATGATAGCAGGGCTATATCATGACGATCATTCAAGGGCTGCAATGAGAGGTCGAGTTTAATTTGTGTTATGCTTTCATTATAGTGATAACAACGTGAATAAAACGTGCAGCCCTATTCTGGATAGATTCGAGTTTTTCGATCAAGTATTTCTGATGGGGAGACCAGACGGATGCGGCGTTTACAAGCTGAGGTCGGACAAATGTTAGATAAGCTAGTTTACGAATGTCTTTAGTAGAATTATGCAACTTCCGCCTTATGCACCCTAATGATCTTGAAGCATTCGCGCAATGTGCGTTGACCATAAAAGAGTCGTAGTTAGGTGAACAACAAGATATTTATGTTGAGTATCTCGCATAATAGTGGTTATTTATGTGATAAGGAAACGTAGATTTAGTATTCTTGCGGCCAAAAGAGATAATTTTACATTTTTAAAAGTTAAGCTTCATTAGCCAAGTCTAACACCAAAGAGAAATAAGTTGAAAATCTTTTTGGGGGATTGCATGATCATCGGCACATTTGATGGAACGATAAAGAATGCAGTCGTCTGCAAGAATGCGCACGTGTGAGGAAATGTCATTGGGTACGTCATTAATGTATATTAGAAATAGTAATGGCGCAAGAACGCTGCCTTGTGGTACACCTGAAGTAACGTGCGAAAGAAGAGAGGAAAAATTATCAACCGCTGTGAATTGCTGACGATTAGAAAGGAAATTACGGATCCATGTTGATCCATGTTCTTCCCCATAGCTACCCGAAAGTTATAACAGATATCTTGATATTTTGAACCCCACCATCAACGCTGATAGAAAGGTTTGACTGTATTTCGAAATTGCTGGTGGTTTCTGAAACACTCAGCCTACCTAAGCAGCGGCAGAGTGTTTCCTGTTCAATTAGGGACGAACTTACACGTAATATCTACGAATAGTATAACTCCGGCTCCTAATAATATTATAACCAGTAAAATACACTTACTTTTACCATGGTCACTACTGCATATCTTTACGACCTTTATTTCAACCACGCCATACGTTCGAAATATTTTACCGTGTTCCTTCATAATGCGGTTTTCAGTTTTTGTTTTCGCGCACAGCAAACGTAGAACATTTTAGAGCCGCCATCATGCGTAAACAAATGAGCAGACAGTAAAGGCTCCTTAGCCAGACATGGTGTTGGTGTCAAATAACCGAACACGTCGGTAGATTTGTACAGAAAATGGGTGTGTAAAAATCTTTATCACACAGTGTGATCGTGTTAAGAGTGACATAATAGTTAATATGGCTTGTTCTGGATAGCAAGATATTGAGGATTTCCCTCCTCTGAATTTTGAAGCGAGGATGTTATCGAGGAGCTTAGGAGGAGGAGGAGGAATAAAGAGAGAAGGCAGGGATGTTAACCAGGAAGGCGTCTCGTTGATTGCCTATTTTGGTGGACGGGAAAGACGGAATAGAAATATGAGATAGAGAGACGTAGGGGAGGGGGAGAAAAGCCGCAGTAAGCTTGAAGATGCAAAAACTCCTTTGACGACGAATTGTACTTTACACAAGCATTAAAGGTGAGCAGGATCTTGGCGAAAACCTACAGGAGCCTAAAATTATTCATACTAACACAGCAAGTGAAGCATTACCTGATACTCATGCAATATGTATTTTTGCTTTCAGCGAGTGAAAACACCAATCAGCTGCCCATAGTTGCTCAAAGACGATAATTGTCCTCAGTGCTATGACGAAATTTCACTTTAGGATCATCTGTGCATTGTGTTCTACAATTTTACAGACCATAAGTGGGGCGCTTCAAGTTAATGAGCAACCATGACAAATGTCTGGTATTTCTTTGTCTCTCTCATGTACTCCTCGACTTCTTGTAACCTCGCCGAAGCTCATTTCTGTAATGATATGTTGTGACATAAGCCAATAGTAGAAGCCCTTGTGATTCCTTTTGCCGTATGGGAGCACAAGTGAGCTGCATTCCTGCAGCTCCTTGAATAAAAACGACGAAAAAGAATTGTACGATCATAACCTGAATGCACAACGACGAATTAAAAGCACGAATGGCATATCGTGCGTCTTTTTCCTGCTATACAGGCGCTCACGAAATTCCGCCGCTCACATTGTCAGGACTGATTCAAAACTGTCTGTGTTGTCGAGGCTGTCAAAACAGCGATTAAATGCGGCCGCCCCATACGCTTCGTACGCTGTCATCACGTCCTTTTTCGAGATTTCATTGCGCCGATGTTAGCGAGCCCAAAGCTCTATGCCCATGTCAGCGGCAGTTTCTAACGCGGCAATGCGATGCAGTTCCCTACTATTTTGTTTTCTTTGGGTCTATTGTGGCGCAAGAGCCCCTTTCGGCATTTTCTCCAACGAATCAACTGATACTGATCTTCTTTCAGGCATTCTTGAAAACCTCCCTATACTTTGGCTTTCATGATGCAATCTCCTCCTGTCGTGAGCTCCTTCGTCTACATGACTTTCCGTTCTTCTAGCTTCTTTTTTTTTCAACTTCCTGCTCTTTTTAAAGGAGATCATGGCACGGGAGTTCTCTTGAGCACTCGCTCCAGCGAATATAACTGACACGCATCTCCTCTGGCGCATTGTCGAAATGCTAAATTCGATATTCGCTGCTCCTTCCTGGTGGAATTCTATTCAGGGCCCGCCATCTTTCCCTTCATTTCTGTCTAACAGAGCTTGATCACTCTCCAGCAACCTTTTCCTGTTCCCCACTCTCATCTATCTCAGCGGGCCCTAGCCCGCACCTTCGCGGGCGATCGGAGCGCATTTATATTTTTCTAGACGTTGCAATTCTACTGCAGTTAAATTCTTCGCTGACGTCCACTGTGAAACGAACTGCTTCTGGAGCTTTTGTAAACTTCTGGTCCGACGCGACGACTGAACAACTGTGGGGTGCTATTTCATTGTTAGAGGCGCGCGTCTTGCTGGAAACACTTGCTGGCATGCAGCGAAATTAAATACAAAACAACGCGAGGGCGACAAAGTTGCGTGCAATCAGGCATACGGTGTGAGAGATTATTGAGATATGGAGCAGCATAGCGATGAACGTGTCTGTGTATGGGGAGAAATGAAGGGAGCGGAGAGGGTGTCTGAGCCGAACAAGAGAAGTACAATACACTTGGTAGAATATTGTCGGCTACAGTATAGAGCCAGCAGAGATAAATATTGCAATGTTAAAAATAGCATTGTACAATGACGCCAGATGCTTCTTGGAGCACCTATCAGTTCCATTACTGGCCGTTCTTCCGCGCCTCTCAGTCCATGTATCTTTGGGCGTGCCGAGTTTACCGAAGAATAATCTTTGTAGTTAGCCCGACGCTTTGCACTGTCTTTATTTCAGTGCAGTGTTGTTCTCTTTTTTGCTTATCTAAATACGCTTCCGAAAACTGAAAATTTTAATCTGCATCTACCTAAAGGGCTGTTTCACATGTCGCTAAATATGACTTAAGGTGCACTTCCCGCTTGTAGGCTGACAGCTGCAAACAAATTTAAGTACGAAGACGTGATTTACGCACGATTATATTACAGTTTATATTCAATCGAGCTGGTCCAAACATTTGCTCAAGTAGTAATATTTACCTAATCAAACCCTACGGTACAGTTCACGTTCTTTCATACCAGGAAACCCGTTTCAAGCAACGCGCCAACATACTCCCATAGCAAGTCGGTGCAACATTGAGTTACTAGCGGCTGTCTAACGGGGACAACTGCTGTCAAATGGTACTGCGGGAAGGAACTGCAACGCGTTCATGACTTTGGCAACAGACATGACCACGTATATATGACTAAAGTAAAAAGGAGAAAGTGACAGGGAAAATTAGTGTCATGGCAAGCTTGGCGCAGGTATACTGACAGCGCGCACATGACGCTGCGGGATGATACCACATTTTGCTGCAATAACAAACAGTGCCTGTTTGCATTCCGAAAAAGATATGCTTTCAATAATTTGAGCGTTTATTTCTACTCCTGACTTCTTCTTCACTACAGCTGTTTAGCCATATAGAAATTTTCTACTAGACGTCCGCACACCTTTACATTGCTTAAGGATCACTCACACTAGGCCGACCCGGCACTGATTTCGGTCTGGCGACTGTCGGCGACAGTGCTTTTTCGCTTCGTGTGGGCGCCTCTGTCACACCGTACCCACCCCCACCCACCACGTTTCTCTCTTCGCACCGGACATCAGCAGCAGGTGTCTCGACCACGAGCACACACAAAAACTTTTGCTTCGTCATTCTTCCCCCGGACTGCTTGCGACTGGAACGGCCTTCCCCAGGAACTTGCTGCCATCACATGCCAATCTATGTTCCTTAACCAAATTACGCGTGCGCTTGCATCACAATAACCATTTTTGTTTGTATAACTCGTTCAACATTTTTCTGTTTACTGTTGTCTACCTATATGTATCCCACCCCTTATGTAATACCCTCGCATGAGGGTCTTTAAGGAAATAAAGTGAAGTGAAGTGAAGTGAAGTGAAGTACCGACGCCGAGCTCCGCGCCGACCGTAGGCAGATTGTTGGCGTCGGTACAATGTGACAGAGGCGCCGACATGAAGCTAAAAACGCTTTGGTGGCAACAACCAACGAATGGAACTATCAAAAACATTCGACGAGCTGCTGATACATCCAGGCGCGTCGAGCGTCGAGGCATAACGTTTAACGTGTGTTAGCCTGTGAAAAGCAGCGACCGAAGAAAGGTAAAAAAAACTCATCGGTGAACAGACGACGGCGCGTTACTCTGGCGCCATCTTGTTGCGGCCGTCTCGTCTTAGGCTATGCTCTTCCTCGCATGCTTTCACCATACCCTCCTCCTCCGCTTTCCTCCTCGCACACCCTTCGCTGTGGCGACTTCTTTTTTTTTTCACGCGTTCGCTCAGTTTCGCCGGGAACGCCAACGCCGGAAGCAAGAACGAACGCCTAAGAGCTGCGCTTTAAAATTTTTGATCATTATCAGCCGTGTGTCCTCACTAACGTAAGCCAAGCTACTCAAAGAAAAAAAGAAGACTGAATCAGGGTGCAAGATATGCCATTAGACCCTACGGTGTTTGGTCGTCACGGCTCGGTCAACAGAACACTGTAGGTCTTCACATTTTACGTCGCACTTCCTTTTTAAATATTTTTTTTTCATTGAACATCTTGGCCGCCTAACATTAGCTGGAACACCCTATATACGTATGTTCGCCGCCACTCGCGTTTGGACACGTGTCTTCAGGTTTGCGACTTTTTGCACGCCACGTTCTAACTCCGTACCTTGGCATGCCTCTATTTACCAAATATTCTTAAGATCCTTCAAAAGTTATCACCTTCCATTCACTGTAAACAACATATTCAGTTATGTGCATCCTACAGGCTGTATAGTTTACCATTGCATTTAAAAAATACATGCTGGAGCGCTTCTGTCTTCTTTTTTTTTTCAAACCTTTACCTCGCTCATATATTTCCTCTCATTATAGAGATGCTAACTAAAGAAAGAAACGTGAATGCACAGAAAAAAAGTTTGAACGTAACCTGATGCGACAATTCAAGGAAAAGATCACGCCTTCAGATAATAGTTAGGGAAAGCCAAACTACAGATGTCGATTCCCAGTGTTTCCCTTTTTCCCGTTCCAGCACACACAATTCTACTGGCCGAAATTGTCGGTATGTGTCTGCGCAGTGCTGCAGCCGGAGAGAACCATATCGCGAATCCTTAGACATCGATCCACGTCGTCGCAATCAAGGACTCATCGTGATTGTGACCCTTTCTGAGCGTATTGATCTTGGCGGTAACAGAGCTCGCTGGGTTACCTCTTTTTTCATGAGTCTCGCGGTTGCTTAGCGGGTGGGGATGTCGAAATGCATATTATTGATCTTTAGCCTGGTTACGCCCACTGCAGGGCAAAGGCTTCTCCCATACTTCTCCAACTACCTCCTCCAACTATATATATATATATATATATATATATATATATATATATATATATATATATATATATATATATATATATATATACCGGTACCACGCGTCCAGCTTTCAACCCTTCACACACATTCAATTCCCCCCTCTAATATCTCCTAACGCTAACACTTTAGAAACTGTTGCCTTAATTCACATAAATTCTGTGCTAGATATTACAGCTGAACAACGAACAAGTTTCGACTAGTTGTTTGCTCCATGACTGAGTGCAGCACTAAACAGAACAATGGACAGGGAACAAAATGCACGGGTTAACGCTGCCTCCTAGGTCACTTTATTGGTTCCTGGTGCACACATAAATATGAATACACAGAAAAAAGGAAACAAAAATAAGAGCAAAAGAAAAAGAACAAGTGAAAACGAAAGACACTGTTCGCAGCTCAGTGACAAAGAAGACGGAGATGAGCGCAACTTTTTCGTGTAGGGCGATCCCGTTAATGTTACTATACGTTGTCCCGAGATAACGAACTTCCTTGTTCGACAGCAATAACAACGGGAAGCTTAGCGCATTGTTCTACTGCTTTTTTTTGCCGCCTCCACAATGCCTCGAGTGCCTCATGGATATTACGGGTGCAGCACCACCTTTACGGGTGCAGCCCCACCGCCTAACCGTCTTCCCGCCCGATTTTGCGCGTTACGGGTGTAGCAACACCTCAGTCAGTGCCATAGGGAAAGCGCGGTATACGTACATATGGAAAAATGGTTTGTCGCATCTGTTTCATTCCTTCGAAAGGCAATTGCTTGGAGAAGATCGATAAAAATGCAGTCATTTGTGCTGTGGGCTATTTAGACTGAACATAGAATCACAGTTTGAAGTCATAAGCCCCATACTTTACTATAGTTGCAAAAAAAATTCCGAACAAAATATGTATACATAGGCTATTCAAGCATAAAGGCTCCATGAGCAAGGTCCTAGAAAGATAGGGAGCAAGAAATATTTTTATTATACGTTAGGGATGTTTGTCTGACCATACGCTTAGCATGTTACTCCATATGACGAGAGTGAGGTGCGTATTGACGCGATGATAGCCCGTATGCTCACCCGCCATGGTGGCATGGTGGCTTAGTGGCTAGGTAGCTGAGCTGCTAAACACGAGGTTATGGGTTCGCACCCAGATTGCGGCGGCAGCATTTGGATGAGGGCTAACGGCAAAAACGCTCGTACACCGTACATTGGTTGCCCGTTAAAGAGTCGCAGGTGGTCAAAATTACTCTCCATAGTGTCCAGCCGTAGATGGTTTTCCTCATAGTGAGATCGTGGTTTTGACACGTAAAACTCCAAAATTTATTGTACTTTCTCTTTGTAAAAAGGCACACAATAGGACAAGCGACTAACAAGTGGCTAAATTTTCTAGTCCACGTCAGTTGCTTCGAGGAAAGCAAGGGTGTTTCGATTGAGTGCGAATCACTACCAAAGGTGATTCAAGGTCCAAGTGCGCCTTTTCAAATATAAGGAGCTGTCACGTAAAGGTAAAAAAGTACTACTACTGCTAGAACAGCTATAAAACCATGTACAGTGCCATGTATAAGTAACAGAAAGTTTTATTCGTGATTTCCAGCTGTCAATTGCATCGTATCTATCATCGTGACACTTATGCATCGTTTTTTTCCCCGAGTTTCGTATGTGCGCATATATCTCATCTAACGTCATTCGCGGCAGCCACTAGACGCTCTATAAACGGTTTTTGCCATTCCAGCTCACTGTCAAAATGCTGATCACGCCAGTTTCTCGCAGTGGTTGCTTTCATTTTCCTCCAGTTTTAGAAGAAGAGGGTTATTGTTAGTTTCAATGAGACTGTAAAACAAATGACAAATACGAATACAATTTAAGGTGAACACTATGTTATAGTGCGTTTTACGGGATAGACATCTTTTAAGTTTTCCGAAACTATTTAAGGTCCCCTGGTGCAGATATCATAATTTTTGGCCTTGAGCTGGTGGATAATTCGAAGAAGCTGGCATTACTAGCACGAAAAATCTTAAACAAATATGTAACTAATTAACAAACTTCTACTACTCAACTTCCTAATTAACTACTTTACGGCCCGTATTGCAATTTACGAATTGTAGCCGGTGTGTTTTCCAGTCGTATCCACTTGAGATGGATATGTCGGATCACAACAGTTTCCAGATATTATTTCCCAAAGCGTGGGCCGAAACACCATGGGTGTTTTAGTTACACTGCGCTTCAGTGCATAAAAATGGCGTTTTGACCAAGAAGTGAGTGAACAACAGTACATATTTGAGGTTAGTTTGATGGCGCATATCTCCAAACTGCTCAGGACGAACCTCAGGGAAATAGGAAAACGCGCAGGTGTGGAAGTGGTCTTTTCAGCACCGGAAAAGTTATCTAAACTCTGCAATAAGACCAACTCTTCCGACAGTCAGAACACACGCTGCACTATCAGGCACCAGCGGCCACTTGTTCCATGCACAGAGAAGGTGGTCTACTCAATTCCCTTGCTCTGTGGCACAGCCTATGTCGGTCAAACTGGCAGATGTTTAAACAGTCGTCTCAGAGAGCACAACGATAACGTCACTACTGTCTCCAGACGCCTAAAAATACATTGCCGGGACTGCAAACGGCGTGAGGAAGAAGGGACCTTTTCTTTGAGCAGAGCTCAATTCTGCGCAGGTGCGCCGAATAGAAGCAGGCGAGACTTCAAAGCTTAAATAAAATTGCATCAGCATGCCGTCGGTGTTGTTAAGTGATAAGGAGCACCTCCTTTTAGGCATAGCGATCCAATAACGGTTGCTTTAAGGCTGCCAGGTTTTACGTGGTGGCTCGGTCTTCAGATGACATTCGTAGTTCAGTTTTGCTGTTTTTGTTTTGTACGTGACGTGGCTTTTATACGCGCGAGTGTTTTCAGTCATCTCGAATAGGGGCTTTACGTATCTTTTTGCCTTTGTTGTTGTTTCTTACGCACGCGTATGCATTGAATCGTATATTTACAAGCGCTTCGCGTGTCAATAAACCAGTTGCAGTCGGCGCTATGTGGTGCCGTTACTCTGCCAGTGCCTGTCGATTTCCTGTGCACTGTGTTCGAGAAGTCCAAACTGCTGTCAAACTGTACATTCGTTCTAAGTGGATATACCTTGCAATCGCATGTTCTACAATCTGTAAATTGCATTATGGACCGCAGTGTAATTAATAAAGTTAGCGGCGACCTTCTGGTAATTAGTAAAACTTGTTTTCATTTCTCCTGCAGGTAATGTCCGCCTCAATGAATATTCTAGCTGAAGGACCAGAATCACGTTATGTGAAAGAAGCGAGTTATGAAAATACTGGAAAACTTAAATATTATCACCCGTATAAGCCTCACATTATATAAAAGCGATATCTTACACTGCCGGGATTTTAGGAACTGATTTCGCGAGTCACGAAAACACGACGTATGCTAAAGTATTTCGCAAATAGGAGTGTTTAAAATCATATTAGCATATCAACAATAATAATGCTGCGAAAAGGTCCACACGCATGAACAAATGAAAAATATGCGATGGCGAATTCTGTCCACATCAGGTGAAAGTGTAGCCAAAATTTCATATTGCAAAAACTGCCTTCCTTTCCCGTCTTCTCAGCAGAATCGCAGAGGCTTGAACGTCAGCACATAGACAATCCCAATGGAATAATATGGCTGGCAGACCAAGAACAAGAAAGCTGCTGCTATGGCAAAGCCCTCACGTTGCGTCTTTTCCTGGGACTTCAGCTGCCTGTCTACATTTTTACGTCACAGGGTAAGAAAGATACCGCGTAGTTGGGTCCCCACATCTCGCCAGAAGAAATAAATAACTCAAAGGAAATTTCCTTCGCGCCTGCTTTAACGGTCACGGAATATGTTTTCCTTGCGCTTTGCTCGTGGACGAAGCGTTACTATTATTTTTTTTGCAATCGTTCCACTAAAGGAACGTTGGAAATCATTCGGACAAATAGTAAAATTCTGCTAGTTCACTTACAATTTCATTTCAGAAGTTTTATGAAAAATATGGTACTTATATAACAGCAAGCTTAGACGGCTAGGCATGGACTTTTTCTAGTATTATTTGTATTTCGTTAGCGTCATTTGGATACCTTGCGCACTTTCCGGGTCTTTCTATGTATGCATGTGTGTGTGTGTGTGTGTGTGTGTGTGTGTGTGTGTGTGTGTGTATGAGTGTATGTATGTGTGTTTCTGTGCATGTGTGTATGTGCGTGTGTGTAGTTATGTGCATGTGTGCGCATGCGCGCGTGTGTGTGTCTGTAACCGCCTTCCCCTCTCAGAGCAGTGATAGCAGGCTGCACCACATATCCGCCCTGTGTGCGCCACTTTTCAATGAACGCCTTTCACGCCAACGCTTTAGAAAGCTGTGCCATGAATGCACTGGTTACGTGCAGTACTTCAATGAACCTCAGGCCTATACTTGAGTCATTCAGCATGTGCCAATAAGTGTATGAAAAGCGGCGAAATAATTTTCACCGTTCGCATACAGCGGCGCGCCTAGCTTCTCGTCTCGGACGCCACAGGCGCATTTCATTTCTCGGCAGTGTTACTAGGTGGCGCAGTGCTTCCAGACAGAAGCGCGAGGAACTCGCTCGCTGCATGACACTTACCCCCGCATTATGAAATGCATCTTAAGTTGAAGCCCATGCTTGACTTAATATAAATGACGTCTCGCGTGAACGTCCCCAAGACGCTCATAGCGTTTCCTTTGGTGCGTTCACGACAGGCGTCCTTTAAATCAAGTGAAGCGTGGGATTCAAATTAAGGTACATATCTGAATACGGGGGTTAGCGTTCGCACCCGTCGGCGTGCCATGCATTCGAAGGCCACGCGCGAGCTTTGGGGCGGCGGCGCTAGATGACGCAGACTGTTTTTAGGGAAGCATGAAAAAGGTGCCTAGCTGCAGTACATGCAACCTACGGAAGGAGAGTGCAAAGTTTCGGTTTTGATGAACATGCGTGCTGCTGGCGTTCGCTGTACTTCCAAAATCTCGTGGAACGAAGTAAAGTATATGTGGATGTTCACGTTTCTTGTCATTCAGCAGTTTTGAGAAATAAAACAATTTGAGTGAATCGCAAACAACTTTTCTTTCTGTTCAATTTCTTTTTGCTTCTCTAGTTAATTTTAAATCTGTCGAAACGCGGGAAATGGTTCACTCCGTGCGTCCGTCCAGCTTCCCTCCACTCACACATGCCAATCGCTCAGCAATACCGCAACTCGCATCACGCTCGGTCATCAGCTTCGTTTGTCGGGCAAGTGTAAAGATGGGAAAGAAAGCACGGAAGCTTGATCAGGCGTGCAAGGAAGGGAAGCATTAGACGCATTACCAAGCATTAGACGAACATGGCTAAATTGGAGCATCACATGTCTTGTGCGGCTCTGTGGTGTTCTAACACCGAGACGTCCAGTTCCGCGAAGTTTTTCAGGTTTCCTAACAAGAGGTAAGCACAAGTATTTCACTATTTTCTGAGCACGTCTTCATTTTGCAAGAGTCAACCAGTTATGTACAAGCCTGAGTAAACTGACATAATAGCAGTGTTGCTCGACTCATTCATCATGACGGCAACCCATATGCTGTTGGTGAAATACTTGTACTGAAGGGTTTGAGTGCGTGTTTGTTGGGCTATACATTTTGTTCAATCTTTGCTTTGTCCACAAGAACAGCCAAGGCTAAAGTAAAAACAAAACACAAAGCCGTGATGTTTTGTCAAATTTTAAGAACAATGGTGGCGAAACGATGCACGAAAGTAATTCCTTGTTGTGTTTTGACACACGCCTGATCATGTTGAGAAAGATTTAAGCTGTCTATATTCTTTGAAATTTTTTGCAGATTGACACTTTCGCGCTGCGTGGAGGTCAATCTTTTTCCAGTACGAAACGTGTGAATAAAAACAACAACGTTCAGCATTTACTTGTGTTGACTTTTGGCTGACCAAGAAATAGACCAGCTCTAGCCGATCCAGTTCACAACACATGAACAATATTAACGAATGATGGTGCCAGGAAGATATCTTCTTTATACCAGCCCCTACTATATCTGTGGACTAATTCAACTGTGGTCTGAAGCTTAACCACAGTTGAATTATCGCCCTATATCACTAACTAGCGTCCCCTGCAAAATCATGGAACACGTCATATACTCGCATATCATGAACTTTTTAGACTCAATCTGTTTTTTTCACCCTTGTCAGCACGGATTTCGAAAAGGCTACTCTTGCGAAACACACCTGGCAATTTTCCTTCACGACCTGCATGTTAATCTTGACAGTAACCTTCAGACTGACGCCATATTCCTGGATTTTGCAAAAGCATTTGACACAGTTCCTCATAAACGTTTGCTGCTAAAATTGTCTCAGTTAAATTTACACCCCGACGTACTAAAATGGATAGAAGCATTCTTGACTAACCGCTCTCAGTTTGTTTGTGTTAATAACCATTATTCTAGCCGACTCCCCGTAACATCAGGCGTCCCCCAGGGATCCGTCTTGGGACCACTTCTTTTTTTAATTTACATTAACGATCGACCAACGCATGTATTATGTAACATTCGCATGTTTGCAGATGATTGTGTAATCTACCGCAAAGTTACTAACACATCTGACCACACACTCATCCAGAACGATCTCAATAATGTACAAGAATGGTGTAATCGCTGGCTAATGAACCTAAATCCTAACAAATGTAAACTCGTGTCTTTCACTCGCAGCCGTAACCCCCACACATTTACCTATTCCATTGCTGATGTTACAATAGAATCAGTCCAATCATTCAAATACCTCGGTGTCATCCTACTTGTGATCTGTCCTGGCGCTTGCACGCTACTAACATCATCTCAGCTGCTAATAGATCACTGGGATTTCTTAGACGACATCTGCGTCATACCCCACAACAAGTAAAAGCGTTAGCCTATAAATCATTTGTAAGATCGAAACTTGAATATGCATCTCCCATCTGGAATCCGCATCAGATTTATATCATAAATGCACTTGAGGCTGTGCAAAATCGCGCTACTAGGTTTATTCAATCTTCATATTCATACGATATCAGCATTTCATCGATGAAAGCGCAATCTGGTTTGGAAACACTTTCTTTCCGTCGACAGGTTGCCACCCTCTCTCTCTTCCGTTCATTTTTTTTCAGCTCCCTAAATCACCCACCGTACATCACGCCCCCTTCATACATATCTCATCGCACCGGTCATCCGCTTCAAGTTGCACGCGCACGTGCCCGGACCACCACTTTTCAAGCATCATTTTTTATTCGAGCATCAAGGGACTGGAACGGCCTTCCACACGCCATCGCAGCCATTACAAGCCCATCTGCCTTTACTGAAGCTGTTGTCACCCATATCTCAAAAATGAACACCTGTTTCTAATGTTTATTTTATTAACCACCCCTTATGTAATACCCCTCTAATGGGGTTTTTAAGGTAATAAAGTGAAGTGAAGTGAAGTGAAACTGTGGTCTGAAGCTTAACCACAACTCAGTAATTGGCAGGAGACTACTTTCAGGAAATGACGAAGAGTAACATATTCAAGCGAATATTCGTACTATTGAACCTATGGTTTGCTATATAAATATTCCTCATTATAATTGCTTGGCGCTGGTATGTACGGGTGATGTCTCAATGCTTTCAAATACGGACAAAAGTTTGCAAGGTAAACGGGGCAAAACAATAGCCTTCGTATACACGGCGCACTTCAGCGAGTCCTGCTCCATGATTTGTCCAATGTCCCCCCCCAGCAAGCGGGCCTGCAAGAGAGCGCGAACAAATCGCGCTTGAATGCGAAGTGGGAAAGGAAGGCTTCCGCGGCAACCCTCCTCCTCCCGGTTTCGCGCCCTCTCCCTCTGCCTTCTGACCTCACCAGTGATGTCATGTAGGAATTGTTTTCTTTTTTAATTATTTCTCGTTGGATATCCGGCAGCCGAGCTGCCAATGGTGGAAGCGGCGCTGCCGCCACGTATCGGCATGCGGCCGAGCATGCCAAGGGAGGTAAAGGGAGTTTCCGCACCCTGGTACACTCCTGATACATAACACACATTGACGGTGGGAATAGGTTGTGCCGCTATACCGATTCCATTCTAGCGCATTACCGCCGACTGTCATAATGAAATGGGTTCTGCCGCAATTTCTTACAGTTTCCATTAAAGGGCGAAGAAATTACAGCGATAATAAGCGCTTAAAGGGACACTAAAGGCAAATATTAAGTCAAGCTAAAGTAATAGATTAGGCCTTCAGAATTTCTAAGGCGTCAGCATTACCGCGATCATAGCCTTAGTAATCGGGAAATTTAGGTAAATGCAGGACACGATTAGAACTTCGCCTGGGACATTCAAGTACTTGCCCGATGAAGAAAGCACTCCACATTTAAATTCTGTCACTAGTACTCCATCATTCGTTATAAAAACATTGTATTTCATTTGCAGTATAAGACGAAAGAAAATGCTGCTTGTGCAGTTCTATTTCAATTTTAGAAAGAACTTATTGGGATTACCCTTGACAACGGAGCAGGCGGTTGACTGGTTCGCTTTCGTTCGATTCTACGCCTCCCGCGCTTTCGCGTTTCAGCAGTTTCGTTATGGCGTAGTGCTGCGGTGGTTTTGCTGGCTCGCGAAACTCGCACAAACTGCAAGTAGCGCATAATTACACTTCCACGTGATGTCGCTGGATGCTCGAAGGATCCATGCCACTTGACCAACAGCAACTGCATTGTCGAATGCACCGCTATGTCTTGACTCGGTTTGACCCCTGGGCGCACGTTTGAGTTTTGTGTAAAAAACCGTACTGCCGTCGGTCGCCCGCCGTTTTACTCAGTGACGGCAGCAAAGGCCGATAATGGCGTATGCAACGTCCCCGCTCCCCGGTTGGGTGGCGGGAGATTTGAGCTACGATAAAGGTATTTGGACCCTTCAGGTGCAATTTTCTCGTGAACTCTATTATTCGCAAGAAACAAGCGTTGTGAGCTTTCTGCAATGGTACTTAAACAGTCCACGTCAACGTAGTATTTGCATTTAGTGCCCCTTTAAGTAATTATCTTGGTTATGTTCTAAGAGAAGCAATCTGATTGGGCGAAATGTATCCCCCTGTCGTCATAGAAATGAAACGAAGCAAGATTACAGCGCCAACGAAAAAGCACAACACGTTTTGTCATATAGAGTGCGCATCAATAAACAATGGGCACGGCGTGCCTTCTGGGTCATCGGGCGGGCCCGTGCTAACCACTCGACCGATGCTTCATGTGTCTTTGTCTGCTGAGCTCTGAAATTTCACTCATATATCTGTCAACTGAAGAACTTTAGCAATTTGCTCTAAAGCGCCCTATTATTTTTAACCTCTTTGGATTTTTCATATCGGCATCAATTATTTTCTAATAGGTAATTCACAGAAAGTTCAAGACAAACGCAATTCCATGATATTGAGAAGATTGTCACCTACATATTTTGAGGGCTTTTTTAGGAACCGCTCATTTTTGGCTCTATCAGTAGCTGCACGTCACTCACAGTAGATCTATACACATTAGTAGCCAAAATTTCGGTCTCCGTTCTGTGAATATTTTGTGAAAAACCTCTTGAACGTTCCTGGTATTCGGCAGCGCAGATAATTATAACTGAAACTATAGATATAGTGGGGCACCTACTAAGATCATTTTAACCAAAGGAATGTCATTCTTAACACGCAATCAACATCATGACCAACGAAAAATTTTACAAATTTTCACCAAATCTAGCACTTCATGCCTTCGAGTAACAGAGCTTTTAACCTTTCAGTTAGGCACGTCAACATTACCATAGGACGAGGCTCATGCCCCGGAACTCATAGCACAAACACACTGTCTTCCGATTCCTCCTCCTACCTGGAATCTCGGAAGTTGGCTTTCCCACAACGCCCTGTGCACAAAACGCACGGCGCTGACGCCGGTACTATGATGAGTCGAACAATGTTTTCTAGAAGCGCATAGAAAAAGAGGCCGTATTGTGCCTTTTCTATGCAGTACAGGCGGTCACGAAACACCTTGACAGGGAAATGTAATTATCCGCTACCCACAGTTACAAACTGGTGTTTAAAATCAGCAATTCACTAAAAGCAGGCAGCTGCTGCTACAGGCACGCGCAATTATAAGATTTCGGGGAAATCCTCTAAAAGAGCAGCAACGCCCCGGCGTTGTTCAGCCTATAGCCTGAGTACAAGCAGCAAATACGAGAACGTGGCCTACGTGGCAGGAACAGGTAGGAGAAAATGCCATGACGTTTGGCGCTATACAATGAAGAAAGAAAAAGCACTGTAACGTGGTCGTCATGCGTGGTGTTCGCCCTGTGCTCCTTTCACACTTAGCATGCTACACTGCTGAAGCTGCGCAAGCAAGGCGATCCTGTACAGCCTTTAAAATGCCAGGCCTCGCCGTTTGTCACAGAACTTCGTTTCATCCCCGACATACGTATGCTGTCCAGAACATGTGTGATGTGAATATTTGCGGAAAATGTGCTTGCCAGGAAATCTTTATCGTGCAGTGCGTGTAGTGCTTCCATAGCGCACATCCGTATAGCATGTGTAGCTCTATTGTAGCTCACTGTACTACAGCACAGCCACCGGCCATCTAAATAACTCTTTCCATGCGTGTCCGGTTTCCCCTTTCCCCGGTGAGGAGTATCAGACTAGCGATGCACTCTACTGGCCACCCTCTCCTTCCTTCTGTCTCATTGAAATCTTCTCCTCCTAGTACTTTATATATCCCAACTACAACTTGAGTCCCTCAATGCCTTCCATTTAACAAAATCCGCATTTTGCGGCATAAAAAGAACTGAGGCCTAATACACATCGATTTAACTGACCCATACACGTATCGTTCTATTTTTGCATATTTGTGACGCACTATATTTTTTTGGTAACAAATGCGAACTCTGAGGGAAGTCTCGCTGTTCTTGCCAGCGTTGCCTGCTATGCATGCAGCGGAGTATAGAAGGGTACTCGAGGTTGGGAAAGGGGCTGGAGAGAATGAGAAAGTCAGTGTGGGATGATGAGGAGGGTGGTATATTGCTAAAATGACGATGAGATGAGCATAGGCTACCGTTTCTGAGCAACGAGCATGTTCATGTATCTCGGCGCATGAGCGTTGGCGGCATGTGCAACTGCGACCGCCATGTCCTACCGTTTTCCTTCTGTTCGTTTTTCTTGTTTGCGCTGTTTATAATTATGCAAAACAGGCTGGTTTCCAGATCATGGTTGTTTCACCCTAATTAAGGAAATGAGCTACGGGCACCGTGGTTATTAGTGGGCATAAAAAATAAGTTATTCTAACAAATTAAAGTCTCAGCAAGGTACTTCGCCACTGCACTAAATTACTTCAGAAACGGAGCCACGTTGTAATGAGCTGAGGATCTTGTCAATTAAACACTGTACACGCCGCTAATCTCTGCAAGTGAGTAGAAAGTTTGCCTACACCGGTCTTTTTTTTTTCACAAGCAGCAAATCGGACTGCGCCCCCCAACCTCGTTAGTTTGAGTTACTTAGAGCTTGTCGTATTGCAACAAATCCTTAAAGAACCGCACATAAAATCCTGCATACTTAAAAAGTTGGCTATGTTTTTATAATTACTTGAGCATGCATAGATAACGACAACAGTCCTTACAAAAGAGCGCGCGTAATATTTAATCTGATATTTGTGTAATGCAGGTGGGAAATAAGAAAGAATGTTAAAGTGAGGCCACAGAAAAGGAACAGGTAGAGAAGAGCACCGAAATATTTACGGTTTAACCAACGGAATGCTACATTTCAGCAAAGCCATGCTGTTAAACGATATCACAGTTTTGAATCATTCACCACCACCCGAGATGAAGGCGGTCGCTTGCTGGTGAGCTGCATAGACGATGGAGACAACACTCGACCCCTCATACTTATCTTCAAGGTACGCACAGCACCATAACGACCAATCACTAACGCATTATTGTGTGGGAACCGATGTCTACAAATTTTCTTTGCGTGAAAAGTAGGGTGCTATCACCTGAGGGAACTTTGCCTAACACACCAGCGGACGCACACACACACACATAGTATTTCTTTGCACAATATGGACGATAAATGTTCATTTTATTATTCCTTTATCTCCTATATTTGTGTTGCCATTTGAACTTCTTTATTGTATTGATAATTGTATAGTTTCGCTCTTGTGTGCATGTCTTATCATTGAAGAAATTATTGGGCTCATTTAATCGGTTATTGTGCATAGACCCTGTGGTGGCCTGTAACAAATGACATATAAACTGAACAAAATGAAACCGAAGCTCCCGCTGTTATTCCGCCAAGTACCTTTTTAAAACTCAATGCGCTATTTTTTATGCACCTCGAATAGCCTATCCATACAAATAAACGAACACACAACGCTCACTGCTTGCGAATCTACAATGTACTTAGTTTGCATGACTGGTATTGAAAGCAGGACTACATCGCCAGTGCGGACCTACTGGACAAAAAGCTACGGCACAAGAAGTCAAGCCGAGTAGGAAATAGGGGTTGGAAAACGAGCATCGAAGTAGAAGTGGTAGGCGTAACATTTACATAACATTACCGGGACAAATCAATGTGCGTTTGCGACATGCCAACGTGATGTTGTCACTGAGGCTAGGCGAAAGATGAAGCGGTTTCGGTGGAAGTGCTGGGGTGAAATAATGCAAGCTGATGAAAGAAATATGCAGTCGAAGACGGCGGAGAAGTAAGTGGCTTGATGAGTTTCAGAAAAAATGAAAATTTTATGCGCAAATGGGAGTTGGCTGCCGAAAAACAAGGGTACCCGGTGTGCTCGCTGCAGCAATGTCATCCTGCTGCTAAGCACGTGTGCGTGGGTTCAACTTCTTGCCGAGGCGGCTGCATTTTGGCGGCACACTAATGGAAACACGCTCGTCTAATTTGATTTGGATGCGCATTGAAGAACCTTATGCGTTCATACTTATTCGGGGGCCCCCGCCCCCTGCCGCGTACCACATGAATTAATCAATTAAAACAGTACTAAGGTAAAATTTCTGGGAGATGCTTTCATCTTGCGAAAGGCACGAAATATATTGTTCATTATTAGAACAAAGATGATAATAAAAACGACGACCATGGTGAAGATGCACGGTGTCTGGGTCCATTTCTTTGCCAATAACCGGTGGTGGGTAGCAGCCTCGAGTACAATAGGCAAATAAACAACAACAACAACAACAACATGGACAGTGTTAGCAACATGTTGCCTCGACATGTTTGCGGATCTGTCCTTATTTTAGAAGAAGAAACACAGCAATCCGAACGGAACAAACAATAGATTGCCGCAGCAGATGCAAACTCAGTGCGGCACTTTGTATTACCATGACTTTAATAAGCCGTAACGTTGTAAGGAAAATCGGTCTAAAAAGTTCTTGACAAACTGGAGAACCCCTTTCCCAACATAGGGTAACAATGGGGACATTAAGCCCATCATGTGCACTGTTTAAGCACGTCATCCACAGTACAGTGACAGACGACCCATTGTCCGCAATAACTATAGTCGCGCCAATGCCAGCCATCGCACAAGCCTTTCCGCTTTAGCCGTTCGCATACGTCACAGATAAAAAAGAGGCGTTAAACCTGGGATAGAAGTGCCTACGCCTATAATAAAAGGCGGATGACAAGCAGTATGGGGCACCCTGGTAAGCACCCGATAATTGAGGACGGAAGTTGACATAAGGAGACCCAAAAAGCGATGCTTTAAAGCGAGGCAAAGCTAACGAAGGAAGTCTAAAAGCAGTGAAGAAACTAGGAATAGGCGAGAATCAGATGTATGCGTTAAGATTCAAAGCCGGCAATATCATTACTAATATGGATGAGATAGTTCAAGTGGCTGAGGAGTTCAGTGGCACTCACGAAGATAATGAAATAGAGCACAGTTTAGAGGATTTTGAAATCCCACTAGAAACGCCGGAAGAAGTAAAGAAAGCCTTGGGGGCGATGCAAAGGGGAGCTGGGGAGGATCAGGTAACAGCAGATTCGTTGAAGGATGGTGGGCACATGCATGGTTGCCTACAAAGTATTTACTAGGGTAATCGCAAATAGAATGAGGAACACCTTAGATTTCTGTCAACCAAAGGACCAGGCAAGATTTCGTAAAGGCTACTCGACAATAGACCATATTCTCACTATCAATAAGGTGATAGAAAAATGAGAAATAGAGAATATAAGCAACCCTTATATATAGCTTTTATTTATTACGAGAAAGCGTTTGATTAAGTCAAAACCTCAGCAGTCACGGACGCATTACGGAATCAGGGTGTAGACGAGCCGTATATAAGAATACTGAAAGATATCTATAGCGGCTCCACAGCCACCGTAGTCCTCCATAAAAAAGCAACAAAATCCCGATAAAGAAAGGCGTCAGGCAGTTAGATACGCTCTCTCCAATCCTATTCACAGCGTGTTTACAGGAGGTATTCAGAGACCTGGATTGGGAAGAATTAGGGATAAGAATTAATATAGAATACCTTAGTAACTTGCGATTAGCTGTTGATATTGCCTTGCTTAGTAACTCAGGGCAAAGCAGCAGGGTGGGCCCAAAAATTAATCTGAAGAAAACTACAGTAATGTTTAACAGTCTCGGAAAAGAACAGTAGTTCACGTTAGGTAGCGAGGCACTGGAAGTGGTAAGAGAATACATGTACTTAGGTGAGGTAGTAACCGCGTTTGGCAGGCAATCTCAGATCATGAACAGCAGGTTGCCAGTATCCCTCAAGAGAAAAGTGTATAATAGCTGTGTCTTACCATCTTACCAGTACTCACCTACGGGGCAGAAACCTGGAGGCTTACGAAAAGGGTTCTACTTAAATTTAGGACGACGCAACGAGCTATGGAAAGAATAATGATGGGTGTAATGTTAAGGGATAAGAAAAGAGCAGATTGGGTGAGGGAACAAACGCGAGTTAATGACATCTTAGTTGAACTGAAGAAAAAGAAATGGGAGGCATGGGCAGGACATGTAATGAGGAGGGAAGATAACCGATGGTCATTGAGGGTTACAGATTTTATTCCAAGGAAAGGGAAGAGTAGCAGGGGGCGGCAGATGGTTAGGTGGGCGGATGAGATTAAGAAGTTTGCAGGGACAACATGGCCACAATTAGTACATGACCGGGGTAGTTGGAGAAGTATGGGAGAGGCCTTTGCCCTGCAGTGGACGTAACTAGGCTGATGATGATCATCATGGTGATGATTATGATGATGATGATGATGAAAGCTACGTTCGTCAATGTAAATATGTGAACCTCTCTGTTCCTGCGCCTGCCACATACATAAATAGATAACGCACACTACAGCAGAATTCCCCCTCCCCCCATGATAACCCCAACGCACAGCATATGTGAATTTTCATTCAAAGTGGAGCCGTTGTACTATATACACTTTGACAGAAGGGCAAAAGGCAAAATTCCTGACGAGCACCGTCCCCCTTCAAACAGTCTGTTTCACAATATGAAAACAGGCATTGAATAACATCGCGTAACACGTAAGGGCACTTGCACTGAATACGTACACTAGATTATGATATGTACCAACCACTCCGTAAGTCATCTATGTAAACTTTAAACAAAGTACTGTGATAGATGAGGTCTTTAATGCTTTTGTTGTTAAGAAAAGCTATGAGTTAAAATTCAAACGTTTGCGCGCCATGATTCGTTTCTTATTTGTGGTGTTCTTCGAGAGACATGCCTCAATTGATATTTAGTTTGCGGTTGTGATTTGAGGTATGAAACAATTCAGATTTTATTATTAGTTGCATGATATGACTCTATAGCATAACGGTAGGCTATTAATTGTTTTATATTCATTATACATCGGCAATATGAAATGTTCTGCCATGCTCTCAGAATACGGTATGTTGCTGACTGCTCATATTGCCCTCTTTTAGATGATAAAGAGTGAATTGAGGTTTGTGCTACTCGTGTTAACCCGGTTCAACAAATAGCAATGCAATAAGATTGAATAAACATAAGATTGCTTCTTTAGCAATAGTGGCAGAAGGCACTTAAATTATTTGAAGTGTTCCAGCAGGTGGAGAAATTGCTGAAGTGGATATTTTTAACGTGTTTTCCCGATGAAAGTTCCTCATGGATAGTGACACCAAGGATTTTGACCGTTATGACACATTCAGTTCGGCTGTCCAAAAATGTCACACCGAGATTATTGCTAACATGTGTGCTTATTTTAGGCATGAAGAACATATACTTGTTCTTTTTAACATTTAGTTGCTGCTTAATCGCACTGACCCACATTCCCAATTCATTTACCTGTGCATTTCATTCAGCACGTTCTTGACCATGCCAACCGCCATGTAATGCTACGCATATATGGGCAGGTCCCGTTCGGGGAGATTCCGCTTAATATGGCGTTTTTTTTTCACATATTTCTTTTTTCTTTCTATTTATTCACACTGCCTTAGAGACACACGAATGAATTTCACTGAGCACGTTTTTTTTTTTCGTTCTAAAAGCTAGAACGGAGCTAATGGTAGCTTAGACGTGGCAAATGAATGTGCGCGAAGAACTGTCAGAGCGTAGAATGAATTTGAGAAAGAACAAAAGTTCCAAGGAATAATAAGAAGACATCACAGTGTTTTTCTTTTTATCATCTCTCCATTCGGATTGTTTGGAGTAGGCTTCGTTTACCCGCATAAAAATTTTGAATGCGAAACACTTCAAAAGCAGCCCAGCAGGGTTCCGCCTTAAGGGCGTTTCTTATATTTGTGCGATTGTGCAGCTATGTGGCCTTGTTTCACTTTTTCTTATGATTTGATTTGGATTCTTCGTAATGAAACTGCCTCGGAAACTTTGGAGTACGGTTTCTGCACGTACACGTTCAATGCAAGCGAGATTTCCCTCTCTCATCTAATCGATGGCACTGCGTTCTGACTATGTCTTATGGCGTACGTTTACGTTTATGACTTACATGAAAACTCGAAAGATTGCATTTTCCGCGTAAGCAGATGAAGTACGCCCCGGCAATTCGCCTTTCAGGAAATTGGATTAATTTTCGGTGCGTGCATACGTGTTCCATTTGATGCATACCATTTTTTTTTACATTTAGTCTTTGAGATCGATTTTCAGCCTTTCTGTCAGTTTTACTCCTTGTATTTTGTTTGTAATCTCCTATTCCTTCATACATTAATATATGGAGATTTTGTAGAACTACGATGACGGATGAAAACGGCATGTGGGATACACTTTAATTACTTCGTTTTTTCCTATCTGCAGGCTTGTTTACCCACTGCACTGGCTCAGTGGATAGGCAGTACCACTGCTGAGTGCGAGGTCGCGGGTACGACTCGCAGACGGTGGCGGATGAATACCGACGCGATCAAGGTACAAACAACGGTCGTGCACTTAGGTTAATGTGAATGTTAAAGATTATTATGAGGCGGAAAATCACTTCTGCTTTCCACTTTACCGCCTTTTATTTCCCACTGCGCCATTCAGGCACATCAAACTCCATAAATTATAAACGTTGGGCATATGTCGTGGCGTACAGCCGTGCGGAGTTCGAACACAGTGAGACATATTTAAAGGCTCACAAATGAATTGTACAGCGGAGGAATCGCACTGCGCATAGTGAATTGTTCTGAAAAGTTTTGGGTAGCTCTTCGGACGTTCCGAACGGCGTGAAGACCCCTACATTTTTTCGCCGCCTCTTGTGCATAAGTTGCTCACATTGACAGATATCTGAGTAGGCGTTTTTAAAATCAATAGCTTTCTTTGCCTCCTTCGCTCGTTCGCTAGGACTTTCCTCACCGATACAAAGGCGCCGATTCAAAAGGCGTGTGCTCTCGCCCTACTGAGTGGCGGGGAACGTTCATCTCCGAGAGCCGACTGTTATGCCTCTTTGAGATGCGCCTGCTTTCGAAGCGCCAGCTCTGCATGGGTCGACCCGAAGGTTTGGAAGTTGTGGTGGAGCGCTCGAGAAGGACAGCCTTCCTTTTCTTCTTCCACCCTCTCCCCCTTGTGAGAGTTGTGGGAAGATCAAGACTGAAGAAGCCTCCCATGCCGGTGCTTTGCTCGGTAACACCCATGTGACGAATCGTCCTAAATGAGTAGCCGCCTACACTAGCGCTACAGATGTTCTGTTTAACGGCTCTGTTCTCCACGAAAATACGCAGTGAAAGAAGAAATGAATGCTACCTCACTGTCACAAATATACCCCTGCAGGCACATCATTCCTTTACCCAAGCACATAGTTTATTCGAAGCGTTCCGCTATTCGCTTGCATTGACAATGATCGTCCAAGCTTTCTGCGCATTGAAGAGTTAGTGTCGCCCACCGTCCGCGTTTATTTATGACGGAAACAAGTACACGCGCGAATCCAGGCGAATTTTCGCCGTCACCTTGACAGTCTCGATGAAGTCCAGGTGCGGGGCACATGCAAGACCCGCGCGGCATATGATGCAGGTACGCGGGCCGCACTCGCGGAGGGATCACGGTTTGGTGCGCGCGCCATCTTACCGCGCGCATGTCGGAGGCAATGGAGGCGCAACGTTGTATGCGCTGAGGTGTATGATTAGAGGACTTTTGTTCCAGTGCGTTATCATAGGGAAGCGTTCGTCTCCTTCTCCATCCCAGTGGTGGTGGCGCGTGGCTGTGCGCGCGGCAGAGCGGATACGCGGCCCGCGCGCGCTATGTCTCAAGTCATCGGCAGCAGGCGCCAGAGTTATGAAGGCAAACGGAAATGGCTGACGGCTTTACGTGCGCTGCCTTTCCACGCGCCTTGTGTTGGAGGTTGCGTAATATAAGTTTTTGGAGACGCGGCGCAGTTGAAATGTTTCATCGAACAGCAGCACGAAACGTTTCATTTGCGACAAGCACACTCGCTACCCGCTGTCGGCGCTCCTCGTCGCGCTACCGTTACGATAGGAAGTGCTCGCGGTCATCGAGTCAGCCCTGTTCATGTCTGCACGAGCCTGCGTGACATCACGCCTCTATTGTTATTCATCGAACGCTTGTTTCAGTTTATAGCTTACTTCGTGTAATTGTCCGATACTTTGCTATCGCTAAGAATGATTCGCTCTGACGGAAAAATTGTCGCTTTCCTTTCAAAGCCAAGCCTCCTAGGCTAACGCTCTCGTAACTGTGTCCTCCATGGTTGCTGGTGGTGTTGCGTGATGTAGCCTTAGCCGTACAGCAGACAGATCCTTTAACAGGACCGCGCGAGCGGCGACTGGCCGGCCGGTCGGCGCCTTCTAAGCGCCCGAAGCGACCAGATCAACAAGACTAGCGCATGCGCACCGAGTTCACTGGAAGTTCACTGTCTGGCCGGCCAATCGACGCCTGCGAGTTACTGTTAAAGGATCGGTAGATTGTACTTCCCATGCACTCCTACAGAACTTCCGATTGACAGCTCTGTTCTCTGTGGATTGACACAGTTAAGTAAGGAAGTGCATACCTAACATCATGACTGCAACAAATACGCGTTTGGAGGGCATTCTTGCTTTATTAAATCAAAGCTTTCCGTGCCTGCTTTCCCGTGACTTGGTGCGTCTGCATGGTCGGCTTCTTGCCGAGTAATTTGGGCTGGACCTGTACGTAGTATAATAGTGAACTGGTTTGACTTTGGAGATGGTGAAATGTGGGTCTTATCCCTGAGACAGCGATTAGGGTTGCGTGAAAAAGGGGGCGGGAGGGGAGGGGATAACGGCATCTTTGGATCCTAAATCGCGCTTAAAAATACCGGGACAGACGTCGAAGTGACGACATAACGTGCTCTTGGTAGTTTCTACCTCGTTCCGTTTTTTTAAGCGCTATCGACGATCCCAGTATGACAGACCAATCAGTCAGAATCAATGCTATCGGAATCAATCGGTTCAGCACTTCATTGGGGCAGTCACGTAACCACTATGCAACTAAACGCGTTACAGCAGATGAACAGTTTTTAAGCAGCTAACCAACGACTATGCGAGAGCTTCGCTCCACGCGGATTCCTAGCTGTGCCTCAAACCTGCGCATTTCATTTCCTGTCCAACGAAACGGTCCCAATCTCTGCTGTTGCCTCATACGTCCCGTATATATTTGCACGGGAAATTGGTGTAGCCTAAAGTATATGAGATAATATTTAGGAAACATTTCAGCACTTTGTTTGTGGCGCATGCTTTACGCGTTGCTTTTATAGGGCAACTTTATTTGAAACAGCAACAGTACTATACATTTTCTTAATAATATATGTACCCACGCTGAACACGCCTCTTCCGAAAGTATGAAATCTCTGCAGTATTCTTGAACCATTATTGGTCAGCCTCTGGGAACGAGATCACGCGAGAAAGCCGAGCGATGAGAGCACTGAGAGAAAACACAAAATGTTGGAGACTTATGGCGCCCTCTGCCATACGTGCCAACACCAGGAACATTTAGCAAGCACAACTGAGCATCAAGCACAGCAAGAGGTCCACTCCTTTCGAACAGTATTAGTCAAAGTGATTATCCCTGGTGGTGCTGGTACACGCTTCGCCACAATGTCCATCTGATTTGATGTATAATGAACCTGGTGTGTTTTTGGCAATGGATTGTGAATACTCTGCGTGTGCTGTCCTCGTTCCCACTGCTAAGACGCAACATGCGGTCTCCCTCTGAGCAACTGACCAATAATAATCAATCGCGCAGATATTCGGTGAATTCAAGAAGATAGACGTTTTAGCGTGACGTGAATTGATATGATAAATACATACCACTACCTGTGTTTGGCATACCTTTGTTCTGCGATATAAATGAGTAGAATAAAAGGGATGCTCCTTAAAGGAAGGCCTTCAATAATGCTGACTTATTTTTATGCACGTATTATCTTCCAGAGAAATAAATTTAAAATGTTTTGCACATTCGCTTGAGCAACTTCAATGGTTCCGCGTGATTACAGCGAAAATAAACACGCAACTACATGGAAGATGCGAGCTACAACACTGAGTTGTATTTTTCGTTGTTGAAATGGCTAATGTATACACAAATGGTCAGTTTGGTTGATTTTCGGATCGTGCACGCATATCCGTTTTCGAGAGTAATCAGCAATTTCGCAAGTGCGGAGTGTAAATATGGATGAGCTTTACGCATAGACGTACCTGGCCCATCGGTGATATCGGCGAGATTATTTTTGATGCCGCGACGCGAGGGAACCGATCGCCTGAGGAAGAAGGTACCTGGAGGTGGAGAAGATAATCGCCGCATTCGCGCCTTTTCCGTTTGTGCTTAGACGACGCTGATCTCGATGTGCAAGTGTGCCGCGTCTATTCTTTGCATGCGTGTCAATATGCGCTTTCCTTGTGGCACACTAGATGTTGCACCGTCGAGATGAATCCAGCGTCCTCGAGCGCGTTCGCGCACTTTCCGTATGTGCTTCGACGCCGTGGCGCTCGCTGCGTATGTTCGTGGCGTCTGTACGCTTACGCCTAACCCGCGCTCAGAACGTGAAAAATCACTAACTTTTTTCTGAAGCCTGTAACTCCCCGGTGGCAACGCCTTCGGACAAAGCTGGGAAATGTCTCAACAAAGAATACACAAAAATGTTAATCCTTCTCCACAGGAGTCGTTACAAAACGAAAGAGAAACGTGTTGAGTTGCGACGGTGCTCGGCGTCAGGAATGCGAATGGCAGAGTTAGCCTCGTGCGCCTCGAATGCGTGAAGGCGTTCTGTTTCGCGCTGGCGCGTTTCCCGCTGAACCAAAGCGATATTCGTACTTGGACGTCGTAGTCTTTCTGCGTCGCTTAGCGTAGCAGTTTTCATAGTAGGTGTCATCGCAAGCAAAGCAGTAGGCGACTCGTAAGCACTGATGTTACATGTCGAAGCTGCACTCCGTAGGCGATGAGACGTCAAGGCTAATCCGACGCGCAAGACAAAACATGTCCCGAACCTGCGTCGTCACCTCAGCAGAAGGCCAACACTGCCTACACCAGGCTACACCGCGTTGGAACTTCCGCTGAGCTGAGACTGCCAAAGCGCTCACTGTCGATGCTCGTTAGTGTCATGATGCAGTACTTCGCTTCACCACTCCTAGATGGCGGCGCCATCCAGCACATTCCTTGGATGCAAATAATGAGCCCGGCTTTTTAGCCTTACCGTTTCCGCAAAGATTATTGCGGTTCGCACTAAACCATCGAAGAGGCAACGAAGACGACAAAAAAACGGAAACGTACAAAAATACAGTTCACGATATGGGGTAAGAAAATTTGGTTAGAGGAATTCATCGTGTTTTTTTCTGCCTTTTTTTTCTTTTTTCAACCTAGGTAGGACATTATGAAGTATAATAGCACGAGCTCGGTGGCGCAACCCCCGCCTTGTTCCATAGGGGACGCTCATAACATACATACATACATACATACATACATACATACATACATGCATACATGCATACATGCATACATGCATACATGCATACATGCATACATACATACATACATGCATACATGCATACATGCATACATGCATACATACATACATACATACATACATACATACATACATACGTCCGTCTGTCCGTCCGTCCGTCCGTCCGTCCGTCCGTCCGTCCGTCCGTCCGTCCGTCCGTCCGTCCGTCCGTCCGTCCGTCCGTCCATCCATCCATCCATCCATCCATCAAGAAAGAGCAGATTTTATGCTTTCGCGCCGACGTCACATCTGTTTCAGGAAGTTGATAGTGGACTGCGGCTTAAAACATTAATAAATAAAAAATCAAACGATTTGGGGCATAGCCCTATTGTTCACCATAGCGCACTGGATCACAGCTTTGCTTCCATGACTCTGTTGTGAGCTATGTGCAGTGTAGCATAATGATGGCACACGTGAGACCTAACTGAAGAATGACAGAGAAATGCCTTCACTGCTTCAACGCGTTGTTACGCTATAGACAGCGTAATAAATTATGTGTGCACAGTCACTGCAGAATAACGCCTTCTTGTTGCGCTTCACGGTCACATATGGAAGCTGTACATGAATAATTATTTGGGTCTAGTAGCGCTGGCACTTGGTGCAGGATTGCTTTCATTGTTTATATTTCAGCAAACGTAATAATCGAGAGGTGCGCTCACTGACACCTCAGCATTACAATGCCTGCATGCAAATAATGCGCCCGGCTCTTAAGCGTTAGCGTTCCCGCAAAGATTATTACGGCTCCTACGAAGCCAGCGGAGAGGCAGCCAAAATATGACCTATTCAGTTCGGTGTCCGTTACGTTTATTCGCAGTATGCAATCATTGCGCCTGTGGGTCGGACATCTATAGTAGGCCTCCATGTTCCAATTATCTACAAGTTCCATATAACCAAGCTTCGTAAACAATAGCTTGCAGTCTATAGAGCCAACTCTCTTTCAGCATTTTCTGATAACAGCTGAATACCCCACCTCTCGTGTACCACGCTCTGCTGGTCCATTAAGTCGCAGCACGCGATATAAACTAACAATGCACTTTTCCGCGTGTAAAACTTGCCTATATCTCCCGGTAATCATTTTTCACCGGCTAAACATATGTTCGAAGTTATTTTTCCGCGAAGGCGTGCCTTCTTGTAACGGAAGTTGCTCGAGCACTATCGCTGGTTCTATGTGTTGTTTATGTGTTCTCCGAGCGTTATGTAATCAAATTGCATTCGTGACGAGAATACAGGTGCACATTGTGAAACTTAAGCGAGCACTATCGATTACGCTGGATGGTTCCATAGGTCATGCATAAATAGCGAACGCGTCTGATCTTGACATCAGGTTATCGACGATCGCCAAACGCACGCACCGCTGTCATTGTGCTGATCACTAGTTTTTGAGGTTGGGCATGGATGGATGGATGGATGGATACAACTTTCTTCTACGCCCGGCAAGGCTTGACGCGACCCGAGCTCAGGTCTCCCACGGGGGAACGTCAAGGCCCTGCCTCGACGCCGCCTCACGGGCTTGCTGGACTGCCCACGTCTGTATTCCGAGGTCTGAGCTGCGCAGAGCGGCGGCTCACCTCGACGACAGGGTCTCCGGAGTAACTGCCATCCCTCCTATAACTACATGGCACCCCCACAGCATGTGTTTGAGTGTTGCTGGTCCTTCCTGGCACAATTTGCGCGTATCGTCCTGATGCTTATCTGGGAAGATAGGTTTCAGACGGAATGGATTAGGGACGGTGTTCGTCTGGAGTTGTCGCCAGGGGGTGGCCTGCCTCCTGTTCAATTTGGGACTCGGCGGTGGGTATATCCTTCTGGCGTTCAAATATGCCCTGGTTATGTCGTTGTATCTGGTGAGCCTGTCCCGTTCTGCTCGAGAACCGTTCGCTATCGTGTGAGAGGCGTTACCCTGTTCGGCGTGGCGGGACATGTCTCGCGCCGTCTGCTGCGCCGTCTCGTTTAGGTTTGGGAGCGCGTCGCCTTTCGTGGTGACGTGCGCGGGGAACCATATGATCCTCGAGCTCGCGGTTTCGGAGCTGCCCGCTTTGGCCAGAATGGACAGGGCTTCCTTGGAAATTCGACCTTTGGCGTAATTCTTTACTGCCGTTTGCGAGTCACCTAGTACGATTCCGCATTCCTGTTCTGTGAGGGCCAGCGCAATCGCTACTTCCTCCGCTATTTGCGATTGTTTGGTGTATACACTGCATGTGGTTCCGATTTTTGACTCTGCGTCTATGACTACGGCGGTGTATTTTTGGCCGTTCGCATGTTCGGCTGCATCGACAAAGCGCGTTTTTCTCCCTGCCGAATGAATGGAGCAGAGCATCGGCTCTTGCCTTTCTTCTAACTGGGTGTAATCGGAGTGCACGTTTCATGGGATGGCTGCCACCGTAATGGTCTCTGTGATTTTGTTTGGGATTTGCATTTTCTGGCCGTGCTGGTTGTGGTACGTTATGCCGAGTGTGTTCATAATTTACCTTCCCGTCGTGGTGGTCGACAAGCGTTCGAGCTGCTAGATGCGTTGTGCTTCAGCTATTTCTTTTTGGTGTGTTGTATATGTCCAGTTGAGCCAGGAGCTCGGTGCTCGTCGATTCCGGGAGGCCCAGGGCTACCTTGTACGTTTTCCTTAGGTTCTACCAATAAACAGTTAGTTTTGGGAGTTGCATTGTGCCACTGTGATTCTTTACCTCCGCTACAACAGTAACAATATTAAACCTCAAGTCTCATCTTTCATGTTACCAAACTAATTCCATCCTGCAACCTTTCATGCCGCCTGTAATAGTTACCTGCATATATTGTTTATTTCGACAGCTAAGCACTGTTACAAAGTTATCGCAAGGCGCTGGACGCACCGTGATGCTTCCGAATTTTCTCGCATACTCCCGAAGAGTATTGAGCGAAACAATCTTGTGTGACAAGACTGCGTGCGGAAAGTTAATGGCAGCGTTACATGCTCAAACGTACGCCAACACTAGAGATATTACGCGTGTATTGGGATGAGTTATGTTTAACGATCCGTCTCACTAGGCCCGTACATCATATTTTAACGACCGATGATTGTGCTAGCCATTATTGTTGTGGTATGTTCGTTGTTCTTCTGGACACAAGTTTCCCCCAATAAATAGCTATAGATTCATGACTCAGAGCTTTGGAACTGACTGATTGTTCCCCATCACTACTGTTTGACAACTGGCATGACTTGATGAAAAGTGACTTGACGCAATAATTGGGTCATCATAATCATCATAATCCTGAGACTATATTTTGTCCACTGGCGGGACGAAGGCATCTGCGGGATATTTCAATGTACTTATGTCTTCCACTAGCTGATTCCAACTTGTACCTAGAAGTTTCCTAATTTCATGCCACCACCTAATTTTCTGCCATCCTCGACTGCACTTAATTTCCCGTGGCACCCATTCTGTGATCTCAGATGGTCGATAGGTTATCTGCCCTACGCATTACATGACCTGCCCAGCTCCATTTTTTTCTCAATTTCTACTACAATAACAGCCATTGGCAGTTGCTCTCAAATCCACACCGCTCTTTTTCGGGATCTTAACATTACACCTAACATTTTTGGTTAAATCACTCTTTGCGCAGTCTTTTACTTGTTGGCGAGCTTCTTCGTTAACCTCTGGCTGCTAAGCGCGAAGCTGCGGGATCGAATCCCGGCCATGGCGGCCGCATTTCGATGAGGACGAAATGCGAAAACACCAGTGTACTTAGATTTGGGTGAACAATAAGAAACCCAGCTGGTCCCAATTATTCCGGTGTGCCCCACTACGGCGTGCCTCACAATCAGATCGTAGATATGGCACGTAAAACCCCATAATTAGTTTTTAGTTAACCTCTAAGTTTCGGCCGATGTGTTAGCTTCGGTAGAATGCAATGGCTGTACACTTTTCTTTTCAACCACAACAGTAATCTACCAGTCAATATTTAGTACAATGCGCTCCAGCCCATGTTTATTCCTGTCAGTATTTCATTCTCAAGATCAGGGTCTCCTGTGAGTAATTTACTTAGTTAAAAACTCCTGCACAGATTCTAGAGGCTGACCCGCAATCCTGAATTCTTCTTCCCTTGCCAGGATTTTTAACGTTACTTTTGTCTTCTGCATGGTAATCCTAAATCCGACTAACCATTTCTCGGCTAGTCCTCAATCAGTCGTTGCAATTCATCCCCAGCATTCCTGAACAGGCCGATGTAACTTGAAAACTACAGGATGTTGAGATATATTCACTGTTGATGTCACTCCTAAGCCTTCCCAGTCAAATAGCTTAAATACTTTTTAAGCCTGCAGTGAATAGCATTAGCGAGGTTATTTTCTTGCTGGACTTCTTGCTTGATAGGTAATTAGCTACTTTGCTGTGTATAAATAGGTTGGCTGTGGAATCTTTGTAGATATTTCTCTTTGAATCTTTGTAGATAGTCTCGTTTACTCCTTGGTTACGCAATGTCTCAGAGACTGCAGGTAGATTTATTCAATCAAATGCGTTTTGACCAAATATGAAAGCCATATAGAGAGGTGGATTGTACTCAGCAGGTTCCTCAATTACCTACTGATGACACAGGAGTGATTCGTAGAATAACCGTTCCTGAAGCCAGGCTCTGGGTGGATTGAAGTCGAGTGTTGCCCTGATTCTGTTGGACATTGTCTTGGTAAATATTTTACACAATGCTTAAAGCAAGCTAATTTGATAATGAATGAGTAATAGTGTCTGAAATATAGCAGATAAAGTTATGCCTCGCGCGTGCAAAGCATGAGTGTGCTTCTGAAGGCCTAATTTCGCGTTCGCAGTGGGTGAGGCACGCGGCTTCAGCATGTGCCTTTAAATTCGTATGTGGCGTATCTACTGCATTACACACACTCGAATTGCTGTTCACCTCATTGGCGTCATGTGGACTTGCAGTACTTGGTCAAGTTTGTTCGCTTTCGCCTTTTCGAAAGCAAAATATCGCCACTTGGGCAATACTTTGGCCACCCGGCAGAAACAGGGCAGGTTAGGCCTGGCACTTCGTGGTTATGAGGAGCACACAACGAGCCCAGAAAGGACCGACACACGGGCGAAAGTGGGGTCTGGCATACGGAGACATCAATTCATGGTGCGAAACCGTACGATGCACCTATATTGCCTGCTTCGGGGTCGAACCATGTGATCAACTTGCCATGTGGTGGTATTCGCTGAAACTATCCGAGTCTCATTTTATGCTAATATTCTGATCTCAAATTTACTTGTTCATCGACGCAAGCATCCGGCGGCCACTCGCAGAGTTCTTTCATTGTTCTATTCGAATAATCAAAAATCCTCCTCGTTCATTGGAAGTGATTTTTGTTTGCTTTAAAAGCAAATAGCCCTGACTACTTCGACATGATTCATTTCTTGCTTAACTGGTAGATGAGAGGCGAGGAGCACGCAGAAGTGGCGAGGGTTCCGGTGGGGCCGGCGTCAGCAATTTGTTCATTTCCTCTCGCTTCGACTCCCACTAAAGGTCGTGGGTTGGAGTGACCTAATTAACCCTATATTAATTATGTCTGCACATTTCCTTGGCATGGTGAGTGGCACAGGAGCGACCCGTGGAGGAGACAACGAACGCTTGTGTAGCGGCACGAGCATGTGTCTGCGTGAGGCAAGCTCACACGAGTTTCTGTACCACACGCCGCGTTTTCCAGACCATCGGGCGTGCAACACACTTTAGGCTTTCGCCTTAAAAATATTAAAGCTACGCGGGCGGCTGCAACTAGGGAATTTGAGGCTCAGCATACCGCTGTGCAGAGAACAGCACGATCCGCACGTCGCCATCGACACCGGTGGGACTGTTGAGATCGTTCTCATGTAAAACTGCGCGACGAGACTTCGCCGCGAAGACCCTGCAATGCGTGGTGCCGAAAATGGAGCACCTATGTAGCTGCTCCTCCAACTTACGCTGTGACTGTGCTGCGTGTGCTGCGCAGGCCTGTGACATTTTTTTTTTATTCTGTCCGGCCTAATCATGCATAGTCATTGTGTAGACGTCATAACAGATGGCGAGTTTTCGAAGTCTTCGTGCCGTCCCGTGAGAGAAAGGCGAGGTGGGACTGGCAGCCTCAAAAATTTTGACCGATCGTGGAGGGCGAGTGACATTGAGAGAATCGAAATTGATTCTCTCACTGTCACTCATGTTATAACACTCATGGTTAGGCCTGCCCACCACGCACAAAGAGCATGGCTTCATTATACATAATAAAGAAGTACAGCGTGCCTGGTTTGACAACAGAAACATGTGGTCGCGATGCGGACAGAGTCCACAACTCTGAGATTTACGACACGCTAAGCTGGACAGCTGGGCTCAGCTGTATAGTGCAGTAATCAAAACGTCTAGGAGCGAGCACGGCTTCTTGCGCTATTTACAAGGCCTTGGCCGGCTTCCACAGTATTCCGCTTGTCGTGAAAGCACAATTGCAGAAACGAAATATATGCCACACCTTAGACGACCTGCATGGAAGTTGAAGGGAAGTTGAGAAAGCACGTCTGCTGTGCTGTGTATCGATTCAGTCACACGGATGTGGAGTAGGTGAAGTAGATATTCACGGCAGTTGCGCGATATAAACTAGCGTTGAAGACGGAGTTCAGTTGCGCATGCTTGTTCATGCGGATAGATGTGACTTCAAAGGCCAATACACAGTTCCGCGAATACCAGCGCATCTACACGGAGGTAATTTTGGGCAAGAAAACTGGGGTTGTGTTCTCCACCAATGAATAACCGCGTCAGTGACTGTGTTCGCTGAATTGCTGTTGACCGTCTTTCCAGGTCCGACGTTTTTTTGTGTGTGCTAATAAACATAATATTACCAGGGAGATTTCTGCGCAATGGAGTGCTTTGAACACTATTTGAGAAAATGTTGCTGGTAGTTTCCTTAATACATCAGGGCTTTCAAGTTTTTTTGTCTTTTTTTGTAGAAGCGCTTGTTGACTTCATTAAATCGAGACTGAAGAGCTGGCACACAATCTCCGGGTGTTTCGCGTTGTTATTCGTTCTCGTAATTGTTTGACTCATGGACACTCAGAAAGCTTAGGTCAAATAACGCCGTTCCATATCTCGTACTACGTCCATTTGTTGGATTTTGCACATTGCATTAATTTCATCACCGCTTAGGTTACTTGGCTCATGCACTGAATTGATGAATTCCTGCAGCAACCATTGGTTGATCCTTAACTCAGCAAGACACTCTGCAGTAAATAGGAAACTAATGAAGGCTCAATTGAAATGCAGATAGCTAACAAGAAGGGCCAACCGGCAAACAGAAACACTGTTTAAGTGGAATATACCAGCCGTCGAGGTAGTTCACACTTTCCTGAGCAGAAGATGGCGAAAAAAGTCAGCTGTTCTCTCAGATACGTCGTTCTTACCCTTAAGCTAGCCTATCTGCCTCACGTTGGCATGTAAATATTTGCTTCGTAAGGAAAGGAAATTATCGGTTCACTGAGTCTCTATAAACAAGTCTAGCTTTATTCTCGTTTTATATCAATTTTTTCTTCCGTCTCTTACACTCCACCATTTCTTCGTTATTTACTGCCGTTATTCCGTGTGTTAGAGTTGACTCAGGATTTTTTTCTACTGTAATTTCTTAATTCCTATTATTTTCCAGCTTTTCCTCATCTCTCCTTTCTTAAATGTGCTTTTTGTTGTCCCCTAGCCTTTCGATGTTATATTTTACTTTTAAGCGATTGCTGGCAAACCCAAACTTGCACGTCCACTAAATTACGTGTCTTCCCTTAGGCTATTTCTCCATCCTCTCGTTTCACACACGGTCCCTTGGTAAGCTCCCAGCATTACGGAGCGTTTCTGTGTTTTTCAGACTTCCTTGAATGTCGGTATCTCGTGTCTACAAGTATTGCAGAGCGCCTTTGCACTTTAAGTCCTGACATTACTTTGCTTACTTTTCGGGTTTTATTTTACATTTCTTACTCTCTTCATTTTGATGCAAGACACTCGAATTCTTATCTTTCTTTCTGCTAATATTCGAGTCCCAATGTGGCAGCAATTAACATGGACAGCAAAAGAAAATATTAGGTCTAGGTAGATCGGTAGCTGATTCGTTTAGCAGTCCCTCATTGTTGTCTATTATACACCCCACGACGATTTCTTCATCAATACCCACAGGTGAAATGTATAGATACGAAATGTGTTAGTGTTAAAGTTCATGTGGCTCAATGCACATGCTCTGACAGCATTTATATTATACTGCTGTCACGAAATTTTTTTGAAAATATCAGTAGAGGAGAGGCCCGTAGAAAAGAGGAATGCGGATGTAGTAAGTGCGGGAATAGTCCCAGCCCCACTAGAAAGAATTCTCAAGTATTGTTTATACTTCCTCAGTTTTAAAATGGGATTAGCGTTCTTTGCCTGCTTCAGGCGTTTTGAGTCTGTCTGTCTGTCTGTCTGTCTCTCTGTGTCTGTCTCTCTCTGTCTGTCTCTCTCTCTCTCTCTCTGTCTGTCTGTCTGTCTGTCTGTCTGTCTGTCTGTCTGTCTGTCTGTCTGTCTGTCTGTCTGTCTGTCTGTCTGTCTGTCTGTCTGTCTGTCTGTCTGTCTGTCTGTCTGTCTGTCTGTCTGTCTGTCTGTCTGTCTGTCTGTCTGTCTGTCTCTCTCTCTCTCTCTCTCTCTCTCTCTCTCTCTCTCTCTCTCTCTCTCTCTCTCTCTCTCTCTGTCTGTCTGTCTGTCTGTCTGTCTGTCTGTCTGTCTGTCTGTCTGTCTGTCTGTCTGTCTGTCTGTCTGTCTGTCTGTCTGTCTGTCTGTCTGTCTGTCTGTCTGTCTGTCTGTCTGTCTGTCTGTCTGTCTGTCTGTCTGTCTGTCTGTCTGTCTGTCTGTCTGTCTGTCTGTCTGTCTGTCTGTCTGTCTGTCTGTCTGTCTGTCTGTCTGTCTGTCTGTCTGTCTGTCTGTCTGTCTGTCTGTCTGTCTGTCTGTCTGTCTGTCTGTCTGTCTGTCTGTCTGTCTGTCTGTCTGTCTGTCTGTCTGTCTGTCTGTCTGTCTGTCTGTCTGTCTGTCTGTCTGTCTGTCTGTCTGTCTGTCTGTCTGTCTGTCTGTCTGTCTGTCTGTCTGTCTGTCTGTCTGTCTGTCTGTCTGTCTGTCTGTCTGTCTGTCTGTCTGTCTGTCTGTCTGTCTGTCTGTCTGTCTGTCTGTCTGTCTGTCTGTCTGTCTCTGTCTGTCTGTCTGTCTGTCTGTCTGTCTGTCTGTCTGTCTGTCTGTCTGTCTGTCTGTCTGTCTGTCTGTCTGTCTGTCTGTCTGTCTGTCTGTCTGTCTGTCTGTCTGTCTGTCTGTCTGTCCTAGTTTGGTCTTGTCTGCCCTAATCTTGTCGGTCTTGGTCTGACCTGGTCTGTTCTGGTCTGGTCTTGTCTGTCCTAGTTTGGTCTTGTGTGTCCTAGTCTGGTCTGTCTTGGTCTGGTCTTGTCGGTCAGTCTCTTACGCTGACCCAGTGCCCCAAGCTGTCTACCAGCTTGAGCAGCTAGGCGTGTGCTCTGCCGTGACGCTGTTGTGGTCGATCGTTCAATCCTTGTCATTCCAGTTCCGTGATTGGACTCTCGTCATTCCGTCGTCGTCACCCTTTCCACGCCTGCACAGTGGCGAAAGTTGCGTAATAGCTTTAGCCACTACGTCTGTGTTGCGGTCATCACGCCGTCGTGGTCGTTGCATCGCCGTCAATCCAGCTTTGTCGTCCGATTATCATCATGCCATCATCGCCATGCAGCGGTCATACAGTCGTCGTGCATTAGTTGTCATACCATCGTCGCGAGTCCGTCGTGGTCGCTTCATCAGCCTCACCCCAGCCTGGTTATGGACTCTCGTCAGGCTATCGCCGTTTCGCCATCGTCGTCACACAATGTTAGTTACACAGTTGTCACCATGTCATTGTTGTACACAGTCGTAGGGATCGAATTGTGTTCATAGCTTTGTAATGCCTTCATCGTCATCAACTCGTCGCCATAGGGTCGTCGTCGTGAACTCTTTGCCATAACATCATAGGGATATTTCACGCCAACAGGAAAACACTATAATACAGTTTGTTCAATTTGACTCTAGCGAAGCGAACTCTGGATCCTGTCGATAGATTTAAATATTTAGGGGTTGCTTTTGATTGTCACTCGCATTGGAGAGATCACATTAAAGTTGTCTGTAGAAAACGCGCTTTCGGCTGTTACACACTGGCCCGCGCCCGGCAATATTTTCCTCAAGCTTTCCTTGCTTGCACATACTTTAGTTTGTTTCATATCCACATGGGCTATTGTTGTGAAATATGGGGCCCAACATATAAAACTTACTCAACACCTATACTGCGGTTGCAAAAACGCTCCCTAAGAATAATAATATTCTTAGGGAGCGGTATTCAATAATACCTTCGTATTTTTTTTCATTCACGGCGTTGAGAAATCATAAGATCACTTGTTTTGTTCAGAACATACTTAACACCAATTTTCCCTTACCCAACACCATATTTAACTTCCCGCGTGAAAACACCAGGCAAGCAACTAACCTTAACTTAAATCTTGTTTACTGCAGCAATATTTACGGTGAACAATTATTAGAGTTTTTAGCGCTATAATTTGGAACATTGTGCTTGCGGAAATAAAAGTAACCAGAAATATTGATCTTGTATGTAAACACTTCATATCTAGCCAAATGTAATACTTCTTCCTTGGAAAAAAAATGCTTGTTCATGTAAGTAATGTTCTTACTCATATAGGAAATATGTGCTTGCTTAACCTGTATATGTATTTTTGTATAGTGAACTAGCTACTAGCCACATACGCTATTGGTGCAACTATATTTGTATGCATTCCTTGAATTGTTCAAATAGGGCTCATTTTTATTTATTTATTTATGTATCCTTATTTATTTCATGATTAATTAATAAATAATTAATTATAATCAATTAATTAATTAATTGTTCATTATTTTGACCGTAGTCCTTCCATATACTTAATTCTAGCTTTTTCATCCAACTCTCGCCCCGCCGTGCTCACACAGTCGTCTTCATACGAGTGTCGTCTTGCCGTCGTCGTCACGTTCTAAGTTTGCCATCATAATCACTTCAGAAACTTCATGTCAATGTCGTCATACGGCCTTGCTCGTTTGCTCGCTCCATTGATGTCATTCCTTCTTCTTCTTCTTCATACTATCGGAATTATCGTGGCGTCGTCGTTAAATTGTGATTATGCTGTCATTGTCGTGTAGTCATCGTCATTGCGTTTCGTAAGACAGCCGCTGTCATGCATCCCTTGTCGTTGTGTCACCGTCATGCTGTCGTTGTCGTGCCTTCATTGTCTCTACAGATGCGGGATCTGGTTGTTGTGAAACCGTCGTCATAACACCGCCGTCGTACACCATTCCATGCTTAAGTCGCCATGCTTTCCTCATTATACCATCGTCCTAAGTTTTGGTTTATTTATTTATTTATTGTAGATTCAAGGCCCGAAAGCATTGCAGAAGCGATTGGAACGAAATAGAAAACATGTGCAGACGACAGGTTATAATAATAAGTGTACAAATATTACAGCATTGTCGTCATGTCGTTGTCGTCATCCGTACTCTGTCGCTGCATCGACGTCATTTCTTCTTCATCACTGCATTGTCACTACAGTTACAGCATCGTCACTACAGCTTCGTCACACTCGTCGCCATGCCGGCATGATCCTGTGGCATCTTGGCAAGTGAGTGCCATAGGCAAAGTGAGCCGATACCGAAGACAGTGTATGTCGCATATAGCCAAAGCAAAGGAAATCTCAGAATAGCACTACAGATTTTAAGTAAACGCGGCTTCACCAATAAGGCGCACCGTTACATTGCCTGAATTTTAATCGCAGTGATCGTGAGATGGGCTCTGTAGAATTTTTTTATTATTTATGGCATGGAATGCTTGTCTAAGGCTCTGCATATTTACGGTGTAGGATAGGCACTAGGGCTGATAGATGTTGATGCAGGTACGCTGCTTCGTGGGGCTGTACCGAAGCTCTATTGGTTGACAATTTTGGCCATAAATAGCCGGCAAACACACACACGACTATGTATCATTCGCTCGGTATAATATTAACTTTATATCCCAAACAAAAAAAGAGCACTGACCTTGGAAGTAACGCTGAAGTGATTGCGAAAAAGAAATACAATATTATGCTTAAAATCTTCCGAAGAAACGCCCCTTTTTCCACCACTCGGGAAAACAATTACTGCCTTTCTAAATATATGGTGCAATGCTGGTCTTCAAGTGCATATATTTTCTCACGAGCGGTAGCAAATACATTTCTATTCCGTATGAGGCAGACGTGCAAACAGAGGAAACCTATATCATATTGGATATTAGGAGGAAGAGGTGCAGCTGGTCAGATTTTGCAAGGCGGAAGAGCAGATAAGCAGTTGCGCCCTAAAGTTGCATGGAGGGTGCCAGAGGGGGGAAAATGCGTAGCTAGCGGTAAACTTCTTGACGTTATAAAGTTGGAAAATTTGTAGGCATTTGAACAATATCAGTGCGCTCAAGCCAGGTGTTCAAAAGAACTACGGTGGGAGAGGACTTCCTCATAAAATGCGCACAAAATACGCCTACAATGACAACGTTGATTATGGTAAGCCGAGTATCGTGGCGCACTGAATGAAAACGAGCCGAAATTTCGTAGCTGTATCGAAATCTTTCCTACAATGGCGCGCTATAATGCGTCATACCACTTTGGACTTCTACGAGTGCGCTCGGAAGCATCATAAAACGCCTACTTTGATCATTTTATAATGAAAAGCTATACTTAAAAACAGAATTCGCATTTTACATTTCCGCTTTAAAATGCGAATAAGCAATATCATATTTGTATTCGACATTTCCTCGTCGGTTGCCTCAAAAACACTCGCAATAACTTCTACGTGTGGACGAATGGTAGACAGTCAGCATTTCTGCAGCAATACATACTCAAGCATAATCTGATACTTCCTGTTGGGCTTGACCAAATATGTTCGTACCGAAAGATACTATAGAAATTCTGAGAATTGCATACTAATGGGGAAACCTTATTTGGCTGGGCTGCTAGTTCACTTTTGCTTACTTATTTACCTAACTTATGCATGTCTACCCATCGCTGCTAGTGATCAGCTATTACACTATTATAACGAGTACATGTGCTAACTGGCAAATTGTGCATTTGTTTTGGATATATGTCGTCTCAACTGAGCCCAAACTCCGTCACAACCATATTTTTTGGCCATACCACAGCTTTATTTTTTTATTTTTATTTCCATTTTTCGTTACGGCCTTGACGCGCAGACATCGACGTCACCACTTACGATTTTTCTAACGTGACTAATCGTCTACTATTAAGCCAGTACAATGATTACTTGTGTTAACTTCTTGATTTCAATTTTTCTTATCGCCTTGTCTCAGCGACCGCGGTGTCAGCAATCCTCTTTTTTAACGGCACGAACCACCTACTATTAAAATATTATAACACACGTGTTAACTTATTTATTTTCCTTCTTTGTGAAGACCTTGACGGGGCGACGGGGCCATAACCATAATAATTTTTCTAATTTAATTTGGCTCAGTCATCTGCCTGCTACGCTCGGTCCATGGTTCAAATGACAGTCAGATTTATATTCTCTTTCAATTTTTCTTTTCTTCTTTTTTATAACGCTCTCAATCATCTACTATTATACTATTAAGGAACTCGCACGTGTTCAATTGACCAACTATATATTATCTTGTACATGCAAGGCGTCACAGAAGGGACAGAGAGAAAGAGAGAGAGCGATAAGTCACAAGGGAAAGGTAGGGAGGTTAACCTGGCTGAGCCCGGTAGGCTACCCTGCCCTAGGGAAGTGGAAAAGGGTATTAAAAGAGAGGAAGGAAGAAAGAAGTCACAGTCTCCACTGTTACGCACACAAGCGCGCACCACTGAGTCAGTAACAGGGGGTCACACAGGCTGGTGCATTTCAAGAAACGCTACCAGCGCCGTTGTGGCCTAGCACATAGCGGACGCATGAGGCCACGGGCCCATGATCTTGTCCTCTGTGAAAGGACGGTATATTCGCCACAGAATACTTACGCATTAATAAGTACTGAGAAAGGAAGGCCAATACGCGATAGGCATTATTTCTCCTATAGGTTACTAGGTATGCGGGGTTCTTCAACGAATTCATTTCACGCAAGCTTGCGCATATGATCATTAGCCGTTCTTCGATAACAAAAACAATCCTTTGAAGTTTTCCCAGTGCTGCGCGGAATTCAAGCCGTGTCGCATGCACATTCAAAAAGTATTGTCTTGATATGCACTGAGACAATATTCAGACACGCGAGGACTTCGCGGCGGCGCCGCCAGATGTCGCAGCGTGCCATGAGGGAAGCGCAAGAGAATTAGCACTGCTGCAGTACGCGCCTCATATTTGACGCATTTCGGCGGTGGCAATATGGTGTGTCGCTACATTGCTGTGTGGTAGGAGAAGCATATGCGGTCACTATTGAATAAAAGAAGCAAGTATATTTATGAATATTGGTGTACGCGCCCACTCCACTTGCGCTGCTTGGCAGCAGCGCGTCGTTGTGGACACATAAGCTCTAACGCAAAACCATGTGTAGTCATTTTTTTTAACTTATGTGCGATACGTGTGGGAAACAAAAACATAGAACTACTGCAATATTACTGTGCATTGAACTGACATATGCGTAACAGTACAGACATTCAATCGCATTGGTAGCGGATACGAACCAATAAAAAAATAATTTATGTTTACTAACTTATATTCTAACGGCATATGCCAGCACGTACACATAAATTTCTGGAAGCTTCATTTTAAGTAACTACACCTTTAGAACTAATTCTGCTCTACGATACTAATTCCCAGAATGGGTTTAAAAAGCTGACCTCTCGTCGCGTATGAACTTTTTTGAAGTCACTCTAGGGCTACTGCGTTCTCACGATGAAAAAAACTCCAGGTTTCTATTTTCAGCCCTGCAGATGGACATTAGCGAATCGAAAATGAAAGCGTGCGCAAGCGAATGTTCGTCCGGATATTACAGTGAAACACGCGATCCTCACTGATCGGCCACCTTTGCACTTCGGCTTTCACAGCACGAACGCAGGCTTCCAACGTTAGATACCATTAATTTCTATAGATTTTAACTTTGTCACGCGGTGATTAACACTACAAGAATATGATTACATGGCGGACGTGAATCGCAGTTGTGCCCATAAAGATGGCGAAACTGATGAGAAACGATATTAGCCATATAAAAAGGGGCAGATTGCAAGAGTGCAATAAATATATTCTACCTTTACTATAAAAAGCTCTATGTATGCGCCCATTTTTATTTTTGCACTAAGGTAACCAAGTAAACGCATGATTCTGCTTCTATCAATGTCACCGCTGTTATAAAACCCGTGATCCAGCAGAGGTTACGCAGGCGTTGCCAGTGGCTTATTAGGAAGTGGATGTCGCATTTGTTACGTAATGCAGGACATGTAAAGTGTGTTGACAGCAATCTCAGGTGGTCTCGTATGACATCCTAACTCATGTAACAAGAAAGTATGTGGTAAAATGGTGGAATTAGCTCAAACGTATAGCCTAATTGCGCCATCACAATTACTTAATAATTTCCCTCTTCTGCTTGCATTTAGTTTGAGTAATTAACACAGGGAAAAAAATTGTTCGCGTTGCGTCAGCGTCATCTTCAATCCGGGCAGCATACAGATCAAACACCACTTCGTGGAATTTCTGAGTGTGCTGCTGGAATAGCTCATACCAGGCTTTCCTTTTTTTTTCGCTACAAGTTTTTAAAATAGCCTGTGGCCGATCGCACAATTCTTGAGCTAAATTACTCGATGTGGTGGCCATTACTTCTTAGAGAAATCAAAATGCGTAACAGAATAATTTGAATAATTAAACTAATAAACTTTTTGAGCTATTTACTTCAGAATAGGATAGGGATAACTTTAATAAAGTGCCGGCAAACGACGGTTTAACGTGTCGTGACGCTGGCCAAGCGTCGACCCGGGGTTATACCGTACTCTGCACTAGCCCAGTTGGGCCCGTTTGTAGTGGGTCGTGAGGCTTGGGCTTTTCGAGCGCACCCCGGGCCTGCTGGACGGCCCATAGTTGTGAGTCCTTGTCTGCAGACTGCAGCGCACCTTGAAGTTCGGGCGGGTAAGTCCTGGAGGTAGCTGCCGTCGGGAACCTGGCACAGTCCCACATGATGTGCCATTGGTTCGCCGGACCCGCTGCACAAACACCGCACAGCCCACTCGGATAGAGCTCTGGGTGAAGCACGTGCAGCACTGCGGGGGCGAGGAATGACTCGGTCTGTATTTGCCTTAGGATTACGGCCTCCTCGCGACTGAGTGCCGGGTTGGGAGGCGGCATTGTCCGTCGAGCTAAGCGGTAAACACTTACGGTAACATTTACGGCTCACATTTGAATTTACGAATTGCAGCCGGCGAGTTCGCAATGCTTATCCACTCTGTGCGAATTCTCAGGAGTCCACCAGTTTCGATATATTAATTTTCAATGTGGCCGACGCAATGCATTGGCGTTCCAGTTACTTTTGTGCTTCAATGCACGCAAAAGCGTTTTCATGAAAAAGTGGAGAAACCGTGCATCTACACCGCAAGTTTTACGCCACCTATATATCTCAAAGTCGGTGCCACACTCGGAAATCATTTTAGGTGCATATGCCTTGCCTACTCACTAGTTACAATGCGCAAATTCAAGTATGCGCCGTGAAGTAACTAGATAAAACTTAATTATGGTAATTAAGTTAAATATTCATTTCAGAATTTCGATTTCATGTAAAAGGAATGGCCTCCTCATCGAATAACTTAGTTGAAGGGCTACAATTGTATTATCTGCCACAGGCAATATTTATATACTCGGCGCAGCTAAAAAGAAAAAAAAGAAGCTATCTAATCCTGTATTTCCAAACTTCGTGATCCACTGGTTGTCGATGAGACTTTTGGTTCGTCAAATTTAGGTCTTCACATATTTTTCTCACGAGCAATAGCGGAATCATGAGGTGAAAGCTTTTCAAAGTTTTCGTTTTTGACGAAGGCCTTCCATTTCTATCCTTTCGCAATAACCTTCATCATTAGTTGTGCTTATGGGTTTCCTTCCCATATGTTTTCTCATCGAATATTTCATTCCGAATAAACAACGCACTGCAATTGTTTACTCTCTTTTCGTTTGACAATTTAAGGAAACTACTTCGAGCTCAGTTTAGGAACTTCCGACTTCCCGCTACGCGCATCTACGTGGAGGCTTAGCATTAGAAGTAATGCAGGTATTTTAGCTTGTTACCTAGTTTTCGTAGTCTGTAATGTAAGGCTGCGGTTCTGTATGACGTCTTGCTGATTTTGCGCTGCATTTCGTCGTTACTCTTGTGGGCGTATGCGATCGTTCGTAGCTCTTAACTTTTGGTGTTGAAAGCACCTGAACTTTCCGACGCTATTTGTACAAATAGGCTAGAGTTTACGGAAACTGTGGAGGGCCGCACATAGTTAAGTACTGTGAGTTTAGAAACATACCTCATGAAAAGGCAAAACAAAACCCTAACTAGACGTGGAATTATTTTCGAGAATGTGAGAAACGCCGCTTCTCAGTTACTTGAAGCTCTTAGCCATCTTAGGAGCAAAAATGCCTTCCAAAATTGTCTGAAAGGCTTGTAACAACAAACTATCTGCAGTTTTAGGAGGCAGAACAAATTGCTAACGCTAAAGTGCTATTGGTAAAACGAAGACAGAAGCGCCCGCCTCCCAAACTGCGCCTTCACATGACTGCAGCATTTCTAAAGGCTAGCTCTCCTTCAACACAAAGGCATCTCCACCTAATAGGGTCATTCGCTAAGCCACACGGGAAATTGCTGCCGCGAATACTTTCGTCTCTGTGAATTTCCCCCTAGGCATTCGCGGCCTATTAGGGAAAATGCGGCTGATTTTACTTTTTGCAATTGCGCGCATGCCAAAATAAGGAGCGAGAACTTCGGTTGGTGTTCCGTAACATCGCCTTCCGAAGTTACACACATTGTCACGAAGCATAGAGGTTCACAATAGGCGCCATTTTTTTTTCATTTTGTAAGCATCTCGAAGCATCTGGAAGAACGACTTCTATACCGACTAAAGGACGGCGCACGTCTTCTACGACGTAATTTTTTCACCGCCACTTTGAAAGAGACCCTGCGCCCGGGATTCCTACCGCAATTTTCTATCCCCAACATCTCCGGATGAACCCCCCGCTACTTGTAGCTACGTGCCTCAGCCCTCCAGATGGGAGTTTCGACAAAGCGAACATTCAGTTTCCGAATTCTTCGGTCTACGAGGCAGCAAGGAGCACGCACGACTCGCATTCTTCCCGAACGACCGCTTTAGGTTCGTCTTTTTCTCTCTTCAATACTTCTTATCTCATCTCTGGGATACTACTTCCGATTTAACTTTTTTTTTATTTTTTAGGCTGTTTTGCACTTTCGGCAAAGTAGGAAGAAATATTGACAGGACAGAGCTACTTGTAGAATTGCCAGCTGTTAGAGGAGCCGCAGTTAAGTAGCCTCGCACTTGCAGCCTTCCTCAGAATTATGCTAGAATGCAAGTAACACTTGTACATTTTTATCCCGTATGCGGTGCGTTGTGGCTCTATATAAAAGTGGCAGTGTTACTCAAACAATGATATTCGTCTAGCCCGATGTACTTGAGTATGCAACAGCCACGTCCTAATTAGAACCTTACTGGTGGGCAACAAATATGCGGGCGGTTAAGATCCACAATGTGCACTATAGCCTTCGGTGAACGCTCTACGTGTTTCTAAGGGTGTATATCTGTCCAAATATTCAAAACCGTTTATTTTGACACCGCCTATTGATTGTTTACTAAATCTTTACGGGGGGCCAAATACCGAGATATTTTCAATGGAATCGAACTCAATATGAATACTCGCACAGACTACTTCCGAATGTCAAATTGAATATCATAAAAAGTCAGATGTAAAGCTTTAGTGGCATCAGCTCACAAAAACAAACCCTGTGATTGAAAAGCTTATAAATGAGAAACAAAGGAAATGGGACCGCATTTTGCATGCCATAACATTGACAGTAATGAAGCAAAGGATATTACGGCAAAGCTTCATGTCTTGTTGCCTGATCATTTATTCACAATGAGCTTTCGTACTCTTGCGCTTTTGGCTCAGTTGTTTTTTGAACTTAGAATTACGTGGTACTTCTAAGTTCAAAGTAATGCGAAAAATTAGAAGAAGTAAGAAACACGATGCTGCAGATTGACGTAGTAAGGTGTAGTGCTTCTTAAAGTATCCACGTATAATACTGCAGCACCGTACGTCGTTTTGAAGAAATCCAACCACTGCGGAATAGAAAAGACAATTGGATTAGTATTAGGAATTTAAAATATTTGCATGCCCATTAATCTTCATCTAACGAGCCCACGGAACTTCAGAGATAAGCTGGATTTTGTGAAACGGTAGAGCATGTCTGGTGGCAACGAAAATAATAGGGAAGCTTGCCAGAGTTTGACAATCCAAGTAATGCTTACCGTTGCAAATGAGCTAAACCCGCCAATACAACTACTCGCACAGAAAGGGTTTGCCGAAGCATGCAAGAGCGGGAAAAACCGAAACCACTGCGTGGGGCGACATTGGCTGATCCACTTGTTTTTCACCGTTATTTTTTTTTCTTCTACGTCCATGATATCCCTGTGAGACGATTGGAAACTCCGACAGCCGCCTTCCCTCCCTTCTTTCTTTCTTTATTGTTTATTCCACCCTTCTGTAGTTTCTTTCCTGTTTATCTTTCTTTACTGTTTTCTCGCTTTCCCGTACCCCCCCCCCCCCCCCACCTGTTTCTTCCCTTGGCTTCACCGTGACTGCGGAACCAATCATGGAGCAAAGAGGAAGCAGAATTCGGGCAACGTTGCAAGCTCCTATACCTTGGAAGCCATACTTGCGTTCAATGTTATAGTGCTTTCTCCCAGCCAAGCTCACTGCCTCCACGAAATACCCATGCGGTGGTGGGCGTGGGTTTCTGTCTCAGTAGTTCGGTGCAGAACATTTGAGTCATATACAGCCAGTGCCCATACCCGACCAGGCTTGTCCGCATGTTCTTACTTGCGATCATCGCAAGGCCCCATTGCAGCTGAGCTTTCCCGTAATCGGGCACTGAACGTATTACAGAACACACACAACTCTCAGTGGTAGCGTTCTCTTTTCGCATTCGCCGATTCTCGCTCGTACAAGAAGATACACGCAGCACTACACCACGCAGAGGTAGGTATTAGTACGTGGCGCAGTATGTCGATTAATGCAATGAGTTTTCCTCTGTCACAAACCTGCTCCCGAGTTGATCTTTCCGGGTGCATTTTTTTTTTCAGGTGACAGGTAAGGTACAAGCCTTATAGCAGTTGTTGACATTAGAATTTACGCTATATAATTGCCAATACGAAAATTATTTCCCAAAGGTTTTACTAATTGCCTCTTAAAAGTGTTAGCGTAGCACTACGTAAATGCTTTTAACACTTTTGTTAAACACACGTTCGTGTTCTGTTGCGAAGTGCAATGGTGTTCCAGTTGGCTCTTTTCAGCAATACATGTATACTGTGCCGAAACTTCGGGAACTTTCACTGCATATTCTCGTAAGAAAATGTGCAGTGAATCTGCACGTTCTCGCAAGAGGTAAGATTCTCAGAAAGAATGAGTGAATTAAAGAACATTTATGAGATTTTACGTGCCACAAGCACGATCTGACCATGATGCACGCTGTAGTGGGGGACTCCGGACTGAATTCGACCACCTGGGGTTCTTTAACGTGCACCTAAATCTAAGTACACAGGTGTTTTTGCCCTTCGCCCCCATCGAAATGCAGCCGCCATGACCAGGATTTGGTCCCGCGACCTCGTGCTTAGCAGCGCTGCACCAGAGTCACTAAGCAGTCACGGTGGTTGAGAGAATGAGTGCAAAGACAGACAGAATGTACGAGGGAAAGGCAGGGTGAACGTATTACAGAATATACACAACTCTCAGTGGTAGCGTTCTCTTTTCGCATTCACCGATTCTCGCTCGTACAAGAAGATACACGCAGCAACCACGCTGAGCCCGGTTACTCATCGTGCGCTGAGGATAGGATAAGTGCGAATAAAAGACGTCGAAAAGGATGTATAGAGAAAAGGTCGCAGAAAACGCACGGGCACACGAAATGGGGCATTCGTTGTTATGTTCGTCAAAAGCAGTGGCTTATGCTGGAGAATATTGAGAAACGCGTTAGCGTGTTTGTGGCTTTGTGCACACTCGTCCGCTCTTGAGATCAAAACGCGAGCTTGTGGTCCCGCTTCGCGGAGCACCCTTGCAGAAAGTGTGGGCCCGAATTCGAGGCAAACCTGTGCAGGTGTAGTGACGTCTGTTACAGTGCTTGTGCACACCAGACCCACGTTCTGGTGAAGCGTACTTTTCGCTCCTACTAGCACATAGAGGCGTCTGGAAAGTCAGGTGCGCGTTAGCGCAGGTGCACGCAAGTGGAAGACAGATTCACCAACCTGAGCCACAGTAACTGGATCAACACCAGCAAAATATTCTCCCCAAAGGAAGAATAATTGGCGTTCTCACTTTAAGTGCTGGCTTGGACAAGCGGAGCAAACGTTATTTTTTTTCTTTTGTCTCGTTTCGCGCTTTTTTGCAACAAGATAATACAAAAACAACGTCGCTTTTTTTCCAGTGACGGTGCTGCTCTATTAAAGAAACTGAGTTCTACCCTCACCAAAGCAGGCTTCGCGGTCACGGAGAGTGTAACGGTAATGCAGCCTGGTTCACTCAGAACGCCCGGAGCCGTTCCCACCTTCAACCCTGGTGCGCGACTGCGATTCGTCAGAAACTGGATCACCCGGCTATTGGGACTCATCAGGGAGTAGCTATAACTTGTTCGGATGGGCCAGTCTTTCTGAGGATCCAATTTCGACAGGTCTCCGATCACTGCAAACCGAATTTGACCGCGGTAGAAACCAATCGAATGTACCATGCCTTTGCCCTAAGGAATAACGCCAATATCGCCCAATTCTTTGCACAGTAGCAGCTGTCTCGGATGGCCTACAAGGCATACAAGGCGCAGCTGCATCAGACCGCAACATTCGTTTGTGTCGCACTTTTCAAACTTTACATTGCTTTTTCGATCGGATAGCATGTAACGCACCTACAGTATGTAAAAGTGCAAGTAAATTGTTTTGTGTAAATGAGAGCCCTCACTTAAGAGCATTTGTTTCTCGTACAGATTTTTTTTTGTGGCAGCCGCGATTTGCGGTAGACTGTTCGTGCCACTGTAGGTGTTACTGGCGCTTACATCAAGTAAAGCAATCGAAGCTGCGCTGCAAAGGAGCCAGTTCTAGTAGGCGTCGCACTATAACATCGTACGCACTGGATGGATGAATCGATGTTATGAGTGTACACTTTGGAACTGTGCGGTGGGTTGCGCCACCAAGCTCTTGCTATTATACCGTCTAATGGCCTACCTAAGTTGAAAAATAAAGAAAAAGAAATAAGATGATCTCCCACAACCAAATTTCCTGACGCCCTATTGCGAACTTTGCTTTTTTACATCTCCGTGTTTTTGTCGTTTTCCCACTTTTCTTCCACCAATCCTTCTGGGATAGCAGCGCCAACTATGGGATGGCAGCGCCACTTGGAGGTGAGTGCGGAAGCTAAGCGCGATGGCGGCGGCTCCCTGCGCTGTTGGCCCGGATGGGCGGACATGGAAGTGCATAGAAGGTCACGGTTTAAACACTAGGGTTCTTGCTGATCGCCAGTATGTATACAAAGCCGCACGCTACGCTTCTAGCTACGTACGCTGGCCGATTTCTTTTGGTCTAATATCATGTACAATTGAGGTTTGATGCTGCCCGCAACGCCAGTGGCAACCCTCCTCGTGCGGCACTACAGTGCACGCAGTCAGTTCTCCGACACGGATGTCATGACCAATTGACATACGAAGTCGTGAAACCTTGCCATGATGTCCAACAAAAAGGTCACGAGGTCGTTTTTCAATGGGTACCTGGCCATTGTGGAATCAGTGGCAATGATTCCGCCGATAACGCTGCTCGCACAGTGCATCAAGAAGAGCAAGGCGTTCCAATTCTGCTTTCGAGGACTGACGCTGCAAGGCTCCTTCGACACCTTGCACGCAGTCTCACAGTGACCGAGTGGAACTCGCAAAACTTACGACTTACGCGACTGCATCGACTAAACCCGTCCCTGCCACTCCGACCTCCACTCGGACTTCCTCGATGTGAAGCTACGCTTCTCTGCCGCCTTTGGTTAGGAGTGGCCTTCACAAAGGCATACTCTACATTAATTGGAGTGACTGATAGTGCAGCATGCGAGGTCTGTGGCACCGAAGAAAACATCGACCACCTGCTGTGCCACTGTCCGAGATATGCCCCAGAGAGACAAGAACTTGCCAAAGCTTTCCAGAAACTCTACAATCGGCCGCTTTCTGTGCAGGTGCTGCTGGAACACCGCCCCCATCGCCTGTCGGCCCATAAAGCGGTGAAGGCGCTTTTGTGTTTCTTAAGGACTACGGGTTTGTGCGACCATCTGTGACTATTAATGCAATTTCTGTAAGACCACACGCGTCAGCGAACTCGCTGCAATTTCCTTTTTTCCTTCCCTCCTCTCTCTCCCTGTGATCTTTGTTTTCCCCTTTCCCATTCCCCTGGTGTAGGGTAGCCAACCGGACGTTATTCTGGTTAACCTCCCTGCCTCCTCCTCCTCCTCCTCGTGCGGCTAACATCGGGATAGGCATAAAAATGGTCATGGCACTGTCTCGGCTGAGCAGGAGCAGTAACCTCACGTCCTATATCGCATCAACACGACACTCTCGCGTATTCTTAGAAAACTGCCCGAGAAGCATCAGCGCAACGCTGAACCTTACTACCGTTTTAGTGTCGTCGCCCTTTTCGTGGAACTGCCCAATTCATTAGATGAATTTCTGAGAAGCGGCGCTGTCTACCCGCGCCACAGATGGGAACAAAAGTTTTGTCTTAAAACATAAGGGGCATTAAATTTCGTCACTCAGGCGTGATCAACATGCACGTCCTGTCACCGCCATGGTACCGGCATGCGTTACGACAGTGTTTTCATGCCGTTTCATCTTTCGAAATGGGGCGCCAGCGATGTTAAGAGCACCGCGGCCAACGTCACCGGTGTGCCACCTTTGAGGAGAAAAGACCGCAGAAACTTTGTCTCATGACGGACACCGGTACCGTGACCATGGCAGGATGGGTCATTTTACGGCTGTGTGAATGCCTACCGCAGTCATCTATTGTGAGTGCTGGTCGGGGAACGCTTTTGGTTGATGTCCTCTGACTTAAAATTTTAGCTCGATATCGCAGGCAGGCACACACATGCGCCTGTAATATATGGGCGCCTCATATTGCCTATATAGCCAGGCAAGCTATATATAGGCTTCTTCTGCGCGCTTTCTCCAAATGTTTTTTTTTATTTCTTGTTGTCTTTTCGTGTACACCAAGTCCAGTTAATATAAGGAATTCACTGCATCACTCGTATAACCCACCGCAGTTTTGCTTATCCTCAGGGAACGTTATGGCTGTTTTCTTCTTTAGTTGTAAGGTACATTGGAGCTGGTTATTGACTATATATGCGACGTCCCTCTGGTAAGTTTTGTTTATTCATTGAAGCAAAAGAGCCGATCGCTCTGTGCAGTGACAGTTATTGGACTGTGTCATGCCTAAAGGCTGTCAAGCTCAGCGTGACTGTGGGCTCAGTCAAACGCTGATACCCACCTAAACACTTCCACTTTCTTTCTTTTTTTTTATCACGTGAACCGATAAATTGTCCTCCACTAGACTTTTGTCTTGTCGTTAACGCTGCTACCCAAGCCAATTCGATTGATTTACCATTCCCGGTGGAAACGTGTCTGACTTTATACGTTTAATTTCAAACCTGAAAAAGCGAGGAACTTATATCTTTAGCGTCTCCAGCCATAAAGGCATTATGTAGCCTTCACAATAATTAGTTGCTGTTCGAAAGTCGGCTTCCGCGTGGCCCTGTTCCCGAGCAGTTTCAGAGGGTCGATTCTTGGCCTCGCGAGTCTCAATAGGGCTGAAGCAAACGGGCGTCCAATGACGGCTAATGGTGGGCGGCGCCTTCATGCCTTCGCGGTTTCTCGACTAAACGTGGCAACTTGGGAGATTCCTCATCTTTACCTCAACATACGGTGCTTGGAGTGTAACCTATCACAAAGTGCACAGAAAGCTTCGTTTTTTTTTTAAATTTACATCCTCGGAGCCAGTGGAAGTGGCCGGGCATCAACAAACAGACGAACGAATAACCTTACAAACGAACGAGCGAAAAAAAATATTTCCATTTTCACCCTGCTCAACACTTTGCGCGCAAGTTCTTAAGTACGTCGGCCTCATGTAAGGCGGAAAAAAAGAGGCTTCAGGCGTCTCGACACTTATATGGAATTACCTACGTGTACACTCGGAACAAAACTAAATTATCCATAGATGTACTGCAAATTTGTAAATTGAAAGGCCACAGCTTCGAGGTAAATCATCATGAAAATCTTCATCGTCAGCAACAGCTGTACCCCCAGCCGCCATTGCCGCCTCAAATTGTATGCCCACTGCAATACGAAGGCTTGTTTCATTGATCTCCACTTACGGCTCTCTTTGCCCCGGCTGATATCCTCCTGTGTTTACAAATGTTATAATTTCATAATACAGAATATTTCGCTAGCAACATGGACTGTGCGTTTGTTATAATGACATTCACTGTATAACTCAAACAGACCACCGGTTACCTGACCTAAAGCTTACATGGCGTGCCCAACTCCTTTTCTTCCCTTTATTATTAAAGAGATCATAGGTCTCCTTATCTACTCGCTAATCCAAACTGGTGTCTTCTCTGAAAGCCTTACATTTACCGTTTTCCGTTTCATCTTTCGTAATATTTCATACTGTATAAGCAGCTTGTAGTGAGAATTGACCACCCTGAAAAATTTCCGATCTACGTTTCTATTGCTCAATACGTGTTGCTCAAAAGTTTTTTTTTTTCAAGGTTTGTAGAAAGCCCACGAAATACGAAAAAGGAGCCGCGTGGTACCACCAGTGGTACCACAACCGACAGTGGTGGCCAGCAGTACAGCTTGCGCACACGGGCGAGTGTCCGCGAGAACCCAGAGTGTCCCGACGTACGCTCATTGTGACACGCTAAATGGATGACGTCACTTAGACTGGTGGGTACTAGGAAGAGATACGCTCTGTCGCTAACACGTGGACTTTTAACAGAGGAAATGCCCGCTCCCTGGCAGAATGAAGGCAGTCTGCGGGAACTGTGTTGAGGAAGGTAGGCTTGGCTGCATTCTATAGATGATTAATGAGGAGCCGTAATCCATTGTCAGCTCGCTGCAGTGCTAAAGCGTCAGCGAAGACTGTCCAATGGCAAACAGTTATTTCACGATGGGAAGTTACTGAAAAATATTTGTCCACATTGTTCACGTCTTTGTATTTAACATTGCCCTTTCCTGCTTTTTCCGCTAATATCTTCTTTAGAAACGGACGTTGTTTTATAGTTCCCCTTTTCAGCTATTCCTTCAATCTGACATTCATGCTTTTAACGCATATTTCTATATTGAATGCCTCACCAACTGTCACCGAACTCGCAATGTAGCAGATTTCTGCGTAAATGCAAAGCGTCTTACTAGTTCTGCAGTAAGGGCTCGATTGCAGCAGAAAAGTGACTATACTACAAAGTAAATGGTCCAAAACTAAATGTGCGTTTAATTTCTGAAACTCTGTAGTGCCTTCGTTATAACGAGAGTTCAAGAAATCAACATTTTCTACCGGATGAAAACGGTTTTCAGACGTACCGAAAAAATACATGTCAAAAATTGTAATTAATATAAAATAACTAGCTATTACCGAGTATTATGTCGGCACACATCTTGGAGCCCATTATGTTAAAATTAAAATTAAATTATGAGGTTTTATGTGCCAAAACCAATTTCTGATTATGAGGCACGCCGTAGTGGAGTCCTCTGGAAATTTGGACCACCTGGGGTTCTTTAACATGCGCCTAAATCTAAGTACCACAAGTATTTTCACATTTCGCTTCCACCGAAATGTGGCCGCCATGGCCGCGATTCGATCCCTCGACCTCGTGCTCAGCAGCCCAACACCATAGCCACTGAGCAACCACGGCGGGTCCCATGATGTGAGAACCTATGCATTAGGTATGTAAAAATCATTGTGCGTCATATACTCAGCCAACCAAGCTGACAAGCACCGACATTTTAATTCTGCTGTACTGGTCCGGTGCTGCTGTACTGGTCGTTCTACGCAAGTCTAACAAGATGCGCGAAGTACAAGACAGGTACTCGATATATGCTGATGCCACTACGATTACATTTGGAGTGCGAACAATGACGTAGCCAAGTTTACGAGAGAAACGCCTTGCATATTTGGAAAGCGCTTTGCACATATGCATGTATGCAATGTGGGCTTTGAAGCTTCAGACCTGAATCTGCATTAGACTTTGCGACTTGGAAGTTGGACGTCAATTACCCTAATCTAAGAGAGCCAAATCATTGGTATCCTATTAAAGCCTATGCAATCGGTTCTTTGTTTTGGAGAGCTTCCACGCTGCCTTAGTACAGGAAAAAAATTGTTCATCAATTTTGTATAATCGCAATCACGCTGTATAGAATATTATGTACTCGACAAACTACGTTTACTGGTTTACAGCACTAAATTCGTTCACTCTCGTCTAGAAAGCAGCATCGCGTTTTTGCGTTGTTAGAACGTGTTCATAACAACTTGTTGCCCTGGTAGTTAGAGCAACACTTCGCGTATGTGCATCACGGCTGTGCGCAATGAGAATGCCTTGTGTAAATCCTCACAGTCCAGTCATGCATTTCGGTAGTGATCATGTAGCGATCACTGCAAATTTACTCTAAATGCTTATTAGTTGTTTAGAATGGGCAACGAAATGTCGGAAACTGAATATTATTCCATTGGCCGAAAAAGCATTCCAGATTGGATGAGACCAGACGTACAGATGTGTGTAACAGCACTTTGCATAAGCACTCAGGTAATATTTTATACATAACTAGGTCTATGTAAAGAAAAAGAATGTTTTCTTGCAAGATGACGACTAGATGCGCACGTGTGCAGGCACATTTACTCGGTAGGGCTCAATTGCTTTATTCTGAGCAACATGTTCTGATGTCGGCTGGTCGTAGATGAGTGATTCCGCTTATGTGCACTTATTTCCCAAAATATCAGGTAGATCCTGTAGATTTCCATACCTCATAGACCACGCCGCTAATCTCAGTAGACAGAGCACGCGAGAGATATTTGAAAGTTTCGTTTGACTTTCAAATATCATTAAATATATTATAATGATATGGAGAAAGTTACAGGCAAGACATTTGTTTAAAAAAAAACGAATTTCTTTTTTTTGTCGGTGAGAATACTGTTTTACTCCCTTCACAGCAAAATAAATTGCGTTGTCTGCTTCAAGGCAGCGATGACGCATGAAAAAAATAAAAAAATAAAGCAGAATCTGATACAAGGAATATAACAAATTTTCTGCGTTTGCCCACTCTATTGCATTGCTTTCGCTTGGCTGCTTTTTACTGCGTTTCGTCAAAATCTTCGTTCTTCCTTTTTTGAATGCGAATAGTCAAAGAGTTGACAAATTGGTTATTCTCCTCAACATACAGTAAGTTTCTCCCGCAGGTGAAGTGAAAACATTTCATATATTTTGTCTGATGTCAGCTGCACTCAAACGCAACACAAAAGCCATCTGATTTATACATTAGCTTCATCCTCGTGGATTTTTTTTACATATATAGGGATTGGCAATTTATTTACCATATATTTGCTTATTGTAACGCAAATCAAATGCTTTCGTTACGTAGAGAAATTGGCGCTTTCTATACTTGGTATTTACGCTGCGAATAAAATACAAAAGTCACGTGGCCGCTGTACTGCTTAATGTATCCGCAAAAGTAACAGCCGCTAATGAAGCGATATTGTTTTGGAGCAACATAGGCGGAACTCTTTTAGTAGTTACGATTGTTCGCCTGGTGTTCCTTCTTTCGCGGGAGAACATCGTGCCCAGTCGTTTTACGCCCCCCTTTTTCGCTAAGAAGAGAACCAGGGGGTATTCCGCATCCTCAAGGCACAACGTTTATTTGTCTTCCATGCAGCGGCAACCTGACGGCTGGCTATACCTTCGCAAACATATACAATTTACAGCCAGGTAACGTACGACAACGCTGAACGTACACGACAGAATCATGGAGACTGAGCAGACGACGCTAACCATCCATTAGCGTTACCTTATCGGGCAGCACACGGTATCCCCTTGAGGAGGCATGCCCAGCGCCAAGCGTGTCGAAAGCTATTTGTCAGCGAATCTGGACTCGCGTCGACATAGGGCAAAGGCCCATTCGACAGGATCCCCGCGAGAGGTGAACGGTTAGAACGGTGGTTCGCTTTATCACGTAAACCACGTCAGCCGGAACATCGCTGCACGTATAAGCCTATCCGCCGTCTGGCCTCTTTTCTCGGCCTGCGCTGGCGAGATTTGGAGCTTTATCTCGCCAACCTGCGCTTTGTTTGCGGGCCGTACGAGGCTGTGTAGTATACAGCACAAGCGTAACGTATCCAGGGGGAAGATTGCTGGCATCCCTTGCCTCACGAATGCTATAGTTGTGTTTTCTTTGAAACCTCAGGCGTAAGCTATACGTTATATTCTGGTGCTTAGCCCTATTATAGCAACGATTAGGTCGTCTTATCTATATGCTTTTGATTCGACGATGTGCCCCTTAGGCTTCGCCCGCCTTCGCGACATAATTTAGGAGATCCACCTTTTATATCGCGTCTAGGAGGCCTGGTGCTTTGTTTGCATACCTAAAGGTACCATAAACAATAGTGCTTAACATAAAATTGTGAAATTGCGTGGTATTGGGTGGAACCTTTATTTGTTTATATATTTGACGATATTTTTACGTGGAATTATTTCCACAAGCTTTATCGAGGACGCGAGGTAACGTTTTCTGGGTCATTCCATGAAGGTGACTAAAATTGTGTTGAAAAAAGTTTCACGACATATGGCGACTTCCTTTCTTTTTTTATACTGAAGCTGCACTTTATTTTGTTTGAGGCTTTCGATTCTAAGATAGGTTAGATCGCTACTACTGTTCTTGCCCTATATAGTGGTTCCGATACCACGTCAAAAAAAAAAAAAGAAATACGCAGACATGAAGACACGCAGGCGTTGCCTAAAGATGAGAAAACCAGGCTATCTGGTGTCTGATGCACGCATGAGGAACCAAGCTTCCTGAAAAAAAAACGTACTCACCGATTTGACATTTCTTCATAATTACAAGAACGACAATTGTCACGCGGAATTTTCTCATTCCTATGATTGGGCAAATACATTATTCAGATGAAACACATATTACGGAACCCGTTTGAAGCGTATACCTCTAGTGAAGCGGATAATTTAACACTTGGTAGTGAAATTAAACACACGGTTGTGCAAACAGTTGGTAGTGAAAACAATTGGTAGTGCAAACACTTGGTAATGCAATTATACACTGGGTAGTGGAAACACTTGGTAGTACGAACACTTGGTAGTGGAAGTGAACACTTGGTAGTACATTCAGTAGCACAGCTTCCTCGACAACGAATACGCGTGCAGGTTCCCCGCAGACCGACAAGATCCCGCCCCCCCCCCCAAAAAAAAGAACAACCTCCCACATGTGCCCACGTGACCTCCGCTACCGCGGATTACGCGGCCTCCGGCAAGGGCCTACTTTACGTCACGCGATCTGCAGGATCAGCAGCCCTGTTTACTACTGCACTTTCTCTAGGACCGGCCTACCTCATTCGGCAAGAAGCTGCCAGAGCCAACATGACAAACAACAGGGGAAAAAAGTATAGAAGGTTTGGCCCTAATACGGAGCTTGCGCGCTCGAAAGTGCCTATAGTTGATGCACTGAGGTTATTATTAGCGTAGCGTTTGTTGTTTCACCGCACAGTTCCGTGAAGAATCGAGCCTGCGAGCCGCACATTCGTAGTACAGAACTACCCAGCAGCAGCCACCATGGCCAGAAAATTTCAGGAAGGTCCATCTAGCAAATATTAGCTTTTAAAAGAACCGGGCTCGTACCTCTCAAAATATTAAAACAGAAGCCTTTCTAAGAGCCGTCTCCAGACAATCCTGATGCTAAACGTATTCTTAGCGAAAGCGGCCGCCAGTGGCCAAGAGCACTTGCTAACGAAAAGCTCTGTGAATTCGGTAATGGATTCGCAATCACAGTGCTAGAGCTGCAGAGGGCGATATTCGTTCCCCCGTGCACGCATAGGCTCGTTCTCCGGGCTATCCTGCACAGGTGTACTTCACGTAAAAGCATCCATCCAGTGCTAGCTCTCAAAGGCGATGGAAGGCCACATGGGACGCCATTGCACACCATATGGTTTTATCTACTTATAAACCACAATAAAAAAAGTGGCGGGAGGGAGGTTGGAGCGCAATACATAGGGCTAGGCGTCTGATATATTCACTGTCGCTAAAAAAAAGGCAACATCGATGAGTCACGAAAGGTCCTGTCTCGCGTCAGCAAGAACCCCACTGGCTTCTGCCCTCGCTTTTTCCGTTGCGGGGTCTTTTGTTATGCAAATACGTGGGCGCCAGAAATGAAGCGGTTCAATAACTTTCACATAGCCCCTAGCGGCCACGCTGTGCTGTCTTAAAACGCAGATGGCGCCCACGTGGCGTTGCCGGCGTATGCGTTTATCGAATAGATTGCGGGGCAATCTAAAGAAATTATAACGGCGATTGTACTTGCCCAGTCACATGTGACTCATTTTACTACGAAAAGTATGCTCACACCGTGTGTCCCAGTCAACTTGGACGAAGATCTCAGAGAAAAAGATCCAAGAGGACTAGAGAATTCGTACCGACTGCATAGCAGCCGCAGTCCTGTGTACTTACAATTAGTATTTATTTCATCCCTAAGTCTTAATTATTTGTTTTTAATTAGCGAACATCATTAGTATTGCTTCAATCGCAAACATGTCATATAGAATGTTGTAGGGCCCCTCAAACAACCTCCGAATCAAGCATTTCTTTCTTTCTGAGCTTTGCATCGTTGGTTTTTCCGAGAAAGAACAAAATCGCGCGAAACATTAAAAATACGAAATACATACTCGCTCGCGTGCCGCTACTGAAGCGCTCCTGAGTGAATAGCCCCAAATACAAGGCTTTACTAGCGGCAGTAACTCGAACCAAGGCTTCACAGTATGAGATGGTCGTGGCATCAGGAGTACACGCCGCTGACGAATTGATAAGCGTGTCATTCTTGCGTCCTCAGATGCTGATGCTTATCGCCCCACGTTAGTGAGGTCGCGAAACCTCTCGAGCCATCCTATACATGGCGAGGCCTTCTACGATGCGGTGATGAACGAATGCAGCCGCATGTATTTCAAAGCTTGCTTGGAGGCGCTTGAGTACCGGCGCCCGAGCGCGTATCTCTCATATACCGCGAATTTCGCCGACATTATTGTTTTTCCTTGGAAAAAACAACTAGTGACACTTCAGCACGAAATAAATGCTTGACTGGGAGGCTATTTAAGGCGCCCTACAACTTTGCCATTGACATGTCGGTGATTCAAGCAATGATTAAAAAGTGAACTAATTAAAAGCAATCAATTGTTTATTAGGGTTGAAATGTATACTGGCTGTAAGTATACACGACTGCCACTACTATGCAGTCGGTACGATCTCTCTGGAGCTCTTGGGGCTTTTAGAACCTTGGTCCAAGTTAACTGGGACACCCGGTAGAAAACCGGGTTATAGTGTAACGCGCGGAACTTAATGCCGCTTCACAGTCGTTTTGCTAAGTTTCAAATTAGTCAACCATGAACGGGAAAAGAGAGACATATGATAATCGTTCGCGAATATTTAAGCATCCGAAAGTATCATTTTCAAAGTTACCACCGCGCGTGATAAAGATAGCTTACGTATATTGAACTAAGGAAAACTGGTTAGATATCCAGTATTAGGTTGAAGACAAAAGCCATGCAAAGCAAATTCTTCTGTTTTTCTTCCAATTAAAGCAGGTTTTTCTTAATTGATTGCGTGCAGGATATGTCCAGATAAGTTAACAATTATAATTGTGAGTTAAGTTGGTGATATGTTGCTGAATTTATAAATTCACTTCTAATGTGATTAGCCTTCTCAAGGTGCCTGACGCAGCTACCGGTATCTATCTTTTAATGCGATTAGCCTTCTTGGCAAACTTCATGCTCTTTTAGGGCACCATCCGCCGGGCCCTGTCTATAACTATTTTCAGTCAAATTTTGCATCTTGGTTCCTACCGGTTTTCGGTGCGGTTTAATATATTAAGCATTGGACTGCTGTATTGAGCGAGCCCGGTCGTGAATTAACCGTCGCAGTAACTTGGGTGACTCAGTACATGACACAGGTTATGTTAAGCTTTTCGGTGAACCTCTTTGACGCTAACTTGATCCTTAGGCTTGTATTCTTCAATTATAAAAAATATTACGATTTCTCCTGTGTAATCGTTTAGGTCACCTGACGTCAAGTTCTGTGCTGATTTCGGTAAGTATCCGGCGTGCCCTCGCGCCGATTTGTCCCCTCTGATAGTTCCTATACATGCGACCTGAGAATCTGTGAATATTGTTAGCGGAGCATTGCGCTCTATGCCTTCTCTTATAGGTAAGGCGATGGCTATCTCTTCGGCTTCCAGATTGGTTGCTGGGGAAACCGAAGCACAGGCCATGATTTTACCTCTGCGGTTTACGACAACTGCCACCATATTCTTTGCGTTGACCCGATATGGTGAAGCATCCCTGAATCGTGCAGTGTCCAAGTATTTTGTTGTTTTGTGTATATGTTCTGCTCTAGCTTTTCTGCTTCCCGCGTGTAATGTCGGATCCATGTTTTGTGGTATTGGTGATACACCATACAAAGCTCTAATCTGGCAGGGTAGACCTTTGGCTTTTTGGTATATTTGTATGCATTCTGCAAGGCTGACTCTTTGAAGAAGAGCTCTGGCGACTGTCGTTTGCGCCAATCGACTCTTCTGCGCTATGAGGTGGCCTCAGCCAGCTCTTGAAATGTATTGTGGAGGCGGAGGGCTAGAAGCTTCTGATTTGAAGTGTTGAATGGCAACCATAGGGCTGTCTTATATGTCATCCTTATTATTTTGTCAGCCTTTTCTTCTTCCTCCCAGTTCATGGTATGGTACGGTAGGGAGTGCATTAGTCTGCTAATGGCCAGGCTTCTCACCAGTCTGAGGGTGTCTTGTTTCCCCATTCCTGTCCGATTATGAGCCACACGGGCTATCATCCGGTTAATCTGTTGCGTTGTTTTTCTGATCGTATTTAAAGTGTGTAAACATCTGACATTCGATTGCAGCCACATCCCCAACACTCTTACTATAGACCTCTCAGGAATAATTTTCCCTTCCAGCCTGATCTCGAGCTTCAGTCTCGGGTCAGTTCTTTGTTTTTTGATTTTTGTGAAGCGAATGAGTTCTGATTTCTCCGCCGAGCACTGGAGTCCTCTTTGTTGGGTGTAGTTTTCTATTATATTGGCTGCCCGTTGAAGCTTCTCCTCCTTCTCTCCCAAGTTGCCCTTGGTTATCCATATCGTTATATCATCCACCTATAGGGAATGACGGACGTCGGGAATTTCTTTGAGCTGTTTAGCTAGTCGAATCATGGTTATGCTGAAGAGTGTAGGCGAAATCACCGCACCCTGTGGCATTCCTTTGTTAGGAGGATGCATGACGTCAGATTTATCGTTTCCTACTTTGATAACTGCTGTTCTCTGGTTGAGGAAGCTTCGGATGCACTGGTACGTCCTACGACCACAGCTGGTCTCTGCAAGCCCATCCAGTTTCTCTTTGTGACTTACGTTGTCGAAGGCCCCTTTTATGTCGACAGCCGTGACAATGTGTTCTCCTGCCTTGGGGACATTCGTTAATAATTCCTCTTTTAAAAGAAGGAGTATGTCCTGTGTTGAAAGATGTGATGTGAAGCCAAACATGGTGTCAGGCATTAAGTCGTTTTCTTCAAGATGACGGTGGAGTCTAGTGTTTACTAATCTTTCGAACACCTTTCCTAGACATGATGTATTAGAGGTGGGCCTAAGGTTATCTAATGTAAATTTCTTCCCTGGTTTTGGAATTATGATTATCACAGCGTGTTTCCATTGCTAACACATACAAGGACATAGGACCGTGGTGTTGGAGCACACCAACGCTCTACCACATCCCATGGGAGTGCACAGCTCACACCGAAGAAGAAGAAGATAATAATACGAGAGTAAGGTGGGAGGCATTGCTATCCAGCTCCGCCCTCGGGGATCAGCTCAGGCTGGTCCAGAGGGCAGAAAGGATGGCGAGGGCCAGCGGTGCATTGGAATAGGGGCCCGACCACACGGCGTTACCCCGTTTTAGGGGCAACGAAGTCCTTTCTACCAATACAGTTTTCTTCTTCTTCTCCTTTGTAACGCCGAATCAAACCCACATTCCACACATCCAGGCAAGTTCGTCTCGTGTGGCCAGCTTGTACGTCCACCCCTTCCCGCCCCTTTAACGCGCGCGAAGAAGAGTTGACCGCGCCGAACGCACCATAAAATTACTTATGCGGGACTGGCCAAGGCGCTCATCTCTGGGACCTGTGAGGCGTGAAGACAGTGCGAAATGTGTTTGCTCGATAACATTTTGTTTGAACAAGATCACTCCTGCGTGTAGGGTGTGTAAGGCGTGCATCCGCGTGTTGAAAACCCTGTATAAAGTACATCATTATATCGTATCATAATCACCTGCGACATATTTTCCCTGTATCTTCCACTTGCCTTACCCCAGTAAAGAGCAGCACACTAGAGGCACTCTCTCCAGGCCGACCTCTCCTGCTTCCTATTCATTAAAATCTGCTGCTCGTCCTCATGTGAATATATATTCACACACATCTAGGACGGTGCTGCTAGATGGCACAGCGTGTTTAGGGTCACTCTGTCGTCATTCTCTCGAGTGACACCGAAGGGAATAGACGTGCCGAGTGGAAGCGACTTCTAAGCGCTACAGGAGCTGCGCTCTAAAGCGATAAGTTCAACCGCGGAAGCTGTTGTGCCGTTTCGGTTGGCGACGGTGTCCGCCGCCGCCTCCGCCGCCGGTGTCCGTAGCAGCTATCGCCGGGAATGGAAAAAAAAAAGAAAATGCTCCTAACTACGCCGGTATTGAACCCAGGCCCCACTACCGCATGGGAATCGGATACTCTACCACTGACCGACATCATCGCTTGCTAGCAAGCAGCGAAAAAATGCTCTACAAACGCATCCCAGTTGGCGAGCAGACGCCTGATGCGACATGCGCACCGCGTGGTGTCGATACGTGCACATTTGGCGTTGCAGTTCCATATTATTACAACAGGTAGACCGCCTTGTAGCAGATGCACAAGTAGCGGTAAAAAGCAGTTGAAGGTTTGAGGCAGAAAAATAATTTTAAGGAGATCTATACAAGAACGCTAGAAAAAAAGAAAACTTGGAGGACGCTTAAGCTTCGCCTTTAAGAGCAGAATGCGATAGTGTTATCGGGCTCCGTTGACACCGACAGCGACACAGGATATTCCGCCACATGGGGCCCGATAGAAAACAATGTTGGGTCGATCCTGGCAGTAGCGCAGGGCAGGGGAATGGCAGAGGCTGCAACTAGTGACTCATCGATGGTTCATACCTCCGTAAGCAAGGAAGAAGGGGCTTGTATTTGAGTTTCCGCCTAACGAAATTACGTTTGCTGGTATATTCAAGTTATTGTCTGGTGCGTTCAAATTGTAATCCGACGCTATCATGTCTATAGGTTCTTTGTTAGCCGGACTTTACGAATTTTGTGGCGCATCTTACTTTGAGAAATTCAATTAGTGCGGTAACACCTCCGGGCCACGTGGAGGGCTTGCGTGGTTGTGGTTCGCTATTATTCTTTTTTCTCACGGACAACGCCGCCAACGGTGTATTTTCCGCGACACATGCCGGTGCGAGGCAGTTGCCATGGGACGTCGTCACCGCGCTCTGTTTCCACTTATGGGGAGGCTCTACTCTGAGCTTCTGTCGTTTCTGTCGGAGGAGTTGTTCTTCCTTGCAGAAGAAGAGTTCCTTCGACAGTGGAAATGTCGTTTCCTGTCGGTGGCTGATGGACGCGTATGGCTGAATTTTGGTCCAGCCTGGTTCTTGTAGCCAGACCATCAGAATTATTCATTTAATGCACAGAGAATGCAGGTGCCCGTGATTTCTGTGTGTGTGTCCTCTCGTATACATGATCATTTTTGTATATACACATCTCGTGCACATCACTTCAAAATTGTGTAAAGTGTTCTATCGCATCATCATTGTATATAACCATTGTGTACGCTGTATATATTGAAAATCATTTTGTACATGTGGCATTTAGGTTATGTGTAACTGTGCCTTTCCGTGGGTATACGTGTTTATATGTTGGTGCGTGAGGACTCGGACACTACTTACGTTGACAACGCGCTTTGTTTCGTTTCTTACGTGTTATCGTCCCGGTGGAATCGTGCCGTGATTATGACTCAGTGTTCGTATCGTCTCTTGTCGAAATAAACTTTTTCTAAACACAGTTATATATCACGTGCTGGTGGGCGAGTTGGTTATGCATGATTACAAAGACGGCGCCAAATAAAACAACAGACGAAGGAAGGAGACACGAGAAAACCACGTATATATATTGTATAGCTCATTAAATCACGCTGGTTAAATGACTGTCATCACCGCGTTTCACAGGGAATGTCAATATATCGTTATCATCATTAGAACGCTATCTTGCCACTTGTCTTGCGATGTGAGATACGTGCCGCGTAGCGTCCGAACGTGCGCCCTTTTAATTGCGCTTTCACATTATTACACCAGATGGCACGCCATGTAGCAGTTGCATACGTAGCGGCACAAGGTACATAGATAATATTGAGGGAGAAAAAAGATTATTGAGGTGTTTAAATATTGATGCAATGATAAATACGTACGGCCTACCTGATTAATTCAAGCAGGCTAGATGACTGTCACCATCCCGTTTGAAATGGAATGCCTTTAAACCGTCATCATTATCAATATCATATTATCTAGCGATTTGACACGCGATGTGACATGCGCGTCGCGCACCATCGGTACAAACTTTGCATTGAAGTTCGGTTATACTCCACCAGGTATCCCGACATGTAGCAATTGCATGTATCACTTTCATGCTGCATGTAGCTGGACCTGCTAAATGAAGCAAGCCCGACGACTGTTTGACACCAACCACTTTCAACTGGTATGCGAATAAAACATCGACATCATCATCAGCAGCAGCAATTTACCGTCCAACAGGTCAAGGGAGGATACATGTGCACCAGGCAGTCTGGATACATGTGTTTACTCCTCGACACACCTATAGCGCCTGCTCGCAATGTACGAACCGCTGCTGAAGATGCGAACCGTATAGCTACGCTCCCGGCTGCAACCGGGCAACATCTGGCTCAACAGACCGCTGTGCCAGAGAGCAGGACAACCCGCAGCTCGCCGTCGACCTTGGGTGGAGTGTTCAGATTTGTCCCGCGAAAACGACGCGAAGAAACTTCGCCGCGAAGACACTGCAGTGCGGGGCGCCAAAAATGGAGCTCCCACGGAGCTGCTCCTGCAGCGTACTCTGCCACTGTGCAGCGTTTCTTTATATTTTTGAGTGCAGTAAAACGCAATTTTGTATGCTTAATTACGTTTTCAGGTCATGTAAATGAGGTCGCTTTTCGCCATTGCTACTTTACTATTGTAAGCTTTTTTTTTTTTATGGTTGGGTAGCCAACTTTTTTTTTTCCTTTGGCTTATAGCGCAATTTGTCCTTTTCGAGTACCCAAACGTATCATGTGGTGGTGTTTGCTAATGTTTTATCACAAAGCTACTAGAAGAATACTTTAGCCTATATGTTGCAATCTAATTTTTTTGCATTAGCGCAATTGAAATTCCATCAGCAATGAAATCATTGCTGAATAAAAATAAATGCACGTCAAGAATTAAAGCACCGTTTTGGTTTCTTCCCCACCGACTTTAAGTGCTTAGTTAAAGAAAAAGCACCGCGCCACTGATAGCATCTTCCATCACAGCATAGCAATTCTCAAATGACACTCCCTATTCCGTAACTCTCGTCTGTGTGGTTTCGAGCTCCTGCGTCATTCCGAGGTAGTATTTCCCACTAGAAAAAATGAAAAGTTGGGCGTGTTGGCGCCGTAACATATTTTTGGTTTATAACGCGAATGAACACAAGCGAATGTGTATTCGTCTGCGTCCCTTTACGCTTTAAATGAAAAATAGTATTTTCCAGTCTTGTGCGTTATGAAGTTCAACGAAGGCAAGCCAAATCACTGTTTTTAAGAAAGGAGAGGTTGAAAAGACAACGCGGAAGCAAGCTTTTGTTCTCTCTGTTTTTCTTTTTTTTTGCATAACCGTACTTACAATCGCACGCGCCTCCTACGAACTGTAAGATATCGCTGTCAAACTGCAAAAATCTTGCTGTCATTTAGGTTGCACATTTGGAGTCGCCCAAACAACGGGCTCGCATCGCCCCTGTTATGTTGCTGGATTTTCTTTCCCCATCGTGCTACGCAATCAGCGAAGCATCCTTTGACATTCAATGGGATATTTTTTCCACGCTCAGCCGCCCCTTGAAGATGCGTTCTTCATCTTTCTTTCTTTTCCCCCGACGAGATGATAGCGTCACCTTCTCCATTCAGCCCACTGCTTGCAGCAAATATTCATCTCGGCTTTCGCGCCACTTCAAAGTGCAATCTGTCATCGCGACTTGCCGTGTTTCTTTCCTCTAGACTTCTTTGCATGACGGCAACAGGGCACAGAAGTTTTGGATTTTTCTTTTTGCCGTATCTACTTGAACGAAGTTTTCTATAGTAGACTCCTGTCGCGACGTCCTATATCCCAACTCTACACATGCATCCCTCAGTGTGACGTTGCGTTTTATTTTCAGCATACATGCCATGCTTGTTGTGTACTTGAATCTACTTCCCCGCTATTCAAAAGCTGAGAGTTTCATCAAACGCAAAAAAGGAGAGAACAAGAGAAGAGGGAAACTCTTCTTCTTGGGCATCTTGATTCAAAAGCGGGCGAGGGGCGGAAGACAGGCACAAGTCACGTGTATTGTCGTTTGTCGTACAGATAAATGAAATACACCATGGCAAAATTTTTGCAGTAGGCACAGAAGCTTGTAGGAAATTATCGATAGTGACTCGGCGAAAGCTACTACATGAAGCGTAGAAAGACAGGTCCTGTACGAGTTGCGCCGTGCTGCATGCGGCCGGTGTGGCTGTTAGTGAACAGCAACCACGGCTAGTTTTGCCTACTTCGACATGGTAAAAATAATCTGGTTTACACATAGGCGCATGGTTACTGCAGAACTAGAACAGGAACCAGTTACTCCTCGTAATTTATCAACGCTTGATTATTTCTTATTGAAGCATTGCATATGATGAGGGCTCGTTGCCTGGTCGAAATTTGGTAACGTCAAAAGTATTCCACGCATGCACCCGCGCTCTTTGTCCAGCAAGTGGTTCTCTTTCAACTAACCAAACACAGGCTGTCAATTTTCCGTGGAAACAGCGATGTCAAATGCGAAAAGACTGATCATATAACCTTGAACCTTTAGTCTACCTTTCATATCAAAATCTTTTAACTAAAAGTGCGGCAGTTTTGATACCACCCTCACACACTCTCGCCAATTTTCACTATAAACAAGAATGTCAGTGCTCAAAATGAACCTTTGCTTCTTCCTGAGCTGTCACACGCAGTGGCGCGTGCTGCAGCAGCCGATATTGAGGGCATTTATCACGACGCCACCTGGCGTGCGTTACACGCTCTTCACGTTTTCGCTATCGAGCCGAACATGTTCCACCCGTGTCGCCCCATGCTTCTGTCTGCTCTGCTCTCATTCTCAGTGTTTTCTTATGCTTCTCTTATCCACCGCGTTGAGCAGCTAGATAGCCTTTACTGTTCACGGTAGGTTATATTATCTGTTCATGTTCCTGCAGAACGTTCGAGGTTATCCTGTTTCTGATTAATTTTTTTTTTGTCTGCGATACAATCCTTGTTTTGGCAAGGACTCGTACGCCATTGCTGCTCTTGTAATAATCTCAGCTAGGAGGGAGCGTGGCCCATTGTTCGTCAAGTCGTTAGCGCGATGTCCATCGCATCAGCGGGAGAAAGAAGGCCTCCCGTGTGTGAAAAATAAAATGCTCTACATATCGGAAAAGGAAAGCAATGCGAAGCAGTTGGAAAGTGCAAGCAGAAACATAGACACAAGCTTCTTGTGACTCAGCGATTTGTCTTCGTCTAATGCCCCGACGATAGGCTGTCACTGGTCCAAATTTCCCATGCTCACGGTCCGAAAAACTGCGGCTTTTTGAAAGAGCCGAGATGGAAGTTAGTACACTAGAGATATGATCACACGAATAAAGAGTCGATGATGAGAACGAAAACGAGGAAACAAAGCTGAATTATCGGGTTTTGCGTGCCAAAACCACGAGTCTGATTATGAGGCTCGTCGTAGTGGGGAACACCGGAAATTTGGACCACCTCGGGTTCTTTAACGTGGGCCTAAGTCTAAGTATGCGTATTCACGGGTGTTTTCACATTTCACCTTCATAGAAATGTGGCCGCCATGGCCGGGATTCAATCCCGCGACCTCGTGATTAGCAGACCAACAGCATAGCCGCTAGGAAACCAATGCGGGTGACGACGACGATAACAACAACAATAACAAAGCAAGAATCGAGTGTAGTCGATTGCAGGCGTTGCACCCACTTGTTTGTTTCATGAGACCTGCGCGGATAACTTTCGCAGTTGTAATACTCAACCTCATTCTTGCTTCTTCTACGTCAGCGCTAGCCAAAAAAAATATATAAATAACGTTGAGCGCACCATATTATGTATCGTTTTATGCAATAATTCGCCTACTGTAACGTCGATTTTGCCTTTATGACAACAAGCCAACAGCTTCGTTGTATTGGATGTCAGCGTTAAGGTGCAACACGAGATCCCACGGGGTTTCTCTGTGAGAATCATATGAAGCGCAGATATCTTATAAAATTGTTTGTCAATTTGAAAAAAAACGAGGAAATTATCATTAGATTACTATTGAGGGTTTCACACTTACGCTATTACGTAGATTTCTTACGAGGGTTGTGGCATGCCAGAATGAATAAAATGAAAAACCAAGTTGCCGTAGCCCATCTCTTCATTGAAAATCTATGTTTTCAGTCCACAAATTGTGTTTAATAACTGCCTTCTCATTTGAATTTGTGGGAGGTTTTATTGTTTGTTCGCGTAAATTTTGCAGAACTTCTGTTATATCGGAGCTTTCTAAATCCATGGTTTATCGAAACGAATGTTGGAATAACTATGTTACGCTCTTCGAATTCCGCATTGAATGCATTTCGCAGGATTCGTGCAGTTTACTAACGGCCGAGAAGGTCGAGCATTTGGCTTCTGGTCATAGTGGGCGTAGTCGCGTGGCGTGAATTGAAATAATGCTAGCGTGCGGCGCGCGAGGTGCGCTTTTCAGAACAAAAGATCACAAAAATCTGTCCATCCGTCCACCCGCCCGTCCCTCTATCTCCGCCTATCTATCTGCGGAGTTATAAGAGGTAAAGATGATCAAGATGATCGAGATCAGGATGATCTACTATACTAGTATACGGCAGTAGAGAACTAAATACAGGCGTGTGTACCGCTTTTGCAGTATGGTACGTGATTTGCGGGGACCGTGCCTTGTCCCACTTCTTTGTCTCTGACTATCTGGTAATGGTAGAAGCAAAGGCGAACGCCAAAAGTCTTTCCATGCATCTGAGATCGAACAAAGCAGAGAGAAGGGACGTCAGTAATATATGAGCGAGCGGGAACTGTACAGGGGTGGTTTTGGAAACGTGGCCAGACGAACGACAGACCGTATATTCGTTCGGGAGAAACGTCCACGTAATCTATAGCAGTTAGCGAGCAACAGCCTTGCGTCGGTTAAACGGCGGTTTGCTATGCAGCTAGACGTCACTGCTGGGACTGCGTAGAAGCGCTTCCGGATCAGAATCAGAATTAGTTTATTCACGACAGAAATTGGGATAATTACATGATAAATATATACAGAAGGAGATCCCGTAGTCAGAAACTGAAATGGGACCTCCTGTGCATGATGACTAGAATTAATAATACAAACAACAACGGGGAAATTTAAAATTTACGATAATAAATGTTTTTTGGAGACAAGGCATAAATGAACAGCACAGCAGCAGCTGAATGCATTAAAGAATAACAAGACTTCGGATTATTCAACAAAAGACGAAACTACAAAGGGAGCTTAAGGAAAAAGTAATGAAAATGCTGGTGCGAAATAACATGACATAGATTTGGACGTATCAAATTACCTCTCGCGTGATGTCGCAAATTGTCGCCGCCTAGATTATAGGAAATTGAGTGGAACGATCCAACCAAATGTTAGCGACAGCTAACACTGACTACCGAACGTTTTACGGGTGCTGGTGACGAGATAAAGATTTGTTCCTCTGCTTGAAGAACTACAAGAGCATGGCTTCCAAGCGGAAAACTTCACATCAACTTGTGAAGGTCAGAAGAGATTCTGCAGGAATGGTAACAGCTGTATATTTCATATATCATTATATATATTTTGTATATCATCATATATATTATATATATCTATCACCTACAAACCGAAATTGCTTCTGAGGACGCACATCTTCAAAAGGTTGTTCCTTGCAGAATTTTATTGTTGTGGACATCATGTACACACGGGTCGACTTTAATTTTATAATTCGATAGTAACCGTAGTGTGGCAATTATTCAAATCTTCAAGAGTGATGTTTCGGCAAAAAAAACTGCGCTAATTATGATCACCGCCAATCCTATAATCGCTCTTCGCCCAACAACCCCACTTTTATCTCCAGTCTCCCGTTTTAGGAAATTTGGAGGCTCGTTGCAGAAACATAGCGTATAAAGCGTATGGCTTTAGGGAAAAGAATTATGGGGTTCTACGTGCCAAAACCACTTTCTGATTATGAGACACGCCGTAGTGGAGGACTCCGGCAATTTCGACCACCTGGGGTTCATTCCCGTGCACTTAAATCTAAGTACACGGGTGGCTTCGCATTTCGCCCCCATCGAAATGCGGCCGCCATGGCCGGGATTCAATCCCGCGACCTCGTGCGCAGCAGCCCAACACCATAGCCACTGAGCAACCACGGCGGGTGGCTTTTGGGAAACAATGACTTGGTAGTTTTATGTACACAGCATACAAAGTTTGCGTGACTAATAGTCACGGAAAGTCGTATAGCTTCGCGCGTGTAGTACTATGCTCGATGGCGTTTAACTTTTCGTAGCGAAGTGAATAAACGAATGCTTGGCAAGGCATACGAAATGAAATTGCTCCTTATACCAACTCTCTTCGGAAGGGAAAGAAAGCATAATAGGAATCAGAATGGATAAACTAAAAGCCACACATTGTTGGGCAATAGACGCAAACATGTCGCCCCAAATAGGGCATTCCCGTTTGAAAAGAAAAACACATTTCGCCAAGAAGAAGAAGTATTTTATTGATTGGAAAATGTAGAGAGGTCGGCCGGATAATGGAGCATCTGGCCTGCTACTCTACGTAAGGGAAGGGGAAGAGGGGAAGAAAAAGGTTCACAATGGGGGATGATAATGGGAGGAACGAGGTGAATGACACATTACACAACTGGCATCACAGGCGTGAGTCCAGGCCCGTGTCACCTAGGAAACGTGAAAGTGCACGCATTGTCTCTGTCGTCTGCCAACTCTGTGGCCAGGCGCCTAGCAAGAGGTCCTCCGACAGTTGTCCATTGTGTAAATGTCTCAATGTATCTGCCAATGTCAGTCTTTCTCGCGCATACTCAGGGCACACCACGAGCACATGTTCTATAGTCTTTACAGCGCCACACACTGAACAGTCCGGGGAGTCTGTCCGTCCAATAATGAATACATCTTGAAGATACGGCAAATACCACGCGTGTCCTTCGAAATCCAAGCTTTACACTTGAAGAGAAATTCGCGCTTAGTGTCCCCCATCCAACCAGGCGCCGTCGCATTTTCATAGTGGTTACTCGAGAACTACAGAGTTAACCAGGAGGCTGGTAGGAGGTAGAACGTGAGAGGATTTACAGGCGAGACGAAGCGCAGAAACATAGCTTTGGAGTTTTTTTTGTTTGGAGTTCAGTATATCGACTAAATGGGCAAAAAATAACAAAAAAATAATTTCTTTTTTTTTTCTGGAAGAGCGAGGCTCAAATAATGGAACATCAACTGCAGGAAAAAACACACAGCAACAGCACAGCCAAGAACAACCTGTTAACATAGCAAAAAATTTGTAGGCGATTGCAGACCGTCGACCCCAGACTAAAAAGTTATGTGTTTCGCCGCTCAAATTATTGTGATCATATTCTTCCCCATCTGCCTCTATATGTCTTAAAGTCAAAGAAAGTTTACCTTTCCTAGCGTTGAAGATGGTCGGTCAAAAAACTTTGGAACAACATTTTAAGAAACTTTACGCATTGTGGAGGAAAGGCCTCCGAAAGCACACAAAAAGATTCCGCTGCTAAGAGGCCGTCGTTTGTGAAGAGCGAAAAAGGAGGAAAACAAAGAGGAAAGCCTGAATTCGAGAAAAACGTTGCGCCACTTAGGAAAAATCTCGAAAAAAAAATCTGATAAACTCAGGCAAGTGTTTCTAATGAGAAACAGATTTTTAGTTGCGGTGCACGCAGGTAATGACGTTGATAACGAATGATGAGATAAAAATGTACTAGACTGAGAAGGAGACAAAACCTTGAGCTATAAACGCTTTCAAGTCACAAAGTTCGGAGACACACAAAGAAAGGTATAAAAAAGTTGTGGCTTAAAGAACGATTTGTGGTTCTGATGTTTGCTTCTGGACGACGTAAATTTGATCGTAAATTTGACGACGTAAAGTTGAGAAAATCACTTTCTATTGCTGTTTTCTTTTTTTTATTTATTGTGCTTGATTGCCGCAACAATGGACTCGTACTTCTTTCAGTTTCCCGATGCTGAAATGCCTTAAACTTTTAGAAATGCGATATCCCCCAAAGAATAGTTAGACGACGTTCTATTGAAACCTGCGCTAGAAGCAGAAAACAACATTTGAAGATATATTTGGCTTTGACGCTGTCTACATTAAAACACAGTAAGAAATGTTCTTGTTCTCTCCTTATTTCAGCGAGGATGTAAGAAAAAAAGTATATCCGTAGAATAAAAATAAATCTTTAAACAGCATTCAACAACAACATTCTATCGTTGTCATTGCAGTGTCGTCATCGTGTTGTGGGCATACCGTCATCGTCGTACCAGGGTGATGAATCGTTCTGTTCTCTCCGCAGTGTTTGGAGCCCCTGCGGGTGTTTGGATGGGATGCTAAAGCAAAGATTGCGGCTCGCCATATTTGTATGGCGACGCCATGTTGTTCCGAACTCTATAGGGGAGGACATGGGGCAGGCTAAATAATTTAAATAGTTTGTGGTCATCAATGAGTTAGCATTCTTGTCACTTTTCGGGATTCGCTCTGTACCACCATGCAGACGGAGAATCCGAATACACAAAACAGCAATCTTCGTAGGTCTAATAATTATGACAACATACTCATGGAATATGTTTCCATTTTTGCAAGCATTTCGAAGCCACTTTAGAATAATTTTCCGAAATTCACATACATAAACACAAACGCTTTCTACAGAGGAGAAGCAAGGGTTGTACAACGATATGTTGGTTCGTATTTGTGCATTTTTTACAATGACGTCGTCAAGATAAAACCGTGAAATGGATCGTTTAAAGCCATGCAAGAGGGTGTTTATGATCATGGGTTCCAAGGTAACCAGGCCATTGCATAAGCCGAACGGCATGGCGTTAAACTCATAAAAGGCATCAGGTGCAACAAAGCGGGTCTTTTCACGATCGATGTCGTCAGCGGCGACGTGCCTGTACCCTGAAGGAAGGTCCATTTAAGAAATGAACTCGGCGCCGTGAAGACAATCCAGAGCATGGTCTATTCGTGGGAGCAGGTACACGTCTTTTTTGCTGATCTTGTTAAGTTGCAGGAAGCCCGCGCAATATCTCCAGCTGGCTCTGTTATCTTTAGCGAAAACCACAGAAGAAGCCCAGGGCTGCAGGATGGCTCGATTATACCTTTGGCTAGCATCCTGTCGACCTCGTTTTGAAGGATGCGGCGCTTAGCTGGAGATACTCGGTATGGCCGTCGGTGGATCGGAGGAACCTCGCCATGTTTATGCGGTGCTTGACAGCGCAGGTCTGACACAGAGGATGGTCACAAAGGTCAAAGACGTTCCGATAAGAGGTGAGGAGACGAAGGTGATCGTAAGGTTGCGGGGAAAAGGTGTGGAGAAATAATTTTGTTCAGGTCGGCAGAACCTAGATCTGGTAAAGACGACGAGATATCGGTTGTGTGCGAATGAGCAATATCAGGTAGAAACAAGGCCGAGACAACGCATTCGCGGAATGTCGTCAGCCTAGGGAGGGAAATTCCCTGTAGGAGCACTTGTGAGCACAGTCCGAAATTCACCACAGGGAGCCTAGCATGACGGTCACGTAGACTTATAACAGTGTATGGAAAAGCAACACTGTGCGTAAACAGAACGGCAGTGATTGTAACGAGCGCATATTCGCCATCGGGTACTGGAAGAGTGAGCGTAAAGAATATCTTAGAAACTGCCTGAAATCTTTAGTACTCCGTATAAAAACATTACTGCCAATCTCCTTGTGCACAGAGAATATTAGCAGCATAATACCACTGCCGCAACTTTATTCCTATGGCTTCGTATGTCGCGGGTTTCGGCATATGTTTAGCTTTCTATTACTTACACTCAAAGTTGGTTTTGGCGTACTGTTACTGCAACAAAATAAAGCATGGCACCCTAATATCTGGTATTGTCCACGGAGCTCTCGAAGGAAAAGCAAATGTTAAAGAAGTAATACAACACAGAGGAGAAAGAAAAACGTCACTTCAGATTTAACTTCTATGTTCTGCAGCTGCTATATGCAATACAGTAATCTACGTAAAAACCGCGACTCGAACTGCTTAGATTTCTGTTTTCTAACAATGTATTTCTGTGATTCGCCAGATATTGTAACAGGCTGATATACCTCTCATTAACATTAGATGTGGACGCCCGAGCAGCATGAAGTAAATATATTGTACTTTTCTCCTTTCAATATCGAAAACAATTCTTTCGTGCCATTAGCACCAGGGTAGGTCGCCAGACGAAATGGCCCTTGCATTCACTCATGCTTGTATTCGTCCGACGTATAGCGCGAGGCACCAAATTTTCCCCTAATCTCCCACGCCATAAAAGGCTGCGTTTCCTAAGGTTGTTGCTAGTGTAAAATTGCCAGTTTCCTAAGGTTGTTGCCAGTGTAAATGCCGCGGTGTCTGTTCGCCGCCCTATCTAGGTCTTTTTGCACACTCTACCACCCGCAAAAAAAGGTAGCGGGTAGTCGACAGTAACGGCTTGCAACAGTAGGCGCTGCGTCATTGCATCGGCGACAACATTGACCATGGTAACGCAGGTAAAAAATGAAAAATGATTTTTTTTTTGGTTATACGATTTAACTCCACTACAAAGGATTGCCGCTAGAAGGCCAGATTGAGCAGATGTGCATCACGTGGGCTCTACCAAAAACCCTACCTACGCCTGTTCGAATGACCGTAGGACCACAACCAAGATATTTATTGAACTCTACTCGAAGAGATCTACAACCGGGTATCATTTTAGGCCTGCAGGCGGATTTTTAACATAAATATTGAAGTTAGAAAATTCGAAGCGGTAGCAGCTGCGTTGGGTCACAAGCGCGGCAAGAACGCTCATGGAAATGCACGGCGTTCGCTACGCCTAGGCATGGTCCGTGAGACTACGGCCGTTTCAACAACACCGAAGATGTCTCGGAAGGCCTCCAAAGAGCCAACGACAGCTACAAGTAGAACACCGGCATCAATGTTCTCCACTTCAGGGCACTCTCCAAAAGATTAAAACGAAGAATCTCGAACCAGCGAGATGGAACCCGAGTTCGCGAATTCACGAGAACATGGAAACCGACCCGACAGAGACCAACCGCACTGGTGGTAGTTGTCTAATCGCACTGTGTAATCGCAAATAGCCAAGAAACAAGGTAAGAAGAACGAAAAAGGCAATTAAGCCCAATCTCCAAAGCAACGCGGTTCAGCAACTCAGGAAAACTTCGCGAGAGGGGAACGTGGTGACTATCCATATGGTGTGGCCAACCACAAAGAAAATCGCTTCCACCAACCAAAGCGCAAACCTCTGCCTGCACTACCAAACGATGATGTAAAACTCATCATGCGTCCAACAAAGGGATTAACAATCAGACATACGAATACCAACTTTGGCGATTGTCATTCTCAAGACGCCGTCATCACGCCTTCAACGCCGGCCCAGTGGCACAAGTTTTCACAGCTTGAACCACTAGGTATGAACATGTGGGCGAGATGCCGTTGTAGTCGTATCGACGCGATTCCAGCTTAGTGATTCGACTCTCGTCATTGCATCTTCGCTACGTCATTGTCGTCACACAATCGTGGTCACACAGTCTTCAGGCATTCGTTGTCACATCGTCATCGTGAGGCCGTTCCATTATGGTCACTCCAGCTTCGTCATTCGACCCTCGCCATGCCGTCATCGTCACGCCCCCATCATCACACAGTCGTCGTCATACCATTGTTGTCAGGCTTTACATCGCCACACTGTCGTTTTACGGATGTCATCCTTTGAGAAACATCATCACATCGTTGTCATGGCATCGTCGCCATGCCGTCTTCATAGTTCTAGAGACGTCACTTCTTCTTCGTCACTTAAGATGGTAAATGTATCATTACTAGCGTTCACAGAGCGAAACCGAGGTGGAAGACGAACACGAACCGTCGGAATTCATGATAACAATGCGCGCTTTGCGTCTCCTACAAGCCTAACGCGCTATTTAGTAACTACATATTCCTTAAATCGGTAGGTGATTTGTTTGGCTTGCTAACTGATAACGAAATCGAAGAGTGTACAAAACGATCAGCCTTAATATGAGGCGTCTTGGGTGTTCAATAAATTTGATGTCTTGTGCGACTTATTTCTCATTTACTCGAGTGTTTTGTGCTATCTCTACTAAAGATGTAATTGAATAGTTGACTTATCGCTCTTTCCCGTGCATGTTTGGCGCAATATTGTAGCTTAAGTAGCACTGCTCTGGTTAATAGTGCCGAACATGAATCATATATCTCGAATTTTTAAAAATATTATAATCTTTTGCTTTTCGCTGAATTTCATCCTGTCTGTTTGGTAGTGTATTAGTGGACGCAAACCTTGCGACATAAGCATATTCAAGTACATATATAAGGAAAGCAGCCATTTGCCTCAGCCATAGCTCGTCGCTGCAAGAGCCTCGTGAGAGAGAACAGCTGCTTGTAGTAAAGATGTCCCATAGTTCACGTGAGAGTGCCACCCGAGTTCACCTCATGTTAACAGCCACCCAGGTGAAGTGCTATGAACACAAGTGTTATCAACCACACAGATGATGTACAGGCGAACCAAGGTATTTATTTGGAATGCCAGCGAAATCGACGTAGGCGAAGACGTGCTATCACAATAAGGCAGCGCTGAGTTGTATTTTTTGACTTCGAAATGGCATTAGAACAACACAGGCTGGTGATACAGGATATGCTCAATTTCTTTAACGTGATTACCATTCTTAGCATACTTTGCGCACTTTCTGGGGCTGACTGTCCATCTCCCCCCCATATCTACCTATATATCTCTTCTAAGTGTTTTCCCGTCAGCCTGGGTCATTGCGTAGTTTATGATTGGACCGGGTAGAGCGTCGCGCTGCTGTGATGCGGGAACAGCGTTCGAAACGAGCCGTTGTACTAACTTAGGTTACTTGGTATATGGCACTGTTTACCTATGAACCATATAATACGTGCCTCTCCGACGCTAACATTAAAGCTTATCTCTGTCTCTGTGACGCTGGCAAGGGTCCCTTAGTGTGCAAATCCGGGTGTATATCATTTTCAAGTAATTTATATGTCACCAACTTGGCTAACTATGCATTTTCCACTACAGAAATGTGCGGCTCTAGAACGACAAATGGTAAATTTCAATTTCTCCTATGTCGGCCGGACGAAACCATCGCTGCTGGATGGCGCAGCTTGTGCAATGGGAAGCTCACGAGAGGAGCTCGGCTGCATTTCGAGAAAACGATTTCGCCATTTTGACCAGCGTAGTGTGCGATTAGCAAAAAAAAAAAACTTTTGAATATCTCCAGTGCTTGGCTCAATCAAACCCACTTCACACTGGTTACTCAAGGACAACGTCCCGGACGCTTCATCAAGCGGCGCCAGAAATGCACCTGGGTATACGCGCCACTTTCAAATGATCACCTTTCCCGCCAGCGCTGTAGTGAGCTGAGTAATGAATGCACTTGGTGTATATTTGCCAATCTTCAATAAACCTCACGCCAAACTGGGTCACCGAGTGTGTCCCATGGTATGTGCGGCCAGCGAGGCCGTAATCACCAGCGTTTGCACGCGACGGGGCGCCATGCATCTTGTCTCGGTGGCCGCAGGAGGACTGCTCGGCAGCGCCTCTACGTGGCGATGCCTGTCCAGAAAACAAAAATCGCGAGAAAGGAGCCTGGCTGACACGCGACGCGTTTATCAGCATTCGCTTGTACCGACACATCGTGAACTTAGGAGGTCGCGCTTCTTGGCGGCATCGCTAGATGGCGCAGATTGTTCATAGGGTAACGCGAGGGAAGAGTCTCTGTGCTACTAGTACACGTCTCATAGATACTATGTTTCTACGTTGCAATACGTTGTGTGACTTTACGGCTGCGATGCTCAACGCAATGCCGTCGACACTCATCGTTACATGGGTTCGGCTGAATTAATCTTTTTTTTATTTACTTGCATGTGGGTCTTACACTTTCGAGATGCTTAATTTGACATATAGGACGTAGGATTAGCCGGAAGCGCCATCCACGTAAAGCGAATGCCTTTTACGACACGCGCTAGAAGTGGAGATAATCCACCCGCCTAGTCTACACTGACAACATTTTTATGAAAAAGAATGCCCGCTTACAAAAATCATTAGTGATGCATAACATCGAGGTACCCCACTAACGTAGTCATATAAGAGCTCAAAGTATGTCCTTTTTATGATTATACTTATTCTGTAGCATTTTAAAGAGTAATCTTCTCCTGCCCTCCAATACTGTAGCGTCAGCTGCAAAGGTAGTACAGACCTTTCTTGTGATTTGGAATACAAAAAAAAAGCTTTAAATGCTTGACAAAGCCGACAGGCTTCATGCAATTTATTATTGAATAAGTAGAAGCTTATCTACTGAAGAAGAATTAATGAGATTTGGGCTCCCAAAATCTGTCATGAAGGGCTTAGATATATTTTTTTTTTTCTGTCGAGGGAGCAACTCAATAACCGGCCTCCGGATGCACTCGTGTCTATGTTTATTGAATAACTGGCTTGAACAGCCCAAAGCAGTACTATAGGTCCACAAGACAGGACTCTACTAGTGGGAAAGGGGGGCGTGGGTAGTTCAGATGCACTTTGACTAATTATACCTCCTCAACTTGCGCGGAAATCTCGATATACGGTTATCTTGCTGTTCAGCCCCATTGTATTTCGGCCAAAGCTGCTGCCAATCAATCCCGCTACCTTATGCCTCTCTAGTGCAACGTCATACTTATATTAATTTTTTGTAATTATGGAGATTCGTAGTCCGTTGTGTAGCAATCTGTAGATACGCCAGCCGTCTCGTATGAGAAATTGTCAATCTGTGTACCTCTTCTCGGACGCTTTCGTGTACTTTCATTTGAATACGGAATTGGGCGTGTCTCTAAGAGCCATTTTTCTTTCTTCTGCGGCTCGATTTACTCGTGCATGGGACTTCGCAAATGCTCGTGATACTTGACTGCCCTAAGAAAACAGGGGGAAGGCGGGAGATGGAAATTCAAGACGGTGAGCAAAACGGGAACAAAGTGAAAGCCGGAGCCAACGTTTTGACAAGTGTACTTGCATTTTTCAAGGCGATATATGCTTTCGTCGGCACAGTATATATAGGTAGGGTTCTTCCAAAGGCGAGAGTGGGTAAGGGGGGGTGGGTGCGGCAAAGAACGAAGGTGTGTTAACGGAGAGGGTGTAGAATTGACAATAAAGGAGTGCTGTCCACAAAGCCGGTGACATGGCCCTGTCAGTCGGCGTGTCAGCGGCGTGCACAGTACTCAAGCAATCGTTGAAAGACGCGCAACCTACACAAGATAACAACGAGGCAGCAGTACTTCTTACATTACAACAATGACCTCGCAACAGGCAATTTATGCAATGACCAGTTGGCCCAACCTAATTGTAGCCACTTGATACGGTTACGCAATTTAAGCGTCTGCAACAAGCAGCCGACATAGTAAGTTCATACTGGTGTCTGTGGGGTATAAAGTAGTAATTAAATCACGAGAAGAAAATATTGGTAGTAGTGCACTTCTAGCGCGCATGTGCTTTCTTTTTCTGTCCGCATCCTTCGTACTTTGTGGACTACCTACTAGTCCAAATTGACAGGTTTGTTAGAGCGAATGCTATGCGGAAAACGGAGGCATTTATCGATGGGCAAAAAGTTCGCTCTAGCTGATCCATCTGGATACGCCGGCTTCTGTTTCTTTTTGCAAGAATTATGGAATTTGACAGGTCTGTGCACGCCTGGCACCGAATCGCGCGGCACCTCAGCCATTCGCAGGCACCCACTTTTCTACGCGACCACTCGCAAACGATTCAGTCGCATGTTTGAGTGAGCGAACGCGTGCGGTGTCGGATAACGAATGCCGTGCACCGCTGCACAGACAGGTCATCGAGCAGAAAGTCAAGCTCTCCAATGCTACGCTCTGAACTCCCTTGCGGCTCCACGCATAAAATTATTAGTGTTATCTATCTCCTAGTATGACCCCTTAGCCTGTAGCTCCGACATGTTTAAGCAGTCCCCTTAGAATTGACATGAAGTGTCGAATTTCGGCAAACAGTGAAAGTTATTTTATGAAACTTAACGAGTATAATTATTTACTACCCAACAGGCAAGCGTACTTGGCGTGTTATTGTAATGCTTGCCATTTTATTCTTGAGAAACCTATAATAATAATAATAATAATAATAATAATAATAATAATAATAATAATAATAATAATAATAATAATAATAATAATAATAATAATAATAATAATAATAATAATAATAATAATCCTTATTTTCCATCAACGGCATGCGCAAGGTAAGAGAAAAAAAGCTCGACAAACAATTTCGCCGCTTCCCGCCTCGCCAAAGAACATACACATACATTTCATAAAGGCAGACAGTTTAGCGAAGGACAAGACGCAAAAACACATTTTTGATTATAGAAATGGAGCTTATCACTACAAGCATCATTGTGGCGTTTAAATATGCACATTCCCAAACGACTGAACCTGCAACGGCACTAAATAGTTTTTTTTTTATATTTACATGTATCTGCTGGAAGACACATGTAAAGACTCACACACACATCAACGGCTAACACATGCAAAAGGGTATATCTTGGGCAATCATAACTAAATTTTACAAGAAAGAAAGGTCAGGAAACACGTGAAAGACAAACAAAAATCAATGATATGCATATCAATTGGCGCTAATGAAAACAATGTTCAGGGAAATACACCTAACGTAGAAAAAAAGCAATTTTGACTATACTAATAACGCCAATTTTCTATAAGTAGTGCGCATGCCCCATGCTACAAAACTGATTTATATTAGAAACTAAATTTAGTGAACGATGCGATGCGGCTGGGGGCCACCGAATCACCGGCCCAATCACCCAACACACGCCGGCACTGCGCTACGTTTGTGGCCGGCGCGATTTAGGCGTTCTTCAGGCACACCATTGCGCATGCGCGGACTCGATAATAGACCCATGTTTTCGTGTAAATCCAGCCCGATGCCTCCTGCACTGTCGAGTAACTAAACGGATCCTCCCCCAATATTTTGAAGTCATCCCTTGGTATGTTTAATGCTTATTCTATTGTACACTTCAACTACATGACACTTTAGAACAGACGTTCGTCGAGTACTTTTTTTGTGTGTACCTTGTAAATTAAGATTTCGTTGGGTTGGATAACATTAGCGAATGAAGAGACACACCAACATTGTCTAGGAATTAACAAGTTAAGGAATACTTGGCATTCTGCGCTACTTCTTATCTGCAATTGAGGTAGCATGTGTGTTGTCCAACGGGATGTACTTTTAAACACCAACTAGCCCTATCAATTACGCCATTAAGGCCACAGGAAGTTCCTTATAATTTTACAGTCGCATTCTCCCACAGTTGTGCCTAGAGCGGCCGAACACGGCACATTTGAGCGAAAAGAAAGAACGCCTGAGCACCCGCGTGTTTCTATATACCGCGTTAGGTTAGCTACAGTTGCCGCGTCGGCATGGTTGGTGCTTTTCCACAAGCACCGATAAATTAAAAGAGCATCAGCCCAATAAACTTGTGGAAGAGTGTTCTAGACAGAAGCGACAAAGTATTTACAAACGCTTCTCTGATGGCCGACAAGCCATCCCTTGAAATTCCAACTGCGCGAAGAAGGTCATTTCTTGCTAAGTGAGCTGTCAGGTTTCAGGAAAGATGTCTACTGCCTTGGCGCAGTTTTTTGCCACGTGCGGGAAGTAATTTGCAAAAGCTCAAGATGTTTATTCACTGCTTTTCCTTATTATGCAACATGGTACAGTGACTGCTCCATGTGGCCACCAAGACGTTTAATCGTTGAGGAGCTTTATATAGCGACTAAGCCTATACCCATAGCGGTCCTTTGGTTGCGCCATGTGAGGTATTCATGTTTTCATGAGAAACCGCCTGCGGAGGAAAATAGTTTCGCACATCTATGAAAACGTGAATAGCACCTCGTGGAAGCTTTTTTGCTTTCGCTATTTCCAGAACAATAATCAAGAAAAGTGTAAATAGTGCAATATGGATGTAGGCCTCTATAGGTGTCGGTCAATCCGCGCCATCATGCCAATCAACGCTAGATTCAGCTGGTATTAGTCCTTAAATTCCAGTTTTACTGCGAAGACACTGCCAGGATTTTCTGAAGATATCATCATCTATGCTGTTACAACTCAATTCCAAAGAATACTCACTTTCCCTAAGGCATGAACCTTAGAAGAGCGTCCACACCTCATAGCTCACTCTCGTCAGCAAGAAGGCAGCCTAACGTAACTGCAAGAAATAAAAATAAAATAAAGCGGTATATTCAAGCGACTGAAATGCAAGCACTGTCTCATACGTCGTCCTAATCGCTTTTCGTATAATCCCTCGGCTTGAGCAAAGAGAAAGCAACGGGAGCACTATAATACAGTACTTCATGTCGAAATATCCCTGCATTCATTTATGTAGGATGTCGCAGGTATCATGCATCGTGTTTTTAGAAACGAAAGGCCATTCTACCTGAAGATAACCAAGTGTATGTTCCCACTTTTAAAAAATTATAACTGTGCACGATAGCTGGCACACCCAATATAGACTTAGCACGCCATTTCACGTGTGCGCGCAGCCAGTCCTCTTTCTCTCCCATGTTCCTGCTACCGTTGCTACGACAACTTCACCCGCTGCAGGAGTAGTAAACCGAAGAGGAAAATACCGAAGATACATGTATCTTAAATACTATCTTAGATACTCTTTGGGTATCTTGTATCTGTATCATGATACGTGTGGCAATACGTGTATCAGTATCAGTATTTCCGATACACGAAATAACTTATCGTGTATCCTAAGATACAAGATACTGCTATCGCAACATCACTGTGAGAAACCATAAACGTTAGCTTAACTCCGCTTCTCAAGCTGGTACTGCTGCCACTAAGGCAGCTGAATTTCCACAGACACTGGATTGTCGATTGTGTGACCTTAACAGGTAAGTTGAGAATACGTCATGCCTAAATGTCATAGCTATTAATGGTGCCGTCTGTACCGTGTTTCCACGTATTCGACGTGATTGTGTGACAAGGAACCACCTTTGCATTTCATTTAGATATATTTTTATTTTATTTTTAGCTCACACTTATATTTCTTACTGTTACAAATTGCCAAGTAATCTGAGCTTAAGTGGGAGTAGTGTGAATAGCGGCGGCATCCTGCAACGCTTTGTCCCGCTGTAATACGTATGAAACTTATTTTTTTTTTTTGCTGTACAAGATTTCTTGTAGAAGAAAAATCGTAAAAGGATTGTACGTTAATAAATATGTCGCTAACGAAAGCTTTACGTCAGCTGATACATAGAATACGAAAAATCGTTGCAGCTGTATGTGCTCTCTGTGTACACGATGCATCAAACAGAAATGTCACAACCAGCTTTAATTGTTGCTGCTTTACACCATTCCGGTGATCTGGTATTGCGTAAACGCTAGTAGTTTTACGGCCAAGGTAAAATGCCCCAGCAGTATTTGCGCCATCCTGCGGAGGCTTCCTACAGATGTTCTTGTAATTAGACGTCGACCCTTTAGTTGTTTGGCAACCAGACCAGCGACTCCCATCAATTACAAAACGACAAGCGAAAACCGCTGACAGCGCCGCGTATAAAGAACTTTCACGTTAAGCACCTAAAGCAACCGCAATAAAATGTTTCCGAAAGACAATATAGATACTTGGAGCAAGAACGACAAAAAAGTGGATATAGTAAGAGATATTTCATTCATATGAAACAAGGTTAGTTAGAGTTAAATATCCACGCAAGCATCTTTGCGCACACGCGCTGGATGCTACATTATACGAGTCTATAATAACACAGTTGCGAACATATCGAGGTATCTTAGGATACAGATGGAGGTGTTTGGAAAGTATCGATGGAAAGTATCGCATCGGATACAGTAATTGATGGAGTATCTGGCACCTGCACCTCAAATACTTGTTGCCAGAGTATCGTGTATCGTATCATGATACAATTGCAAAGTATCGTTGCACAGTCCTGAAGGGGAGGGCCACTTCTGTTTCATGACTTCTTTACGAAACACCTCTCTCCCGTCGCCAGTGATAATGCGCAGGCATTTACCTTCCTCTTTTGTGACTTGCTTATGAGTTGGCTGCATACAAAATGACGATGCTAACAGAAACTGATATACTGAAGGCGATCCGATTAGAAATTATATAGAAACAAGGGGTCGTCGTTTACTGCTCCTACGGAGACGTCCTCGATATGGTGAAGAAAGGGAACGAAGAAAAAGTTTGTAGTTCTGCCGCATGGAGAATATCTATATATAGTTCCCTGTCTATACATCGCATAGCCGCCAAATGGCCTGTGATAAGTGACCGTTCATGTGCCACACCTTTTGCTTCGGCGCAGAGATGGAGAACGTGGCTCTATGCGACCGAGATGGAAAGCCAAGGGAGAATCGCCGCGACTGCTCGCAGAATGATTTTATATAAGAGTGCGATGAATCGAGTAGTGACTGCGCGAATTCTTTTTGTTTTTGTTTTTTTGTCCCTACACGTTCCTGTCTTTTGCAATGCTGTCAATTTTTGGTCCCATTCTCGATACGCACAAAACTCCAAGCGAATGATGCCGGGGTGGCGAAAATGGTGGCGCTTTGAATAGGACAACCACTTTATTACCACTGGGTGTCAATTTGGCGGGCAACGGCGGGCGGCTTTAACTGCTTCGATGCAGGAGGGTGAAAAAATGAATGTTCGAGACTCTCTTGCTTAGCCGGAATCGAAGCGAGCGCCATATATAAGTCTTAAGGCGAAGAAGGCTATTGTCTTCTAGACCATAGGCGAAGCGCTATCTAAATTTACGCATGTGCGAAAAGTAACATCGCTCTTTGAGAGCTATTGTATTTGGCAGTGCGATCGTTCACTCCTTAGAGAGGGCCGCTTGAAAAAACAAGTCGAATGCTGCTCGCGTCGTGCTGATGTGCGGCATACACATACGAAAATTGGAGGCAAAGATGAAATATCGCCTGTAGCACATGTGTACGCCATTCTTTATCTTGTACCGATTCTGAATTGCAATACCGTTCCCCTTTTCTCTCTTTCTTTTTACATTTGAAGATTGCAAAGGCTTAATTTTTGCGTACACCCGCGCTGTGTACTCAATACGTACGCTTTACTTCGTGTTGTGTTAAGCTGCTAAATATGCTGGAAATATATACAACCGTCAATTATCGGTTAAAATAAGGCTGCGTTGGCCAATATTGGTGCCTATATCACATATTCAGGGCCTTAAAGTGCCTTTTTCGTGTAAGCCTTTTTATAATGTTTATAATACATATATGCAGTGAAGGCTGGACCCTAGCCGAAACGTCAAGACTAAATGCTTGTTTATATGCGCTACTAGGAGTGTCCTAACTTTTTTCGGTTTATTAGGTGCCGGATCCGAATACCTACTTCCGACCCACACACACACACACACACACACATGCGTGTATATATATATATATATATATATATATATATATATATATATATATATATATATATATATATATATATATACAATCAAGCCAAGGAAAGCATATAAGGCGACATTTACTGGGTTTGCAAGAGAAACCAAGAAAAGGAAAATGAAAGTGAACGAAAAAGTAACTCGTAGCCGGTAGGAGCCAAACTCGCAACCTCCGCATTACGCTTGAGTTGAACTATCAATTGTGCTAAGGCCACGGCTATCAATCCATCTACTAACTTGGGCATTTATGCTGGCTAGATCTAGCCGATATGCCAGCCAGCGCGACTCAGGGTCATGGATGTGCCGACGTGGGACATCCTTTTTTGTCCGATGGCTTCACGTAACGCGTGATCTTAGGTGAGTAGGCGCGTTGCTTATAGACCCTCGTATGCTACCTATATTGACATCAAGGCTGCCAGGTTCGATACCCTCGCAACGAATAAACGAGAGATGAAGGAAAACCGAGGGGTGCCCCTAGTTTCCCCTTCTCTCGTATATATATATATATATATATATATATATATATATATATATATATATATATATATATATATATATATATATATATATATATATATATATATATATTCACCTGCACTGTAAAATGTTTCCTCCAGTGTTAAGGGTCACAGGGGTAGGGTAACACGCAACGGTTAGAGCCTCACAAAAATTTATAGAGGGCGAGCACGCGGCTCTAACTAGACGTGCGATCACAAAAGACATAGGTGAAAATTATTAAGTTCTTCTGACAGCTTTGGGCCCACAGAAATATCCTACAGGAATATTTCATTGGGATACAAATGAGACTTTATAGGAGTTTTTATGTCGCCTATCACTGCTGTGATAATTTTTACTTGCAAGAAAAAGTCGGCAAGCAAGGTGCCGGCCATCCAAGGAGGCTGAAGAAAAACTGCTGAAGTGGAGGGAGCGCCCATTAAGTGAAGCTGCCGCGTAGCCCTCTTGCGAGGGGAAAAACATCGCCGCAGATTGAGTTTCTCGGGTCATCGTACCTTGCCATGCGCGGTGGTGCGCGCACCCCGAAATGTGCAAGCGCGCTCGCGTATTTTTAGGAGAATTGGCGTACAAGCGGTTTACATATTACCATTATTCTTCTCATTTAAATAAGGTGCAGATAAGTATTACATTGCTCTAGAGTAAAGTAAAATTTCATATTTCAAGCTAACAGGAAATGGCCGCCGCCAATGTTCTGAGAGCTTCTATGCAATGAGGATACTAAAGCCACGGCAACACCTGATGATCACGAACATAATAATTAATACTCATGTTTGTTGCATGTACGGCTATTTCTCATGCTACATTTTAAGTTTCTAATGACTTTTTGTTATGAGAGCTTTCACGACTGATCGATTTCTACACTGCAGTAAAGAAGACGAATAAGCAATTACAATGGCGGCAATTTTTTTCTACTTTGAGACAATTGGGTATTGACACCGATAAAATTGAAAAATGCCACGGTATTCGGATATATGTAATCCGAATACCTCCAACGTTGCTCGCCTCGTAGCCCGCAGTGTTGCATTAGAACTTGACAATCCATTAAGCAATTAAACACTACTGCAAAAGTCGGCCAACAGCGTTGCGAAACTCTTGGCGGGCTACTTTTTGCCCTCCGGAAGATGGCCGCCATCGGCTTCACCCTAGCTCGACATAGGCGACTTCCACTCCGGCAATCTCTTTGGTGCCATCATTGGTTCCCACCAACAATTTGGTCTTACCCCTTCAATGTGAGCGTGTTAGCCACGTGAAAACAGAACGCTCTTTATACATCAACAAAGGTGTAACAATCTTTAGACTGTGCTTGTCGTGCTCTTTGTGCCGACTGCCACTTTGCTTCGCGCAAGAGTGACAATCTGGGTGTTGCCACTGTGTGTTCTTGCACCGTGCTTATTCTGATTTCGAACGCTTTAGTGCCGGATCATTGTGGTTATGGCGTGTGAAACGTAAGCTTGAGAAATACGGTTAGCGCTGTTGAGCAGGTGCGTCAAGTGATGTGGCGTGGTGCATCACCGTGCAATCCGCGAACGGCTTCGCGGTGTTTGATTGGATGACGGGAAATCTTGAGGCGCTGTTTGCCCAATAACGCTGCTGGGTCTCACGAATGAAGAAGCTGTTCTCGCCGACAATGACAAAGACTTACACACTGGTCCTTCAACCTTAGTTTCACTAAAGTAGTTCGCAGTAACAATAAGTGAAGCACTGCGAGTATCCGCTTTCATTTACGGCGTTTCCTGCTTATTTGTGACACCACTTCATGTTAATATTGCGTCCTATTTTCTTTCCTTTTCTTGATGTTGATGCTCGACCGATGTTTGTTTTCCCGTCACTTGCGTGAAAATACGGTAATACCTGATCGAATGTGCGGTACACATACTGACGCCAGAGTACACATACTGACCCCAGATGACCTTCACCGTACGCAATTCAGTAAGACGCTTGTGAATCCAGCAGCGTAAAACCAATGTGGCCTTGTCGGTTTACAAAGAGGTCCCCGTAAGTCACTCCGCAATGCTTTTCAAACAGTTGCCCATTGAGGCTTCTGCAACAAAGCTGCATCCTTTTGTTCACTTCGGCGTTTTGAAAAAAAAAAAGAAAGTAACAAGAAGAAGCGCCACGAACTGTCTCCTAAGAAAGTTCAATATCTGCTACTCGCACTGAGGGTGTCTGATTGCAAACAGTGTTCACGTAGAATAGAAACGAAAAATAGAAGTTTCGAGGCGGCGACGATGAAAGCGAAAGCTTTAAAGAAGCTTGGATTCGCATGGGAGGTAAATAACTGAAGTGAACGCGGTGTAAATAAAAATAAGGAGAACGCGAAGTAAGAGTGGTTCCTGAGAAAGTAACGGAGAAATCTGCGGTGCGTGCTCCCAGCGGCAGGGGAGGAGGGGTGACGTGGAGAAAAGAATGCGACAATCTCATCGCTCTTCGCTTGCGTACCTGCCTGCACGACTCGAGATATGATGCGCGGCTCTCTATTGGTCGCGTGGGCAATCTGACTTTATACGTTGCACGAGATGTGGCTACCATCGTGTAGGAATTTCGAGTGGGAGATCCCGTATTGAAATGAAAATACCAAAAGGGAGAGGGAGCTGGCAGAGTCTTTTTTTTTGTCACTGGATGCACTGTTGAAGAAAAAATAGTTTTTTTGCGAGAGTTGTTGCACATTGTCGTGGGAAGCAGTGCTCTCAGAGATATTCCTTCTACGAGTCCGGGCCTATACTGCGTTAGGGCTGCCCTGAGCTACACCCACGCGACCCTCGCTTTTAGAAATTCCTCCTTGAGATTCTGTCAAGTGTGCATTTCTGTGTTACCTCCTTTCAAGTTTTGCAGCAGGAGCGATACAAGAAAAAAAAAACACTTCTCTATCGCACGTGTTTCAGTAGTAGTCTGTGGGCTCCGACGAGAACCCCCTCTTTCTATAAAATTGTTTTCGTGGAAGCCGCACATAGATCGAAGCACCTATAGGGCTTTACGCACAGCATCTGTTATACGGCCGAAAAAAAAAGGGTGGGCATTCAAGCAATGCTGATATGCGCTGGAAGCTTGTTTTTTTGCATTGTATTTATTTGTTCTCAGTGCCATTTGCTGTAACAGAAAGGAGCGGGTAGTTCATAAACATACTCATTTTAGCAGTCGAGCATGGTTATGTAATTTGTTTAAAAACAGTTTTCTTGACAGACTTATGTAATCAAGGAGGTGGTCATAATCTCTGCGTCGCACTGCCAACGTGAAGATGGATGTGATCTTTGGAACGCCAGCTTTGAATGTGCAGTCATTTCCAGAGAAACGTGCAACGGTGGTACACCACCGTTTCACGTTTCTGCAGACCTAGAATGTCATAACAGTGACATATTTACAAAACAAGGAAGGGACCTGTAATTTCACAGCGAACAGAAAAGCCACATCGATACAGAATTATTTCAAGTAACGTAATGTTGCGGGAGAAGTACAGGTAAGCAAGACTTGCTGCCCGGTTTTAAATGACTTCCGTATCAAAAACAAGTAAAATAGTATCAGGTCTTTCTGTCTCTTTTCAATACAGCTCGAGCTGCGCTCCTGAGTAATGTAATCAATGCAGTGGACGCAAGCGATTAGGAAAAAGTTGATTCATAACCGAGAATCCGTGCAAAATGAATACTGAAAGAAATAGCCTAGGGCTCACAATTGGCTGAAGCAGGGCATCAAAAAAATTATAATAATGCAGCAGGGAAAGTCTCTTTTGTCTATATTTTTCTGCGCGCTGTGTTATTCAGATGTAAGTGTTCTCAATCAGCCTAAATGATGCAATGCACCGTGTAGAATTGTCTTTTTTTTTCTATGAATGAGGTGGCAGGATAGAGATGATTGTAGGCGCAATAGAAGAAGGCTCATGTTGCTATACTTAACTGTCTTTAATTTATAAGGTTTACTTCTTCGAAGGAAAAGTCCGTAATGAATGTTTGAACATTTAAAGAGTCTACGTCTTTCCGTAGACCTGCACAGCGGCATTAGAATTTTGATACAGCGGATATTGACCTCCGTGTGGCTATTGTTGAGTCAAGCATTCTTTTGTGCGGTACTTTCTAGAAACAAAATGTGGCTTTGGTATACTACTTAAACAAAAAGGGTAATAAAATATTTTTGTGATGATATATTAGGTTAATTTTGTCAGTAAAATAACTAGACATTGTGACGCAATCGCGGATGACTACAGGACGAGTTTTCAAATAATATTGGGTAGGACAACACGGTCCCGATATGCAAATTTGCAGCCCCTTGTTTGTTATCTCCAGCACTGCTTAGAGTTTGTTAGCTCCCTAACAACCCGCGCTTCTGTTTATTGAAGCACTTCCTGGCACTTGCAGGCGCTTGTGAAGTACTTAGGGTTCTGTGACCAATTCAAACGTAAACAGTGCTTTCCTTGGTTTATGACGCTAGCGTTGGCGCTTTACAACAATTAAGACTAAAGATGGAACGAGAAAACACATGTACTTTTTTTTACTCTCTCACCGTTTACCTTGGCTACCTAAGAATGCAACCCAAGATTTCTCTAATAGCGATCCACAGTCCCTTGAGAAGAAAAGGGTTAGTTTGTGCGAACAGCACACTTCAAGGATTAGACTCAAGAAACAATATACCAAAGTTGTTTTTTTTTTCGCAAGAATAATTTAGTAGTAACCAATCAAAATCTATGGTTGCGTCTTCATTCACACGGTTCAGAGGGCTCGTTCTCTGTGTAACTTTGGACCGGGGCCGTGATAACGAGACGATTCTATTTCAATTGTTTTCCCTTTCACATATATTCACTTGCTTGAGAGGCGCTCCGCTTACTTTGTCAGAACGATCAGCCAATCCCGCGTTGTGGATGACAAACATGCAATACAATGGAGCAGAAGGTAACCTCACAATGCATTGGCCCCAAGTCAATGCCATTCTCGAATCGAAACCGCAGTTGAGATTTCCAGCCTAAGGCAGAAGCAGGTCAGCATAACGAAAATTCAGATCGTGTGCACTCACCCACAAAGAACAGCGCAGCTAAGAGGCACTGTCAGCTCCACCACAAACCCTCGGGGACGGCGGTCGTTGTGGCTAAATGTAGGCGGTTCAGTGAGGGCCTGCAGCCTCTGATTCTGTCACCTGCGCATTGACGGCAACCGTCACTTGTCTGACCGTGAAGGAGTGAAACAAAGATTGTGGAACCTCGGCCGTAACTATTTTTAAAGCTGGAGGAGAGTGTTTCAAGAACTATGGGGATCGCATCCTTCCTGCTCCTTTTCTGCCCCCTTCCTCACTGACTGTGGTGCTACAACATTCATCAACGCACTGTCACGCTGTGCTAGCAGAGGTCAAGCATGCATTATGCCCAACCACATACAAGTCAAGACGCGGCGACAGAGCTTGATTTTCGCACCCGTTGCCAGCGTTGCACGGCTACCCATGGCTGGATGAGCTTCGTGCGCGGCGCCAGCCCAAACAAAGCGGGTGCCCTGACGATCGCACAAAGGGGGTCGTCAAAACTAAGCCCACGTGCGCTTACCGCTTATTGTGAGGCGAGCGGGAAGTGGTTGCTTGGGCGATGGTGAAGCTTGCCCAACGGTCACAGCGCTCCTTTGCAAAAAATATGCGCGGCTGCCGCCGCAGATTGTCCAACGTAGCAACACGAAGAAAGGGAAAGAAGGAACTAGCACCCGAGCTGGCGGGGGCTTTCCTTAAGCTTTCGTTTCGCCACGTCCTTGGTGAACGGCAACTCAGGTCACCGTTCTGGTGCCGGATCAGCAGCCGCAAGAGTTGTGATTACACGTGGCCATCGCAAGCGGACAATCGAATTAACAAGCTGCTTTGAATACTAGTGCGTTTACACGGAGTCTTCGAGTCTACCTACGAATGGGAGGCCGTGTTCACAGAATGAACGACTATGCACCGTCTCTATGTAACCCACAAAGCGCTCCCACAAAATACTGTTTACTGTTTCCCAAAGAGTATGGAACCTACAAATACAGATGACTGGTTGAATGGCGCATCAGTGCACATTCGGGACCAGGTGACTGTTATCATCATCATCATCATCATCAACCTGGTTACGCCCACTGCGGGGCAAAGGCCTCTCCGATACTTCTCCAACTACCCCAGGCATGTACTAATTGTGGCCATGTAGTCCATGTTGACTGTTATACGATACTGAAATTGATAAGTAACTATATATATATATATGCATTGATATCTTTCTCGTGACGTCACGCACCCAGCTTATCACTTTGCCGATGCACCAGCATGGTGATCACGAAGACGTTAGTGCGAGCCATATATATAACACCAAGGACACGACAAGGGAAATTCCTTTTACCTCTTAATTGAAATAATGAAAGTATATATAGACACGAAAGTGAATGGAGAAACCAACTGACCGCAAGTGGGATATTGGCCCTCATCAGTGCCGATTAAAAAAAGATGCCAATTACTCTCCCCCCCCCCCCCCCGGGCAAACCAGAGCTTGTCTTGCAACAAATATTGGCGTCGACCATTTATCGCGAGCGTGTGCTACACAGAGAACGCAACGCGCTGCTGTTTTCATATTTCTATCGGTGCTGATAGCGCAAATGCACGAACACGAATATAGCAGCTGGTTGTGCCTCCGTTCCGGGCCCTTTTCGCAATCAATATGTACTTGCCAGCAGAAAGTTTTACTCAAATAGCACGCATTTTAGTGGCACATTACTGAACTTTAGCGTTGCCGACTAGTTTTCTTTGTGAGCATGTACGCCCCTGAGAAGAAGTTTACAAGGAGAGGCTTCGACTTAACGCTCATTTTCTTCTTTGCACGGGAATATGACTTGAAATATAAGACTACACACCAAACTTGACAGTGGGACCTGTCCAGCAGGCCTACAATTTTAGTTTGCGTGCATGAATACGGATCTATCCACCTTTTCGGCGAGCCTCCGGTTCAAATACTTTGCTGACTAGAGCACCTGTCCTTTTATGTCCTGTATTTTGATCCGATTCTCTAATATTGATGTCACGTATTATTTCTACGGCATATCACGAGCATTTTGACGATCTGGCTCAATGTTCTCTCGTAATAACCTGACACTTGTACAAATGATTAAGCAGCACACCGCTTATTCAAACCTTTGCGCTCGATTTCAGGGGGCTATCGTGATTCGGCCGCAGTGATGCTGTCTAGGGCTAGCCCAAAGAAAATAAAATAAAATTTTATGGAAGTTAAACAAAATTGGTTGGAAGTCATGCATTAAACTTATAGCGAAGACGAACCTTTGCCCACGATCACCGTTGCAATTGAATCTTGGTCCATGTGATTAGGTGCGGCTGGGATCGGTCTGGAGATGTGCTGTTGTGTACGCACGTATTTCTGAAGCAAGAGCAACCAGCACTCTCGAGCATACCACAGACGGCGCGGTACAGAACTTGCAAAATCGAACTGGCTCGTATCCTTGTAATCCCCGATCAGACAAGAAAATACCGGTCAGCAGGAGCTGACAAGTAAAGTCCAAGGCTTCTCTTTCAAAATGAGAAGCTCCGGGATACGGGTCTCGTCACCAAAGTGTCCATTATTTCCTCAAGATCGTGATGATTCGGGACGAAACGAAACATCTTCGTGTGAACGCGTAAAAGACCTTGCCCGTCATGTGTCATGGGTCGCAGCAGAGTTAACACCGTTCCACCAACAGTCCCGGCTGTAACTCAGGCAGCCACGAACACACCACCATAACATTCCACACGCAGGCGCCTTGACGCACAGGCTTGCCGAAGGTCATCATGTGCTAGGAGACGAGGAATAAGTCAGCGTCCTGGTGAACTTCAAGCCGACAACCATTGAAACGCTCCTGCGAGACCCGAATGGACGGACATATTTTTTTCAGCGCAAACGACCGTGGCACTACCCTCGAGCAGTGATCAAACTTAACGCCACCTCGCGGCAACCACTGACACCAGCGGCGCGGCAGGTTTGCGGCCTACGCTTATCACATGAGCCATCTGCAATGTCGGTGGCGTAAACGTCGTCATCCAGTACGCCGTGCATCTTAGGCACATCTAAAGCCGGGGGCTTCGCGTTCGGTGGGGACCGAAGATGCGCGCTGACATATGCCGAAGCCTCGGGGAAAGAGCGCAGCCGTTCGTTAAAGTGCGATAAGCTGGCCCATATTTTACTAGAGTTACGTATGCGAACGCTGAAATACAAGGCGCGCGCACTTGTTATGAGGTTCCAGTTATTTTCTGGGCTCTCTTTGTTCTTCGGAAAAATAGACCGCACCAAAACTAAGTTCCTTTAAACTGCATCATTGGTAATTGTTCGAACATCCTCAACGCAATCTGCCTTCATTCCCGCGTAGACTGAGCTAGTTCATTAGGAGTCACCTAGATAGCCTAAATATTTAGTTTAGCAATATAATAGGAAACGCCTCATTCGCGTAACCAACGCCAATTTACACGCAGCTGTCGTTATTCGCGTAAATCTTTCCGTTATTTTCTCTCGCCGAAATTTAGTTGTCACATTCATTATTAGGGGGAAAATGAATTCATTTAGTTATGACAGCCAGTAGGAAGATGCGTGGGTTGGGGTTCGGACGCGTATACGTTCTGTTTAGTTAAACATGAATAACGCGAAAATAACAAACCTAGCCGTCGCCTTCCATGTTTGTTTTCCATTGCCCATTTCACCAGGGTTTCGTCTTCTCTAAACGCACTTTTTTCAATGCCTCAGCGGAAAGCGTGGTTCAAGCGTGTCGATTTAAAGAGCTCCTTTGCACTTCCTCGTCATTACGGAGCATTCCGAACACGAGCACAGCTAATCGTTCACCCGTATAGGACAGAGTCAGATTTCATCTCCTCTCTCTTTCTTCTCCATACTCCTTCCCCCAGTGTAGGGTAGCAAACCGGACGTGCGCATGGTTGACCTCCCTGCCTTTCCTATCTTCCATTTCTCACTCTCTCTCTATCCTGGGAAATGAGGCTAGCTGATGCTCACTCTAGGTTTACCAACAGGGCCGACGCTCTCTCCCAACATGCGGAGAAGCGGCGCCACCGCGAAACTTCTCGTCAGACACGGGCATCAAGCAATGCTAATCGGCTGCTTCAAACTTTCCACACCGCGCTCTTCCGTGCTCGCAGTAGGAATGGGAGCGCCGCACGTAATCCCTGTAGGCCGAAACAATCTCCATAGGATCACAGCCGCAGACGACGTATATGCAACTTGCAAAGGCGCACCTCAACTCCCGTGGCGCGGCAGCCAAGCGAACGACGATAGGATTGCCGCGTTCCTCGCTCTGCGGTGCGCTCACCCAAGCACGAATTCGCTTCCAGTGTGTTTCTCAGGAACAACATTCATCTCGCCTCCTCCTGTGGCTTCCGCGCAACTTTTTTTTTTCAATGTTTTGCTCGAAGTGCACGTGCTTCCCCGTTTGCTCCTTCGTATTCGATTCCGCCATTCCGTCTTAGCGAGCGATGCCGGAGACCCGGTGCTCTCGTGGCGAGCGATCAATGCCGTATAATCGCATTTGTAGCAAGCGTGGCTTAGAAGCAACTGCGTTCGTAGCGAATTTCGATAAGGACGAAACAAATGAGTCAGTATTCGTAACAGACAATGAGCTGTCGTTTGTTGTGACTTAAGAGGACTGCGTAGAATGACAGGTTCTGACTCGGCAAGAATGCACTCTCCGAAAGTTTGAAATGTGCAAGTAGGTTAGTATAATTTTAGGAATCTAACTCGCATCGTAAGTGAATGTGAAAGTTTTGTTTTAGGGTTGCCAAAGAATCGTAGCTCCGCACCGCACCGACAGTATTTTTCAATATCTCTAATGTTTCAAGAGAAAAAAAAACGGAACCCTGCATAGAGATTCTTTCGCGCAACAATCACTCTCACTTGTTATCCCTTGCATTCTTTGTAAATAATGCAGATTATTCTCCAAGGTTGACAGATGGGGTCATGGTTATTGCCAATAGGGATTGTACGAGCCTCAGTTCCTTGTCTGATCGAGATTTGACATATCTTGGCTGCTGATAGAATGATGTGCTTTTCTAAGCTATCTCGTTCATTTCGAGAAAAAAATTGAAATGGCTTTGCTCTGTTTCGCAAACTGGTAACGCGGTAGTTTAATTGGTGATTGCGTGTTCGAATCAATATATACGTAACCAACTACTCCGATCACGCATCTTGCTTCAGGATATTTTTAAGCTGATGCACCTCTTGTTCGTTTATTGCTACCAAACGCACGATCCCAGATTTCTAGTTTTCTTAGCAGTGGCAACTCTGTCAAATGGATACATATGCCATTTTCTATCAGTTCACGATTACTGTAATTTGCTCAGTTCCTGAACTTGTAATATATGTTCGAGCTCGTATTATCTAGTTTCATAGAGCGTAAAAGAAGGCATGCACAGACTGATATAATGCAAAATTTATTTTTCATTTCAATGCCAACATGTTTCTTTAAAGAAGTTTTCGCTGTTAGCTTCCACGGCATACTGGATACGTTAACAGTGGGATCTGCCACGCGGCTTCAAAGAAAAGAACGATTTATCGGCAGTGCATCTACTGCATGTAAAAAATATCTGGTCCGTGAAAAGAGACTCTCATGAAACATCCCGAATTATTTCAACACCGTAATATCTCAATGCTCAGACACCATTGAAGCGCCATTCCTGGATCGAAGCACGCAAGGTAAATACACTTGTCCGCAACACAGTCAACTAGGGCAGAGTGAACCATTTTTGCCATAATAAAAAAAAAACTGTCGTTCGATAATGAGCGTGACAAACGACGCTAAAGCAGCATTTATTGCGTCTTATACGCTGGAGTAATCAAGGCAACCCGAGCTCGGAGTTTGCAAATCCGCTCTATACTTGTTCCGCCAACAATTCAATCTCCGCGGATATGCCCAGGGCGAGTAAACTAGGCCCACTCGCGACTGAAGCCCGTTTGTTGCTTGCCGACACCGCAACCGAGTGTTCTATGCAGTGCCTCACAAATTGGCCTACGCAAACACCAGCGCAATCCGCTATGAAAGCGCTGCTGCGTTGCTCAAAACACACGGGACTTTGTGACAAATTGTGGTTGTACACTGTGTGACGTAGGATTCGACGGTGATACTGCGTAACAATAGGAACGCCTATCACATCGCTTTGCCTTTCCCTCTGTACAGGATAGGAGACGCAGCATCCTGAAGTAACACACCCACGTTATACCACTGCAGATGCTCTCACAGGCATTCCACTGTCCTCTTTTTTTATCACTTTCTCACGTTTCCTTAGCAGTAGTCGTAGTCCCGCCGAGAAACCTGAAAGATAGCGGTGAACGAGTGTCGGTGTGGGAGCCTTGAGGTGGGAACGTTTACCTTTCGGAAAATATCCGCTGCTCTAAGTGTCCATTATTTACACCACGATCTCTGGTGCTTCCCTTAACTGACAGTTTTTTTCGGAAGGAGACGGGAGATAGAGTAGTAGGTGCTTGGCCGAAGCGTACTTTCTGGCCGCGTCATACACAGCTTACAAAACCAGAACGCAGGTATAGTGCCGGAAACATTCATGCATGGTAAGCGCACAGCAATGCGCAAACAAACACAATGTATGCCGAAAAAAGCTATCGTGACGTGACAGTTGCATACTGCACAGAACGCAGGTGGCGAAGCTTTGAGTGCGCAGAAATTTGAAGAATGCTTGCTACACACGATTCAAGGCAGAAGGCACCATCGGGCGATTAGGTTTTTGTATATGTTGTTTATGTTCTCATCTTACAGTTAGATTTAAAATTACGCATTGTGCTATTTAATGCTACATTGCGGCAACATCAACAAGCAACTTCTCCGCTGAGTAATAATACCCACTCGACAACCAATCATAGCACTGGCGTACTGAAAACGGTTACGGGCAAAGTTCGTCATTGCAATCGCAGGCTGACATGACGCCTCATAAACAAGGTTGAGCCAATTGCAGGTGCTTATTTAGGGTTATACAAGAATCTTGAAAAAAAATAACTTAACACCAACAGTGCTGGAAACACTTTGAAGCGCTCTGGTCAACGGTAGCGCGTTCGAAGCGTTCCTATGCTAATGAGTGCTGACATAAAAAAAATGAAAATGAGAAAAAGTTGGTAAAGTAATAAAGCGTCTTTCCAACATGCGCGACTACAAGACTCGCCATTTGTAAATTCTGAGGCTAGCCGTTGAAGACAGTGACACAAGCGAAACAAACGGGGTACCATAAACACACACTCCTAACCAAAAATCCCGTTGCATCTTCATCGTGACAGAAGGACACAAAGCACCAAATCTACTTAACGAAACTCTCAGCACGGCAATGCAAAACCATCAGTCATGGACATGTACTCGCGCGTGCATACCTTTGTACACGTATAATGGACATGAGGTCATTCGTGCTCACAGAGGATCCGAGTATGCATGTTCTCTCTGAACGTAACCGTGTCCTGTAGAATCAGCTTTGTGGGTGTCATACGGAGCTCTGATGGCTTCTTCTGTTATTCAACGAGTTGCAAATTTTAAGGGAAGTTTCTATGTTCGAAGCTGGATGTTGGAGGCTGGAAAGCTGGTAAGACATGCCCGGAGAAAGCCACAGCTGTAAGGTAATGTACTGTAGCTCCGGCACTATAGGTCAATTCACGATACCACGGGACGTATTATAGAGAACTCTTTTTGTTTGGCTATTTGACAGCTACGCACTGATACAATGTCTCTGGAAAATTCGCCGCAAAAATGAGCGGGACAAAACACTGGCGCGCATCTCTGCTAATCCGATTAGCGTTGGTTGCCTACTTCAGCGCCATTTTGAATCTATCTATCTATCTATCTATCTATCTATCTATCTATCTATCTATCTATCTATCTATCTATCTATCTATCTATCTATCTATCTATCTATCTATCTATCTATCTATCTATCTATCTATCTATCTATCTATCTATCTATCTATCTATCTACGGGACAAACCACTGGCGCGCATCTCTGCTAATCCGATTAGCGTTGGTTGCCTACTTCAGCGCCATTTTGAATCTATCTATCTATCTATCTATCTATCTATCTATCTATCTATCTATCTATCTATCTATCTATCTGTCTATCTATCTATCTATCTATCTATCTATCTATCTATCTGTCTATCTGTCTGTCTGTCTGTCTGTCTGTCTGTCTGTCTGTCTGTCTGTCTGTCTGTCTGTCTGTCTGTCTGTCTGTCTGTCTGTCTGTCCTCTTACGCCGACCCAGTGACCCATGTTGTCTTTACAAGCTTGGACCACAGGGCAAGTGATTGTGGTCGTGTAGTCGCGGGGGTCGTTTCCCCACCATTCTTCCAGCTTTCAGATCTAACCCTCGCCATGCCATCGTCGTAAGGCCCCTTAAGCTGACCCAGTGGGCAAAGTCGTCTAATAGCTTGGACAACTAGGCATGCGCAGACTGTTTCGCACTCAGGGGAAAACTGGGAGCGCATTGCATCGCGATGCGGCGAGCGCTGGAGACGGGCGGCGGCAGCAGCTCACGCAGGCGCAGACGCTCGAGGGCATATTCTTGATCCGCATCACCTGCTACGGCGGCGCGCACTGGCCGCATTGTCGTTAAACGTGCTGTTAGGGGCAGCACGCGGATTTCGTCGTTACTGCGGGAACTGAACCGGTATTCTTTACTAAGCGTTTGTGCGACGCCAATCTCTGAGCCTTCATTGGCGATAATGGAGCTATAAAAACTTCTTTTGACAGCATGCTTCGTTTGTTATTTCGAAAGGCCAGAGCACTGAGTGCGTGCACGTTTACTTCTTCACTGTGTGCTACCGTAATACGCAGCGACAAGAAAGAGACACCAAAATCTGCGCGTAACGTGCTTAGTCTTTATTTAACGCGAAAGGACAACAAAACAGTCAACGATAATAACTATAGGAGTCACACGCGACGAAAAAAACGGATACAAATAAAGGAATGCTTTAGGTTATGACAATGAGCTGGAAGTTTTCTTCTCGACAATAGTTCATTACACTTGACAGACTCTGCCCGCCGGCGGGGAAATGCACGCGTCACGCTCCGAACTTCACTTAGCATATCGTCATGTTCCCATCGGCAGCAATGACAGCACTCATTCTGACGGGCAGGGAGGTGTAGAGTGACTTGGTCAGCGATGTGTTCATTCGCAGCAGGTCGCACTCACTGACAATGGTGGATCAAAGCCTGTCCTCGGACAACCCATGGAGAGGACGGCACGCAAGCAATACTTTCAATGAGCCCCAGTCATTTTCAATGATGTTAAGGTCCGGGGATTGGGGCGACAACTCCAGGACAGTGACGCCGCGCTCTTCCAGGAATTCTTTCACAACACGAGCAGTGTGGATCGGCGATCTACCGTGTTGGAACATACAGTCACCTTCTGGGAACGGGCCGTCAAGAACGTAGGGAATCAGTGCATCGTCTATGATTGCCCCGTACCTTTCAGCGATACACTTGCCTTCGAGGCGTATCAGTGGGCATCACACACGCTTAGTAAAGAATATCGCCTAAGTTCACGCAGTAACGATGAAATCCGCGCATGGCCTCTGGCAGCAGCACGTTTCCCGACAATGCCGCCAGCGCTGCCGCCATAGCAGACGACAAGGTTCAAGACCCACCCTTCAGTGTCTGCAAGGTTGGCGTCTGCGCCTGCGCGACCTGCTGCCGCCATCTGACTCGAGCTATCGCCGCATCATGATGCAATACGCTCCGAGTTTTCCCCTAAATGTGAAAATGCCTGTGCATGTACTCGTGTTGCCACCGTGATCGTCGCATTTTCGTCACTAAAGGTTTGCGATTCGACTCTCATCATGCCACCATCGTCACGCCATAGTCGTCATACAGTCTTCATGCATTCTTTGTCACAGCGTCGTCGTGATGCCCACGTGTTCATTTTATTGTCGCCATTCCAGCTCCGTCACCCGACTCTCGTCATGATGTCGTTTTCATGCCGTCATCATCACACAGGCTGTGTTAGAGTCTTCGCCTCGTCATTTTCATCATAGACTCGTCTTAATCCAAGTTCCCTCAGGCCGTTTACATGCCATTGTCCTAATTGTGTCGTCGTCATAATACAGACGTTGTCATGTACTCGATGTCATACCAACGTCGTGGTGCTGTCGCGGTTGCTCCATCATTGTCATTCTAACTTCGTCATCCCACTTTCGTCATGCCATCTTCGTCACCCAGTCGTTTTCGTACCATTTTCGTCATGTCGTCGTCCTCATATCGCCTTCATTGTTCCCCCGAAGTCAGTCCTTCCTCGTCATTTTATTGAATTTGTGCTGACGTGATTCAAATGTCACTGTGTCTCTGTTGTCAAGCCATTTGTCTGATTCCAGCGTCGTCAGACCATCACTATGAAGCATCCTTTGTCATACTGTCGTTGTTATGTTGTCCTGGTCGTGGCACTGTCGTCATACACATGTTGTCATCGCATTGCCCTAATGCCGTCGTCATAACATTACGCCGTCATGATCATTTAAGAATCATCACCTCATTGTCGTCTTGCCATCGTTTTCATATCGTCTTTGTCCTTCCGTCGACGTCATTCCTGCTTCTTCATTGCATCGTTGTCACCGCGTCGGTGTCATAGCCGCCGTCAGTGAGCCATGTTCACGGGTGACCATGGAACACGAGTGCCATAGCAAAGTGGGCCGATATCAGAGTATGTCACATATGATGATGATGATGATGATGATGATGATGATGATCCTCTGTCATGGCTCTCGCCCACAAAGGGAAATGGGCTAAAAATCTGGCGGCAGCAGGTAGCTACCGAAGCATCTAAAGCCCCAGAATTACTACGTATGGTAAATAAACGTACCTTCAGTAATAAAACACGTGGATACATCGCTCTAATGGTAATTGCATTACCATCAACAGCCATCGATAAATGAGTTGTTCTGTAATTTTTTATATATGTCTAGCCCATAAATTTTAAGTCAGAGGCCAAAGCCCCGACTTTATGCCATTATTTTAGATTTATTTTCTGCAGCAGGTGCCTTCCCTTCGATCTTTTCGAAACTAGCGATTTCAGTAGAAACGATACAGTAAACCGATGTTCTCGTAAGTACATCTCATTTTAACGTAACTCAGTTGCGTGAGTTATGTATACTCGACCGGGCGATAAGCCATTCAGTCCCCTACAACTTCGGTATGTGGAAACAAAGACAAGGCGTTCATAAGCTTGACGGTTTCTTTAACAAACTCGGAGAACAAGGGAAAGTGTTATCGCTTGTACATGTATATATTGCCTGTCTGGTGCGTATACTACGGTATAAAATGAGTAATCTTTTTACTTTTATTGATGCTTTCCAGCGCCTAACGTAGGACGAACTAAATGAGCACGAACACTTTCGACGCTTGTGTCCTTACTGAATGTTGGACCTCCTTGTGGTGAAAACGTGGCTTTCAATAGCGTCGTTGTCGATTACATTTTGCTTATAGCAAATGAAATAGTTTCAAAAGCATCGTTGTCGATTACATTTTGCTTATAGCAAACGAAATATCACATAAACCTCAATACAGGTTCCGGAGGAACACAGATCAACCCCTTATGTCGAGTGAGTGAAAAACTTATTATAAATGTCCGGCGATTTGGGCGGAGTGGGGCCATAAGCACCCCAGCCTAGGTGACGGCCTCGAGTCATTGGACTCGGGCGGCTTCCTCGGCGTGCCGGACGGCCCACAGTTTATCAGCGAGGTCGTGGCTGAGCAGGGCCGTCTCCCGACGCGCCCCTCTGTTCGAGACTGCCATGTCTACCCCGTTCGTCGGGGACTGCTGCTGCTCGCTGCCGGTGCAAGCCCACAGCATGTGCTGCAGCGTCGCTCTGGCTCCGCACGCTTTACAGTCGTCGGACGAATAATTGTCGGGGTAGCGGAGCTGAAGGATCACCGGGTTCGGATATGTGGGTGTCTACAATTGCCTCCAGGCAACCGCCTATTTCTTGTTTAGTTTGGCGTGCGGTGGTGGGTATTTACATCTGTTCAATCTGTAGTGTTGCGTCATGTCTCTGAAAGTGGTCCTGCGATCCCCCCACCTCCACTCCCGCATCGCTCTCGCGGTGGGCGAGACGTCGGGATTGCCGGCGGGCGCCGCGGCTCCGCATGTAAGTCCTCAAGCCGCGGCATGGGCCGTCTCGTTTCCCCGGAGCGGAGGGTGCGTGTGTGCGGGGGTCCATACGAGGAAGCTGTCGTTATTGCGGCACATGTTGCCATATTGAATTTAGACAATGCGGGCCGCTTCCAGGGAGATACGGAAGCCAGCGTAGTTGCGTATCGCTGCCTGCGAGTCGCTTATTAACATCTCGGCGTCCGTGGTCGCTACCGCATGGGCTATCGCTGCTTCCTCGGCCGCCTCCGTCTCTTCCGTGCGTATCGTCGCGCTCGCTACAAAAGTTCCGCTGTGGTCCGTGATTGCGACCGCGAAAGCGCATCCCTTATGTCGAAGCGAGAAAAAAAAACGAATGAAAAATTGTTACCTAAGCGCACTTCATTTTACAACGCCACTGTCCCAGGTAGCATGTACGCAGGATACTCCTGCGCAAACTCACAAGTGCGCCCTGAACCTGTGGATGCGTGCAGGACGCCCACGATATGATATTTAACGCGACAGCGTTAAGGGCCCTTGCCGCAGAAAATCTGATGTCGGCGTTCGCGGAGTTCTGCGAGCGAAAATTTCCGTACAAATTGCGGTATATGTCTATACCACGCCTTGCTATATGACATGCTGCATATCAGGGTTATACTGCCGTGCCATCCTGTCACTAAGGTTACTCCTACTTGGTCTTACATTCTAGACTGTTTCTCGGACTTTTGAGAATGGCAGCCCACAAACAAATGTGATGAAACAGAACACCGACAGCACATGCTTTTTATGAAGACCATTCGCCGCCAGTGTTCCCCTGTAAGCATTACGGTTACATAAGCTGCAATCGCAGCGAAGCGTGGTAAGCAGTCGGGGGTCTTTGAATTCTATCGCGTTCCACTCCTATCGCGTTCCTTTGTGGCCACCAAGGCCAGCAGGCGCACGCAGCAGCTAAGCCCAGTGGGAGTGAGAGAGAGAGATACGGAGCGCACGCCGGCTTTCGAGAGTCAGAGGGAGAGTGACATGCCGTCGCAACGATTCCTTCTCTCTTCACTCGACACCTTTCGCTAACGCAGCTGAAGGAGTTCCGATTCGCGCTCTCTGCTCCATCGAGGCGCGCTCATGACGTGGCGTCGCAGCCAATTGGAATTTAGGCGCCGTTTGGCTGCTGCAGACACCACCGGCATTTTCGCTCAATTGGCGAGTTGATGCATAAAAATGCCATAGAAATGCCAGCAATCACATTTGCAGATTGACGCGGTTTTGGCTATGCGTCCGCAAGCATGCACGCCATAGGTGTGCAGACGACGAGTCATGTTCTTCCCCAGACCACTATATAAGATGATGGTTGACTTTATCCTGATTCTTTCAAGAAAATATCCCGACATATATTGCAGTTTTTGCGGTACAATTGTAGGCATTCTATGAAGAGGTCGTGATGGAAAAGATAACGACAGGTACAAGACTAAAGTTCAGGTAGATCTGGCTTATATGTGCATACAACAATGTATAAGGTTTTAGGTATCATCTGCGAAAACGAATAGGATACTTCATTCTACGCGCACGATTCATCATCATCATCATCAGCAGCAGCAGCAGCAGCAGCCTATTTTATGTGACTGACAGTGACTGACAGTGCAGCATGCGATGTCTGTGGCACCGAAGAAAACATCGACCACCTGCTGTGTCACTGTCCAAGATATGCCCTAGAGAGACAAGAACTTGCCAAAGCTTTCCAAAAACTGGACTATCGGCCGCTTTCTGTGCAGGTGCTGCTGGAACACCGCCCCCGTCGCCCGTCGGCCCACAAAGCTGTGAAGGCGCTTTTGTGTTTCTTAAGGACGACGGGTTTGTGCAACCACCTGTGACTATTAATGCAACTTCTGTAAAACCACACGCGCCAGCGAACTTGCCGCAATTTCCTTTTTTCCTTCCCTCCTCTCTCTCCCTGTGATCCTTGCTTTCCCCTTTCCCATTCCCCCGGTGTAGGGTAGTCAACCGGGCGTTATACTGGTTAACCTCCCTGCCTTCTACTTTTCTCTTTCCTCCTGCTCCTCCTCCTCCTTTCCTGCGCCAACCGATTCCAACTAGCACCCGCAAATTTCCTAAGTTCTTCGCACCACCTAGTCTTCTCTTCTCTTTCCTTTCCCCTTCTCTTGGTACTCATTCTGTCCCCTAATCTAATCTAATCTGCGCATTACATGACCTGCCATGCGGCATTTTTTTTCTCTTGATCTCTATTAGAATATCGTCTACTCCCGTTTGCTCTCTGACCCTAACCGCTTTCTTTCTGTCTCTTAAAGTTATGCCTAGCATTCTTCGTTCCATCGCTCTTTGCACGGGCCTTTGCGCACGACTAGGGATAAACAAAAAGAAACAACGAAACAGCGGTGAAGTGGAAGGAGGACAGCCCACTTTTGCCGGAATCAATGCGATGCCTGAGCGCTTCTAGCTTTTGTCCTCGAGAACAACAAAAACTTAGCGGAACAGTAGACGAAATGAACTACAAAAATAAGAATAAAATATGAAGCTCGCTGAAACTGGAAAGCTTAAAGAAACCCGCATGCTACAAACTAAGCTGGTCGAATGGGGAGTGTCACAGAAGCAAATTGATCGATGCCAGCCGGCTCGCAGCGAAATGGCGTACAGTCTGTTTTCGTTTAGTCTTACTATAGGCTGGTAGTTGCCTGGAAGTTGTTCCAAAATTGCAGGTGAAAGCTAGACACGCGCTTCGCGCTGCTGAAAGCTTTGTCGGCCTGCAGGCGCGCACCACTCGAACTTTTTCAGTTGTTCCTGCTTCGGTGTGTCAATCATTCGAACGTCAGGGAGCTGATGGCATTTACAACTAATTTCTTTCCCTACATGATTCGAAAACTCCACCATGAGAAAGTGTTCTAGGGAAACGTACACGTTTGTCTATTACTCTCAATCTAGAACATCGGTAGCCAATAATGCGTGACTCATTTATGGGGAAAAATGAGGGGAATTGAATTTCGCGAACTCTTACAACAGACTGCATTTCTCTAGTTCTCTTAGTGTGCAGTCGTTATTCTTTCCGACTTTTCCACTTCTTTATCTGTTAGTGCTTGATTTATTTCTTTTGTGTTACCTACAAATTCCTTCTTTCTGAACTCGACGAAGCTATATACAGATCACCTTACACTAGTTCTTTTTCTCTTCAGAACACGCCACTTCTGTGACAATCGCATACTTCGTGTTGTAGGATCTCCTGAGTGATTGCTAGCTATCGACAGAATGACAGAACCTTCCCCGTGTTTTTCGAGACAAGTGAGAAAAACTGCATCGTATTTTTCTAATCGGTGACGTTATGTTGCGTTGGGACTGTTAAAGCTGTCAGAGGCTATAGAGGCCTCTGTCTTTGTCAAGACAAAGACCTTCTTTGTCTTGCTGTGCACAAACGAATCAAGTATGGCGTCATGATAATATCAAATCAAATCAAATTAGGTTTCTTTGTCCTTAATCTTTGTACAATAATAAAAAAATCTTGTATAACCATATATCAAAGGCAGCAGAGACAAGTAACAGAGATCGCGTAAGTTTCTTGGAATCAAAACATGTTTACGTTCAGATTACAAGAATGGACACAGAAAACAAGAACACTTATTTGAATTGCATCAAATGGCTCAGTAAACCATACTACTAATTCTACTAATTCTCTTCAACGTGTATTCCCCACGGAATTTCACTAGATTGTAGGAGTTTGCATTACCCGTTGCAATCGATTCGCGACAAGAACTTAAGCGTAGAGACGGTTTTGATTAAAATATTACGTACAGACTTTCGTACATGTGAGGCCTTCCCTTAATAAAAGAATTGGTAGAATATGTGATTAGCTGTTTTCATGACGTGAACAATTTTTTGACAAACACACGTTTGGGGGGCCATAACAATAAGACACGCAGATTGTATCCAGTTGGAAGCAACCGCAGTGATGTGCGGATAGCTGTCAGAAGGTCGAGAACACTTTCGTCCTTTTTGATGACACAAATTAACGTCAAGAAAAAAGTTTACGAACGAAATTAGGAAAACTGCAGAACATGAACAAAATGAACGTTTTCACACTCTGTCGACAACAAACTTCCTGCAAAAGGCTAATATTCACTTCGAATACTTAACAGTGAACACAGGCTAGTAAAAGTTACAATCATTGTGACCATATTATTCGACGCGAGTGCCAGTGTGCCTAAAGCGCTGATAGTTAGAGTTTTGTGCTAGGACATCCACTGTGTGTGCACGTTCAGCAACTGTACCTTGGGCTTCTGCTACAATTGCTAAATATTTTTCCATTCTTGGGCAGCGCACTTGAATATGAAACACGCGAAAGAATACGGTGCGCTGTCCAAGAATGGATAGGTTCCAAGACGCCAGCTTTTCCATCCTTCTAAATATTTTCCCATGGTAATTTCTAAACAACCTTTCGCTCGTACGAAATTTCGCTCGTACAAATGCAACTCTTTCATAGGCGCTATGAAATGATGCCCATAAGTTTATCTCTGGTCGTTATTGCTATCACGTGTATTTTGACTACTGCAGCAACAATTTATTGCGGCGTATAGTTTAAGCAAAGGTAAAAAACTGTGCTTTGTGTCTTTACGTATCATCATCATCATCATCAGCCTGGTTATGCCCACTGCAGGGCAAAGGCCTCTCCCATACTTCTCCAACCACCCCGGTCATGTACAAATTGTGGCCATGTTGTCCCTGCAAACTTCTTAATCTCATCCGCCCACCTGACTTTCTGCCGCCCCCTGTTACGCTTCCCTTCTCTTGGAATCCAGTCCCTAACCCTTAATTACAATCAGTTATCTTACATATATTCAGCTCCCAACCTTCTTGGCAGGCCAATGGAGCGCTTTATATATAAAGGTCGCGTGATGGCCAATCGTTTTATTGTGACTTTCTTTGTGGATTTTCTTTTATAGTGTGTGCGCTCTCCACGATGGTATTTGATGACCTACTCTAGTATGGGCTGTATTCTGAAGCAAGACAGTTTCCGGCGGTGCTAGACGTAGATTCCGCTAGAGGCTAGACATAGGCTCATAGTCACCACAAAAAGCACACGTAGCTGCGCTACACTGCCAAGCTAATTTAAGGCGCCCTAGTTGAGGGCTAGCAACTAAGAGCCGTGTGGTGCATCCAACTCAAACATGAGAAAGGGGTCACAAGAGACAGCGTACTATAGTTGTCAAGAGTTGCTGAACAAAAGAGACCTTAGCCTCAAGACAACGTTTTGAGAAGTACTTAGGGGACACCACGATTTTTATATCTGTACAACACGGAGTTCTAGTGTCTTTACTCACATGGCTCGTCTTATTCGTTGCAACGAACCATATGCACATTGCACATTTTCATGACACGTCCAAACGTTTCAATAAGGTACACTGCAAACTTCTTTAAGCTTAGTAGACTAAAAGTGGATCCCAACCTATCCTGATGACTCAAGTGTTTAACTAAGTTTAAGTGTTAAGTTCTTAACTTCACCCGCCGTGGTTGTTCAATAGCTATGGTGTTGGGCTGCTGAACAAAAGGTCTCGGGATCGAATCCCGGCCGTGGTGGCCGCATTTCGATGGGGGTGAAATGCGAAAACACCCGTGTACTTAGATTTAGGTGCACATTAAAGAACCCTAGGTGGTCGAAATTTCCGGAGTCCTTCCTACGGAGTCCTCCACTACGTAAAACCCCAAATTTTTTTTTCTTCTCGCATTTCATTGCTTTTAAGATCACGTTTCTCAACAACGAACTATTTGACAATGTATTATGTACACCAGGGATCCGTATGAGGCCCCCATTATCATAAAAAAAATATCTCACGAAGTTTCTTCCAACATCCACTTTTTCCGTCGATAGGGTTACTTTTTCTTTAGAAATTACCGAAATGCCTTGCACTTCAGCATCCTGAGAAACGATAATTCGATCTCTAGAAAAGAAGCAGAGATATATTTCTGCACCATGCGACAGATCACCAATGCAATTATACATGCATAATATAAAGATCTGCGCGTTATCTGATATGTGCCTTGTGCTCATTTTAGAGATCTTAACGAAAATTTGCTAGAACATGCACCATCTTACAAATGTTTAGCTGCTCACCTGCCCGCTTCTTTCATCTGCACGTATCAGCAGCGAAATTTATTATAGCAACCATATATTACGTCACAATCGACTAAGTTTGTCTTCTCCCTGTTCAATGATGTTGATAGTGTTCAAATCTTTGGTTCGCCGTAAAATGAAATGCACGGTTTCTGTTCGCACCCCATGCTGCATCAGGCTCATTCATTCTAGTGAACTTCTCTAGAATAGGGCTGCACATTTCATTCTGAGAAATTGCAGCCGCTTAGGTAGCCACTTTAGTGATAACATCTTCGCAACATTCACCGATTCGCTGTCGCCATAAGTGCTTGCGCCTTACGCTGGTATTAATATTAACCACGGCGTTTAATATCACAAAAAGCAAAGTATGGCTATGAAGAACCCCATTGTCAGGAGCTTCGGATGCATTTTGAATACGGGAGGGAGGGGGGCATATTTTTAAATGCTCACCTAGTAAACCATAGCTATGAGCAGCTGCCAATTGGCTCTATAGAAGTACGAGTTAGAAGACGGCAGGCAGGAGGCCAATGCCTCGTTCTGGCTTGTGGCCGCGCCATGACAGGGCACAAGGCATAACCGTGTGTACTAGCTTTACAGAGGTCACAAAAGACAATACAGAGGTAACAGGAGACGCACGGCTTGTATTCCTGGAGGCCAAATCTTCAGACGCCTTGTTTCAACACCACACTTTGCACTTATGCCTGCTTCTAATCTCACCACCATTGCATCCCACGGCCGGCTACGGCTCAAATTTCAGATGTCGTTATCGCCGTGGGCGTCGCCGTAAGGTTACGTATATTAAAGATTTAACAGCCCTCACAGATTGGGAGAGAGTGAAAAACAAGAGGACACAGAGTGTCGTTCTTCACTCTACCCCAGTCTGTGTGTCATGTCAACCCTTGAGATGCTCTACCAAATAGTCCACCAAGCCATGCTTATAAGTTCCGCATATGTTAACGTATATGTATGGCATATGGCATGCGCTATATGAGGGTTATGTTGAAACGTTTTTATCCCTACAGCTGTTCATACCAGTACCTTATTTCTTGACTAAAATATGCCTAAGAATTTTGAGAAAAGCAGCCCACAAAGAAATGTCATGAAACAAAAGAGTGACAGCTTATGCCGTTTATCTTAAATCCTCTCTGAGACCTCAATATTAAATGTGCGAAACAATAAGAGAACTCAAACCTGACAATTGTGTAACTTTATTGGCGTGGCTGTGCATGTCTCTCCAGGATGGGCCTAGGAAAGAGGTTTGAAAAATAAGCGATACGAAAGGGTGGCTCAGAAAGATATTGTCTTTAATTTATTAAGCAGAAATGAAATTGCCCGATGGCAACATTGCAAGAGGATCCCCAGCACAACAGCTCGTTTTCACTTAGCTTACGTTTACTTCAATTCATACGGCCATTACAGCTACGAGTCTGAGACTTCGCTGTAATATTCTGACAGGTTGTTATGTCATTCCTTGCTTCGTCTTTATGGCGAAACTGTGATATTTTTATTCTAAAAAATCTTGCTTACAAAAAAATCAGCAGTGCAATATCGCTCGCATCATTTAGCTAGATAATAACCTACAATATTGTGCCGGTATCTCATTTCGCAAGTTCTTTATGCGTATATCATATAACTTCACAATGTTTGCGCAATTGTATTTTGCGTAGTTGAAGTAACGTTTAGGTTAACAATTTAATTATGCGGTTTGACTTCCCAAAAGAACAATTTCAGCATGAGGCACGCCGTAAGGGAGGATCTCGAGATTAATTTTTCAGCACCTGACCTTGTATAACGTGCAGCGAATGCACGATACAAGGGTGCTTATTTTTCTTCCTTTTTTTTTTTTTGCACTTCGCCCTCAGCGAAAGGCGGCCTCCATGGCGGAGAGTCGATCCCGCGACCTCGTGTTTAGCAGTGCAGCCCCACAACCACATAGCCACATCGGCGGGTAGATATTATTTTAGAACGTCATCAGTGTTGGTGTTGTCGGCTTCTCTGTTGTCCGAGTCTGCACGCTTTACCTTTTTCCTTTTTTTTACAACGAACGTTGTCAAATCTGAAAACGCACACACACACTAATAAAGACTCTTTTTTAGTGGCAGATTAGCTCACAGGAGCAAAATATACGATACTCTACCTGGCGTCTACAGCCAGCCTCGACTAACTGAGCTGCACTCGTATATCTAACAAACATTGTAGCTGGAGCAACAGTACTTGTACCAAACCCTAGCTGGCTGAAAAAGGGAAGCCCGACTGTAAAGCACATTAGGGTTGCCAGAGCGCTGCCAGGTTCACGGGACTGCAGCATCCCTAATTAAGCCAACTGCTGAAAGCCCGTGCTTTCGTGCGCATGCTTCAGCCACGATGAAGCTGTGCTCGCTAGGGATCCCGGAGCGTCAGCCACAGGCGGTTGCGAGAGAGATGTTTATCCAGTGCCTCCCCCCCCCCCCTTATTCAATCTCTGTCCACCTCCTCACCCTCTTCGAGCCACTATGTGGTCGGATAACGAGCTTCCGGCACACTGCGTCTTTGGTTTCGTTGTGAACAGCGAGCGTACCCTCATTCCTCTGTTACTGCCATCCTCTCCCTCGTCTGTTGCACCGCGTTCCATTCTAAAGAGCGCGTTCATAACGAGCTGCGCTTTCTGGGATAGAAGGCGGGCATTGCAACAGGGTGCAGGGCGTGCACCTTCTTTTTTTTTTCTTTGAAGGTATGAACAGGCCAGAGAATTGGGAGACACCATGGGTTTTGAGCAGCGCGATTTCAGGCAGGTTTCCCACTATCCTGCAATGACACTACGTCACGGAGGCTCCCTAAGTTCCGTCATACAGGGTAGGCTGACGCACTCGGGGTGATCAAATTTCCCAGTAAAGAGATAATATTAAGGTTGCACGTCATGTTGAGAAGCGTGGGATCGTGTCATGCGTGTGAATATGATAGCGCAGTCCTTTTTTTCTCGTCACTTTGTAACTGTATGTCCTGGATATATGCCTTTGAAACGCTAAGATGCTACACTTAATGAGCAACAACGACACAGATTAAACTTTTCGAACCAGCGTGGCCTAATCTGTACAGCTGTAATTTTCTACTATTCCAGTAGCCGATGTGCGAACTTCGTTCTAGCTTTTGTGAGCCCAGTAGTGTTTGGAAAAATGATTTAGTGTAAATAAATTTTACAGCAATAATGGCGGCTAATAGACATTATAAATTTGCCTCATGCGCATCAAGGGCAATTATGGATTTGTTGCCACTTTCGTGTAAAAGACGCCCTTTTGTGGACCAGCGAAGAATGTACGCAGCTTGCGAACTATAGTGCAATTGTAGAATACAAGCCTAAGTCGTACTTTCTCCTACAGTGGACAAAAAATGCTTCCATGAGGAAGGGAACAATCATAGTGATGATGATCATGATGCCAAATTCCGATCTAATGTTATCTCATGGTACCCAGCTGCGTACTCTTGTCTTCATGCCATTGTGAAACGAGACTACATGAAATGTAGGAAAAAACTAAAAATATAATAAATATCTAATGCGTTAAATGTTATGAGATGACCTAGCCTTTGTGCAAGAATGAAAATTCTACGACATCACTTGCGATGGACACTGCTGCGCACTTTAGCTTGTTGTACTTGCTGAGTGAGCAGTCGCAATTATGATTAAATAATTCGGCCTTGTGCTGGCTCTAGCATTTTCTGACACTTACTTTTCTACAGAACGCTATTGCAGTGAGAATCGATCGTTAGCGTGGCTGTCGTGATGTGAGAAAGGAAGTTAAATATGGCATACCAGAGTAGCGATTTTTTCGATTCTTTTATTTCCCTTTCGTAAACTACAATTTCTCAATGCTACAGGTGTACAGGATATAACTGTTCTTTTCTGTACTTTTGCAGCAAATAGGAAGTTACACTTCGCATAAGTGGAGAGGATGGACCGAGAAACCCGATTTTTGGAGATCACAACCCCATGAAGCCAAAAAAAAAAAGCAAAGAGAACGCTGTTTCCAGTTTTCTCTCTCTTTCTTTTTTTTTGTTGAAGCGTAGAAATATTAGAATAAAAGAAATGAAAGTCTACGAGATGATAACTTGCCACCGGAGCGAGCCGAACCCGCAAGATTTGCATCAGGCAAAGTTACGCTTGGTTAGACTTAGCGCGTCATGAATTTCGACTAATAGGTGCCTAAAACTTAAAGACAAATAGGGCTATACTAAATTCTGTTTTATTGTGAATGAAGTTTTCGGCATTTTCAGTGCACTTTTCCCTCGTGTCTCACTGCTTTCGCGAAGTACCTACAACGGGGCGGGAGCGCCGGTAATCTGTAAAACTGCGTCCAGATGCCTAAGCTCTTAAGACACTTCGTATAAAAGCAAATTTCTCTCTCTCTCTCTTGTATAAAAGACCCGTAGACTGGAATAGCTTCTGTCGCTCGGCTTCAGTAGAAGTCTTCATTTCAGCACACATTACCTATGATTTACGTCAACTATATCTGATGACACCGAAGCAATTGTGAGTTGTGAATGAGGAAGCATTAATGTCCAATTGAATGCCGCCAAGCGTCCATGAACTCCTCGCGGGCTGAGACGCTTGGTGCGCTTTCATTTGGCCTTACAGAGGCGCAGATGGAACGCAGGCGAGAGCTTGCGCGGACAAGTTACGCGCGGATAACACAGGCTTCCCAGAGCGAGGGTGACGCGCGACATCGGTTCATGGCACATTCACAAAGTCCGCGTTGTCAGCTACAAACATTACGAGTGTCTTTGCTGTTAGCTTGATGCCTGTTTCGAATCCACTTGTATCTGAAGCTGGCGTTCATAACATATATTTTAACAATTGGATCGGCGTTTTGCTTCCGTTATTCTACTGCCGCAAAAGTGATGCGACAACTGTGAAGACTGCCTTGGGATTGCCGAGAGCGACTACGTAGATCATATGTGGTCAACAAATGCGGAGGTATACACTATGTGTATACTAAAGTCTACAAATAGGCTCTACAGCAATCTCAGCAGTATACAACTTTAGTGGCTTATATCAAATGCAGCTATGTATTATCCACCGGTACCTGCGCTTGGTTACAGCGTACACGGGTTGGGCCCAGATTAACGATGTTTGTCTATTGTTAATCTATAGACATGAAAGACCACGACAACTCAGAGGTGGTGAATTCACCACCTGGTCTGCGGGCTTTCGCCACTGCCACATCTTCACCATCTGAACTTCACCACCTGGTCTTCGCGAAGTGTGCGTCCGGGAAGCAGCCAGGTTTAGGGCCTTCGGGTGCCTGGAAGACCTTGGTGACTCGGACGGTGCCTGCTCCGCCGCGATCCTCGTTCGGTGCAGCTGCACCGAACGCAGACTAGCAGTCTGCACGGTTTGCCCGCCGCGCCGGGGTTGCGGTGCCGTCGTGCATGAACCAGTGCCATATCATCGCGTTCGCAGAGGGCGGGGGGTATGGGAACTCGGAATTACATATTATCGACTTTCTTCTATAGACATTCAATACACCAGGAGTAGAGAAAAAAAATAGAAACCTTGTCGACTATTGTCCATAATATAGAGAGTCAACAGACAAAGTATGGACAAAAATAAATAGAAACTGTATCGGCTTTCGTCTACAGGTAGTCCATATAGAGGGGAAGTAGACAAACAAGAAACAAACCCCTTATCGAATTTTTTTCTATAGACCGTCGATAGACTGCGAGTAGACAAAAAGAAATAGAAATCTTATCGAGTTTCGTCTACAGAAAGTCTATATACAAAGTATATGGACAAAAATAAATAGACACTTTATCGACGTTCGTCTAAAAGTAGTCCATAGAGGGGAAATAGACAAAAAGAAACAAACACCTTATCGACTTTTTCTATAGACCGTCTATAGACAGCGAGTAGACAAAAAGAAATAGAAACCTTATCGACTTTCGTCTATAGAAAGGCTATAGACAAAGTATGGACAAAAATAGATAGAGACTGTATCCACTTTCGTCTGTAGGTATTCTATAGAGGGGAAGCAGATAAAAAGGAAACAAACACCTTATCGACTTTTTTCTATAGACCGTCTATAGACTGCGAATAGACAAAAATAAATAGAAACCCTATCGACTTTCGTCTATAGAAAGTCTAAAGACAAAGTATGGACAAAAATAGATAGAGACTGTGTCGACTTTCGTCTGTAGGTATTCTATAGAGGGGAAGCAGACAAAAAGGAAACAAACACCTTATCGACTTTTTCTATAGACCGTCTATAGACTGCGAATAGACAAAAAGAAATAGAAACTTTATCGACTTTCGTCTATAGACAGTCTATAGACTTTATATCAACAAAAGTCCAAATCTATAGAAAGGAAAGATCGTCTATGAAAAGTCTATAGACTTTCTATAGACAGTCTAAAGTCATTTTTGTAAGGGACCGCTGAGCGGTCCTTCGAGTTTTGCGCTACGAGTAATGTTTTCCTTAACGCTCGTTCCGCCCACCATGTATTCGGAGAGTTGACGAAAAAGGTGGATTTAACTGCCTGCGTTCTTCAGAGCTGCGTTCTTCAGAACTGAAGAGCTGCGTTCTTCAGTTCGCTTGCTTCGTCTACAGTGTACTAGTGGAGACGACCACGTTTCGCTACTTCTGAGGCAGCGGTTTCCGACGACAAAGGTGGTTCAGACACCATAGCGGTACGTGTTGCCCTAGCCAGCGTCACTTGTGTGCGCAACCCATGGGGTGTCGTCAGCGAGAATGTTCCACGGCTACATACGACGCTGGCCTGTTGGCTCAATGGGCCATTTGATGCTTGCGCATCAAAATATAGGGAGTCATTCTAAGATGAGCCCGATGCCATTATTGACTACAGAGTTGAATGCAGGTTGCAGCAGAAAGCGTTAATATTCTATGCAATCCTTCTATTGTAATAGGAGTGGCATTGTGAACCTATGGAAGCTTTCTAAATCACTCCTGATGAAAGAGTCGTACGCTCGTCAGGTTAATTTTTAAAAACGCTGCTCAGCAGTGTAGACGCAGCTGGCATCCGTATTTTTAAATGTTTCGTATAGTACCTGTCTCTTCTAAGCGTAGCTCTGCTCTTACGTGTTTATGCCACAATTAAATGCTCTTACTGCTTCTCCTTGAGCTTGTATTTCATGATTACTACTACGTGGCCCTATAGATGTTAAATGTGTTTATTCAGTTATTCACCGTGCATGAAACAAAAGCCATCGCGTCTTTTGAGGCTCTTTATTAAAGAACAAACCCACATCTGCGTCCGCTGTACATGCGTGCTCTAAGCAGATTTAACGCCCGTGTGCCGTGCATTGGGCGGTAGTGCCTCATTAGGCCTTGCAAGTGCCTCATAATCAAATCGTGGTTTTGGCATGTAAAACTCCAGAATTCAATTGGTAATATCGACATGCTATCGACAGGCACGCATGGCAGACGCGTCAATGATGAAAGTCTCCAGAGACGCGCACTTCGTTTGGTTGAAACGGCGACCACGCCAAGCGGACGCATCTTTAATTAGAGCTCAACCGGCTCTGTCGGAGCCACGGCCAGCGTTCTGAGTTCCGCTGCTTTCGTATGCACTCTGCACACAAACAAGCCGGCTTCCGCGCTAAGCAGGGCCGTGCAAACCACCCCGATGTGCACTCACTGGTCTCAGCTATGAATGCTCAGTAATATTTCTTTTAGAATGCGGACCAACACAGGTTCGCTGCGCCATTGAAGACGCCGGATTTCTGAGATGCCTTCACGGTAGTGGTCAACCTTGGTACTGCTTGCAATGGTGCGTTTTCTCGTGAAACTGGTAATTCTCTTTTATTTCAGGGCAGAAAGCAAACGCAACGAACCTAAACAAATAATGTTGAACGGCGCTTCTTGAACACAACATACCGAAACATCTGGTAAGCCTACTTATTTTGTACAGGTCACATTATAGCGTCTCGAAACTTATAGGTCACAATTAACGTCTCGAAACTTAAAGTTTAATTCTCTTTCTTTGTTTCCCAAGGACCAATCAAAGAACCAATTGGCACAATTTCTGGTCGCCTTCTCCCACCTACCAAGAAAAAAGGAAAACGCGTGATGTTCCTACTCTCCTCTGCAACGTGTTTCTAATGCTGCGCGTAAAATCATGCATACCAATAGGAAATTCCTTCTCTCCTCATGGATATACTATTCATGTTACACAGCCGCAGCTTAAACAATCCCCATCGGACCTCGTCGTCTTCTCCCATTCATTCTGAGCTGGTCCCTAGACGCGACCTCAAAGTATGTCTGGTATACAACTTCTCGCAGTTGGTATCCGTGTCCAGAATATTATGTTTAAGATGTCTTTCTTTGTTTATTCATACGACCCATTTTCCATTTACGTCTTCTCAACAGAATACTGGAACAGGTCATCATCATCATCATCATCGCCAGCCTGGATATGCCCACTGCAGGGCAAAGGCCTCTCCCACACCTCTCCAACTGAGCCGGTCATGTGCTAATTGTGGCCATGTTTTGCCTGCAAAGTTCTTAATGTCATCCGCCCACCTAACTTTTTGCCGCCCCCTGCCACGCTTCCCTTCTCTTGGAATCCAGTCCGTAACCATCAATGACCATCGGTTATCTCCCCTCCTTACAAATAGGCCTTATATCTGGTTTAACTAAGACTTCATTCGGCAAAACTATATTTTTGGTTATTTCGTCGAAGTAGGTTGATTATTAGAATATAAAGTCAAAGTTCCGCTTTCTCAATTTAGCGTATAAATCCCATTGCTGGTATAGACGAGAAGAGAGGGGGTTAACCGAGGGTCCCGATTTTTATTAGTCATATCATAAGAAGCCAACAAACACTGACACCAAGGACAACATAGGGGAAATTACTTGTGTTTAATAAATGAAATAAAGAAACGCTAAATTAATGGAAATTAAAGTGGATGAAAAAACAACTTGCCACAGGTGGGAACCGAACCCACAACCTTCGCATTTCGCGTGCGAGGCTCTACCAGTAGAGCTACCGCGGCGTTGTTTCTCTGTAACTCAACAACTAAAAATGATGTCCCAATCTGTGAATTGCTTCTAATAGTACATCTAAAGCGGACAAAATTGATTTGTTACACATGCATATAAAAAAAATTAGTAATATGGAAATACAGCTTTTTCAAAACCTTTGTAACCAACGTAACAATTTCACGTAAGATGTAAAATGACATACTGAATTTGTCCGCTTTTAGTGATCGAATGGGCGCCGTTTACAAAATCGCGATATCTGTTCTTGATGCAGAGCTATGAATTTGTAAAAGTCGTGCTTCTATTTCTTTCAAAAGGTCGAATATTTGAAAATATTTTTAACAAAACTCAAGCCTTAAATCGAAATTTTGCTAATAAGAGTCGCTAGAATTTAACTTTCTCTCACAAATGCAACAAATTTCATTAAAATTGGTCCAAGGGCTATCTCAGAAAAACGTTTTTTGCGTTTTACATGTATTTGAATAGGGCGCGTCGGAGTTGAGCCCGAGCTAAAGCTTCCTCGTAAGAGTAACATACAATGCATTCAATTTGGTGCGTGCTCCTAGCCAGAGAGATCGAAAAAAAAGACTTTGTACCACGGGAATATTAAAATGACAGAAATGTGAAATAGCGATATTTCTTCAAGTGAAGTACTGTAAAAAATGCCGGAGAGACGTACTCCCTTTGAAGCGTTTTCATGAGGGCAATGCGTTGGTTAGACCGACCGCGACAAATCGCATCTTGTCTGTCTAAGAATTGCGGAAAAGGATAGCACAAATTATCGACGCGAACATCGGGGAACACTGTCTCTATCCTTTCGAAATCTATTCCGACTCCTCGCGAGAAAGCAACAAAGAAAATAAAACACACAAACCTAAACCTGATACAAGTGTCGCTATCTTTCATATATACAGCGGTGTAGTGGATTGGCGAGGGTAAATGCACAAGAGGGTACACGGAAAGAATACAAGAAGATATCTAATTCCATCTCTGCAAATGTAGATAATGTCTAGAGTATACTGCAGCAGCTCGAACAATGCAGCAGACGTGCCCTAATGTAAATGTGTATTCTATGTTATAGATTCTTTTCGATATCAGTTATATGCCGTTGAAATTTTAGGTTACAGTCAATTTTAAGACGTATGTTAATTATTCACTTGCCGATAATAAATGGTTACCAACGAAAATGGGCGGAATTAAAAGTGATGATTAATTTTGGAATTAGAATACTTGAAGTTTAGTTTTAGTAAGAATATTGGTAAGTCTATTCAATTTACACCGTTCTACTAATTGATGAAGGTGTCTATAAATGCCAGTTATTACGGTTGACCAACATTCACCAGATTTAATAATTGTTGTCTCAACGGCATGTAATTATACCCTTAGCAGATGCTAGGCAGTTAGGTAGATCATTATTATAAACTAAAGGGAGTAACGGGCCCAAAATGGATCCTTGTGGCACGGCTAAATTAGTCATTTTTGGTTTAGAATAAGCACCTCAAACACTAACAGCCTGTCTCGTAAGCAGTCTCGTAGTAGTAGTAAACGAGGACCTGTTATAACTATTGAATGCAGTTTAACATCACCAATCTCGTGTTCACTGCCATCGAATGCCTATGAAACATCTACAAATATGAATCCGGCGAATTTGCCGTCAACAATGGCCTTCTTTAATTGGTCAGCAAAGGTGCGTTCACACTAGCGACAAAAACGCAGCCGAAGCGCCGAGGGCGGCGAGCGATGCAGTCGCGAAAGACAAGATTCACGAAAAGCGGCTGCAATGCGCGGCAACTGCACGAATGGGTGCGAGACCCTTTTCTTCGCGGCTACCGCAAAACGGGCACCAATCAGAAGCGAGCCGCGCAATTGTGGCACCACGTGTCTCACACGCAAAGAATCGTAATGTATGTCCTCTGAGATCGGGCAGGTACACGCACGCCACAAAATCTCAGAGTCCATTTTCAGCCAATAAACCCGTTTTCATGAAGCCTTCCCGCACCGCTGTCAAGACGCGGAGGCAGAAATGGCTTTGCAATGGAAGCCTTTTGGAGACAATTCGTGCGTATGTATGTCAGTATGACAAATACAACATCGATTTCATGTACACGCTGTTGCGTGCCGGCGGGGAAGCAGGGTGTGTGCCTGGCCCTCACTTTCCCTGTAGCGCCAGAGAGGGAGCACCTAAAGCCTTCAAGTCCGCTTTCTGGAAACGTCGGCGTTGCACAAGAACAAACTAAACCTATAATGCTCACAGTGACCGGTGGCTTCTCGTCCGTATTCGACATGCCTTGCTCTTGAGATCGGCGTTGGATTTGTCACACTAACAGGCATACGCACGGACTGTCTGCCAAAAAGCTTCCACTGCAAAACAGCTTCTATCTCCGCGACACCCTCGATGAAAGACGTAATGGTCTACGCGGGACGCGCGTTTTCACGAGAAGTATCGAATGGAACGAGACACCTCGGGACGCCAATCGTGGGGGACAAGGCCCACAAAATTCGACTGTGAACTCGCCTGCATGTGCGCATCTGCCGCGCAGACGCTCGCCGCGTTCGTGGTATCGCGCGCATTATTTTCGCTAGTGGGGCGTACTTTTACAAGGCAACCGAATGCAAATTTGTTTAAAGATTTCTTCAATCCGTCATCGATGATTTTTTCCTTGATCTTGCTAAAGAAGGGAAAAACACAGATTGACCTATAGATAAACAGTAATGAGCGATCACTTTTCTTAAAAACTGCAGTAACCTTAGCACGTTTAAGCTGGGGAGGACAGGTGACTGTTGCAAATACGGAGGTGAATAATTTGAGAATGAAAAAAAATGACATTGATTTATCAATTTGTTTAGCATGACAGGGATGAATGTTGTCTTTTCTAACGCTAGCTCTTTTTGAATTCTTTATTACTCACACCACCTCATTAGTAGTAGTATAAAACATACAAAATGATTGTCGTAGACGCTATGATGCATACGAGTTTCGTCCTCTTCAAGTGGAGAAACCAGGAAAGAAAAAATCGCTGAAAGCATCCGCAATCACAAGTTGATAAATAAAAGCATTGCCGTCGTGCAAAATTTGGGTATGTTGTGAGCTCCTTGTTTTCTAGTTAAAAACCAATTAGCTATTAGTCATTTCTTGCATCAGAATGGCATTTAAGTACCTTTATTTCAACCATTTCGTTTCACAGTTCACAGCGGAGCTGCCAATAGGCTAGTTTCCAGCCTTTCGTGATGTGCGTGTGCAAAAAAAAATACCATCATGTGGGCTTTTAGGGGTTAGGAGTTACTTGCCATTGATTAAGAGGGTAGAAGCCTGTAGGGGATATGACTCTATAGGCGAACGACGTAGTTTATGTCTGTTTCGTGTCACCCTTACAATGGGTATGCTAATGAACCACAAGATATTGACTATTTCTTCTTTCTTATAGGAATAGGTTTAGCATTTGCAACATCAAACATTTTGTCTTTTGCTGCATGTCAAGTATAGAAGCCCCAGCGCCGCTGTAAATTATTCTGACGTCAGAGATTTCAGAAGCATATTTGCGTGGTTGAAGAGTTGCGGCGAATTACATGTTCTCACAACTTGCTAAACTTCGTATTTTATTCTTTTAGAACATAAGATTGCTTATCGACACCGATGAAAAAATAATAAGCTGGGCCCGAACACACGCCATCGTGAAATATTCATGACGCTTCGGCTTCACTTTCTTTACGTAGGCCTTGTCCGAAATTAAGGCTGGGTGGATTGATATTGTGCAAGTGTAATTCATTTAATCTATCTTGTGCCTGAAGGTTTCGCAGAGCATGAGGTTTCTTTGATTTACTGAAGTTTGACGACATTTGTTACTTGAATGAACGCGAGCATAAGGTTGGCGTTCATTGCTATTTGTAGCCTTTGAGGGTAACTTGTAACTTAAAACATAACGAACCTTCTTGGGGGCGTCTTGGAGTTACCTGCAATGCATTCAATTTGGTGTGTGCTGCTAATGAAAGAGCTGGAAAAAAGGAGACTTATTTTCAGTGGCATATTAAAACAACAAAAATATGAAATAGCGCTTTTTCTTCAATTAAATTAAGTGCAGTGAAATTACTAACGGAAAGAACCTTTGTTTGAAGCGTATTCATAAGGGCAGCGCGGCAGTTATACTGAGTTATACTGTTATATACCGTTATATATACTTATACGGTTATACTGAGTTATACTGTTATTAAATAAGCAAGTGAAATCTTACTGCAATTTTTAAGTCATACTAAGTCATTTTTGGCATGTCTCTGAGTACCATGGGAAGAAAACTTATTTCTAGAGGAATATGAATACCAGAAAATGAGAAACAGCGCTATTTCTTTATGCAATGTAGAGTAAAAGTGTACTGGAAAGGCGTAGATCATTTGATTAAACAGTATTCACAAGGGCAACGCATCCATTCGACTGCTAGCGAACACGAGAACACAAAGCGCAGACGGAAATGCCGGCGAATACTGTCTCTATCCTCGCCAGATCTACTGAAACACCTCATGAGAAAACCGCGAAGTAAAACTCAACACGCAAACTTAAAATTCACAAAAGGTAACTATATTTCATATTTTCCATGGCGTAGTGGCTTCGTGAGGGTAAATATCGGGAGGCGCAAGAGTTATCGTGGCAACCACGCTGCGAATGAAACTGCAAACTGCGCAAACGTAAGCTGCTGTTGCTTCATTCAGTGAACAGGGGGGGCAAGGCAAAGTTGCAGTCGAGTGAGCACACAACAAAGGGATTAGCTTCAATATGTGTGTCAGCATCATCGTTTCTTCGTTAGAGGGCTAAATCATTCCGGCTATATTGCCTGTTATTTACCTAGTGATATCATACTTGCCAATTAGAAGATAATTCGAAATCTTACGGCAATTCATACGGCTGATGAAGCAGCATGCCGTAGTTCCTGTAGTTGTATAATACTTTGCGACCACTATGAATGCTTCGCATTTCGCTCGAAACTGTGACGTTGAAATAGTGTATTGTGGTAGTGATTTCACATCGCTCTAGCACCACCCCAAACATCTTCTAAAATACCAAATAAGCGTTATGGTAGCCCTAAGGGGCTTCATTGAAGATAAGGAAACTAGATCATCATTTTCATACTCGGATATTCTCGTTATATAGCTTTGAAGCAATTTTTACCTCTTCTCGTAGCAAGGTTAGAGTGCTCTCAAATAACCACCCGAATATATCATAATTAGTAAATACGTGCGTCTTCTGAATTTACAGATGCTTTCGACACCCATCATCAGCAAGTACACCTGAATGACATAACTTCAGGTATACGCTTAATTTAGTAACGTTTGACTAAGGAGCCTAAAGGAATCACGAAGTATCATACCACTGTTTACCTGTGTCTTGGTAGGCTTGGATACGAAGCACCTGTTCAGGCCGAGGTATATGGAATACGCAGACTAAGCACGGTGGCTAGCCATTATAGCTTATGTCAGCAGCACGTATGGACTTCGGCTCCATCGGCAGTCTCGGGGAGGTACGTCATTGTGAAGTTTTGACAAATCGGATCGGACACGTTGGACAAGCTATCAATGATTTCTTGCTAGAAATACCCGCCTTCTTTCATTTGGAAGGAATACACATAAGCTACTCATAGACGAAGTGTATGCTCGTTCACGCAGTCGGCGTCACCATCCAGCTGTCACGTCATCCCCCCATGCATGGCCGAGTGTTGTAGGTCTCGAGAAGGGCGCTGTGCGCTTGGCTGCGAAAACGAGCAAGCCAGGTGGACACACGCTCACCAAAATCGGGTCTATAGTGTAACCAGGAAAACCTTCTGACTTGCGCTACAGGCAAGCGTACTGCCAACACAAACATGCGCGCTCTTTCTGAGAAGGAGCTGTGCGCACAACACACTGTGGTGCATACGGTGGTCTTATCAAAATGGACACTGAACTTGCAACTATAAGCGTCGACGGTTCTGCTTCGGGCTCATTGCAGGCATCATCGAGCAGCAACGGCTGCAACGGGGGCTAGCACCAGTCCCTCCTCACGCCATTGCGAACTGCCTAGTGGCGGTTAGTTTTGTCCGTCTTTATGCTTGAGTTTATTTGCGTGTGTTTGTATGTGTGCAATTTCAAGAGAAACGCAATCCGAATGTGCAATAATATATCTTTCTCAAACTGAATAGTAATATCTATTGGTACTTTTACGCAAAAAGCATAAAAGTAAATCAAATATTTGCCTTCTTTTCAAAACTTCTGTGAAACGAATCTCCGCCAATATGCTTGTTCATCGCTTGTCACATATTAGCTGACTTAATATTTTACAATGAAATTGGAACGAATTGCAACCGATAAGTCGCCGCCCCTCCGTAACGGTAAAAACTTAAATCAATGAAATGATCATGTAAAGAGACCATGTAAAGAGACCATGTAAAGAGAAATAAATTGAGACAGAAATTGGTCATTTCATTACGGCGTTCTTCACAAGTCGTAATAAAATCAATGCACCTTTTAGAAGTATTCTAAACATCCTAAGGTGAGCCCTATGCTATTATCGCCTGTAGATTTAAATGCCCAGGCTCCAGCTGAATTCAATACACATTTTCGAAGCAAGCTTGCCACCGTGTCGCACTAACTTATATGATGGTTATTGCCTCGCAATAGCAAGAACCAAACTGAAGAACCTTCCCTTCTCCACTGGTGCCATCGCAGATGCAGAACGATTCAAAATCGCCTTAGAAAATCCCTTGCAACGCTTTATGCGTTATCATTTCACTGCACACGTTCGTAACTATGACATCCATGCTTGTACTGCCTTCGGGCCCTGGAAGAGTTCAGAGTAAATAAATAAAAATCGGAGTATGCCTAAGCACTTCCTATGACTTGTGAAGGCGAAAACATTATTGTCCAATAGAACACTGCTGAGCGGTCCTTCGAGTTTTGCGCCACGAGTAATGTTTGCCTTAATGCTCGTTCCGCACAACATGTATTCGGAGAGTTCACGACGAAAATGGATTTCGCTGGCTGCCTCCTTGCTCATTTTGCTGCGTGATTCCTTTAGCTTGATGATGATGATGTGTAGTGTTTTATAGCGCAAGGGCCAGGTTTGGCCAAAGAGCGCCATGACAAGTGGTAGTGTGAACGATGTATTAGGGAAGATGTGACTTGGCTGTAAAGTGGCCTAAAAATAGTCGCTGTAAAGCGCGTAAAATCTACGTGCTATAAAATTATGGCGATGACTAATGACGAATACTATGAACATTAAAATCCTTCGTAGAAGAATGATGCATTCTTTAAAATATGCGAGATGTTAAATTGCTTACAGCACTACTGCCTCGCCAGAGCTCGTGAACCACAAGGGCCTAGAGGCATGTGCTATTCAAAATAATTGTCACAGCGGCATCCTCTGAAGAGAGGAAGCGCTGCGAACGTGTGGGGCTAATAACACGCGATACAACATCTTTCAAAAAACCTAGGACGGCGTTCGTGTCAAGGAGTGGCTCTGGACCAAGTAACATAACAGGATGAAGAGGGATGTGCTGCCGGTATGCTAAGAGAAAATGTTTCTTTCTTTCAGATTCGGCTTCCCGACACTCCAGTAGGGCGTGGAGGACGGTCAGCCTCTCCCCGCATCTACCACAGGTTGGAGGCTCGTTTCCCGTGAGTAAAAAGTTATGTGTGCCAAAAGTGTGTCCTATACTTAGACGGCAGAATAGGACATCTGTCCGGCGGGATTTTGTTACAGGAGGCCAGAAACCTAATTGTGGCTTTATTACATGCAGTTTATTATTTATTTCTTCGTCCCACATGCGTTGCCAGTGGTTTCGTAGTGTCCTTCTTAAGAAATGCTTCAGCTCTGTGACAGGGACCGAAGCAGTATGGATTAACTGCATGCAATGAAATTGATGTGGCCATCTGGTCGGCTAGAACGTTTCCCTCGATGCCCCTATGTCCAGGCACCCAGCATATAATCACATGTTGGTTACATATATACGCTTTACACAGTTCGGAGTAGAGTTCATTAAATACTGGATTTTTGCGATTACAGAAAGACATAGAGGCCTTCACAACACTGAGGGAGTCCGTATATATAACTGATTTCTGGAGTTGTGATTTATTTATATGCTTTACGGCCGACAGCAGTGCGTAGGCGGTGTACTAGAGTGGACGGCCATGTTTCGCTACTTCCGAGGTTGCGGCTACCGACGGCGTAGGTAGTTCAGGAACCATAGCGGTGCGTGCTGCACGAGCCAGCAAGCGAGAGCCAGCGCCACGAGCCCACAAAACGCGATTCCGAACTCGCCTGTGCGCATCTGCCGCGCAGACGCTCACCGCGCTCTGCGGGTCGCGCGCGTTTTTGTCGCTAGCGGGAACGTACTTGGTGAGTAGAGTAACCGAATGGAAATGCAATTTGGTCAGGTGGAAGAATAATAAATTTGTTTAAATATTCCATCAGTCATTTTTCGATTGCTTTCTCGATGACCTTGCTAAAAAAAGGGTAAAACACAGACTGGCCTGTAGTAAATTAGTATTGAGCGATCGCCTTTTATAAAAACTGGAGTGTCCTTAAAATGTTTAAGCTCGCGAGGAAATGTGCCGCTTGTAAACATGAGGTCAATAATTTCTCAACAATCTATGTTGAAGGCAGAACAACTTATATTGATTTAGAAGTTATTTTAACGTGACCAGCATGAATGTTGTCCGGCCCGGGATAGATATCTTTCAAATGTTTCTGACACCATTTCGTCAGCATTAATTAGAAACATATAAAATTATTGTGTATGGCACATTGATGTATACGAGTTCTGTTCTTGAGTGGAGATATCGGGCAAAAAAAAATCGATGAAAGTGTCTGCAATCATAAGTCGCTTTATATATTGCCATCGTGGGATACCTTCGCTATGTTGTGAGCTTCTTGTTTTCAAGTTTCTTTCTTTTTCGGACAGAACCGCACTGAAGTATCGTTTGTGGATAACATTTGGTTTCACCTATTAGAGTGGGGCAGCCTTACGCTACTTACCAGCATTTCGTGATTTGCGTGTGTATAAACTATCATCATGTGGGTCGCGTTCAGGGGTGGTGGTGTATGAGCCACTGATTAAGGGGCTAAAAGTCTGCAGCGGGTGAGACTCTATAGGGGAAGGACGCAGCTTTTTTCGGTTCCGTTTCACCCTTACAATGGGTAGGCCACGTCTCGTTCGAACTGTGGAAGAACAGCGCGCATTCAAAGAGCAACGGCCGGAATATAACCGGGAATGTGCGCGGTAACGGCGGGGCGCACACAATGCCGACAAAGCTCGTGCTGCAAACGCCAAGCCTGAGCGCGTCGCCAGACAAGACAAGGTACATCGCAAGGCGGAGAATGCTGCCCAGTTACATCGGCGCAAATGTGTCAACGTCGATCGGTTAAAGAGTGAGAATGTCAGGTTCCAACGAGATTTTCCGGACCGCAACTTCCGCGTCAGTTGCAACGTGTGTGGCGCACTGTGGTTTGACAACCGCCTTGCTACCATCACCACCGTGAAGGACATAGAGAAGCGGCCACGTACGTTGAATGTGTTAATGCGGTGTTTCCCTGACCAAATGCGTTTCCGACTTTCACCTGTGTGGTACATGTGGAGATGGCCTCCCAAAGGGTGCCGTTCGCGTTTCGCCACGGCGAACGGTTACGTGTATCCGCCCGTGCCGGCGCACTTTCCGAAGCTCGACGCTGTGGATTAACGGCTAGTCTCGCCATGCCTTCCCTTCATGTGTATCAGACGTTTGACTCATGGGGGTGGGCACTTGAGAATCAAGGAACAGGTCATCAACGTGCCCTTTGACATTCAGGAGACGGTTCAAAGTCTTCCACGGTACGTCGACGGCGGCATGGCCGTCAAAGTACACATCAAGTGCCATCTCTCTGTGATGTGTGAAGCGCGCGAAAGAGTGCCGTGGTGGAAGAAGAGAAAGAAGATGACAACGTATTGCTTGCGCGGAGGCAAATTCAGTGCTGAATGGAAGACGACGACGACGTCGGGGAGCATGAAGAGCGCGAACACGCTGCGCATAAAGGTAATACAAAAATAAGTGACCCAAACGGGAAAGTGCACGGAGTTCACAGAGACCAATCAGGAAAATACAAACCGGCGAAGGTGGCAGAAAAGGAAGGCGCGCTCACGGAAGAGGGGCAGAGTTCGAGAAGCGGTGTAATGAACATAGGCCACAGGATCCTGAAAACGGGCCATCGGGTTACGGATCCGAGCCACCAGGGCTTCGCTCGAGCGGGGCCTCCTGCCATCTCGTTCCCAGGCGTCACTACTTTTTCCGAGCGCGGCCGGCGAACTACTCTACGCGAGGCCGGCGAATTTCTGCGCCCGCAGGGAGAGTGCGAGCAGTCGGGCTACGGGCCTGAGTTTGCACCCAGCTACCAGGCCGAGGCGCCGCCTCCACCTGCCCGTGCCACCAAGCCACCTGCATCCCGCCTCCAAGCCCGAGCTGCGGCCTTGTCGTTGGCTACTCGGTCAAGTACATCGACATTATGGTGACACGAACGCTATTTTTTATCGAAACCTCGTCTCCGCCCCTCCGCGTTGAACTATTTCGTGCACGCTCAAACTCACATTCTGCCCCCATCTCGAGTGCTGTGGCTACTGTTATAGCTCTCATTATATTTTGTTTCTAATTATGAGTTTTTCAATGGGTGGTTATTTTATGTCTCTATTTTCGTTTGTTGCAATAAAAGTTTCATGTGCATCTTCGAAAAAACAGCTTTGGCCTCAGCTGAATTTCCGTAGGCGCCCCCTTTTGGAACTGTCTGCAACAATTAATCACACTGCTTTCGATGCCCAGTTACAAGAGGGGTCCCGTGAAGAAGGGCAAAGTAAAGGCCTGGCTCAACGTTCTGGTGAACTTCCCATCATACAAACATCATAGTGAGCGCGTTGACTAGCAGATGCTGCATAAGATTCCATAGAAAGATGAAAGAAATGGCGAAGTACAAGACAATATTGAGAAGATATCGCCTTCTCAATATCTTCTCAATAGAAGTACAAGACAAGATTAGTCACACTGTAGTGTACGACGACGCGTAGAGCCACGTTGCCGGACTGGAGAAGTATGCGCATCACGTGGCCATAGTCCCCGGCTCTAAATATACACAGCTCCGCTGGTCACCCTTCTTTATAGAGTGGAATCATTTTGAATTTTTTTTAAAGCTGAGCAGAAAGTGAGTTGCAGAATTTCTTGTACCGCCTACCTAGTGTTGCATTGAATAGTTGTCTTTTTACTTTTCAATAAGGGCCTTTTTGTGTGTGTGCATGGCTTTTAACAGACTATCAGTGACGCATGGCTTTTGAGGTGTCGCCACTTACTTTTGCATTTGCGTATCTTAGAGTGATCAAAAGTTTCTCAGAAAACGCGAGAACCTGCGGATCGTTAGTGTGAAGAACGAAATACCAGTCAGTATGAAAAAGAGGTTCTCAGAAGGTATCTTTTTTTAAATGAACTTTGGTGCAAGTATTTGTATAAGAATAGCGCGCAGATATAGTGTGCAGAAGGACGATAAAATAGTAATATCAGTTTTAAATATTCTCGCATTAGGTGGATTCAGAATATAAGAAAATGCGTGATCAATGGAGTACTGGAACGCGGAAGAAATGAACGAGTAGGGACATTAATGAGACATTAATAACCAAAACCATGAACACAAGATGAATAACTGAGGGAGCTCAGGGATGACTGCATTACGTTATGTTCATATTATCCGCAATTATGACACTTTTGTTCACTATGGATAACTTCGTCATTATATTTTCGAGAGAAAAACAAATACCTGGAGCTTAGGAAGAAGGTTAACGGCAAACGCAACCAAAGATGAAATTTTTATTATTGGTGTTGAGAAAGTTAGGATGAAATTCCAACCAAACTGATTCGCAGTTTCATATATTTAGCCTGAGGTCTAGTCTGCGTTTGTATGGGATTCCAGTCAAGATCCGAACACCTGCTCCACCGTTGTTATTGGAGAGTCAGTCGGTATACTCTGATTTACATGAAGCTAAAAAGCAAAAGTTTTTATCCACTTTGCTAAGCCATGTCTCTGAGACAACAATGATTGAAAAGGTGAAACGAAGTCTTGAAAGGAGGTTCTGGAAGTCATCGTTGTGCTTGCGGAGGCTGCGCGCATTGAAATGGATAAGAGAGTGATTACCTTTCTGAAGCAAGTCATCTAAGTCACTCGTCGTCGTTATGCCATGATTGAAGAAACGGGTTAAGGCGGGCACAAATTAAAACGCTGAATACTTAATGAGCACTAGGTCTGATTCATCGGCAATGTGGTACACCCTGGCTTTCTCGGCTTTCCTGTCTTTCCTTTTCAAAGAAATTGCCATTTCTTTTGTTCTTATTCCAAACCCAGCGCCTTTGCAAAAAGAGCGTTATTTCGCGGTTTCATGTCTTTTTGATGTGGACGGCGCTGTCAACAAAAGCATTCACACCGATGTCACTGAGGTGAAGCTTACCCTTAAGTGCCTTACTGACAAATTCGTCCTTCTTTATGCGCGCACAGAATCTGGCTACGATGTTTTCTTCTCTTGAGCTTTTGTAGGCACTAGATGGGGGACATCAAGGTCAGCCGCATTTGGTTCTTTGCAACAATACTTTGATTTGGCCGAGTTGATTCATCTTGCCAGTTTTCATTAAAAAAAGCGCTAAATACGAAAACGAAGTAGAAGGAACACATACGACAGGACTGGCGCATGACTGGTGCATGACTGCGATGCAGCGCCCCCCTTAGGTGCAGGGGACGGCCCCTGTCTTCAACCCTGTTCATTCTAGATTATTGTTCCAGCTCAGCCACGCTTTCGGAGAGTGCTTTCTCCTCTAATGTGACCTTTGTGTTATCACTTGTAAGCTTGAATTTTTCATCCCGCTGTTTCTCAATGGTGTGATTTCAAGCACCTAAACTTGCTTTCATGTTTTCAAATGCTTTCTTTTTCTTTTAGTTCCACATCATCAAGCGCAGTGAACGGCAACTTTAACTGAAATTTCCCGAGAATGTCGTTAGTGAATTGCCTGTTTTAAGTTTCTACACTCAATTGCTTCAATACTGTCGGTAGGTTGTGAATGTGTCGGCATCATTGGGCTAGCAACAAAGCGGCAACCAATCAACTTAGCACGAAAGAGCACAAAGGGAAAAAGAAAATGTGACAGCAGCGATAGCGAATTGGCAACAAGCAGAATATTGAGCAAAACATTTCTTCAACACTAACCTGCACTTGCAGGCAAAATACGTCCGGCAATGCTTGTCTCGCCTACGCAGCTACCAGGGAAGCCTCGGTGAGGGTCCTGCTTGGTATAAGTGGTGCTCAGACAATCTGACGGCACCTGTTGGATTTGGAGGAAGTTGTCGTCCACGAAGTCAGTAATTACTTCCTACGTGCTAATGACGATAGGCAGCAGGCCGAGATTCCTGCACATGCAGAGGAAGTACGTCAAGCAATGCTTGTTGCGTCGACATAACCGCAAGCCTGAATAAAAGTTAAAAGTATATTTGCGTGGTTCAGGCATTTCAGGGCATTAAATGTTCTCACAACTTGCTAACCACAGCATTTGGTTCTTTTAGAAAATAATATTGCCCATCTATACCGATGAAAAAATGAGCTTGGCCACAACAGACGTCTTCGGGAAAATTAATGATGTCATTGCGAGCTGGCGCAGGAATTTGAAGGTGGCGTCACCGTCCCACGTCTGCTTCGGCGGCATTTTGTGTACGTAGTCCTTATCTGTCACTAGGACGGAGGTTGTCTTGGTATGGTGCAGGAGTAGTTTGTTGTGGTATGAGCAGGAGTAGCGTGAGGGTACTTTGCCTTGTGTAAGTTTGCAGACCACTGTTGCTTGAACAAAAACGAGCATAATTGGCGTTCATTGGTGCTTGCAGCCATAACGCGTAACGCGTACCTTGAGACATTCTAAGTCATTTTTGACATGTCTCTGAGTAACATTCAATTCAATTCAAGAAGCGACCAATCGCTTCTTGTCTTCCTGAGAATCGCGGAACACGAAAACACAAAACTTGGACGCAAATGCCGGCGAATACTGCCTCTATCCTCGCCAGATCTTCTGAAGCTCCTCACGAGAAAACAACGAAGTAAAACGCTACACGCAAGCTTTAAATTGACAAAAGTTCAGTATATTTCAGATTTGCTATAGAATAGTGGCTTGGCGAGAGCAAATATCGGGAGGCGCAAGAGTTACGGCGGCATCCACGCTGCGAAGGAAACTCTATAATCGTTGCTGTGCTGTCACCACAAAGCACGAAAACGACGCGATGAATTTTCTTCACTTCAAGATGCAAGGCCGCGGCGTCACAGGCTTTCAATATAGCCTCTGTTTGAAAGCTGGTTTTCAGCGAAAGTCTTTATGGGGCCTCCCACGCGACCCGCTGAGGTGCGCTTCGTGCCAGTGGATTCGTAGCAAATATTTCTTCGGCCAACCATCGAAGGTTATATTCGTTTGTGGTAACCCTGCGCATACGTAACCTGACGCAGCACACAAAACCTCCATCAGTGAACAGGGTGCGCGGAACAAAGTTGAAGTCGAGCAAACACGCAACAAAGGGATTAGCGTAAATATGTGTGTCAGCATCATCGTTTCTTCCTGAGAGGGCTAAATCATCCCGGCTATGTTGCCCATTATTTAGCTGGTGATATCATGCGTGCTAATTTAATGATAACCCGAAATCTTTCTGCAATCGACAGGGCTGATGAAGTAGCATGCCGTCGTTCCTGTAGTTGTCTAATACTTTGCGACCACTACGAATGCTTCGCGTTTCGTGCGAAACTGTGACGTTGACATAGTGTATTGCGGTGGTGATTTCAGATCTCTCTAGCACCGCCCCAAAGATCTTTTAAAAGGCCAAATAAGCGTTACTGGTAGCCGAAACAGGCTTCATTGATGATAAGGAAACGACATTTTCATTTTCATACTCGGCAATTCTCGTTATATAGGTTTAAAGCTATTTTTCACTCTCGTCGTAGGAAGGTTGGAGCGCTCTCAAAAAACCACCCGAATATGTCCTAACTAGTAAATAAGTGCGTCTTTGAATTTACAGATGCTTTCGACAGCCATCATGAGCAAGTGCACATGAATGGCATAACTTCAGGCATTCACTTACGTTAAATTTCGTGAGATTTGACTAAAGAACCAAAACAAAGCACGAAGTATCTCATCTAGTTTTGCCTGTCTCTTGGCAGGCTTCGATTATAATTATTTATTGAGGCAGAAATCTACGGAATACTCAGACAAAGCACGGTGGCTACCCATTATAGCTTATGTTAGCAGCACGTATTGACATCGGCTCCATGGACAGTACAGACGACTCTGCCTCCCTTTCAGTTTTCATTAATCGTATCGGTCATGCCAGAATTAACCTACTCCTTTCATTTCAGAGGAATACACATAAGCTACACATAGAGGAAGCCTGTGCTCGTTCCCGTAGTCGGCGCCACCGTCCCGTGGTCACGGCATGCAGCCCATGCACGGGTCAGTGTTGTAGGTCGTCGATAAAGGCGCTGTGCGTTTGGTTGCAAAAACCAGAAAGCTCAAGCGGACACACGCTCAAAAAAATCGGGTCTATAGTGTAACCAGGAACGCCTTCTGAATTGCGCTACAGGCAAGAGTACTGCCAACACAAACATGGGTGCTCCATCTGAGAAGTAGCTGTGTGCTTACCATACCGTTATGCATACGGTATCCTTATCAAAACGGACAGTGAACTTGCAACTATAAGCGTCGATGGTTTGCTTTGGTCTCATTGAATGCATCATCGAGCAGCAACGGCTTCAACGCGGCTAGGAGAACACCCCTTCACGCCATGGCGAACTGCCTAGTGGCGGTAGTTTTGAGCATCTTTATACTTGAGTTTATTTGCTTGTGTTTGTGTGTGTGGTATTCCAGAGAAACACATTCCAAATATGAAATAAAATATATTTCTCAAACCAAATAATAATACTTATTGGTTCTATTACGCAAGAAGTATAAAAGTAAATCAAAATTTTGTCTTCTTTTCCTTCTGCGAACCTAATCTTCGTCCACATGCTTAATGCTTGATCAACAAGCTCAGATATTAAGTGAGTTAGGATTTTATAATGAAATTGGAACGGTTTGCAACCGATAAGTCACCGCCCCTTCGTAAGAGTAAATACATAATGAATGAAATCATTATGTAAAGAGATAATGCAAAGAGAAAAAAATTGAGAGAGAAATTGGTCATTTCACTACGGCGTGCTTCACACGTCGTAATGAAATCAATACACCTTTTAGAAATAGTCGAAGCAACCTAAGGTGAGCGCAATGCTATTATCGCCCGCAGAGTTGAATGTCCAGGTTCCAGCTGAATTCAATACATATTTTTGAAGTAAGCTTCCCACGGTGGCGCCCACACATATATGATGATTATTGCTTCACAACAGCCAAGCGCCAAGTGGAAAAACCTTCCCTGCTCCACTTCTGTCATGGCAGATGCCGAGCGATTCGAGACCACCTTAAAAAATGCCTTGCAACGCTTTATGCGTTGTCATTTCACCGCACACGTCGTTTGTAACTATCACATTCATTCCTCTACTACCTTCGGGCCCTGCAAATATTATTAGCTAATAAATAAAAATCCCAGCACGCCTATACACTTCCTATGAGCAGTGAAAGCGAGAGAAATATTGTCCAATTGAACGCCGCTGAGCAGTAGTTCGAGTTTTGCGCTACGAGAAATGTTTGCTCAATGCACGTTCCACCCACCATGCAATCGGTGAGTTGGCGACAAAGGTGGATTTCGCTGCCTTCCTCTTTGCTCGTTCTGCTGTGTTCTTCCGTTCGCTTACTTCGTCTGCGGTGTGCTAGTGCAGACGGCCACGTTTCGCTACTGCCGAGGTTACGGCTGCCTACGACGTAGCCCGTTCAGACTGCACAGCTTGACGTGCTGCCCGAGCCAGCATGAGAGAGCCAGCGTCACAGGTGTTCGAGACCCACTGTCAACGTCTATCGGAATATAGCTCCCATTGTTCCACTGCTACATACGATGCCACCTGTTTGCTAGATTGGCCATTTGATGCTTACTTCCCACGTGCGAATGACGATAGGCAGTAGGCCAAGATTGCTGCATATGCAGAGAAAGTACGTGAGGCAATGCTCCTTGCGTCGACATTGCCGCAAACATGTACATAAGTTAAAATTATATTTGCGTGGTTGAGGCACTGCGGGGCAATAAATGTTCTCACAATTTGCTAATCTCCGCATTTGGTTGTTTTAGAATGTAATATTGCCCACCGGTACTGATGAAAAAATGAGCTGTGGCCCGAACAGACCTCGTGAAAATTAATGACGTCATTGAGAGCTTGCGCTGGGACTTGAAAGTGGTTCAGTGCCCGACTTCTGCTTTGGGATCATTTTCTGTACGTAGGCTTCGTCCGACTTTAAGACGGAGGTTGTCTTGGTATGGTGCAAGCGTAGTTTTTTTTTCTCTTTCTTGTCTCCAAGTTTCTCAGAGCGTTAAGTTACTTTGCCTTGTGTAAGTTTGCAGAGCAATGTTGCTTGAATGCAAACGAGCATGATTGGTGTTCATTGCTGTTTGTAGCCATAACCTGTAACCTGTATCTTGAGACATTCTAAGACATTTTTGGCCATGCGTCTGAGTAACATTCAATTTGGAACTTGTCACCAGCCAGACAGATAGGGAAAAAACGTATTTTCAGGGGAATATGAAAACCACAAAATGAGAAATAGCGCTATTACTTCATGCAAAGTACAGTAAAATTGCTAACGGAAAGGCGTGCACCGTATGAATAAACGCTATTCACAAGAACAACGCGTGCATTAGACGGCTAGAGAGAAATCGCTTCTTGTGTGTCTGAGAATCGCTCAACAGGAGAACGCAAATTATTGACGCAAACGCCAGCGAACACTGTTTCTAGCCGTGTCAGATCTACTGTAAGTGCTCACAAGAAAACAGTGAAGTAAAACTCAACACTCAAACCTAAAACTGACAAAAACGAACAATGTTTCACACTTTCCGTGGCGTAGTGGCTTGGCGAGAGTAAATATCGGGAGACGCAAGCGCAATGGCGGCAACCATGCTGCGAATGAAACTGTTTTACTCACAGACCTGTCGCCACAAAGCACGAGAAAGACGCGATGAATTTTGTTCAGTTAGAGAGGCAAGATGGCTTGGTCACAGACATTCAAAATGGGGTCAATTTGCAAGGAGGTCTACAATCGAAGGTTTTTTTATCGGGCCACCCACACGCTCCCCGGTCGTGCAATTCGTGCCAGTGGATTCGTACCAATCGGCGCATCGGTCAACCCTGATTGGCTGAATTCGTTCGTGGTAAGCGTGCGCATACGTAGCCTGGTGTAGCACAGAAAACTACAATCAAAATGAACAGAGGTGGCGAGGCAGCGTTGTAGTCAAGTGAAAACATGACAAAGGGTTTAGCTTAAATGTTTGCGTCAGCATCATCGCTCATTCTTTACCCGGCTATATCGTCTAATATGGAGCTGGTGATATTATATTTTGTTAATTTAATTAGCAACCGAAATTTCACTGAAATTGATAGGGATGACAAAACAAAGAACCGTACTTCGTGAAGTCGTCTCATAATTTGCTACCATAATTAGTTGTCCACCTTGCGGGCAAAACTGTGAACGCCTCCGAGAAGTAAAAGACCAACTAAGCGTTACTGCGAATATAAGCAGGCTTCATTGATTATAAGGAAGCGAGATAGTCACTTCCATACTCAGATATTCTCGTAACATAGCTTCAGATCTCTTTCTCACCCGCTTTGCAACAAGGCCACAGCGCTTTTGAACAACCTCCCGAATGCGTCCTAATTAGTAGATACCTGTCGCCCTTGAATTTACACCCTATTTCGACAGCCATCAATAGGAAGTACTCCAATGGCATATCTCAACGCATACATTTGCGTTAGATTGACGATTCTTGACTAAAGCATATAACGCAAGAATGAAGTATCGTATCACTGTTTAGCTGCTAGTCGGCAGGCCTTGATTGTAATTATGCATTGCGGAAGAAGTGGCTGGACTGCTCAGAACAACTACGGTGGCTAGTCATTATAGCTTATGTTAGCGGCAGGTATTTAAAGTGGCTCCATAAGCGCTCCTGCCTCTACTGCATGGAAGAGGACCTTCGTACAAAGACTTCAGTTTTCATAACTTGGGTGCGTGATGACGAACAAGCTATTTATCATTACTCGTATGAGCTAGTGTTTTGCGGCGAAGCTGCTAAGGGCTAGTTCTCCGGGGGATCGTATCCTTGTGCAGACGGAGAACTCCCAATACGTGAGCCGATACGGAAGATAGGGCAATGCCGGGCCGACCGGTGGTGGAGGTAAAGCAGGCGTGAAGCACACCCAGTCCGTGGCCCGATCCCGTAGACCGTGCAATGCGAGGCCGTCACGGGGCCGAGGTGAAGCTGGCGTTAAGCACTCCCCATACGCGGGCCGATCCCGAAGATGGTGCAATACAAGGCCGAGCCATGGTGGAGGTGCAGTTCCCCATTTGGGGGTCCACATGCACAGCTTCGCTGGTCATCCTTCTTTTACAGAGTGGAAGGGCACTAA